>NC_133324.1:78198262-79398262 GCF_042186555.1 Aquarana catesbeiana | reverse complement strand
TTACTTTGTTTTTTATATTTTCTTAAATTTCTTTAGATCGCGGCATGATGTGTTGCTTTTTGAGATTTTTTAGTGTGCTTCACTTTATCAGACAGCTTCTATATGAGTGATTTCTTGATTCGACAGGTGTGGCAGTAATCAGGTCTGGGTGTGGCAAGTGAAATTTAACTCAGCTTTCCAAAAAATGTGGTTAATCACAGTTCATTCATGATTTAGCAAGGGGGGGGGGGGGCAATTACTTTTACACATAAGGCCAGGCAGGTTTGGACAGCTTTTCACCAATAAATAATGGAAATCATCATTTAACCACTTGCTTCCCAAGCCTATTCTGACACTTATTGCCAGCATGTAAAATGTATCTATTTTTTTCTATGTCACACGGAATTTGCGCAGCGGTTTTTCAAATGCAAATATTTTGGGAAAAAATACACATAAACCACTTGCCGACTGTGGGACGTCCTAGGACATCCTGGGCTTGTGGGGGTATATCTGAATGATGCCTGCAGCTAATTACCGTTTTCAGCCAGCGATTCCCTACACCATAAGAAGGATCTTAGCGGCGGGTCAGCTGCTTGATCGTTCTTATGGGCAGCGAGAGGGGACCCCCCCCCCGCCAACCTCCGGTGCTTCGACTGATTCACCGCTGAGGTCGGAGAGTCTGAGAATGGATCCGCCGGCCCCGGATGTCCACCATAGAGATCTTCGGCGGACCAGAAGGTCGCCGGAGTCTCTATGATCATCGGAGGCCGGGCGCAATGTTATGACGTCACGCCCGGCCTCTGCATTCTTTTTTTTTTATTTTAGGCTTCCCAGCCTAGAGGTGAGATGTGGGGTCTTATTGACCCCATATCTCACTGTAAAGATCATGCCATATTCCTATTACAAGGGATGTTTACATTCCTTGTAATAAGAATAAAAGTGATCAAAATTTTTTTTTTTTTTTTTAAAGTGTCAAATTAAAATTTTTAAAGTAAAATTAACAATAAAATTTTCTTTTTTTTTAAAGTGCTCCGGTCCCCGTGTGTATGCACGCAGAAGCAAACGTATACGTAAGTCCCACCCACATATGAAAACGGTGTTGAAAGCACACATGTGAGGTGTCGCCGTGAACGTTAGAGCGAGAGCAATAATTCTACCCCTAGACCTCCTCTGTAACTCAAAACGTGTAACCAGTAAAAATGTTTAAGCATCGCCTATGGGGAATTTTAAGTACCGAAGTTTGGCGCTATTCCACGTGCATTTGCAATTTTGAAGTTTGACAAGCTAGGTTTCTATTTACTCGGCACAACTTCATCTTTCACATTATGCAAAAAAATTGGGCTTAATGTTTTTTTTTAAGCGTGAAACTGTTTTTTTTTTTTTTTTTTAAATGCTGTGAAAAAGTATTTGCCCCCATTCCTGATTTTTGTTTTTATTTTTTTGTTTGCATATTTGTCACACTTAAATGATTCAGATCATCAAACAAATGTTAATGTAGCGCTGGTAGATTTGCAATCTACCGCATGTTAGGTAAATTTAGTAAATTGTATGTTAGGAAGGTTAAAAGTTCGCCTCTGTTCCAGTTTGGCTGACGTTGCGGGTGTTTCCGTGCTGACCGGTGGGTGTCCCTGTTGCCACTGGTCGGGGTTGGAAAGGCAACGTGTTGAAGCGTATGGATGCTCCTCTGTCCCGGAGGCACGCTCGGTGGAGGTGGTCCTCCGAGTTGCATTCTGGGCAAGGGTATTTATGGGACAGACGCCATATTTTGGGGTTCGTTTTACAGCCACCTGCTGGCCCTCCTGGCCAACAGGTATGCGTTAAGGAGCTACCTCGTGGTACTCCTTCCAGGAGGCCCACGATACTACAGCGCAGGGGTGGGTCCAGGGGCTTGTCTGGGGCCTACCACTGCGGCCGAGGAATGGTCCTGAGCTGTCGGTCCTGTGTGACGAAGCTGGACAACCGAGGAGATCCCAGGGGAGGACCCGTCTTGGAGAGATCACGCCGCATGCTGGTCTATAGAGGGGCCTGGTGACTCGGTTGGAGGACGTATCCAAAAGTAACTATACAGCATAGTGTTGCCAGCTCGGCTTAAAGGTTCAAGCACTGTGACTGACTTTCACTACCGCAAATCTATACATCCAGTGGCAGATGATTGTATGGATTTTTATTCCCAAACAAGTCTGTGGCAGAGACTTTGATTCGTGCTGCGTACTGGCTGCTAGACCGGTGAGAGAGGCTTATCCAGACGAGCAATGAGTGTGTCCCACGAGGGGAGCGCATTTCATATAGTATTTGAATTATGCCAAGACCTTTCGCCAAGAGAACCCTTTCAGAGAATATTTGAGTTTCTTCTGCGAATTTCCTTTCTACCTCTTTCCTGCTACTTCCTAAGTCGTTTGTTTAATAAAGCATTGAAAACGTACTCCAGTGTTGGTGCGTGTCGTCCAGAAGTAAACTCAACGGAACTCCTAGACCCGGTGCCGGTGAAACAGAGGGAAGCAGAGTGAAGGTAACAGACCCGCTTAAACCAGCAGCTCCACCGTGAGTGCTACATGTGGGGGCGTCGTCCGGGATTTGTTGACCGCCAGTTACTGCAACCCAGTGGAGTGTTTTACCGGGAGTTTACAGGGAAGAGCTGGACTTTGAAAGAAAATCTTTTCAGGAAGAGGAAAGGTTACACTGCGGGACTTTGCTTCTGGGTGCGTAGACGCTGGGCGCCGGAGAAAGGCCGAGAGTTACGTGACTGGAAGAACAAGAGGGAGGAGTTACCGTACTTGCTACCGCGTGGGACGCCTCTATGTGTTTGGCGCCAGAGGGAAAGAGAGGCCTCGTGATCGTGCTGAGAAGATCAGAGAGTGTGGCCATGTCTTTTCCGGCATTGCAATCGGTTGTGGGACCCAGAGTGTTCTCTGCAAGCACCGTGATGAATACTGTGCAATCTGGGACTTTGCTCACGGATACTGGAGTTCGATTGAAGCCCCAGGGGAGGTTTGTCCTGTATACCTCGGGAGATGAAGAGGGATTGGGCATGACCTGCCATCGATGCGAAGGATTGGCCGTGCATCTTCATCCATTCGGCCGATGTCCACAGTGTGGAGAATACCTGTTTGCGGTGGAGCAGCCTACCATGTCGCCCCTTGCCTATCGGATGGATTGGGTGACAGGTATTGCTACAGTGGAAGCTGCTATTTCTACAGAAAGGGAGCGACGGGCTGCCACTTTGCCTGTTGCTACTGACAATGTTCCAGAAAAAGACATTGTTGCTGTTGTCTCGCCTGGAGACATTGCTTTGATTCCTGAGTCCACTACGCCTGCTCCTGTGGTGCCTACTCAGAAGAAGGTGGGCTATGTAAAGGCTTCCCGCGGCCGTGGTCGAGGCCTACCCCAGAGGATGCCTGAGCCGGAGCTGCCAGAGTATACGTCCGGAACGGGTAAGCCACTGTTGGGGACTGTAAATAAATATTTGCCAGCTGAAGAATTGAGAGACTCGGAAATAGAATCCATGCCGGATCTTTCCGGGAATGATGACTTGTTTGAAACCATGTTGCAAGAGCTATTGTGGTCACAAGGCGAAGATGTTGCCTCCACAATGACTTTTTCTGAATGGACTGCCCTGAGTTCTGGGAAGACGTCACCCTGTGTGGAAACACACAGTACTGTTGCTGGGACTTTGCCAGAGGCTACTAATTCACTACAGACACCGGCTGGGTCTATGTTGAGAAAATCATTAAATTCTTGTGTACCGCCTGGTATGGGGAGAGACAGATCTTTGCCAAAACTTGCTCGCTTGCAACGGATGTTAAACAAGCGTGTTGCCGCAGAGTAAGGATTGGAGTTTCCCTATGTGCCCCAGGATATTATGCAGGAGATTGAAGCTAATCTGGAACTTTGGTACAGTGAGGCTGTTTGGGACTACTTGTCTGTGCCTAAACCCTTCAGAAATACTGGATGTTCCGTCCGGATGGATGAACGTTTCAGCGGATGCTTTGTACATTGGAACTTTGGTTGGCACATCTCTGCCGATAAAGTGGTAATTTGCAGACCAGGAAAGGACAATGTTGTGTACTTTATTACCACTGTGGATAAAGAAGGGAAATCGTTAACCTTGCCAGATCCTTGGTTTTACTGGTAATTATGGACAATAGAACTTTGAAGTTACCTAGTTAGATAGTGACAGGGTAAAAAGGTCTGCGTGGTCAAGATCTATGGATCCTGTTCTGTGTTTAAATCCAAGGACTTCATGTTTGCTAGCCGGATTTCTTTTATAGAAAAAAAAAAAGTTCTTATGCAGGGATGGACTCCTAAAGTATATTTTTTTCTAATGTAGATTGTGGGAAGAGAGTTTCATTTTTAATGAGACTTTGCTCCTACTGTTGTATAGGATGTATATGTGTGTGTTTAACCATGTTTCCTTTTCAGGGATCGTCGGATCATATATAGAGCTGGGAGGCTTTTCAGCTAGTTAGTTAGTGAGGTTTAAATTGAAAGCTGTTTTATTTTTGCAAAATAAGTACATTAATGCTATACTGGTACATAGGGGAGCTGGATTTTAGAAAAAAAAAGGTGAACAAAGGTGAACTTAGCTTTTAAGGCTGACAGAAGTTCGGGCTCTACAAATTCATCAGTGCCTAAAAATGGAGAGCAAATGAGCATGTGCAGAGCAGAGTGAGACAGTATATTACTGAATTTTAACCACTTCAGTCCCGGGAAGATTTGGCTGATCAATGACCGGGCCATTTTTTGCGAAGTGGCACTGCGTCGCTTTAGCTGACAATTGCGCGGTCGTGCAAGGCTGTACCCAAACAAAATTGACGTCCTTTTTTTCCCACAAATAGAGCTTTCTTTTGGTGGTATTTGATCATCTCTGCGGTTTTTAGTTTTTGCGCTATAAACAAAAGAAGAGCTACAATTTTGAAAAAAACACAATATATTGTACATTTTGCTATAATAAACATCCCCAATTTTATTTTAAAAAGCAAATTTTTTCCTCAGTTTAGGCCAATATTTCTGGTAATAAAAATCGCAATAAGCATATATTGTTTGGTTTGCGCAAAAGTTATAGCGTCTATAAAATAGAGGATAGATTTATGGCATTTTTATTTTTATTTTTTTACTAGTAATGTTGGCGATCTGCGATTTTTATCGGGACTGCGACATTATGGCGGACACATTGGACACTTTTGACACATTTGTGAAACCATTGACAATTATACAGCGATCAGTGCTATAAAAGTGCACTGATTACTGTGTAAATGTCACTGGCAGGGAAGGGGTTAACACTAGGGGGAGATCAAGGGGTTAACTGTGTTCCCTGACTATGTGTTCTAATTGTGGGGGAAGGGGACTGACTATAGGAGATGACAGACCATAGTTCCTGGCTATTAGGAACTCATGATCTGCTTCTCCTCTCCTCACAGAACAGGGATTTGTGTGTTTACACACACACACGTCCCTGTTCTGCCTCTTGTGCGCGCGACCGCCGGCCATGAGCATCAGCACCCCCGCAATGTAGCGCGCCTGCTATCCGGTTAAAGGAACCGACGTACAGCTACGACAATTTATTCCTGCACAAATTAGCTCTGTCAATTTTTTTCATCACCTCTCAGCTTTCATAGATTCTGGTGCTGCTAGCAACTTAATTGATAAGGACCTAGCACACCGTCTACAGATTCCTGTTTCTAAGATGCATAGACCCTTTTCAGTCTTAGCTGTTGATAACTCTCCCTTGTCCACGGGCCTGGTCACGTTGTGCACTGTACCTATTAATCTGACCATTGGGGAATTTCTTGTGTGGCCAGTACCAGTACCTTTATTACAGTCCTATTCAGATCCTGATCATGACCATTTTTCCAAGTGTCACTGCAGTTTGCATAACCATTTGCCTTTATATGACTCTGCTAAAGCAAAAGATGCTGACAAGTGTATTGGATTCTCTACAGGCCACCTCTACAGCCAATTGCCACAGCCTAAATCTTTTCCTCCTAGAAGCCAAACTTACCTGCTGTCTCACAGCCTTGATCCCTGTTTTGAAACTTCTAAGTTTCACAATATCTTACCTCCAGAACAAGTAATGGGGGTCTTTTCCCCTGACCTTTTCGACTCTGTTTTAAAGGCTCAGTCTTGTGTTCCGCCCAATCTAACCCCTGGAAAGCTGTGTGTTCCTCTCCTCCTTAGGCTTAAAGTGCTTTCAGAAGCACATGTCGCTAAGACAGCCAGGCACCCAGGGATTACTAAAACTTTTTTTTGGTTTCTCATGGGCTTTGATGGCCCTCTCTCTATAAGGACTCCTGTTCCCATGTAAAAGCTTGCAAAACCCGTGCTCACTCAAGGCCCTCAGAAGTCAAGCCCTCTGGATTCCCCCTATCATTGCCTGTCCCTAAATTCCCTTGGACGCATAGCCAGGCTAACTTGTTCGCAAGTTCCACTGTGGCTACACCTGGCGATGCAATTCAGTCTGTCGCTACTCCTGGCGATGCAATTCAGTCGGCCTCTGCACCAGTTATGCCAGTCCAGCCCATGCCCATTGAGTCTCCTGCTTCTTATTCTGGACTCTCTGTAACCTGGCCACACTCTACTTCTACTACATCCACTCAAATTGGTCTTTCAAAGTTTCCTCACAGAAATCTCCTAGGTTTATTGAGCCTTACAAAGTTATTCACCAGGTAAACCCAATATTCTTTAGATTACAACTTCCTGCCTCCATGAGGATCCCTAATGTTTTCCATGTTTTTCTTCTAAAACCCCTTCAGAGGGATACCATTGTTTCATCTCAGCCTCCGTTCATGGTCAACGGACAGGAAGAATATGTGGTAGAATGTATTCTAGACTCCAGGAAAGTAAGGAATTCTATCCAGTATCTGGGTGCCCGGAAGGGCTTTGGTCCTGAAGAAAATTCTTGGGTCCCAGCTGCATCTGTTACCTGTCATGCTAACAGACTTGTATAAGACTTCCATCGCCAGAACCCTGACAAACCTGCTCCAAGGGGTCCAGGGGCCCCTCCTCAGGGGGCATAATGTCAGGAGCACTTAGTACTCCTGCTCCTCATTCCAGCATCCGGGTTTTGGCTATTGCATTCTCCATGTCTTTGTCCACCTGAAAGGTGATTGATGTGGTTAGTCACCTGTTATAAGCAAGCCAAACGCTCAGTCTCATGCTTGTGATAGACAGAGATACATGCTTTGTTCCTGATCAAGCTGCCTGTCTGTCTGCCCTGCTCTGCTAGATTGGATTTCCCTGTGTATGACTTTGGACTGGATTTTGGACTATTCCCTGAACTCAGTGTGCCTTTTACCTGGACTGTCATAGAATCACGCTATCTGTCTGCTAATCACAAGTATCCGTTTGCTCTGCTCAGTTCGCATCTGCCCTGGCGTGGTGGCCAGACACTATAGCATTGTGTATAAGTCCTGGGGCAACTGAGTACCGGTAGGCCTGCTTGCTTTATGGGAAAGGGGGCTGCCATAGGTGAAGAACACAGTAGCCAGCTATAGTGTCTGACCACCTGCGTTGGGGTAGATGTGCCACAGGGGTGGGGTTGCAGCACAGAATCTGCAGAACTGCAGGCAATAAATTGTGTTTTCAGGCTTCTTATTCTATGTACAGCAGGGGTGAGAGGGCCACAAGGGTATATGCATTACTTTACAAATCGTGTGTAAGTAAACAAATCCTACACTATTTAGCTCTTTGGCTAGTTAACAACATACCAAACTACTAAGTCATTTATATTTATGTACGTATTCTACTTCTTGTTACCTGTTGCCTTCGTAGCAGCATGACATGGGAATGTGTGACCTTTACTGGATGATAGTCACGAATGATGGGTAGCAGGACGCCACAGCCAGCATTTCACTGGGGAATTCATTTACATTCACAATTCCTCCATATAATAATGACATTAGGAAACACGAAGTATGCCACAACTTTGGAGATGCTCTGCTGTAGATAATGAGGTAGTTAGATAAAAATTAATGTGGAAAAGACAATGGCAGGCTGCTTTATACCTTTTTGCTGCGAAGAAGAAAACAGCCAATCATTTCAATGGCTCTGATGGCTTGCAGCAAACCACCCACCTTGTTACAGCACAAATTTATTATCTAAAATGACCAGGAGATGATTACATAATCCCTGAGCATTTGCAAAGCTTATTTTTGTGGAGTGAAGGAAAAAAACAGTTATTTTTGTCAGAGACGAGTAAGGTTGTGCTAAAAGAGACATCTTAAGCAAATTGTCGGAGAACATTTTTAAGTGCGCTTACATAAACCAGCTGAACGGATGCAACAATTAGATATATTCTACTTTCAACATTAAATTGATGTCAAATGTAAATGTTTACCATCTTGTTTAACAATTTTACTTCCTTTATCCTATATTACCCCCTTGACCTCCGGAAGGTTTTACCCCCTTCGTGACCAGGGTATTTTTTGCTATTCAGCACTGTGTTACTTTACCTGGAAATTGAAAGCAAATAAGAGAAAAAGAACTGTAAAACTATATCACACCAGAATTTTAAAAAAGTATTTCGTTTTAGTACAAAAATTATTTTAAAGTATCCACACGGGGCATAACCCCAAAGTGATATCACCATATACAGATACATATGTATAAAATTTCAACTGCAATTGTCATAACTCCAACTGTCGATGCGTTTCGCAGCAATTGTCGCTTCTTCAGTACTTCACATTTTCGAATGACAGGTGCCTTGTTACATATATGTACTATATTATATAACGTAAATTGTACCAGTAAATTAGCAGCCCTGATTCACTGCCATCTCCAGCCAAGCTGGCCAGGGATACCTCCCCTTTTAGTGAGGTCCCTTTCCTGAGTGGACTTGGTGGTAGGGGCCTGGGCAGAGGAGTGATGGGAATAGGCTACTTGTATGTAACATGTATGCCTGTAACCTGTAGCCTGAGTAAAAGAATCTTCCTGGGAAGACCTGTATATATACTCTGTAGGAGAAATCACCTATGAGGGACCTGTATTGAGGAGTATGGAGTATGGAAGAGATGGCTGTATATACTTTGTTTAATGTGAATTTATACTGCAGTGAAGTATTGATATTGGACCTGAAGCTATAAGGTGAAGGTTGTAATGTACAGAACTATTGTTGTGTATCTGCCACATCATATCAAAATTTGTTAAAAAGACATATGTGTGGACATTCCTTTATTATAGGTGGGCCTTAGGCCTGGAGAGTGTCAGTAACTAAGGGGGCGTAGGTTGCACACACTTTCTCATCCCTGAGCATAAGGAAGATGGGAGGTGTCCTTGGCCAGCTTGGCTGGAGATGGCTTTAAAGCAAGAGGGTCAGCATTAGGGGGGTGCGATTAAGTTCCACTGTTGTTTTGCCTTGCATGGCCAAAGTGCAGGTTCACTTTCTCTATGCAGCTTGAGGATAATAAAAAACTTCATCTCTGGGTCTTTTTATACAGTGCAAACCATGTGTGGACCAAACAGTGACACCAGCATCGGATGTTTACACTTTATTCAGCTGACATTTTATATTTTTTATTAAGACCATTTTAATTGTTATAATAAATGTTATAGTGATGGCAACACAATGTTTTTTCTACCAACATTGGGTGCAGTATATTTATGCTTTTTAAAGATGCAGAATTGGGAGAAGCTCTGGGAGAAGCACTGATGCATGTATTGTAGTGTAGCACCCACATAGATAGGCGCTAGGTTAGGTAAATTTAGTACTGGCTCACTGTAATCAGTTGAGCTGCATGTTATTGTTTTGGTCTGTAATATGTTTCACTGGTTGCAGGGTTGCCTGCTTCATCCTGTCTGTCTGGAATGGTTCTGGAGGATAGTTTGCTGGGAGAATCTGAATATTTATGCAGCCCTGGCCAATCCCTGGTGAGAGGTGCCCAGATGATGGCTGGAAAGGAGCATAAATACTCTGAGACTGCAGGAGGGGGAGATCTCAGGGCTGCTCCCCTTCTGGACTGGCTGCCATGTGCTGTTCATCGAAGTCCCAGCTAGGCTAGCTGTGGGGCCTATTCTGCTGGAAGTTGCTGACTGAAGAGACTTTCTTTTCAGGATCAGGTCTGGTATCACTGGAAAAGGTGTCTGAAAAATACTGAAAGTAGGCATCCAACTGTCTAAGTATGTATGCTGCTGCTATCCCTCTTGTGCTAGAGTCAGCATTGCTCAAAAAGGGGACGTTGTGCCTGCTATCCTGGTATAGCTCAGTCCACTAACTGCTTGTACAAGGACTCTGGATTAATGTCCTCAAGTTGCTACTAGAGTTTTAGGAGTATCCCACAGTTAACCTACTCCTATCCAAGTTCACGTTCTGCAATAAAGCAACAGAAAAGCACACCCCTAGATCAGTGGCGGACGCTCATTAGGGGCGGATGGGCGCCGCCCTCTCTAATTCAATGCGTCCAGCCCCTAATCTACATGCAATGGATATATTTTTTGTTTTTAGAAACACAGGATTACAGCCTGAGCCTCTAATTGGCTTTAAAAAAAAAAAAAGTGAGCCTGGGGCGCAGAGCAATGCGTCCAGAGCCCACAAAGTTGTGTGACATTAACGGATGAATATTCACTAATGTCTTTCTGTTTCTCCTCCCAGCCAATCAGGAAGCGGGTCCTGAGACCCCATTGGCCGGGAGTCTGAAGACCCCATTGGCTGGGAGTCCGAAGACCCCATTGGCTGGGAGTCTGAAGACCCCATTGGCTGGGAGGAGAAGCGACAGCTGGTGACATGGAGGAGACGGAGGGGGGAAGCCACCACCGCAGCCGTGAAATGCGTGGGGTAAGTGAAGGGATGACGGGGGCTTGGCGGGCCAGAGGGCGAATGAGCGGTCTGTCTGCATCCCCGACCGATGGAGCACCAGCCGCCACTGCCCTAGACTGTCCATTGAGCCAAAGGAATGACTGTGACCGTATGCTTGGTTGCAGATGCAACTACAGGAAAAGAACTTAGAGACCTTAAACTGTGGGGTCCTGCGGGAGTGAGCACTACAGCAACAAAGAATTGCTACAGTAAAAGTAGTAATACATTCTTAGAGTTTTTTAATTTAGCACATTGAGAACAGTAAAATTAGCATTCCCCAGTCTTCGGACAGTTAAAAGTTTTTACCCCAGCATTAGTAGTTTACAAATTTCAGTGTGGTGACCCTCGCTTTCTCTGCTTTCCTGAACGTATGGTCTTCACTGGGAAAAAGCTAACAGTGGACAGTGCAGTCTGGAGTCAGTCTGTTAGCATGGAGAGGGGATGGGGCAGAAGGAGGGAGGAGTGTGGGGCTGTGTGTTTCTATTGATGCACACAGTGTAGGGAGACACAGTGTCAGGGCTGGCTCAGCTCTTCCTTCTCTGAGCTGGCCGCTCAGCTGTCGGCTAATTGCCAGCTCTCATCTCTCTCCACAGTTACCCAGCTGTTCCTGATCCTGCTCGTCTGACCTGCCTACTTAAAGCTGTCCAGCTCACTTCATCTCTGCCTTCGCCTTGGTCACATCACAAGAAACCATCTCCTGCCTTCCTGTTTAAAGACTGGCTTTGCTGACATCCCTTCTGGCTCTTTATCCTGCTTGCTGTTCCTCTACTTGGATCCCTGACTTCTGGCCTGGCTGATTACCCGATCTGGTTACTGAACTCTGGCTTGGCTGATTACCCGATCTGGTTACTGCACTCTGGCTTGGCTGACTACCCGATCCGGTTACTGGCTATGCTTTGACTATGCTTATTTTTTACCTTTTTATTTTTATTAATAAACAAGTGTGATTTTACTGTACTTCTGTCTCGGTCTGGTTTATGGTTTCTGACACACAGCTCTAGCCTCTGCATGCAAGGGTGGCTCCATAGGATGCTGCAAGAGAAAGGAGCCACCCTGAAACAGGAAACCTGAGACAACGATCATTAATCCAGCCTAAACTGGAACATAGAGAAGGATTAAAAGATAAGAAGCTGCACACTCAGGTGACAAATCAGCTGCTGAAAGTGCTTGAGATTGAAGGTTTAATATAAGTATAATATGGGATATGGTTAACTTACAAAGAATGTCTCTAAAAATAATAAGGCACGGCTGGCAACCCTACAAATGGGGATGGGCCACATGGAGCACTACAGACCCATGCCGGGTGATAGAACGCCACAACGTTCTTCTTCCCACTGACCAGTAACAATATAAAACCTGCCCCGACCATCTGGGATTTGAGTGAAAATATTTTTCATCTACAGTGGTAACTTCTGTCACTTACCTGTGCAAAATTGTCACACTTGGCTATACAAGATGCAGGCCCAGGGGGGTCGTAAATACACAAAAGCCTGCTTTGCTATATTATTTTATAAATGTGCATTAAAATTGGCTCAACACATTTTGGTGTAATGAGTAATATTTTGCAATCCCACTGAGAGGTTGTTACACTAAAAACAATAGAAAACAAAACATTTCTATTTCATACTGACATATCTGTACTCCCATACATATAATTATTGTAAATACTGTATAAATGTACATGATAATTCTAATACCTGACTGCACACAATAAGAATAATGACTTGGCTTGTTCTCAACAAATTGGCAACATGATGAAGCACACAATGACAGGACTTGTACACATAGATGTCAATGGAAAGTCATGAATGTATGCAGATTTATAAAAATGAGGGCAGTTGTATTGTGCTGCTATAACACAATGGCACCTACAGAACAATTCACATCTGTTTTAAATTTACTAGTAAAATAAAAATATTATATCTTTTTATTTTGGAAGCTAAGATTGACATTTCTGTAAAATAACGTATGTATTGAACATTTTTCACATTACAAAGGTAAACAGGACCAGTACGGTTTGGTGCCCCTCCCTCCTTCCCACAAACCAAAAAGCGTGTCATAGCGATACATTACTTTGGAAATTGTACATTAGCCTTTGTCTGTTATCCCACAAATATTTGCATTGTAAGACATTCTAATCAACATTCTAATCAACAAAGTATACTTCAGCTTCTTTAACCACTTCACCCCGGAAGATTTTACCCCCTTCCTGACCAGAGCACTTTTTGCAATTCGGCACTGCGTCGCTTTAACTGACAATTGCGCAGCTGTGAGACATTACACCAAAACAAAATTGTTGTCCTTTTTTTCCCACACATAGAGCTTTCTTTTGGTGGTATTTGATCACCTCTGCGGTATTTATTTTTTGCGCTATAAACAAACAAAGAGTGACAATTTTGAAAAAAAAGCAATATTTTTTACTTTTTGCTATAATAAATATCCCCTAAAAATATATAAAAAAACCTAATATTTTCCTCAGCTTAGGCCAATATGTATTCTTCTACATATTTTCGGTATTTTTTGCCCAAAAGTTACAGCGTCTACAAAATAGGGGATAGATTTATGGCAATTATTATTATTATTTTTTTTTATTAGTAATGGTGGCGATCTGCGATTTTTTATCATGACTGCGACATTATGGCAGACACATTGGACACTTTTGACACTATTTTGAGACCATTGTCATTTATACAGCGATCAGTGCTATAAAAATGCACTGATTACTGTGTAAATGACACTGGCAGGGAAGGGGTTAAACACTAGGGGGCGATCAAGGGGTTAAGTGTGTCTTAGGGAGTGATTATAATTGTGGGGGGCTACCACTGACATGACAGCAATCAATGCTCCCGATGACAGGGAGCAGTAGATCCCTGTCATGTCATTAGGCAGAACAGGGAAATGCCTTGTTTACATCTCCCCATTCTGCCTCTCCGTGACATGATCGTGGGACACTGGCGGACATCGAGTCCGTGAGACACGCGGGCACGGTCATGCTGCACACGGCGTGCGCACGCCCACTAGCCCCGCAAATTAAAGGGGGTGTACAGCTACGTCCATTTTCCCACCTCTGCCATTGTGCCAATGTATATCGGCGTGCGGTGGTCGGCAAGTTGTTAATATTTGGCACATATACACTATATTACCAAAAGTGTTGTGACACCTGCCTTTACACCCACATAAACTATAATGGCATCCCAGTCTTAGTCCGTTGGGTTCAATATTGAGTTGGCCCACCCTTTGCAGCTATAACAGCTTCATCTCTTCTGGGAAGGCTGTCCACAAGGTTTAGAAGTGTGTCTATGAAAATGTTTGACCATTCTTCCAGAAGCGCATTTGTGAGGTCAGGCACTGATGTTGGGCGAGAAGGCCTGGCTCGCAGTCTCCGCTCTAATTCATACCAAAGGTGTTCTTTCGGGTAGAGGTCAGGACTCAGGATTTGGTGGAGGGGGGATTATGGTGTGGTGTTGTTTTTCAGGGGTTGGGCTTGGCCCCTTAGTTCCAGTGAACATCAGCATACCAAGACATTTTGGACAATTTCATGTTCCCAACTTTGCGGGAACAGTTTGAGGATGGCCCCTTCCTGTTCCAACATGACTTCCCACCAGTGCACAAAGCCAGGTCTATAAAGACATGGATGAGCAAGTTTGGGGTGGAGGAACCTGACTGGCTTGCAACCTGATAGAACACTTTTGGGATGAATTAGAGTGGAAACTGCAAGCCAGGCCTTCTCTCCAACATCAGTGTGCTTTTAGAAAAATGGTCAAACATTCCCATAGACACACTACTAATCCTTGTGGACAGCCTTCCCAGAAGAGTTGAAGCTGTTATAGCTGCACGAGGTGGGCCAACTCAATATTGAACCCTACGGACTAAGACTGGGATGCTAATAAAGTTGTGCATGTAAAGGCAGGCGTTCCAATACTTTAGGTAATACAGTGTATGTGAAAAAGGAGGAATAAAAAAGATTACATTCCCGTAGAGACCAAGTTAGGACAAATGTGGTGTGAAAAAAGTCTCATTTGTCTAATGAAGACAATCTCGGGGGTCATTCCATGTTAGGGGAGAAGCATAGTAACAATCTTCCAACAATTTTTAAAATTTAGTCAGACAACCTTTTTTGGCTTATGGGCTTCTCACAAATTAGAATATCATTAACCAAAGAGATCCAAGCAGCATGGTCTGGTGGAGGAGAGGAAATCCACCTTTGCACTATAAATTTGTGTAAAAAAATAATGTCCTGTGTATAGATATCTGTATCATAGGTGAGACTACCTCGTCATACCTCGTAATAAGAGGGAAAGGGAGGGACAATTAGAGCGGCTTCTATCCACACTAAATACAGTAGAATTACAACATAAACTCTCCGCTAGCCCCCTCCTAGAAGCGGAACTAGCTTCGCTCCGCAATAAAATTAATGACATCCTTGGTTACAGAGCCAAAGCGGCGCTACAAAGATGCCGCCTTACGGCATACGAATCTGGGAACAAATGTGGGAAGGTTTTAGCCAGAGCAGTTAGAGACGTTAAAACACAAACATACATCCCCCACATGAGGACCCCGAATGGATCCAAAGTCAGCCTACCTAACCAAATATCTAAAGTGTTTAGAGATTACTACGAAACCCTGTACAATCTACCAACCCCATCAAGTACCCCTTCAATAATAGAGGACTTCATAACCTCCACTCAAATGCCTACACTGACTTCGGAGGACAAAGCCGACTTAGATACCCCGATCACTTCAGAAGAGCTGGAATTAGCAATCAGCTCAACCAAACCGGGTAAAGCTCCAGGCCCGGACGGGTTCACCCTGCAATATTATAAGACCTTTCTCCCAACTCTTAGCCCCCATCTGGTAACTTTTTATAATGACCTGGGACAGACAGTGACCCTCACCGGAGACACTTTAAAGGCACATGTTACCGTGATACCGAAAGACGGTAAAGACCCAACCATATGTAGTAACTACAGACCCATTTCCCTTTTAAACATTGACCTTAAGCTGTTCACTAAAATTTTGGCAACCCGACTAGCCCGACATATGCAAAACCTAATTCATCTAGATCAAGTGGGGTTTATCCCCACAAGGGAAGCCAGGGACAGCACAACGAAAGTACTGAACCTCATTCATATAGCTAATCAAACTCATATACCATCTATTTTTGTCAACACCGACGCTGAAAAGGCGTTTGACCGAGTCCACTGGCCCTACATGTTTGCGGTCCTCAGGCACTTCGGGCTAGGGGAAACTATGATTAAATGGATCACCCAAATCTACTCAACTCCTACTGCACAGGTCAAAACAAATGGCATCCTGTCAGACTCCTTTCAGATTAAAAACGGAACCAGGCAGGGCTGCCCACTATCACCTCCCTTATTCGCCCTATCCCTAGAGCCATTTCTATGCAGGGTCAAACTGAACCCAGATATTCAAGGCCTTACGGTTGGAGACAATCACTATAAAGTATCATCATGCTGATGTTCTACTTTTCTCCCTCACAAATCCATCGATCTCACTCCCGAACCTCCTCCGTGAATTTGACATATATGGAACTATATCTAATTTGAAAATTAAATATACTAAATCAGAGGCAATGGGGGTTGGGATACCACCTACCCTCTTGTCCACTCTTCAATCTAGTTTTAACTTTAAATGGACATCCTCCGCTCTCACATACCTAGGTACCTCGGTCCCAGCTGATTTAACGCGCACTTTCGACCTAAACTTCTTTCCCCTGCTGATCAAGACCCAGGCCCTGCTGGACTCGTGGCAAAAAGGCCTGCATTAATGGTTTGGCAGATGTAACTTGATTAAAATGTGCATCCTACCCAAATTTCTGTATTTATTACAAACACTCCCGATCTCAATCCCTTCACAGTTCTTTAAAAAAGTACATGCGCAATTTAATACTTTTATTTGGGCAAACAAGAAACCACGCTTACCCCGTACCCTTCTATCCCTCCCCAAGTTAAATGGGGGCTTGGCGGTTCCCGATGTGAGGATATATTATCAGGCTGCCCATTTGGGCAGGATCATTGATTGGTGCCGTCACCAGGAATCCAAATTATGGACACGCAAGCCCAAACACAAATCCCCCTAGGAAGTGCGATTTGGTGCCGTGAACACTTGTCACCAAATCTAAAGAAACACCCAACTATAGGTACAACAATCCGCGTTGGCTCACAAGCATGTTTTACACACTTGCTCTCCACGACCGAATCACCATTATTTCCCATTATAGGAAACCCTCAATTCCCTCCAGGGATGGATACCCAAATCAGAGACAGGCTTTACACAGCTAACTGCACAAGGGCACAACATTTCTTGATAAACGGATCTTGGGCCTCGATAGAAACACTTACAATTGCCACAGGGCCATTTAAGCTGCCATTCTGGACCGCTCTCCAATTAAGACATTTCCTCACGTCTATACCTAACCCACAATGTTTTAATAAGTCATTAACAACATTTGAGGAACTCTGTGCGACAGAGGACACCCTTCCAAAGGTGCTGTCCCTGATGTATAGCCTCTTGATCTCTCCGGCAAAGGACATGACGTTGAACTTCATCAGTAAGTGGGAAAAAGACCTGGACCGCACTTTTACATCGGCCCAGGTTCAACACATAATTATGTTCACCTCAAAATCCTCTATCTGTACCAAAGTACAGGAGACAAATTACAAGCTCCTAACAAGGTGGTATCTCACCCCACATGCTTTACATATCCGATACCCAGAGAAGTCGGAAATCTGCTGGAGATGTCTGAGACACAGAAGCACGATACTACATGTGTTTTAGTCCTGCCCTAAGCTTATGTTTTTCTGGGCCAAAATTAGAGAAATCATTCAGAAATTTACAGAGTATAATATCCCAGATGATCCGGCCTTCTTCTTATTACATGTCTCTACCATGTCGGAAAAATTATACAAGAAGTCGATTGTGCGTCACCTATTACATGCTGCCAAAGCATGTATTCCACTTTGCTGGAAAAGCCAAACACCGCCAACAGTAGTAAACTGGATTCAGAGGGTAGAAGATATCAGTAGGCTGGAAGACCTGGTGCTCTCTGCAAGACACCAACAGGAAAAATATAACAAAACATGGGCAATATGGAAACAATTCATTCTCTCCCCAGAGGGCATTGCCCTCAGAGCTTCCTAATAGAACAGACACCTTAGTGCATCCAAACCTCAGGGCTATCTTGAATCAACCAGGGCCCTAGCCTGTCCCACTCTCATAATCTACCCTCTGCTTTCCTCTATTCATTCTACCCCCCCCCCCCCCTCCCTTTTTCCCTTGCGTCCCCCCCTTTCTTACTTTCCCTTCCTTTGGTTGTTAATGCAAGCACACAAATAGTACACCAGCTGGAGGATGGAGATGGAAAAAGGAGGAGGGAATAGGTTAGCAAAATGTGTAATGTGTAAGTAGAATAAAGGACACTAGGGCTCTTTACCTTATCCCTTGGATAAATAAATATACATATGTAATGTTTATGGTTTATGTCAATGTATACTTCATCATCTTATATCAACCTAACAGAGATGCAATATCGGTAATGAAACTGTATGATCACATGTATATATGAAACCTGCTGCTCCTTCTGTCCATATAGTTGTTTATTACGGTGATGCTGTGTGCTTGTATTGCATTGTCTTTGCCCACGTTGGGCGTTAATAAAAAACATTTATATTTGAAAAAAAAGAGCCCCAGGGACGTAGCTAGGTGGCAAAAAGACCAGGGCTTCAGCCCGAAGTCCGAGCAAGGCACCGGGGAGATTTTACCCATACCTCCCAACTGTCCCGGATTGGGCGGAACTTTCCTGCTTTGACACCTTTGTCCCGCTATCCCGCCATACAGGTGATTTGTCCCGCATAATGCTGTTGACAAGCTAATTTTTTTCTCAGCTGGATGTGCACTGTGCAGCCCCATTGAGAGACTTCACCTGTCAAAAAGAGAGTGTGATGTCAGGTAGAGGCGGGATCGTTCCCCAGACGATGTCATTTGTTGACGAAACGTACGTCCGGAGGAGTTGACGTGCTGATGTCACCGCGTACCAGAGTCTCTATTGGACGGGTGTTTTTTGTTTAGCCGGCCGGCTTTCCTTGCTGATTGTTTTTAAGCTTCTGTAAGTGCAATATTTATTTTTATCCTTAATAAATTATCCTGATGGTATAACGCTATGGCGAGCCTTTCCTTTTTGGGTTTTATGTGACGGTATGTCGGAGGTCTCCGGCCCGAGAGAGTTAGCTGATCATTCATATCATCTGATGAACGCTGAATTTCCCTGAGACATCCGCTCTGTCCCTAAGACCAGCTTGGCACTCAGAGTTACCTGCCTGCCTTGGGATAAAGGCCCTGACTGAGTTTAAGGTCACAAGCTTCCTTTGCTTGCTGTTTGGTAAGCCTTCATTTCTCATGGTGGTCCCTTCTTGGATGCGGTGGTGAATTTGTCACGGAATTATTTCCATCATATTTGAACTTTATACTTTTGCACATTTTTGAATATTTCTTTGATTATTCTTTATTTAATACCTTATTTAATTTTTTAATTAATCTATACCCTTAGGGGTAAGGTTTTTCATGTTATAGACAATGTTAATTATTAATTGAGTGATTCATTTATCAATGTTTAACATTGATGCTCAACAATTATTATTATTATTATTATTTTTATTCAGATGGATAATAAATAGCTTCAGCCGAACACTAACCATGAGTGAAAGAAATGTTTTTGTGTTGTTATTCCTAATCTCTGAAAAATGGGCAAGAAATCAGAAATCCTGCCAGGGTATGTAAACTTATAAGCACAACTTTATATATCACCCTGGCACAATGATCTCCCTACCGGCACAGTGAAAGAGAAGTATGTAAACACTTCTCTTATGGCAGAGCGTTTAGGAGAGAGATCCTTCTCATCTTCCTGTTGGCACACAGAGCGATAATGCTATTGGGGTCATTCGGATATGCTCAGGCACACCCAACACACCCTGTGCACACACCTATCAAAATATGAATTCCCTGCTTGTCAGCACCACCAAAACACTCTTGATAACATACAGCTGAAGATCATTGACAGGTCACTGAACAAGTGCTAGTAGAACCTTCAATGAAAACAATTTATATAGTAACAAATATAGAAAACAAGGGGGCGTGGTCTGGAAAGGCTCCGAGATGGCTGCTTAATCTCTGAGCTCCATCTATCCGAGGTCAGCACTCAGCTATAACATAGTTGCCAACAGTCCCAGTTTTCCCGGGACAATCCCGATTTTGGGGCCCTCGTCCCCATCGGAGGCTGTCCCGATTCAGGTTTTTGCCCAGGGAAATCGGGAATGTTTGCTTTTTCATTTTTGGAGCATCTGGCTTCAGCAAAATGGCCGCCGGCGCCGCCGCTAGATCGTTACCCCTTGTGTTCAGTGGAGAGAGGAAGGGGGCTCGATCCCTGCAGCCAATGAATCGGCTTCTCCTCTCACAATACTGAAGCAGGGGGTTAGCTGCACGGATCGGCCCCTCCCCTCTCCACTGAACACACGGCGCCGGCCGCTCATGCCATGTTCCTTCTGCTCTTGTCTCTGCAGCAAGTTAACTTTGTCTCTGCAGCAATTTACCTTTAATGTACAGGAGGGGGGTTAAGTATATACAGGAGGAGGGGGGGTTAAGTATATACAGGAGGGGGGGGTAGCTATATACAGGAGGAGGGGGTTAGCTATATACAGGAGGAGAGGGGTTAACTATATACAGGAGGAGGGGGGTTAGCTATATACAGGAGGAGGGGGGTTAACTATATACAGGAGGAGGGGGGTTAGCTATATACAGGAGGAGGGGGCTAACTATATACAGGAGGAGGGGGGGTTAACTATATACAGGAGGGGGAGTTAGCTATATACAGGAGGAGGGGGGTTAGCTATATACAGGAGGAGGGGGGTTAACTATATATAGGAGGAGGGGGGGTTAGCTATATACAGGAGGAGGGGTGGTTAACTATATACAGGAGGAGGGGGTTAGCTATATACAGGAGGAGGGGGGTTAGCTGTATACAGGAGGAGGGGGGTTAACTATATACAGGAGGGAGAGGGTTAACTATGTACAGGAGGGGGGGTTAACTATATACAGGAGGTGGTTAACTATATACAGGAGGGGGAGGGTTAACTATGTACAGGAGGGGGAATTAACTATATACATGAGGGGGGTTAACTATTTACAGGAGGGGGGTTAACTATTTACAGGAGAGGGGTAACTATTTACAGGAGGGGTGTTAACTATGTACAGGAGGGGTTACTATGTACGGGGGGATACTGTGTACAGGGGGGGTAACTATGTACAGGGGGGGTAACTATGCACAGGGGGGTAACTATGCACAGGGGGGTAACTATGTACAGGGGGTAACTTGGGGGAGAGGGGAAACTATGTACAGGGGGAGGGAGTAACTATGTACAGGGGGGGGTAACTATGGCTCTGCCTGGGACACTGAGGCTGGGGCTGGGAACATTGCTGTAAGGACTGACTCTGCTGGGGGCACCTGATGCAAGGAGAGACTCTGCTGGGGGCACCTGATGCAAGGAGGGACTCTGCTGGGGGCACCTGATGCAAGGAGGGACTCTGCTGGGGGCACCTGATGCAAGGACGGACTCTGCTGGGGGCACCTGATGCAAGGACGGACTCTGCTGGTGGCACCTGATGCAAGGATGGGCTCTGCTGATGGAACCTGATGCAAAGACGGACTCTGCTGGGGACACCTGATGCAAGGACGGACTCTGCTGGGGGCACCTGATGCAAGGACAGACTCTGCTGGGGGGCACCTGATGCAAGGAAGGACTCTGCTGGTGGCAGGCGACGTGGCTAGTGACACGCTCAGGGATCCCACTGATTCGGCATTATGGTGAGTTGAATGATTTCATTTTATATTACAATGTAATAATAGAAATAATGCACTTCAATTATCCTGACACCATAACAATCATGGTGCCGGGATGATTGAAGCACACTAGGTGTTTGGAGTATCTTTATCTGCTGATTGTTAAACTTTCTAGAATACACATATTTCTATTGTTGTGTAGGATCTGGGGCTGCTGTCCCTTCATTCCTCTCTCCCCCTTTCCCTCTCCATCCCTCATTCATCTCAGACTCTAACCACACCCCCTTTGAGCCACGCCCACTATTTCACATAAACCACACCCATTCTTCTTTTTCCTTTTTTTAAGCAGCTCACACCACAGCTCTTCTGCCTCAAGATCCCAGTCACCAGGGGGACTGGGAATGCAGCTCTGCGGCACCATTCCTGAGCTATTCCGCTCACATCAGTAGAGAGACACCATGTAGGCTCCGTCCAGGAGATCCCACTCACCAAGCAGAAGCCTGCGCTTGACAAAGAACGGCTCCGCTCCTCTGACTACAGGTAGGAGCCGCTCCATTAACCTACAAGATATGCTGGAGATCGCCGCTGACATTAAGAACACCCTGTCAGCGGCGATCTCAGACCTGAGGAGAGACATACAGGCAACTAACCTCAGAGTGGAGGAGGTAGGACAAACAGCTGCCCGCCATGATGCTTCCCTATGCCAGGTACAGCAGGTCACTGAGTCACATGCTATACACCTCAGAGAACTAAACCAACAATTAGAGGATTTAGACAACCGTGGCAGATGCCACAATCTGAGAGTGGGGGGATTACCTGAAAATATTGAACCCAATAGACTTACCCAGACTACTTTAGCCCTCTTAAATTACATATTGGAAAGACCCCAGGATACCCTAATTGAGATCGAACGTTTACACAGGGCCCTCAGACCTCGCGGGAGGGACAATGACCCACCTCGAGACGTAGTTTACTGCCTGGTGAATTTCCCCTTTGAAGGAAGAGATCCTACGTAAGGCCCGTAACACAGGGCGTAAAATATAACACGGAGCAGAAGTGAAAATATACCAAGATCTCTCTAATATCACCCTACAAAGAAGGAAAGAGCTGAGACCCCTCCTGGATCTTCTACGAGCCAGATCCATTGCATACAGGTGGAAGTTTCCCTTTTGCCTTTCGGCATCGAACCAAGGTCGCACCGCAGCTTTAAGAGTCCCTGAAGACATTGACCACCTCTGTAATGTTCTGGAGATTTCCATCAGCAAGAAATGCAACCTCCATGGAAGGTGTCCATGAAGCTGGACAAAGGGATCCAAGTTGCCGCCATTCCCTGGCTCCACAATACCCTCCCCTGACAACTCAAGGATCTCCGAGACAAAATAGCCCAACTGCATCCCCGGCGCATCGGCGTACACGGATTTCTGCCTAAAGAAGACATCTAATAAATTCAGAATGTTCTCTATGGATCAAGGCTAGTGCTACCCTGATTACCCTGAGACACTTATTACCCCACATGCTCCTAATGGTACGCAATGACTTAAGACACAGCCTCACTCAGCTCTCCCCGTGATTCTTCTTCCAACCCCCACTAGGGTATCCAACCCAACAGCTACAGCAACCCACCTCACCCAATGGGGCCAACAATCTACTACAGCCCTAAATCATCCTGCGAGACCTGACTTCTCTAAATCCACTACCCCCCCCCCCCCCCCCCACAACAATCCTTCAAATTCCCCACAACCATGGAACTTGTAGCAAATGCAACCCCTTTCCAGGGAATACTGAAAGAAGCACTAGGAACAAAGCGACACCAACCGCCAAAAACCCTATCCCTGACAATCCACGAGAAATGGCAAGACAAGGAATCAAGATTCCCTAACTTTACTACTCGATACCCCTCCCAAATCTTGAAATGCTAAAGAGAACACTGTACTGGGCCACATACTCGTCCTCATGGGTAAATCACTCACCTTCCCACCACCTTCCCTTGTTCGCCTTACCCTCATCCCCTCCCTCCACCCTGTCCCTACTCTTACCCTTATCCGTATTACATCCCATTAGAGTGAAATGAGACAGTACCACCTGCAATAGTAAGTGTACCTACTCAACTATAGGTACACTTACCCACTGCCTGTTTCCCTTAGTTAGGATGGCGGCGCCGGCAGCAAATCCGATGGGCAGATCAGCCTCGTCTCCACAGATAATGAGCACAGATCAGTAACTTTGATGGTTTCAAAACAGATAAACACTCCACAGATTTGTTTAAACATTACATGCCCGTTTAACACTAAATGTACACGGTTGGGCAATTCAGATTGCACCGGAGCAAAAATTACAGTTTATGGAGGAAACTATGGTCAATATTATTATATCCCAGAACTAAATAGAACCCTTTATAGTACAAATTGCTCACAGTTCAAAATATGTGAAAATATCGGTTTCCTGAGATTCCATGTTTTTTAGGACCGTCCATACGTAGAGGGTTATATTATATATGTGGAAATAAAGCTTACGCCTGGCTTCCTACTAATGTTACAGGTACATGTTATATTGGGAAGTTAGTACCTGCTTTGGCTGTTCTCAAAGATACAGGGCGACCAGATCAAAGTCCAGAATACCCTTTAGTGTTCAAAAGAGAGCTGTTCACTGAAGGTGACATGGCATGGTCATGGTTCCCTTCCTGGACAGGATGGGGAATTGAAGCAATGAAAAGACTAAATAATTACACTAGAATTGTAGATGAGATTATTAACCTTACTACCACTGATATAGATTTATTAAATGAAGAAAAAAAAAGTAGTATTAGAGCACAGATTAACGCTAAATTATCTTACTGCAGCTCAAGGTGGGGTGTGTAAGGTATTTCGCACTGACTGTTGTATATACATTTCTGATAATGAGGACAGTATTAAAGGGCATCTTGCTAAGATAAGAGAACTACAGAATAAGGCCAGAGATATTGCTAAAGATGGATGGAACCCCTTTCAGGGTTTAGGAGGTTTTGGTGATTTTTTATATGGCATAGCAACATGGTTACAGAAACTAGGCGCTTACATTCTGATGTTCCTATTTCTCATATTTGTTATTTACTTCCTCAGGCTATGTCTCTGTGTGACTACCCACTGTACCAACAAATGTACCACCAGCCCTGATGAACCCATTATTGTGAGAAAGCTAGGAGAGAGCTGAACAGGACGCCGTCTCTCTGCGCCAATGTAACAGGAGTTACCAGCAATCGGCTGAATGTAACGCGGAGAAGAATGGTGTCAAATAAACAAAAGAGGGGAAATGACAGCACAAGAGAATCCATTTTGTTCTCACTGTTGAAATGTGTTCTGTAACCTTCACCTAACACACAGACACTTCTCCTACTAAACGCTCTCTACTCCCCCCTCCCTTCTCAAGGTTTTACTTTTGCAATTGTTCTATTCGCTAGTTTTTAATAATATATTTCTATTTGTTAGCTTTTAATAACATATTTCTATTTGTTAGTTTTTAATAACATCTCACACCACCCCTTTCTTATCTATGTATAAAATAACATGTAGTAATACATTTTTTACTGAACGGACATTTTAAACACAGTGATCGAGTCCTGTGAATCTGTTCCTGCAGCTGCAGTATTAAGTCCCAATCAGAAATCAGTCATATCAGTGGGATAGGCCTTCCTGACATCAGAAACTATTATCGAGCATGCCAGCTCACCAGAATATTTGACTGGAACATCCACAATGAAATCAAAGAATGGGTCCACCTCGAAGCTTCCTTTACTGAACTTACGCTATACTTACTACCATGGACACCCCACAAGCACATACCAGTTGACATCTACCTTCATCCCCTCATTGGTCCAACACTCAGAAGTTTCCAAGAAACTTGTAAATTGACCTCATTATCATCAACACCTGGCCCTCTCACTCCAGTACATCTGAACCTGAACTCCCCTCCCGTGTTACATAGCCACTTCTTAGATGATTCATGGCCCCACAAAAATGCTTTAGCATACCATTTCTTTACACAAGGTAAACTCCTACACTATGACCAATTACCCTCTGACTGTGACAGCCCCTCCATCTCCCCATGGAACTACACTCTACTAGCACACTATCTAAGCGAATTGGACAGGAAATTCAAGGTCTCTAGACCCCTATCACATTCGCTTAGATAGTGTGCTAGTAGAGTGTAGTTCCATGGGGAGATGGAGGGGCTGTCACAGTCAGAGGGTAATTGGTCATAGTGTAGGAGTATACACAAAGGATCGGGTAACATCTCTACACAAGAAAATGGATATAAAATCCAAACACATTGGTACCGCACTCCCACACTGATTCACAAATACCAACCAGATCTCCCAGATACCTGCAGGAGATGTAGAAGTGATAAAGGGTCTATCCAACACATTTTCTGGAGCTGCTCTAAAATCCAATCGTTCTGGTCCGAGATTCATCACATCATTGCCAAGGTTACAACATACTCACTTGAGTTCATACCAGCCCAATTCCTCCTACACTACTCCCCCTCGACAAACAAACAATACTTCAAGTCCCTTGCCATGCACATGGTAAACGCAGCCAAACAATGCATACCAGTCCATTGGGGTACTTCACACATCCCCACTACCAAAAAATTGCTCTCTAGGATAGCCAAAACCGCAGAAATGGAACGACTAATCTGCATAGCTAACGACACAGCTACAAAATTTTCTTCCAAATGGGCCTGTTGGACTCACTTTCTAACAACGACAGAATACCACAACCTTATAATCCCCAACACAATGCAAGCATACACCTCAGGAGACAGCCCATCCTAAAAAGCCCGGACACCAACCCCCTACCCAACATCCACCACAATGCACAACTATAAAACAGAATCTCTAAAACTCGTACCCCTCATTCCAAACATCTGTATACCCACTCCCACAGAGGGAGAGAGAGATGGTACCCAATCCACCCCCTCTGCTCCCTCTACCCACCCCCCCATCCCCTATCCCCCCTCTTCACTCTCAATAGCCCTCCCCACCACTCCACCTACCCCAACTTTCCTTCAAACCACCCCTGAACCCTACTCTTATCTTGGAAATCCAGAAGCATGATACCCTACTCAGACACATTCCTATCACAACAATTTCGCCCTATTTTCGAAGCTTCAGATGGGTAAGAAGACAAGACCGTCTTTACTTCATCATCCATCTTTATCACTTATTTGATAAAGAGACACCAAATAAACCCCAATTCGCCTACCAACCGTTACACACTCATCCAACTATAATTACTGTGATCACTCTTAAATCGACCTAACTCAAACCCCCTCCCGTTTATAACACCAAACCTATACCTTGCTTTTATGAACTGTGCTCTGCTTAGGTTAACTGTCACGTGCACTCCTATGTGATACTAGTTGCTTCTGTAACATACTCTACTATGTTGTAACTATTTTACTTACAATAAAATTTTTCATGAAAAAAAAAAAAGAAAACAAAAATAGAAACAAAGATCCAATCAAAACAAGACAACAAAAACAAATAAATAATGAGAGAGAGACACACATAAATATACATTGATATACACCCAACAAAAAACATTTGATGCCTAAGAGAGAGTGTAAGCAGATAAAGCCCATCTCTAAATACACCAAAACGTATATATTCCATATATAAAATAACTATAGCAAAATACAGGCAGTCCCCGGGTTACAAACAAGGTTCTGTAGGTTTGTTCTTAAAGTAGTTGTAAAGGTTGAAGGTCTTTTTACCCTTAATAGGTTTAAAAAACCTTCAGTGTACAGCGCCCCCCCCCCCCCCCCATTACTTATCTAAGCCCGATCCTGATCCAGCGATGTGCACAAAACCCGAGGTTCTCCTGAGCCTCTCCCTTCTGATTGGCTGAGATGCAGCAGCAGGAGCTCTTGGCTCCCATTGTTGTCAATCACAGCCAGTAAGGTAGGAGCTGGGGGCGGGGCTGAGCTGGGGTGAGAAGGAAGAAAAAAGAAAGGAAGTGGAAAACAGAAAAGGAAGGATGACAGCTCTCAGCCAGTGCAGGACTGAGCTTTAACAAAAGGTGATAGTTCAGGGTTCGAGGAGAGATTTATCAAAACCAGGAGGTAGAAAATGGTCAACCCAGGGTTGCCAGATTTTGAGATGCTTAGGTATTTTGTCTTGGATAGTAGCTTCAATTTTACTATGGATCATGGCCTGGGTTATTCTATGTTTGGTTTCAGTAGTGCATAGTGCAGGGGTCTTCCAGGCTCGTGTTATCGTTTGTTTGGCTGCTGTCATGACTCTGCAAGATAAGACGGAACTGGGCTCTGGTACAGTCCAAAGTATTATGGCTCAGCAATGCAAGAGACGGGTCTGGGTCAAGAGTAGTGTTAATCAGGGTGAAGACCATTCTGAAAATTTTAGCCCAAAATTGTTGTACAACAGGACAGGTCCACCAGATATGGGCATGAGTGACTTCTTAGCTGCAGTCATGAAAACATAACGGAGGGCATCCTGGTTGAAATTTAGAGATCCTTACCGGAACCAAATACCATCGCATCATAACTTGATAACTGGTCTCAAGTGCCACAATGTTTTGAGAGGAAGATTTGGTAGTCACCCAGATATCTTCCCAATCCTCCGCCTCCAGGTCAGTCTCCATGTCTCTAGACCATCGTGCAGTATAGGAGGCCATGATGGCCGAAGGGGACGTGAGATTATTATAGAAATATATAATACCAGGGGCATGCGGGTCAGAGTTGCATATACCTTCGTAAAGAGAAAGAGTTGTGAGAGATGAGTGTGAATGTATGATCGTCTGAACAAAATGGAAGTAACAGAAGGATTCCCGAGAAGGAAGCTGAGCCTTCTCCTGCACGAGAGCAAACGTTTTCAGGCATGTTTGTTATTTTTAAAGAAAAAAAAGATGACTTTAGTATCACTTTAAAAAAACTCATAGTGTAATATCTACCGGTAGAGATTTATTATAACATCAAACAATATTGCACTCACATATCAATAATTTAAAAAACGCATTCAATGTTGTATCAGCTTAGCAAATTCTCTGCAACACAGACTTTCTGGCCGGCGGCTGCTGTACTTGGTGGCGTCACAATAGGTAATGCCATTACTGTATACTGACTATTGTTTAGAATGAAGGGCGAATCTTGGTACTGACAAAATATGGCCATCTATAATGTGGATAAAAGACAAGAAGAGCTTTGTAGAGAGAAGCATTTTGATTATTCTGCTTATTCCCATCCACTTTTATCCCACTCAGCACTCCAGCACAACAAATAACTTGGAAAATTACATAAACAATGACATGATCCCTACTCTATGATAGAAATAAAACAGAATAGAAAAAACAACTGGGGCACCTTGCAAGGTATTTATTGTAGCTTATTTAGCACTCAGCTGCGGTATCTATGGCAGAAAAACATCTTTGTTTTATGATTACATTTAAGTCTGTGTCTGCGGTATAAAAGGCCATAGTAAGCCTAGTTTTTATTCTGCAAGCAGTGATGTAGAAGATACACATCATATAGCTGTATCAGAGACAGAAAGGGATCATAGCTATTTTTTTTTTATCTAGCGGGAGGTTTCCCGCAGGGGGCTTTACATATTCGAGGAGTACATCTTTCTAGTGAAGTGAAATAATAAGTGAATAATAAACTGTTAAGGATGTCAGGGATGGTTTATGGATAGCAGGTATATTTACCCATTATTTGGGTTGTGGTCACTTTATGGGGGCAGGTTTGAAATCATTGTTGAGTACTTAGGGGTTCTCACTCATGCAAAATGAGGGGTCCCGGGTCTACTGGTTGACTGATTTTCAGTGCTCTCAGGATTGCTAAATCCTTATTAGGGACCAGTACTCTCTGGGTTGGCACCTGGCTGTGAGAGAGAGAGAACAGGACATACCTAAGAGAGCAGAGTGGACTAAGCTTGGGATTGAGCCACAGATGCTGAACGGTGAAAACCTCTTTAGGACCCCTAAGGCGGATGTGAAACCCAAACCCCAGTGTGGGACTGGAATAATGGTGGCGAGTCATTCTCTTATTTTCTATCAGTACTGGAGTAACAGACTGTTTCGTATTCATTTGATATAAAAAGCTGTTTTGATTTTCTGGACTCTGCCAATTTATTTGTAGCACTGCCCCCGTAGGCATTGCTGTGTGTAGACTTCCCTGGGCTTTACCCCTTCTTATCTTGCAGCCAGTTACTAGGGGTTTTCACACAACCGCCCACGCTCTCATTTGCTTGTTTCCAATAATCAGTTCAAGGGTTTGTTTTTTTGATATTTATTGTTGGAAATTGGATAGGAGAAGGGAATAGTGGGATACTTCAACTGGAACTAAATACAGATGAGGACAACTCTCCCTCAGCCTCACCAGGTTAATTGTGATAACAGACTTTCTGTTATACCATACAGCACTTGTATGGGAAGAGTAAGTCATTTGCTTGTTCTGGCAACAGACTTGGTGAAGCTTTTAATCTTCAGGACACTCACTAGCATCCCCCGTTGACTGACACCCATGCGCTGACTCTACTAGCTGAAGGTTTGGCCCTCACAGGGCAGGCCCCATGACACAGATCTGTACTCACTGTAGGCCGAAACAGATCCTTCTTGGCGTCTTTACCTTCCAGTCAGCTCTGCAGGACATCTGGGTTGTAGATATTCTCAGGCTCAGGCCCTCAGGTCAGCCACCTAAGGCTGCACGGCAGCTTCTACAGAAGAGGGGCAGCCACTCCCTCCCTCCGGGACCCTGCTCTCCAGCCGAAAACACTGAGCACATGTGCCCTTCATAATATATACAGTCACCCAGCATGCACTGAGGCACTTTCCTTGGCTAATCACCAGGTCTGCAACTATGCATATGCTCTCATTTGTCAGGTTTCCTCCCACTATTCAATATGCCCCCTATTAGACCAGTATGAAACATTCAGACAACAGGAGCAATATCTGAGCACCATGAGCAGACCCTGATAGGCAGAGAGCATCTAAATTTATAAAGACCCAAAAACTATACTCTCTTCTAGCACCTATCTAGGAGGGTGTTACATAATAAAGAAGGTCACTTTTACAAGAGGCTGGTGATGATCTTGTGCCCCATATCACTAAGCCATGAACCATATTTAAAAAGACCAAAACATTCCCCTAGAGCGGGACTTTTGAGGCACTACCATCAATGATGCAAGTCTCACTGAACCAACGTATTACATTTCCACTTTTGGTTTTCCTCTCAATGTGATGCAGTTGTGTCCAAATTACATGCCCTTGCTTTTTGATGTATCCCATTGTATATATTATTTGTGTTCGATTTGTATTTTTGTATATATTTTTTGTTGTACTTTTGAATTTTGTAATAAAATTATATATTTTTTACTTACATTACATCATTGATGGTAGTGCCTCAAAAGTCCCGCTCTAGGGGAATGTTTTGGTCTTTTTGGATTTTTGGGATGTGGCACACCCTCTGCTTAGTACTACTCCCTGTCAGAGACCTCCTTTTTCTTGAACCATATTTAAGGCTGAAATCCAGCAAGACATGAAAACGCCAATAAATGCAGCCCAGCTCCAGTCTTACCTCTCCCGCGCCCCAGTACTCCCTATGCTCTGTATTTTTTTTGCTTTTTTTAACTTTCCCTTTTCTAAAGTCTTCAGACCAGTCACATGATGCACAAGGTATTTATCCTCTTCAGATATTTTCTCAGTGGTGGGTGATTCACAATGAATAAGAGAGCAGCAATGGCATCAGCTTCCCTCAAAAGGTAAGTTTACAATGCCCACAGCATGTCCTCAGTCTGCTGGGTTGAATGATGGTACGTGTTCTTTTTCAAATGCCACTTTATGCATTAATATACCTCCTTATACACAGTCTGTCTGGATAGTGTGGTTCCCTGCTGACTTGATGTAATCCACAGGCAGCTTAACTCTTCAGTACTACAAAGAAGTTGATTCCAATACTAACTGCAGTTAGAGGATGTTTTTCCAGTCTTTTGAAGTGTATAAAGATAATGGCTTTCCTAAGTCCTGCCTCTGCAAAAGTACTAACGCTGAAACATAGAAGAAGTGGAGAGAGTCTAGCAAGGACTGAACTAACTAGTACTAAACAAGAGGTGAAGACAAAAGGAAAAAACAAAATCACATAGTGAACACATTGTAGTGGCCCAAAACCTCCACTAGATGTCAACATACTACTGAACAATAATAACCTGATGCAGTTCAGTACAACACATAAAAAATACATATAAGAAGGACGGAACACTGGGTGGCGTTCAGCCCAGAAGACTGAGAACTCCTAGTTGTAGAATTGAACAAGGGAGGTGTGTTGCCAGTCCACAACAGGGCATTTCTGGCAGATCAACAGGTATTTTTCTGTACTTGCAGGGACTTCAATGGTATAAAGCACAGGGAAACGCGCATGTATTGTAGAGATGCACTGCATACAATATGGTTTTGCCTTGACATACCCTTTAAATTTTCTTCTGCACTGTGATTTGTTTTTAGTGTGATCAACAAAGCTTATGTGTTTAACTCATTCTTTATACTGTCTTCCAAGCAGTGTTAATTTTGGCAGCAAATTTCGATTTAGTTTTAGACTTAGGACTAAGATGGCATTTTAGTTTTAGTCCCATTTTAGTCTTCTGCAATTGTTTTAGTTTTAGTCGTATTTAGTCGACTAACTCTCCAGGAGATTTTAGTCGACTAAAATGTCCTACGTTTTAGTCAACTAAAATCTCCAGTACATTTTAGTCTACTAACACTAATTTTAGTCGTCTAAAATCAAATGGGTGTATCTAAATTGTAATGCATTAGTGAACATTTCTCTACAATTTCCAAACTCATTATATACTGCTGGAGTGAAAAATCTAATATGCTATTATTTATGGCATTGAGGTATGGACATGCACTACAGACCAGTGTTAATTTCTAATGCCGCGTACACACGGGCGGACTTTTCGATCGGACTGGTCCGACAGACTTTCCAGCGGACTTTCGATGGACTTTTGACGGACTTACAATGGACTTGCCTACACACGATCATACCAAAGTCCGACAGATTCGTACGTGATGACGTACACCGGACTAAAATAAGGAAGTTGATAGCCAGTAGCCAATAGCTGCCCTAGCGTCGGTTTTTATCTGTCGGACTAGCATACAGACAAGCGGATTTCTGGGTCCAGCGGAGTTACGACGTAAAGATTTGAAGCCTGTTCCAAATCTAAAGTCTGTCAGATTTGCGACTGGAAAAGTCCGGTGAAGCCCACACACGATTCGGATTGTCCGCCGGATTTGGTCCGTCGGTGTCCGTCAGACCAGTCCGGTCAAAAAGTCCGACTGAGTGTGTGTTCCATAAGTCAAATTTCAATTTAGTTTTAGTCTTATTCTTTTGGCTAAAATTGCATTTTAGTTTTAGTCCCATTTTAATCTTTTGACTAAAATGCCATTTTAGTTTTAGTAGTTTTTTAGTCATCTCAATTGTTTTAGTTTTAGTCGTATTTTAGTCGACTAAAATAGTATTCATTTAGTCGACTAAAATGTTTTAGTTGTTTTAGTCGACAAAATTAACACTGCTTCCAAGTCAAATCCACCCAACTGAACATCCATAACACAAACGTATCATTTTCTTCAAGTTACCATCAATAATTAATCACAACTGCTATGCGTTCTTGTAATAATTGATAGCAATCATCCTCATTATTGTATTATGACTTGTGTTAAACTGATAAAAAAAATACTTGAATAAACCCACAGAATACATTTTCTTGATATGAAATTAACATTATAATCAGATGCAGTGTCACTTGTCACTGGTGACTTCTACTTACAGTATTTATTAAAAAACTCATTAAAAATATTGTAAAAAAGTACAAGTATAAAATTGCACAAGATGTGCTCCATAATGTCATGAGATGCCTTGTGAGCACAAAAGCAATCTCTTGTCTGTCACCAGGTGGAAATGAATAAATTAGCAGCTCATAAATAGTATGAAATGTCATATTACTATGCAAGAGAACAGTCTAGACAAAAGCACATTACAGGTAAAGTACAATCACATATAGTTCATAGACCTGATATAGATCAGGCTTTCTTTACATTTTTACCCCTGAGGAACCCCAAAATGATTTTCAGGTCTCCCCGATTTACATTGGGCCAAGGGCAAAAAATGCACTTTACATTGATGGTTGGTGGAAAGAAGGCAAACTTCAGGTGGGTAGAGTGCTGTTGGCTTTGCCAAGTTTTATTGGTCCTGGATCCTTGCAGGCACCGTGAGAGGTCAATCATCCATGGTTCAAGGAACCCCTAGCAACATCTGGAGGAACCCTAGTGTTCTACAGAACCTTGGTTGAGAATGGCTGAGATTGATGGAGTAGTCAGATCGGAAAGCCTTTAGTACTTCAAAGTGGAGCAAGGATCAGATTCATTTTCTATGTCAAATGTATGCACATTACGTGATGTGAAAATATAACATACAGGTATTAATTACCTCTAACAGATATCAGAGTAGTGCACCTCAGGGCTGTCTTAAAGGATGGGCACCCCTGGGCAGTTCCCCAGGTGCATGGGGGCCCCATGATAATCTTGCATTAAATCATACTTGCCGACTGTCCCGGATTTGACAGGACAGTCACGCTTTACTAAACTGTCCCAGGCAGCGTCCCGGAACCTGTACTGTGCCCTCCTGACTCTTCCTGTACTGTACCATTCTGCCTTCCCCCATACTGTGCTCCTTGTTTTGATTAGTCTTTGATTTATGCCATTTTTTTATAGTTTAAAATATATTTTATTGAAAGTACTAATAAATATATGTTTAATTCTATCAACTATTTATACTTCAATTCTTGAGAGTATGTGTGTAAATTGGGGCAGGCTGATAGGGGGCCACAATGTATTACTTTGCCCAAGGGCCCATGATCCTATTAAGACAGCCCTGGTCCACCTGATAATGCCCTTATCTGCTGTTCTCTCCTTGCTGCAACTTCTCACCATTGTAGTCTGATTAAGGTGGGGGGGCAGACGAGACTGAGGAATTTTTTCCTTGCGCCTGCAGCAGACTGATGACACCATCTCAGCCAAAGCAAATACATTTGAGTGGGGCTCAAGGATGACTTTTTAATGAAAAAAAGGCAAAGTTGTTTTAGGCATATTTCAGGAATGTATTCATGCAGGGTTGAAAGATTACTGAAAAGTCCACGTTAAATACAACCTTTCACCTCTTCCTAACCCTGAAAGCTAAACATAACCCTGAACATGAGATGTAAACTCTAAATGTAATCCTGCCCCATAAAGGGCAGGTGTAAGTATAATTCCATTTTGGGGTGTTTTATAGGTCAGGCCTATATAATAAGTGGATGACCCATCAAGAGACTCATTATGATAATGTTGGTTAGACAAAGCCAGGCAAAAGGGAGCCACCTCTGTTTGGTCTATGGCTACCCAATAGTGCTCTAATGCATATATTATATATACACTGTATATGCCTACAGGACAAACATCTCTGCGGCAGAAGACTGAAAATGATCACAACTGGGGTCAGTCAACCTCACATTTAACATGCAAAAATAATAGCTGCCACCATGCGTTTCAATGGGAACAAACACCGTTCACAGCATATTACAAAAGAAAAAAAGACAAGTAACAGCAAAATATTTGGGAAAAAAGTCAAAGGACCTAACAAGGTGTTGACTGGTCTGGGTTTCTGCAGAGTCCAAGTCAGTGTAACAAATCCAGTTCTGACAGAGTCACTGTCCCTCAGAGTAACCCTCAGCATGGATGTGTAGTTTCGATGGAGAATTGAGAACTGTTGACCTGCAAAAGCAGCCATCTTTTCTAGTCCTTGAGGAGGCCATTTACAGAATGGGGCGGGAGCCGCCGTTAACGGCACATCAGCTAAAGAAACGGCACGCTTGGTCCTTTCTTCAGTACGCATGTGCCGATGACGTCGGCACATGCTGGTACAGGGGATATCTCCTAAACAGTGCAGGTTTAGGAGATATCCTGGGTAGCTACAGGTAAGCCTGATTATAGGCTTACCTGTAGTCAAAAGTGGTCTGTAAGGGCTTACAGCCACTTTAATAGGCTGTTGGCTTTTGAAATGTTTTCTCAATGATTTTAATTACTTGGGTCAGGACCGTGTCAGAGACACAGTAAACTGGAATGTTTTAACACGTTTTATGTGTTACCTGGTTGGTCAGACCTGCCAAATCACATTCAGGTAACCTTTGCCCCACTTAGTTGTCTCGCCTAGGATTTTAGGATCTTCCGCTGAGAAAGTTTAATGAATTTATTATAACCTGCTTGCTTCTAAATCTAAGCTGTTCAGTCTTAGGACTTGATTGCTGAATATGAATTTTGATTATGACTATCCTTTCCCACTCAGTTTGAGGTCCCCAGATCTCATTATCTCAACAATTATAGATTCACTTTAAAGCGGAGTTCCACCCAAAAATTGAACTTCTGCTGAACGTATTCCTACCCCCCTCCGGTGTAACATTTGGCACCTTTCAGGGGGGAGGGGAGAGCAGATACCTGTATAATCCAGGTATTTATTATTATTATTCACGATTTATATAGCGCCAACAGTTTACGCAGAGCTTTACAATGTATAGGGGGGACAACACAATTACAGTACAGTTCAATACAAAAGGTACAGGAGGGCCCGGCTCGTAGAGCTTACATTCTAAAGGGAGGGGGTGGTGGTACAAAAGGTAATAGCTGCAGAGAATGATTTGATGGGGGTGGCTCGGAGACAGTTGTTAGGTGGGTGTGGGATAGACTTCCCTGAATAAATGAGTTTTCAGGGATCTCCCAAAGGTGGACAGGGTAGGGGCTGATCGGATATACTGGGGCAGGCATTTGCTCCCACTTCCGGGCATAGATCACGCAGACTCCACGGTGATCTATGCCATGTCTGGCCCCTCCTCCGTCCACCCCGCTGTCTTCTGGGAGACACACAGGTCCCAGAAAAGAGCAGGGACCAGGAAGGATGCGCAGCATGACTCGCGGATGTGCAGTAGGGAACCCTACTGATTCCCTTACCAAAGATGGCGGTGCCTCCACCCAAGAGCTGAGGGACAGATCGGCTTTGGGTGAGGACATCGCGGGCACCCTGGACAGGTAAGTGTCCATATTTTAAAAGTCAGCAGCTGCAGTATTTGTAGCTGCTGACTTTAAAAAAAAAAATTTCGGCGGAACTCCGCTTTAATACACAGTTGAAATACATCCGCATACTGCCCAACTTTTTGAGATGAGAATGATGGATACCTACTAGGGATGAGCCAAACACCCCCCCCCCCCAGGCAAAAAATTTGTGCGGACATGCGAACACCATTAAAGTCTATGGGACTCGAATGTTAAAAATCAAAAGTGCCAATTTTAAAGGCTAATATGATAGTTATTGTCATAAAAAGTGTTTGGGGACCTGGGTCCTGCCCCAGGGGACATGTATCAATGCAAAAAAAAGTTTTAAAAACGTCAGTTTTTTCAGGAGCAGTGATTTTAATAATGCTTGAAACAATGAAAGTGAAATATTCCTTTAAATATCGTACCTGGGGGTGACTATAGTATGCCTGTAAAGTGGCGCATTTTTCCCCTGTTTAAAACAGTCCCTACACAAAATGACATTTCTAAAGAGATAAAAGTCATTTAAAACTGCTTGTGGCTGTAATGTATTGTCGGGTCCCGGCAATATAGATGAAAATTATTGAGAAAAACGGCATGGGTACCGACCCCCCCCCCAGCCCATTACCAGGCCATTTGGGTCTGGTATGGATATTAAGAGGAACCCCACACCCAAATTACAAAAAAAGGCATGGGGCCCCCAGGCCCTATATACTCTGAACAGCAGTATACAGGCGGTCCCCGGGTAACAACAAGGCAGGGACTGTAGGTTTGTTCTTAAGTTGAATCTGTTTGTAATTTGGAACAGGTACATTTTTAAAGTGTAGCACCAGCCTAAAAATCTATTTTTAAGCTTTTTGGATAACATTTGTTTTGCTGTCTGTGCCCCTGTTCAGAAGATTTCACCTCACTTTCTGTCCCAATGAGAATTGGATTTTGAAAATTTTGGGCTATTAGGGAAACTAAGATTGGTGATAAATCATCAGTCGAGACACCTTTTTCCCATGTTAACTCATGCCCTGTACACACGACCGTTTTTTCCGTCGGAATAAACCCTGAAGGTTTTTCCAACGGAGTTCCGACGGAATTCCACTCAAGCTGTCTTGCATACACACGATCACACCAAATTCTGACCGTCCAGAACGCGTTGACGTACAACACATAGGACGGGACTAGAAAACGGAAGTTCAATAGCCAGTAGCTTCCGTCTCGTACTTGCTTCAGAGTATGCTTCCTTTTTGGTACGTCGGAATAGCATACAGACGAGCGGTTTTCCCAATAGGAATCCGTTCAGTCGGAAAAATTTAGAACATGTTCTCTTTCTAGGTCCATCAGAATTTTTGATGTAAAAAGTCAGATGCAGCTGACTCCTGCCTGACTTTTTCTGTCGGACATTCCACTCATGTGTACACGGCATTACAGGAGAAAAATTTCCCTTCATAGGGGTAGATTTCCTCTCACTTCCTGTTGTCTCCCTCTGCTTGTAAGTAGGAGTCGTTTGTAATTCGGATGTTTGAAAATAGGGGACCGCCTGTATATACTATACGGCCTGCCCTATACACTCTGTGGAAAATTGGGCCTTAGGTGTTGGTGGTACCAGAACACTGCAAGTCCTCACAGTTACTCTTGGTGGGCGCTGGAACGGGCTCTGCTGTGAAATATTATATCAAGAATTGTAATTACATGCCCCTGTTAAACAGGGGCAGAAAAATTGGGCCTTAGGCGGTGGTGGTGGCACAACACTGTAAAGCCTCACAGATACTTTTGCTGAGCGCAGGAACGGGCCCTGCTGTGAAATATTAGAACAAAAATTGTAATTACATGCCCCTGTTAAACAGGGGCAGAAAAATTGGGCTTAGGCGGTGGTGGTGCCGGTGCCCTGAACCAAAAATATTCTTAGAACGCTATCATCATGAAGATTGAGGAGGAATAGGATAGTCTCTCAGCATAATAGGATAGTCACTCAGCATATGCGGTCTTCAAGGGATCCTACATCCATAGAAAAATCAATCGGTTACATCAGGTGCTTGGTAGCTGGTGATCCAAGGAACGAGGAGGAAGAGTGCAGACCAAGCTATACAGCGAAACTGAGAATTACAGGCATTGGTTGAAGCCATATATAGTGCTACCCCCATAAGGGCCACTGGATTTTTGGGTCCTCCCTCACATGCACAGGCAGACAACAGGAATTTCCAACATTCGCTCGGCAAAGTTTTGTTAGTGGACAGCGAGCGAAGGAAGCCTTGGGAGACGCCGCTGTTCGGATCCATTGTGATATTTGTGTTTGATCGCGCTCATTCAGCAACCTATCTGTAGGTGCAATTCTTTTGAGCTCAATAAAATTTACTCAAATGCTACACTATGGGAGCCCTCTCTGCTTTTATGTTTTGAGTGACACCAATTGATACAGATCCAGCAGTCTCGGATGTCCTATAGGTTTTTGGGAGACTTAATTCCCTGGGCTCGGTGAGACCAACGTATTGGTCTTTTCAGTCGGTAAGGAGAATACATACTCACCTCGGGTGGACTCATTTAAACTTTCATCACCAAAGTTTTTAAATTTCTGTTGTTTTCACTTATGACTATAAGATATGCATTATTATTTTGATCTAGAGATATTAATATCTGGAGTGCTTTTTCCCACGGTTGAGAAATATTTTTCACTTGTTTATGTGAATACTTTTTATGACACACGGGGGGGGGGGGTGGGCGGGGGGGGGGGGGGGGGGAGGGGGGATGGGGGGGGACACACGGAGACAGATACACTAGAACATAAAAATATAAAAATATTTTTAGAGTTAGTACTCCACTTTAGTTTTCTTTTTTCAGTTTGTTTTCACCATTTCATTATGTCAATATTTACTTTAGATGAAATCTCTTTCGGAAATATTAACTCAGTGATTTTAGCGCTGCACTAATTTTTATTACATGTTTTTTGGGTTTTGTATTGTAGACTCTTCATGCTGGCAGCCTTTCTTTCTTTGTTTCAATTTATATTTAAAGCTTATATTTTTAGCGCAGCGTTTGGCCATCCGGCCTCTTTTTATCTTTTCACTTACCCAATACTGAACCTTGTCCTGCATCCTTCCCAGCTGCCAGCAGAGTTACCCAGTGCGCCGTGAAAGAAAGGTAATGTCCCAGTCCATGCCTGCTGGACCAGGAGTCAGCGGTAATATGCACCTTAATGCTGACCGCCCTGTCCAACGAGGCCAAGACATTGCCTTCCACATGCTGGTAGAAAGCCGGCATGGCCTTCCGTGAAAAGAAATGGCGTTTGGGAACCTGCCACTGAGGTACCGCACATTCCACAAATTCATGAAAGGGGGCAGAGTCTACAGCTGAAAAGGCAGCAGATGCAGTGCTAGCAATTTGGCCAAGCTAGCATTCAGACGCTGAGCATGTGGATGGCTGGGACAGAATTTCTTTTGACGGTTTACCAACTGGGGTAGGGAAATTTGCCTGCTAAAATCGGATGTTGGTGTACCCTAGCAGATTGGCTGCAAGTACTTGGGACACCTATTTGTATACCTTCATTCCTCTCAGTGCAGGTTTCTGAGAGGACTGGAGGTATAGTGGGGTTGGAGATCCTAGCTGATGATGAGCAAGGAAAGGTCCACCTTGTTCTTTGATGTGGGTCTTTTAAGTACTGTTGCCAACGGACTGCATGGGCGGTCGTCATATGTCTGGTCAAGCATGTGGTGCCCAAGCGGCTGCTGTTTTGGCCAAGCTTGATATGCTTCAGACATATGTTGCAAACAGCAACAGTGCGATCTGCTGCACATGTGTCAAAAAAGGCCCACACCAAAGAACTTTTCAAAATATGCGGGGAGTCAGCAGCACTCTGCACCTGCTTAGCTCTGCGGTGTAATGCAAAGGGTGGGCTGCCCTCAAGCTGCCCCCTGGAGGGCATCCTGCCTCGTTGGAGATGTGCCTCCTCCTCTCTTCTATCAGGCACCCAAGTAGAGTCAGTGACCTCATCATCCCCTCCCTCCTCGTCACTAGAGCAAACTTGGCAGCATGCTGCAACTGGGGGAACATGACTGCCAGTTTCCTGACCTTCTTGGGCACTCCCTCTCTCTAGGCTCACGTTACTCCCTTCCTCAACCTGGGTACCATTATCGGAGCCTTTAAATCGCTGCGCATCCTCCTGCAGCATGTACCCGACACTGTGGTCGAATAGATTGGGGGACTCCTCCGTGCATGATGGTGGGGCTAGGGAAGGAGAGACTGTTGACATGGAGCCGATGGAATAGGCCACTTTGGCAGCTGCATTGGCAGGCAAACTACTCTGAGCCTGGGTGACAGAGGATGAGGAGGATGAGGACGGCTTTGTTATTCATTCCACCAACTCATCTGCATGTTGTGGCTCAATAACACGGCCAGCTGCAGAAAAAAAGGACAATTGTGCCCCACGGCCACGTGCTGAGGGTGCACCGTGTCCATGACCAGCACTGTCGACTGTAGACACAGAGCCTGCTTGACCTCTTTCCTTTCTAGTGGCCTGTGAGCTTCTACCTCTCCTTGGTGGCCTTCCAGACATGCTGTAAATTTTGTTTAGCAAGACCACACTACACTGTATTGTGTACACCACCAGAAAAGTAGTAGCAACTGCAATATAGGTGCATGGTACTGTGTACACCAACAGAAGTGTAATAACAACTATGGGTGCACTGTATGTATTGTGTACACCACCAGAAAAGTAATAGCAACTGTACTAGGGGTGCACGGTACTGTGTACACCAACAGAAGTGTAATAACTATGGTGCACTGTATGTATTGTGTACACCGCCAAAAAAGTAGTAGCAACTGCACTAGGGGTGAACGGTATTGTGTACACCACCAGAAGTCTAATAGCAACTATGGGTGCACTGTATGTATTGTGTACACCACTAGAAAAGTAGTAGCAACTGCACTATGGGTGCACGGTACTGTGTACTGTGTACACCGCATATAGTATATTAGAAAAAGTACACCAGGAATGGCCTGCAGTCAGATATAGGCTTGGCTACACTGGATGTATTGTGTGTATATATATATATATATATATATATATATATATAGATATATATATAGATATATCTATATATATATCTATATATATATATATATATATATACACACACACGAGACTGGCTGTATATATATATATTAAATACACTGCAGCTAACTGAATAACCTGCCTGCCTGAAGTATATTAGAAAACGTACACCAGGAATGGCCTGCAGTCAGATATAGCTAAACTGGATGCAGTGGATATATATATATATATATATATATGACTGTCTGTATATATACATATATATATATATATATATATATATATATATATATATATATATATATATATACACTGCAGCTAACTGAATAACCTGCCTGCCTGCTCAATCTAAATGACACTCTCGCTACGTCCATGCCAACAACACACTACACGGGGCCGACGTGCAGGCAGTCTTATATAGTGTGGGGCGTGGACTTAGTCCCCCTGAGCCATGATTGGCCAAAGGGACCCTGCCTTTGGCCAATTATGGCTCTCTTAGCTGAGGGCGCTGGGATTGACCAAAGCATGCAGGTCATGGTGCATGCTTTGGCCAATCATCATACAGCAATGCACTGCGCTCCCACAGAGCATTATGGGGCGTTACGTGGCGTTCAAATTTGGTACGAACGCCCCATAATGTTGGGTTTTCAGCGAACGAATGAACAGCCGATGTTCGTGTTGAACTCATGTTCGACCCGAACATAAAGCTCATCCCTAATACCCACTATCAAAAGTATGTAGGCATACGGCAAACCCCCTACCACACCCCCTTAAAGAAGAATTAAAGCACTTTTTAGCACTGGGAAACACTGTTATGAAAGATAAAAAGTGCATTTTATATAAAACTATATAGATCAGACCAAAATGAGGGACAAATGAGGAGGAATGAGGGACAGAGAGACTTTGTTCCAAATCAGGGACAGTCCCTAAAAATCAGGGACAGTTTGGAGCTATGCATCCGTGTTTACTAATTTAACAGCTAAATGATTTCTAATTTTGTTCAACTGGTTACAATTTTGTGATTCACAAACCACTACCACACTCCACATTCAGGCAGGGGACATACCTATTTCCTGATTCAGCATTGTAGTTTCCCATGCTACCTTTCTGCTTCCAACCTGCTTACTGGATAATGAACTATCCCCCTAGCAGAGAGATGATTCAAGATGCTGTACAGCTGAATCAGTAAGCAACAAATTGATTTTGTGGATGTGCATTGCAGCACAGGAGTGTGATACACAAGAGCGGCCCTACAGACTTACATGGAAAATGTAGGAAGGAAAGTCTCAGGAAGCTCTTGTCAGCCATCAAAGAGATCATGCTCATTTTCACTTGCATGTGTGCTAAAACATGCACATGTTTTTGGGCATGGAAGCCTAAAAAAGCATGCAAGGATGCATGGACTGCACATGCAATGGAATGCATGGTCACATCCACCAGATTTTGGCGCCTAGTGGACTATTTAAACCTAAGGACTGCATGTGGTCTGGACTGGATGGTCATTCAGCTTGTATCTCTGCTATGCATCTGACCTGCCTTTGGACTGCCCCTGCCTGTTTGGCCGCTGTTACCTCGGCCTGGACTCTTGGCCAAGATTCTGCCTATTGATTCTCTACCTTCCTCCCTGCATGTTTCCAGCCTCTGCTTGACTCTAACCTTGATCCTGCTTGTGATTTGGTAACTTCCTGCCCGACCGTTTCTGAACGCGGCTTGTGAGCCGGGTCTGCTCTCTAATGGTAACTTGAAGTGCCCTCATTGCTGCGCTTCTGCTTACCGAACACTGGTGCTCTCAAGTTTAACCACTTGTATCCGTGGAACTTATACCCTCCTTCCTGCCCAGGGGAATTTTCAGGTTTCAGCGCTGTTGCACTTTGAATGACAATTGCGCGGTCATGCAACACTGTACCCAAACTACATTTTTATAATTTTTTTGAGTCTGATAGAGCTTTCATTTGGTGGTATTTAATCACAACTGGGTTTTTTATTTTTTGCTAAACAAACGAAAAAAGACCAAAAATTTGGAAAAAAAAAGTTTTTCTTGGTTTCTGTCATTAAATTTTGTAAATAAGTAATTTTTCTCCTTCACTGATGTGTGCTGATGAGGCTGCATTGACGGGCATTGATAGGCTGCACTGATGGGCACTAATGGAGTGGCACGATGAAGAGGCACTAACAGGTGGCACAGATAGGCAGCACTAATGGGCACTGATAGGTGGCACTGATGGACACTGACAGGTGCCCTGATTGTCAGTGCAGATGTCCCCGCTGAGGAATGCCGCTTACTGGCTCTCCTCACGTGCTGTCAGCGTGAGGCAAGGAATGCCGATAACCAGAATTTCCTGTTTACTCTGTGATCAGCTGTGATTGGACATGACATATCATAGGTGCTTTACTGTGATCGGTGATGCACGGTGTCTGAGGGACACAACGCACCACAGATTGCCGCGTACCCCTGCGGGCCCGCATGCGTGGCGAGGATAGAAGAATGTCATATGATGTCCTTCCAGAACAAGAGTGCTCCCTCCTGTCTCCTGTCCATCATTTTACTATACGGTGGGTGGGAAGCAGTTGAGTACGTGGTTCAAGCTTCCTGGCGCCTATGCCCTTCTATTGCCCTAGCAGTCTCTGTCTCCAACTCCGGGCTGCATGGATGGGAATGGTGCAAAAGGCCACCCTCGTCATTTTGGGTTCCTCATGCAGGTACATGGTGACAGAGGCTAGATGCAAATTTTATTTGGTTCTTCGATGTAGCACATCCTATGAAGTACAATGACTAGGCAGCTCTTGAAGAGAAGAGACCTCAAACCTGCTTTGGGTGAACAATGGAAAGTGACAGGAGAATAAGGGTGGCACACCAAATATATAGGAGTCCAAGTATATTTATTTCATCACAGACATTTTGAAAACCAACTGCTGAAGAAGGCTTTCAGTTTAAGGAGCAAATATGTTCAAGAGTGGATATGACTTCTCATTGATCAACTAAACAATCTAAGCCCTAAAGAAGGGGGAATACGACAGACCACAAAAAGCATTGGCTTGTTGTCAAATTTCTTGGCAGGTAAAACAGTAAACATTATATGCATTTGAACTGTTTATTTAACCTTTTACCAAAAAATTCCACTGTCACTGGATTGAAAGGGAATAACCAAGAAAAAAGAAAAAAAAAGAAAAAGGAAGTGCAGAGAATTTAGAGGAGTCACCCAGTCTAAATGTGAAGATTTACAGCAGTGATGCAGAACTTCTTGGCTGATACAGAACACAATAGCCACATGCTGAGAAAAGAATCAGATTGCTGTGAAGCACGTAGACGTGTTTTCTTTCAACATCGAACTGAAATCACCCAAGGGCACCAGAGCAAATTATCTAGTACTGGAAGTCTCAACCCGCTGGGCCGCCAATATGTAAATCTGGAAAATTCATGGACACTTCATTCAATGTTCCACCTATACGCCTCAGTGAGACTCCCCCACACACAAAGGCCAGGTAATTCAATAAATTATCATCACTTGATACATTTAGCATTATTTTATATTGAAATGCTAACATAAAGGAGCACGATCATGAACAATATTATATACCAGCTGTCAGTGGCGTAACTAGAACCTTCAGGGCCCCGATGCAAGAAACCATGAAGGGCTCCCCTGACCCCCGGATGGGGCCCTTCCCTTTGAGCCCGGTGGTGGAAGGCCAGGGCCTGGTCGCAAGTGTGACGTTTGTGTGGTAGTAATGCCACGGGTGTCAGTAGTTTTTTATTTTTATTTTTCTACCATTTGTTCTATTCATTTTATTCACAATATTTTTTTAAATATTTGTTACAATTTTTTAGGAGCCCCATTGGGTGGGCTTTGGTGAGATATCAGGAGTCTAAACAGACCTCTGATGTTTCACCTTTGAGACAGAGAAAGGAGATGGAGGACACAGCCCTCCATCTCCTCTCCGCAGCCTCAGCTGTGCAGAATGAATAGACAGGAATCGATCTGTACAGAGCTTCCTACTCAGTCACAAACTGAAGCATAGTAAACGTAGTTTACTATGTTTCAGTTATGAATAGACAGAGTCAGTGATCGGTACAGCCCACTGACTCTCCATTCAGAAAAGGCTTCACCCTGACAGATTCCCCGCAGCAGCCATCGGGAGAGGGGAGAGCTGTGGGGGGCGAAGGGGACAGGAAAAAGCACGGGGGGGGGGGGGGCTGTTGAGCACACGGGGGGGCAGCAGAAAGAAGCTGCATAGGAGGAGCTGTGGGGGTGACTACATATAAAGGAATCGATCTCTCCATTTTCCCCCCCGCCAGAGGCAGACCTACAAAGGTCGCAGGAGTCGCCATTGTGTCCAGGCCCCATGCTGCAGAGGGCTCCTGCGGGCCCCCTGTATGGCTGGATAGGAAGAGCAGCAAGGGCGGCTGAGACCGAGCTCCCCGATCCTGAGCCGAACGTTAAATTGGTGCTGCGGTAACTGGTAACACGGTTTACACCTAAAGTGAAAGCACAGTGTGCGCTGTGCTTTCTGCCTCCCCCTACAGTGCAGTACCCGGCAGGAAGAGTTAAAGTGGTGTTCCAGCAAGGGGAAAAAAAAAATAAAAGTCAGCAGCTACAAATACTGTAGCTGCTGACTTTTAATACAAGGACACTTACCTGTCCAGGGAGCCCGCGACGTCAGCACCCCAGCCGATTTTCGGGTCGGCTCTCGGGTGCTGCCGCCGCCATTCGTGGTAAGGGAAACCGGCAGTGAAGCCTTTCGGCTTCACAGCCAGTTCCGTATTGCGCATGCGCGAAGCATGCTGCGCTTTCTTACTGGCCCAGTGGCAGAGAAAGGAGGAGGGGAGCCGAACTTCCGAGGACGGCGCCATGGCACCGTCTCCTGGAAGTGGGGATGAGTACCTGTCAAAAACAGGTACCTGTTCCCCCCTCCCCCCTGAAAGGTGCCAAATGAAGCACCGGAGGGGGGGAGGAAACAGATCGGCGGAACTTCCACTTTTGGATTGAACTCCGCTTTAAGGTACAGTACTGTCATTTTTTTTAAAGGCTATCTGTGTATGTGCGTGCGTGTGTGTGTTTATATGTGTGTATATATACACACAGTGAGGGGAAAAAAGTATGTGATCCCCTGATTATTTTGTACGTTTGCCCATGGACAAGAAATGATCAGTCTATAATTTTAATGGTACGTTTATTTTAACAGTGAGAGACAGAACATCAAACAAATCCAGAAAAAAGCATTTCAAAAAAGTTATAAATTAATTTGTATTTTAAATGAGTGAAATAAGTATTTGACCCCCATCACTCAGCAAGATTTCTGGCTCCCAGGTGCCTTCTATAGTACTTGGTGACAAAACCCTTGTTGGCAATCACAGAGGTCAGACATTTCTTGTAGTTGGCCTCCAGGTTTGCACACATCTCAGGAGGGATTTTGTCCCACTCCTCTTTGCAGATCCTCTCCAAGTATTTAAGGTTTCGAGGCTGACTTTAGTAACTCGAACCTTCAGCTCCCTCCACATATTTTCCATTGGATTAAGGTCTGGAAACTGGCTAGGCCACTCCAGGACCTTAATGTGCTTCTTCTTGAGCCACTCATTTGTTGCCTTGGCCGTGTGTTTTGGGTCAATGTCTTGCTGAAATACCCATCCAAGACCCATTTTCAATGTTCTGGTTGAGGGAAGGAGGTTCACACCCAAGATTTGACGGTACATGGCCCTGTCCATCGTCCCTTTTATGCAGTGAAGTTGTCCAGTCCCCTCAGCAGAAAAACACCCCCCAAAGCATAATGTTTCCACCTCCATGTTTTACGGTGGGGATGGTGTTCTTGGGGTTATAGGCAGTTGATGCCAAAGAGTTTTGATTTTGGTGTCATCTGACCACAACACTTTCACCCAGTTCTCCTCTGAATCATTCAGATGTTCATTAGCAAACTTTAGACAGGCCTGTACATGTGCTTTCTTGAGCAGGGGGACCTTGCCGGCGCTGCAGGATTTCAGTGCTTCACAGAGTAGTGTGTTACCAATTGTTTTCTTGGTGGCTATGGTCCCAGCTGCCTTGAGATCATTGACAAGATTCTGCCGTGTAGTTCTGGGCTGATTCCTCACCGTTCTCATGATCGTTGAAACTCCACGAGGTGAGATCTTGCATGGAGCCCCGAGGGAGATTGAGTTATTTTGTGTTTCTTCCATTTGCAAATAATCGCACCAACTGTTGTGATGGTCTTGTAGCCCATTCCAGCCTTGTGTAGGTCTACAATCTTGGCCCGCCTTCCTTGGACAGCTCTTTGTTCTTGGCCATGGTGGAGAGATTGGAATCTGATTGATTGATTTCTTCTGTGGACAGGTGTCTTTTATACAGGTAACAAGCTGAGATTAGGAGCACTCCCTTTAAGAGAGTGCTCCTAATCTCAGCTCATTACCTGTATAGAAGACACCAGGGAGCCAGAAATCTTTCTGAGTGATAAGGGATCAAATACTTATTTCACTCATTGAAATGCAAATCAATTTATAACTTTTTTGAATTGCGTTTTTCTGGATATTTTTGTTGTTATTCTGTCTCTCACTGTTAAAATGAACCTACCATTAAAATTAATGGTAATGGTATTAGCTACAGGGTATAAAAGAGAAGAGAGGCGCCTCTAAGTGTAGCAATATGGTTACATTTAATGAAGGTACAACATTTAGCAACTCACATGGTTGATGATTAAAAGAGACACATCTAAGTATGCAGAATCCGGGGTAAAGCTGTTCACATAGACCATCCTCCGCACTGCCAGCTCTCACCGCTGTCAGTCTCCAATCATGACCGGGAAGACTACCCTGCAGTAGAGCGATTTGAAAGTGAGGCTTGAACCGCATGTGGAGTGCAGTGTGGAAGGGAATGACATCGATGGTGGTGTGGAGGATGGTCTATGTGGACAGCTTTAGCCCAGATGCCTGCATACTTACAGTAGATATGCCTGTTTTAAACATCAACCATATGAGTTGCTAAATGTTGTACCTTCATTAAATGTAGCTGTATTGCTACACCCGGAGGCGCCTCTCTTCTCTAAAGAAATTTTGCTTGTCTTGCAAAACGCTCTCAAACCAAGGTTTTACTGTGTGTGTGTATATATATATATATATATATATATATATATATATATATATATATATATACACACACACACACACACACACTCATATATATATATATATATATATATATATATATATATATATATATATATATATATATTACACACACATACACTGAGCAAAATGATAAAATGCAACACTTTTGTGTTTGCCCCTATTTATCATGAGCTGAACTCAAAGATCTACGACTTTTTCTATGTACACAAAAGGTCTATTTCTCTCAAATATTGTTGACAAATCTGTCTAAATCTGTGTTAGTGAGCACTTCTCCTTTGCCGAGATAATCCATCCACCTCACAGGTGTGGCATATCCAGATGCTGATTAGACAGCATGATTATTGCACAGGTGTGCCTTGGACTGGCCACAATAAAAGGCCACTCTAAAATGTGCAGTTTTATCACACAGCACAATGCCACCGATGTTGTAAGTTTTGAGTAGGGATGAGCCGAACACCCCCCGGTTCGGTTCGCACCAGAACCCGCGAACGGACCGAAAGTTCGCACGAACGTTAGAACCCCATTGACGTCTATGGGACTCGAACGTTCGAAATCAAAAGTGCTCATTTTAAAGGCTAATTTGCATGGTATTGTCCTAAAAAGGGTTTGGGGACCCGGGTCCTACCCCAGGGGACATGTATCAATGCAAAAAAAACTTTTAAAAACGGCCGTTTTTTCGGGAGCAGTGATTTTAATGATGCTTAAAGTAAAAAAAAAAAAGTGAAATATTCCTTTAAATATCGTACCTGGGGGGTGTCTATAGTATGCCTGTAAAGTGACGCATGTTTCCCATGTTTAGAACAGTCCCTGCACCAAATGTCATTTTTAAAGGAAAAAATCTCATTTAAAACTGCTTGCGGGTTTAATGTCATGTCGGGTCATGGCAATATGGATGAAAATCAGTGAGACAAACGGCATGGGTACCCCCCAGTCCATTACCAGGCCCTTTGGGTCTTGTATGGATATTAAGGGGAACCCCGCACCCAAATTAAAATAAGGAAAGGTGTGGGGCCACCAGGCCCTATATACTCTGAACAGCAGTATACAGGCGGTGCAAACAAGACAGGGACTGTAGGTTTGTTGTTAAGTAGAATCTGTTTGTAATTTTGAACATTTTTAACGTGTTTAGCTCCAGCCAAAAAATCTTTTCTAAGCTTTTTGGAAAACATAGGGAAGGGTTATCACCCCTGTGACATTTGTTTTGCTGTCTTTCCTCCTCTTCAGAAGATTTCACCTCACTTTTTTGTCCCAATGAAAAATGTTTTTTGAAAATTTGGGTTTTTTTGTGGAACAAGGATTGGAAAGCATCAGTGGAAAGGAGAAATTGTTTTCCCATATTAACTCTTACAGGAGAGAATTTCCCTTCCTAGGGGTAGATTTCATCTCACTTCCTGTTGTCTCCTTCCGTTTGCAAGTAGGAGTCGTTTGTAAGTTAGATGTTTGAAAGTAGGGTCCTGCCCTATATACTCAGCAGAAATTTGGGCCTTAGGTGTTGCTGTGGCCACAACACTGTAAGCCCTCACAGGGCCCTGCTGTGAAATATTAGATCAAGAATTGTAATTACATGCCCCTGTTGAACAGGAGCTGAAAAATTAGGCCTTAGGCACTGGTGCTGGTGCCACAACACTGCAACCCCTCACAGACACTCTAGTTGGAACGCAGGAACGAGCCCTGCTGCAAATTATTGCTTCAAAAATTGTAATTACACGCCCCTGTTAGACAGGGGCAGAAAAATTGGGCCTTAGGCACTGGTGCTGGTGCCACAACACTGCAACCCCTCACAGACACTCTAGTTGGAACGCAGGAACGAGCCCTGCTGCAAAGTATTGCATCAAAAATTGTAATTACACGCCCCTGTTAGACAGGGGCAGAAAAATTGGGCCTTAGGCACTGGTGCTGGTGCCACAACACTGCAACCCCTCACAGACACTCTAGTTGGAACGCAGGAACGAGCCCTGCTGCAAAGTATTGCATCAAAAATTGTAATTACACGCCCCTGTTAGACAGGGGCAGAAAAATTGGGCCCTAGGCACTGGTGCTGGTGCCACAACACTGCAACCCCTCACAGACACTCTAGTTGGAATGCAGGAACGAGCCCTGCTGCAAAGTATTACATCAAAAATTGTAATTACACGCCCCTGTTAAACAGGGGCTGAAAAATTGTGCCTTAGGCACTGGTGGTGGCGCCCAGAACCAAAAATGTTCTTACAAGCTATCAGCGTGATGATTGAGGAGGAAGAGGATAATTACTCAGGGATAGTCACTCAGCATCAGCATAGGCAGTCTTTGAAGGGATCTGAGATTTCAAAAAAAATTATTCGGTTACATCAGCATCAGGTGCTTGGTAGCTGGTGGTGATCCAAGACTCATTCATTTTTATGAAGGTCAGCCGATCGACCGAGTCGGTGGACAGACGCACCCTGTGATCGGTTACCACGCCTCCAGCAGCACTGAATGTGCGTTCCGAAAGAACGCTGGATGCAGGACAGGCCAGTAGCTCAATTGCATACTGTGCAAGCTCTGGCCAGTGATCCATCCTCAAGACCCAGTAACCCAGAGGATTTTCGGTGGGAAAGGTGTCCAAGTCTGATCTTGCCCCTAGGTATTCCTGCACCATGTAAAACAGACGCTGGCGATGGTTGCTGGAACCGATCATACCTTGGGGCTGCGGACCAAAAAATTGTCTGAACGCATCGGTCAGACGGCCACCTTCTCCACCGCTCCTTCTTTGACTGACCGAAGCCTCAGCAACACGTTGTCCAGAAACAGGAGTTTGTAACCTCCCAGTCTCTGGGAACGCGTTGCACAGACCTTTCTGCAAGGCCTCCCGAAGATGTTTCATCCTCTGCTCCCTCTGCGATGGCAAGATAAGGTCCGCAACCTTACCCTTGTAACGTGGATCAAGGAGGGTTGCCAGCCAGTATTGGTCCTTCTCCTTGATACCACGAATACGAGGATCCTTACGCAGGCTTTGCAGGATCAGGGAGGCCATGCAGCGTAGGTTTGCTGAGGCATTTGGTCCGGAGTCCTCTGGGTCACTAAGAACGACATGGTCCGCAGCCACCTCCTCCCAGCCACGTACAAGTCCATGTGTTTCTTGGGACTGATCCCTTAAAGACTGCTGCTGATGCTGAGTGCCAGGCTCCACCTCCATACTGACACAATCTTCCTCCTCCTCCTCTTCCTCCTCGTCCTCTTCCTGTGTGATCGGCGGGCACGCAGGAACACTGTCTGGATAAAGGGGGCCTTGAGAGCTAAGGAAGTCCTCCTCTTCCTGCCTCTGTTCTGCCTCAAGTGCCCTGTCCATTATTCCACGCAGCGTGTGCTCCAACAGGTGGACAAGGGGGACAGTGTCACTGATGCATGCACTGTCACTGCTCACCATCCTTGTGGCCTCCTCGAATGGTGACAGGACAGTGCATGCATCCCTGATCATGGCCCACTGGCGTGGGGAAAAAAAACCAAGCTCCCCTGACCCTGTCCTGGTGCCATAGTCGCACAGGTACTCATTGATGGCCCTCTGCTGCGTGTGCAGCCGCTGCAGCATGGCCAACGTTGAGTTCCACCTGGTGGGCATGTCACAGATTAGGCGGTTCTTGGGCAGGTTAAACTCCTTTTGGAGGTCCGTCAGCCGAGCACTGGCATTATATGACCGGCGGAAATGCACACAGACTTTCCTGGCCTGCCTCAGGACATCCTGTAAGCCCGGGTACCTGCCCAAGAACCGCTGCACCACCAAGTTAAGGACGTGAGCCAAACAGGGCACATGGGTCATTTGTCCCTGTCGGAGGGCAGAGAGGAGGTTGGTGCCATTGTCGCAAACCACCATTCCTGCCTTAAGTTGGCGTGGCGTCAACCACCTCTGAACCTGCCCCTGCAGAGCTGACAGAACCTCTGCCCCAGTGTGGCTCCTGTCCCCCAAGCACACCAGCTCAAGCACCGCATGGCATCTTTTGGCCTGCGTACTTGCGTAGCCCCTTGAACGCCTACGGAGCACCGCTGGTTCCGAGGAAGAGGCCATGGAGGAAGAAGAAGAGGAGGGGGTGGAGGAGAGAGGTGTGTCACAATCAGCATTTTGGAGGCGTGGTGGCGGAACAACCTCCAACACTACTGCACCTTGTCCTGCATCCTTCCCAGCTGCCAGCAGAGTCACCCAATGCGCCGTGAAACTTAGGTAACGTCCCTGTCCATGCCTGCTGGACCATGAGTCAGCGGTAATATGCACCTTACCGCTGACCGCCCTGTCCAGCGAGGCATGGACATTGCCTTCCACATGCCGGTAGAGAGCCGGAATCGCCTTCCGTGAGAAAAAGTGGCGTTTGGGTACCTGCCACTGAGGAACCGCACATTCCACAAACTCACGGAAGGGGGCAGAGTCTACCAACTGAAAAGGCAGCAGTTGAAGTGCTAGCAATTTTGCCAAGCTAGCATTCAACCGCTGGGCATGTGGATGGCTGGGAGCAAACTTCTTTCGGCGGTGCAGCAGCTGGGGCAGGGAAATTTGCCTGGTACAATCTGACGTCGGTGTACCAAAAGCAGATTGCCCACAAGTACTTGGCTGTGACACACCTAATTCTACACCTTCATTCCTCTCACTGCAGGTCTCAGAGAGGACTGAAGGTCTAGTGGGGTTGGAAATCTCAGCTGATGAGGAGCAAGGAGAGATCCTCTTTGTTCTTTGGTGTGGGTCTTTTAGATACGCTTGCCAACGAACTGCATGGCAGGTCAACATATGTCTGGTCAAGCATGTGGTACCCAAGCGGGAGATGTTTTGGCCACGCGAGATACGCTTGAGACATATGTTGCAAATAGCAGCGGTGCGATCTGATGCACTCGTCTCAAAAAAGGCCCACACCAAAGAACTTTTTGAATAACGCGCAGAGACTGCAGCGCCCTGCACATGTGGAGCTTTGGGGTGTGATGCAGTCAATGTGCTGCCCTTAGGCTGGCCCCTGGAGGGCATCCTGCCTCGTTGGTGATGTGCTGCCGCCTCCTCCTCCTCCTCCTCCTCCTCTCTCCTATCAGGCACCCACGTTGAGTCAGTGACCTCATCATCCCCTCCCTCCTCATCACTGGAGCAAACCTGGCAGTATGCTGCAGCAGGGGGAGCATGACTGCCAGATTGCTGTCCTTCTTGGGCACCCCCTCTGTCCGCGCTCATGTTACTGCCTTCATCGAGCTCAGTATCGTCATCAGAGCCTTCCAAACGCTGGGCATCCTCCTGGAGCATGTACCCAACACTGTGGTCAAACAGTTCGAGGGAATCCTCATGAGGACATGGTGGAGCTAGGGAAGGAGTCACTGATGACATTGAGCTGAGGGAAGAGGCCGCTGCTTTGCCAGACAAAGCACCCTGGGCATGGGTGAGAGAGGATGAGGAGGATGAGGACGGCTTGGTCATCCACTCGACCAAGTCTTCCGCATGTTGCGGCTCAACGCGGCCAGCTGCCGAAAAAAAGGCCAAGCGTGTCCCATGGCCACGTGCTGATGAGGATGCACCGTCTCCACGACCAGCACTAGACACAGAGCCTGCTTGCCCTCTCTTATTGGCTTGTGACTGTCTGCCTCTCCTTCTTGGCCTTCCAGACATACTAATGGCCTGTAGCTGCACTAAGCTGGGATAGAACACCTGTAATTTTCTTCAAGTAGCTTTATATACTGTAACCAGACAAGCCTGCCTGTCAGTAGGAAGATAACAGGAACGGATCTAGCTGAACACTGTGAGCAGGACGCACTGTACTAAATGTAAATAGTCTAGCTGCCTGACCGTGGTACTAATAGGATCAAATAGAACACCTGTAATTTTCTTCAGGTAGCTTTATATACTGTAACCAGACAAGCCTGCCTGTCAGTAGGAAGATAACAGGAACGGATCTAGCTGAACACTGTGAGCAGGACGCACTGTACTAAATGTAAATAGTCTAGCTGCCTGACCGTGGTACTAATAGGATCAAATAGAACACCTGTAATTTTCTTCAGGTAGCTTTATATACTGTAACCAGACAAGCCTGCCTGTCAGTAGGAAGATAACAGGAACGGATCTAGCTGTACACTGTGAGCAGGACGCACTGTACTAAATGTAAATAGTCTAGCTGCCTGACCGTGGTACTAATAGGATCAAATAGAACACCTGTAATTTTCTTCAGGTAGCTTTATATACTGTAACCAGACAAGCCTGCCTGTCAGTAGGAAGATAACAGGAACGGATCTAGCTGTACACTGTGAGCAGGACGCACTGTACTAAATGTAAATAGTCTAGCTGCCTGACCGTGGTACTAATAGGATCAAATAGAACACCTGTAATTTTCTTCAGGTAGCTTTATATACTGTAACCAGACAAGCCTGCCTGTCAGTAGGAAGATAACAGTAACGGATCTAGCTGAACACTGTGAGCAGGACGCACTGTACTAAATGTAAATAGTCTAGCTGCCTGACCGTGGTACTAATAGGATCAAATAGAACACCTGTAATTTTCTTCAGGTAGCTTTATATACTGTAACCAGACAAGCCTGCCTGTCAGTAGGAATTTAACAGGAACGGATCTAGCTGAACACTGTGAGCAGGACGCACTGCACTAAATGTAAATAGTCTAGAAGATAACAGGAACGGATCTAGCTGAACACTGTGAGCAGGACGCACTGCACTAAATGTAAATAGTCTAGAAGATAACAGGAACGGATCTAGCTGAACACTGTGAGCAGGACGCACTGCACTAAATGTAAATAGTCTAGAAGATAACAGGAACGGATCTAGCTGAACACTGTGAGCAGGACGCACTGCACTAAATGTAAATAGTCTAGAAGATAACAGGAACGGATCTAGCTGAACACTGTGAGCAGGACGCACTGCACTAAATGTAAATAGCAGGAACGGATCTAGCTGAACACTGTGAGCAGGACGCACTGCACTAAATGTAAATAGCAGGAACGGATCTAGCTGAACACTGTGAGCAGGACGCACTGCATTAAATGTAAATAGTCTAGATAGAAGATAACAGGAACGGATCTAGCTAAACTGAATACAGTGTATATATATATATGCAACACCTGGGATGCATATATATACACAATACACTGTAAGTGCAGCTAACTGACTGACTGTTCTGCCTAATCTATCTAACTCAAATCAAATGACACTGTCTCTCTCTCTCTCTATCTCTCAGCACACCGGAACACACACTACACAGGGCCGCCGTGCAGGCGGCCTTATATAGTGTGGGGTGTGTACTAAATCCCCTGAGCCATAATTGGCCAAAGCCACCCTGGCTTTGGCCAATTACAGCTCTCTCTACTGACGGCGCTGTGATTGGCCAAGCACGCGGGTCATAGTGCATGCTTGGCCAATCATCAGCCAGCAATGCACTGCGATGCCGCAGTGAATTATGGGCCGTGACGCGCCACACGAATTTAGCGCGAACGGCCCATAACGTTCGCAATTCGGCGAACGATCGAACAGCCGATGTTCGAGTCGAACATGGGTTCGACTCGAACACGAAGCTCATCCCTAGTTTTGAGGGAGCATGCAATTGGCATGCTGACTGCAGGAATGTCCACCAGAGCTGTTGCCCTTGAATTGAATGTTTATTTCTCTACCATAAGCTGTCTCCAAAAAAGTTTCAGAGATTTTGGCAGTGCATCCGACCGGCCTTACAACCGCAGACCGCGTGTAACCACACCAGCCCAGGACCTCCACATCCAGCATCTTCACCTCCAAGATCGTCTGAGACCAGCCACCAGGACAGCTGCTGCAACAATTGGACAGTTGCTGTGGTTTGCATAACCACAGAATTTCTGCACAAACTCACTAACACAGATTTAGACAGAAAGAAGATGTAAAGGGCCAGTGGCACTACCTATATGTCAGATAGTGCTCTACCAAATCACTCTATAGTGGCTAAGTATTAAAAGACACAGTGTTATTGTGGAATAAATTATAACAAAACAGTTTCCATAAAGGAGATAGTGTAATAGTTATCACACTTCACCTACCCCAGTAGGTGAGTACTAAAACCCTCTAGGTGTGGACACCAGTCCTACACAGGAGAAGTTATCACCAAAAATGTAATGGCTTACAAATTAGTGTATAAAACATCCAGACATGAATATCATGATAGTATAGTGATCCTCTGCTTGCAACAGTGCGTATAGTGTCCAAGCCCAAAATACAGGATGTGAGTGAACCAAATCCAAATAAAAATGCAAAGAATCGCACCAAAAAACAAGTTATACAATTCCTCTAAACAGGAATAGTCACCTTCATTGGGATGAACGCACCTATGTGTCTTTTGTACAGGGTGCGATAAACTGCATCTTGGTGTAATTTGTAATTTTGGTGCGATTTTTGCATTTTTTTTTCTGTTTTTTTTGGTGCGATTTTTTTTTTTTTTTTAAATTTTTTTTGGTTTTTCTTTTGCATCTTGGGTTTATATACACCTTGATTTTATGATTGGGACACTATATGTAAACACTTATATGTTTTTGTATATGGTGCGATAATTACATTTTGGTGCAATTTTTTTTTTTTTTATAAAACTTTTTTTGTTTTTTGGTGTGGTTTTTTGCATTTTTATTTGGATTTGGTTCACTCACATCCTGTATTTTGGGCTTGGACACTATACGCACTGTTACAAGCAGAGGATCACTATACTATCATGATATTCATATCTGGATGTTTTATACACTAATTTGTAAGCCATTACATTTTTGGTGATAACTTCTCCTGTGTAGGACTGGTGTCCACACCTAGAGGGTTTTAGTACTCACCTATTGGGGTAGGTGAAGTGTGATAACTATTATGCCCCGTACACACGGTCGGACATTGATCGGACATTCCGACAACAAAATCCTAGGATTTTTTCAGACGGATGTTGGCTCAAACTTGTCTTGCATACACACGGTCACACAAAGTTGTCGGAAAATCCGATCGTTTTAAACGCGGTGACGTAAAACATGTACGTCGGGACTATAAACGGGGCAGTGGCCAATAGCTTTCATCTCTTTATTTATTCTGAGCATGCGTGGCACTTTGTCCGTCGGATTTGTGTACACACGATCGGAATTTCCGACAACGGATTTTGTTGTCGGAAAATTTTATATCCTGCTCTCAAACTTTGTGTGTCGGAAAATCCGATGGAAAATGTCCGATGGAGCCCACACACGGTCGGAATTTCCGACAACACGCTCTGATCGGACATTTTCCATCAGAAAATCCGACCGTGTGTACGGGGCATTACACTATCACCTTTATGGAAACTGTTTTGTTATAATTTATTCCACAATAACACTGTGTCTTTTAATACTTAGCCACTATAGAGTGATTTGGTAGAGCGCTATCTGACATATACCGTTTCCCCGAAAATAAGACCTAGCGTGATTGTCAGTGATGGCTGCAATATAAGCCCTAGTTAAGGTCCTTGTAGGTCTTATTTTCAGGGTAGGGCTTATTTTCGGGGAAACAGGGTAGGGCTTATATTGCAGCCATCACCGACAATCACGCTAGGTCTTATTTTCGGGGAAACAGGGTAGGTAGGGCCACTCGCCCCTTCACATCTTCTTTCTTTTTATATTCTAGAGCCCTCTTACAGGGGTTTTTTTGGGGAGGCTGCAACCTTCACACAGGTCCTAAGCGCAGACCTTCCTAATTAATTTTTTTACAGATTTAGACAGATTTGTGAACAATATTTGAGAGAAATAGGCCTTTTGTGTACATAGAAAAAGTTGTAGATCTTTGAGTTCAGCTCATGATAAATAGGGGCAAACACAAAAGTGTTGCGTTTATAATTTTGCTCAGTATATATATATATATATATATATATATATATTTTGTGTGTGTGTGTGTGTATTTTTTTCGGAGATGTATGTATATATATATATATATATATGTATCCCCAAATGGACATAGTAATTCGTTTGATGATTCAGATGACGAATGGATCCAAATTTTGTTCCATTCGTTATTTCAGATGCACATGATGGCAGCCGATATTGTCCAATCCGCTCATGCCATTTCTCTTGGTGGGATAGACTAGCGCCCAAAAATATTGAATCCTTTCGATTCAAACCTGTACGATTCAATAATGTATAGAACATATAGCAATCTTCCAGGAAAACTGAAAACCTTTTTGAAACCACTCAGACCAACGAATATATGAAACGAATGTCGAAAATCCGAAATGAGTTCCGAAAACTAAATCGGTTCAACATAACAAATAGGATGAAATTACTTTTTTTAATGAACAAATGCATTCAAAACTAAAGGTGCACCGAATGGAAATTTTGGTGCTGAAACTGAAAGCGAAAATTCAGGATGCATCGAAAATGATAGGTTTTAAAAAATTTTTATATTTTTATATATAATTGTATTATGTTTGACTTTAATTAATATACAGTACAGTATCTCACAAAAGTGAGTACACCCCTCACATTTTTGTAAATATTTTATTATACCTTTTCATATGTCAACACTGAAGAAATGACATACAGCTTGTATAACAGTGTAAATTTGTTGTCCCCTCAAAATAACTCAACACACAGCCATTAATGTCTAAACCGCTGTTTTTTTTTTTGTTTTTTTTTTTTTAGCAGAGACTCTAGGGAAGTTGTTGTTGCCTTTTAACGTCACATGGTAAAGTAAACAGTAAAGTTAGCCCAATTTTTTTTATATAATGTGAAAGATGATGTTACGCCGAGTAAATAGATACCCAACATGTCATGCTTTAAAATTGCGCACACTTGTGGAATGGCACCAAACTTTGGCACTTAAAAATCTCCATAGGAGACAATTTAATTTTTTTTACAGGTTACCAGTTTAGAGTTTACAGAGGAGGTCTTGGGCTCGAATTGTTGCTCTCGCTCTAACGCATGTGGCGATACCTAACATGTGTCATTTGAACGCCGTTTACATATGTGTGCATGACTTACGTATGCGTTCGCTTCTGTGCGCGAGCACGGGGGGAGCTTTACATTTTTTTTTTTGGTCGTCTATTTTGCTTTTATTTTTATCACTTTTATTCCTATTGCAAGGAATGTAAACATCCCTTGTAATGGGAATAGTGCATGACAGGTCCTCTTTATGGAGAGATGTGGGGTCTATAAGACCCCACATCTCTCCTTCAGGCTGGAAAGACCAAGATCAAAAAAAAAAAAAAAAAAAAAAAACAGTCTCAGCCTTTCCAGCCACGTCCCCAGCAATGTTTACTTTTGTCGGTCCGGACGTGACATCATAACGTCGCGCCCAGGCCTCCGAGGGTCATAGAGATGACTGGGGATCTGGTCACCAGAAATCTCTATGCACAACTTCCCGCGGTGACCGATTCATTCTCCGGCTCGCCAATCGCATGGGCGAGCCGGAAGAAGCACCTGAGGACAGCGGGAGGGAATGTAAGAACGATCAAGTGGCTGAACTGGCGCTGAGATTGTTCTTACGGAATAAACAGAAAAAGTGTTTCTCCTGCGCTCGTGCAGGCGGTATTAATGTAAAATAGTAGTCATTTCGAATGGTAAGTAGTATAGGATGATCATGCGTGTCCCGCTGCCTAAACTGACAAGGGGTGGTCCAAAAGAGGCTGAGTGGAAATGAGGGGATGGAAGGCGCGTGATCTAACGCATGAATCAAAGTGATATAGTTTATTCATAAACAAAATAGATGAGTACAAAGAAATTACTAAGAATTCATACAAACTAGGTTACAAGATATTCATTAAAAATTAGTTATGCCCATACAAGGGCAAATGAGCAAGGTAGGCTAATGCGTTTCGAGGTATTCCCTCTTCATCAGAGCCTTGGAAAGTAAAAGAAAGTCTGTAGGATGTGGCAGATATACATGGGACAGGGGTAGCTGATTAGGAGATATACTCCATAGTGAGTGACTTATATAGAGTGATGTGATGTGGATACCTCTGGAGTAAAGGAGAATACATCACCCACTATGGGATACATCTCCTAATCAGCCACCCCTCTCCATGTATATCTACCACATCCTACAGACTTTCTTTTACTTTCCAAGGCTCTGATGAAGAGGAAACACCTTGAAACACGTTAGCCTACTTTGATCACTTGCCCTTGTATGGGCATAACTAATTTTTCACGCGCCTTCTGTGACAGACCTAGCCAGGACAAAGGCTTTTGGAGGCGACTGAATGCCAGCCTCTTGCCGACCGATTATGGGCCCTGGCATTTGGGGGAACGGTGCTCTTTGTGAGCTGTATGCCTGGGGACCCTGGAAGTAATGTTACTTAGGATTCAAGCCCATGTCCCCCCAAAACACAGAACTCTGGGAACCCCGTATGTGCCATATTACAGATAGTGACTGCTTCACAATGTTGTGTGTTGTCTCATGCTGTTGTGTACTACTTGCTGTGCTAGTTTGGGGTGGGGCTGTATTCCAATGTTCTATTGTCTCTGTCTGCCTTGGATCACAGGATGTGTATCTCTATGGAGGGAGGGGGGATTCCCCCAACAGCCCCCTGCTGATAAGACTGTGTACTGATGAGAAGTTTGAACACACCTGACCTGTGTGTCTATTATCATTGGACGGTTTAACCCGCCCTCTTTTCCAAGGGTGGGGGGAGAGAGTCTCTGAGTTATTCTATCTGTTGTGTCCACGTGTGAAAATAAATGAGTTGATTCCTGCTTGAACCTCAAGATAGAGCATCTTGTCTCGTATTTGGGGGAGAATTATTTGTATGGGTTTCTTGTTCGGCTGATTGAAGTGTTCGGTAGCTGCCTTTGTGTTTGGGTATGGAATGTCCTAAACGACTTAAACCCTTTCATACTTGGGGTGTCATTACACCTTCCATCCCCTCATTTCCACTTAGCATTGTTCTTATGGTGCAGGGAATCGCTGGCCGAAATAAGTGGTTAAAGCTGCCCAGAAACAAATCCCCCCCCCCCCCCCCCCAAAAAGCATTAAAAAACACAATTTGCAAATCGCTGTAAAAACGTAAAAAAAAAAACGCTGCAGAAACGCTCAAAAGCAACCTGCATAGATGTGTACCGAGCCTAATACAGGAGGTGTGTTACTGGCCAGATCACCAGGTGAAAACAGAGGGAAAAGGTGACAAAAGAAAAGTAATGCAGCCACCACATCTAATGATTGGTAAGCTAAAATAGAACACATTGTTGGTTTTGGGTTTAATACCGCTTTAAAACAAATGCAACACATACCATCCTTACACAAATTTTTCACATGAGATGGTTCTCAGGAAGGAAGGAGCAATTAACAAAGCAGCCAGGGAAAGTACAAGACGGACACAATCCTTAGACATTTCTCCTGTTTATTAAATGTGTGCAGTACATTTAGAGCCTAGACACATCTCCCAGTGAGAATTTGTTCTAACCGGTGTAACATTATCAAAATCATTGTTCGCCGAGCTTCTGAATCTCTTCATTAAGATCAATCCTACTGGGAAGCATTTGCCTGGACAATCACTCAGAAAGAACCCACAAAGGCCAGGTATCCAGATCAAGAAGACAAAAGAAACGGATGACAAATCTTACATTATTCCATATAAAAAAAAAGAAAATTTAAGATCTAGAAGGTGAAAAAGTTACATAAATCCGGAGCATAAAAATAGAACTGTCCCCTGAGAGATAAATCCCTAATGAGCACGAGACATAAATTAAATGGAGGCCTTTGTTTTGTTTGGCTCAGTTTCCGGTACTTCATATGAAAGCGGTCATCCTCCTTGCGGAGAGCTGTGGAAGGAAGGTTAAAATTCCTCTTCTGCGTTTTTACATCTGGATTCTTTCAGCTGGAGGAGCCTCTGGATGGATTCTGCGACTGTGCGCTCGCCGTGCACCTTGTTATCTCGTGTGCGGATGTTTACGGTCCCGCTGGTTTTCTCTTTCTCTCCGATCACTGAAATACAGAAGAAAACAGCTGTAGTGGTGTAGGAGGAGCGACCCCTAGCGTGTCCTGACTGTCAGTGCAGGAAAACCATTTCTTTATGATTATCTGAAATTCCTAGAAAGTCGGACCAGACGTCTAGGGGCTTCCAGAGGGCAAAGACAGTTAGATGGCAGAAGGTATATGTTTTGCACAGCAGTTATGTTTGCACACGTTAACCGCTTCCCGACCACCTCACGCAGATATACTGCGGCAGAAGGGCACGTACAGGTAGATTAACGTACCTGTACGTTGCCCTTTAAGAAGCGGCTCGCAGGCGCGCGCTGCCTCGAGCTCGGGGACTGCGATTGCGGGTCCCGCGGACCCGATGTCCGCGGGGATACCCGCGATCCTCTGACGGTGAGGAAGAACGGGGAGATGCTAATGTAAACAAGCATCTCCCCGTTCTGCCTAGTGACACTGTCACTGATCTCTGCTCCCTGTGATCGGGAGCGGCGATCAGTGTAGTGTAACACACAGCCCCCCCCCCCCCCCCCCGTTAGAAACACTCCCTAGGACACACTTAACCCCCTACAGCGCCACCTAGTGGTTAACCCCTTCGCTGCCAGTGACATTTTTACAGTAAATCGATGCAATTTTTTTAGCATTGGTCGCTGTATTAATGCCAACGGTCCCAAAAATGTGTCAAAATTGTCCGATGTGTCTGCCATAATGTCACAGTCACGATAAAAATCGCCGATCGCCACCATTACTAGAAAAAAAAAAAAGATCAATAAAAATGCCATAAACTATCCCCTATTTTGTAGACGCTATAACTTTTGCGCAAACCAATCAATAAACGCTTATTGCGTTTTTTTTTTTTTTTTTACCAAAAATATGTAGAAGAATACGTATCGGCCTAAACTGAGGGGAAAAAAAATGTTTTTTTAAATATTTTTTGGGGATATTTATTATAGCAAAAAGTAAAAAATAATGCGTTTTTTTTCAAAATTGGTGACCTCAACCTTTACACTTTTTGACGTAAACAGACCACCAGAAGCAATACCATCCCAGATGATGTCTTAAGACGAAACGCGCTGGAACGCTCTGCTGAAGTCAGAGTTTTGTTCCTAAGCGCTTTTTTATCTACTAAAATGTGAGTGTATTTCCTCCTTTTTTTATTGAATAAATTACTTCCGATTTAAATGGGACTACACTATGTGCCTACTTCTTCCTTTTCATAAATTTGTCCTATTGGAGCAAATATCTATGTGGCTCTCTGTCTATTACCTATCCCATTGAGGTCCATTGTTGTAGTTGGTCTTCTGGTTAGAAGTCATGTCCTCTGAGACAGTTTCCCCTGGGTGTGTGGCCCTACAAGCCTGACTGACCCATTGGGTGTACACTCATTTGGGTTCAATTGCTCCGGTAAGCCTTTTGACTCTCTGGTGGTGGATCACTTATCATCAAGTTTGGGCATGTTTTCCTTTGTCACATCGTTATCCAGTTCAAGTGTCAGTTATTTTGAACCACGTTTTGGATATCTACAATTTATTGTTTGGTTCACCTGTCCAAACACTAAGGACTATAAATTTATTTTTAAAATAATTTTTTCCTTCACATTATTGGACATCATTCACTCATATTTTGATTGTCACAGTACATTCATTTTTTTGGTCTATTACACACGTACATTTTAGTGTTTATAAACATTGTCCGCATATATATGTTGTTTGAGTTTCTTCTTAGATCATTTATGTGCATTTTATGTATTTGTATATTATATACAGTGGGGAAGGAAAGTATTCAAACCCCCTTAAATTTTTCACTCTTTGTTATATTGCAGCCATTTGCTAAAATCATTTCAGTTCATTTTTTCCTCATTAATGTACACACAGCACCCCATATTGACAGAAAAATACAGAATTGTTGACATATTTGCAGATTTAATAAAAAAGAAAAACTGAAATATCACATGGTCCTAAGTATTCAGACCCTTTGCTGTGACACTCATACAGTAGGTGACCGTGATATTGTGTCAATCTCAACGCTTTTATCAGCGAGATTTGACACCTGCGAGCCCCGTCGCGGGAGCCAGTGCCGAGATAGCTCGCTGATCGGGAAAGGAAAACTTTTTTTTCCTTTCACGATGACCGACAGGCAGTGTTGACAGCTGTCTGGTATGAATAATGAGGGGGAATGCCATGCCAAATTTTAAATGAAAAAAACGGCGTGGGTTCCCTCCCAGGAGCATACCTGGCCCTTAGGTCTGGTATGGATTGTAAGGGGAACTCCCTACTCCGAAAAATTGGCCTGGGGGTCCCCCCGAAATCCATACCAGACCCTTATCCGAGCACGCAGCCAGGCCAGTCAGGAAAGGTGGTGGGGACGAGTGAGCGCCCCCCCCCCCTCCTGAACCGTACCAGGCCGCATGCCCTCAACTGGGGGGTAAGTGCTTTGAGGGAGGGGGCGCCCTGCGGCCCCCCCCCTCCCCAAAACACCTTGTCCCCATGTTGATGAGGACAAGGGCCTCTTCCCGACAAACCTGGCCGTTGGTTGTCGGGGTTTGCGGGCAATGGGCTTATCGGAATCCGGGCGCCCCCTTTAATAAGGGTGCCCCCAGATCCCCACCCTATGTGAATGAGTATGGGGTACATGGTACCCCTGCCCATTCACCTAGGGAAAAAAGTATCAATAAAAAAAAAAAAAACACACACTACACAGGTTTTAAAAGTAATTTATTAGGCGGCTCCGGGGGTCTTCTTCTGACTTCGGGGGTCTTCCTCCGGCTTCTTCTCCCGGGACCCTCCGCTATCTTCTTCCAGCTCTCTTGCTAGTGGGGGCCCGGTCTGCTGCCGCTGTCTTGACGCCGCTGTCTTGTTGCTTCTTCTCATGTTGACACAACACTCCCTCCTGCTGGAATGCTGTGTGCGAGCTGTGCAGCCATTTATATAGGCGGTGACCCCGCCCCCTTGTGACGTCACAGTCCCAGCATGCGCAGGGACTCTGGCATCATAAGGGGGCATGACCCCAGAGTCCCTGCGCATGCTGGGACTGTGACGTCACAATGGGGCGGGGTCACCGCCTATATAAATGGCTGCGCAGCTCGCACACAGCATTCCAGCAGGAGAGAGCGTCGTGTCAACATCGGAAGACGAGAAGAAGCGTCAAGACAGCGGCGTGACATCGGCGACAAAACACCGGCAGCAGACCGGGCCCCCGCTAGCAAGAGAGCTGGAAGAAGATAGCGGAGGGGACCGGGAGAAGAAGCCGAACACCGGGAGAAGACGGAAGAAGACCCCGAAGTCGGAAGAAGACCCCCAGAGCTGCCTAATAAATTAAATTTTAAAACCTGTGTAGTGTTTTTTTTTTTTTATTGATACTTTTTTTCCCTAGGTGAATGGGTAGGGCTACCATGTACCCCATACTCATTCACATAGGGTGGGGGGCGGGATCCCAGATTCCAATAAGCCCTCCGCCCGCAGACCCCGATAACCAACGGCCAGGGTTGCCCCCCTCAGCCAAAAAACATACCCCCCATGTTGAGGGCATGTGGCCTGGTACGGTTCAGGAGGGGGGGGGGGGCGCTCGCTTGTCCCCACCTCCTTTCCTGACCGGCCGGGCTGCGTGCTCAGATAAGGGTCTGGTGTGGATTTTGGGGGGACCCCCACGCCGATTTTTCGGGCACAGATCTGGCCAAGGTTACAAAAAAATTTCTGCTGCACTTAAGGTTCCTAAGAAAACAGTGGCCTCCATAATCCTTAAATAGAAGACGTTTGGGACGACTAGAACCCTTCCTAGAGCTGGCCGTCCGGCCTAACTGAGCTATTGGGGGAGAAGAGCCTTGGTGAGAGAGGTAAAGAAGAACCCAAAGATCACTGTGGCTGAGCTCCAGAGATGCAGTCGGGAGATGGGAGAAAGTTGTAGAAAGTCAACCATCACTGCAGCCCTCCACCAGTCGGGGCTCTATGGCAGAGTGGCCCGACGGAAGCCTCTCCTCAGTGCAAGACACATGAAAGCCCGCATGGAGTTTGCTAAAAAACACCTGAAGGACTCCGAGATGTTGAGAAATAAGATTCTCTGGTCTGATGAGACCAAGATAGAACTTTTTGGCCTTAATTCTAAGTGGTATGTGTGGAGAAAACCAGGCACTGCTCATCACCTGTCCAATACAGTCCCAACAGTGAAGCATGGTGGTGGCAGCATCATGCTGTGGGGGTGTTTTTCAGCTGCAGGGACAGGCGACTGGTTGCAATCGAGGGAAAGATGAATGCGGCCAAGTACAGGGATATCCTGGACGAAAACCTTCTCCAGAGTGCTCAGGACCTCAGACTGGGCCAAAGGTTTACCTTCCAACAATACAATGACCCTAAGCACACAGCTAAAATAACAAAGAAGTGGCTTCACAACAACTCAGTGACTGTTCTTGAATGGCCCAGCCAGAGCCCTGACTTAAACCCAATTGAGCATCTCTGGAGAGACCTAAAAATGGCTGTCCACCAACGTTTACCATCCAACCTGACAGAACTGGAGAGGATCTGCAAGGAGGAATGGCAGAGGATCCCCAAATCCAGGTGTGAAAAACTTGTTGCATCTTTCCCAAAAAGACTCATGGCTGTATTAGATCAAAAGGGTGCTTCTACTAAATACTGAGCAAAGGGTCTGAATACTTAGGACCATGTGATATTTCAGTTTTTCTTTTTTAATAAATCTGCAAAAATGTCAACAATTTTGTGTTTTTCTGTCAATATGGGGTGCTGTGTGTACATTAATGAGGAAAAAAATTAACTTAAATGATTTTAGCAAATGGCTGCAATAGAAAAATCTAAGGGGGTCTGAATACTTTCCGTCCCCACTGTAAATAAATGTGTATATATATATATATATATATATATATATATATATATATATATATATATATATATATATATATATAATATTTTTCAGTTTTTCTGAGATCTATTCTGAGCGCTGCACTTACTGTTCACAACAGAAGCAATACATCTATGAAGCCCTAAGAGCTTTGCCATTGCAAAATGAATTAGCTGCAAAGCTCAACACATGAAATAAAGTGCAGGGCTGCATCTTAATTTTTTTTGCCCCATAGTTCACCACAATGTATGCAGTGCTGGTGCACAGCGTTGCTATTTAAAATGAAAGACATCTCAGCATGCACCTGCTTTACCTTTCGTTACCGCATCACAAATGTGCTTTAATTAAGTTAGCCTACAGGAACTGTGATAGTGCATATAACCATAGAAGGTAAGGCCATATATTATGAACTTATGACAGGTTCACTTTATGTTGCCTACCTTTTGATCATATGTAATAACCAGTTAGACACATGAAACATATTTGATTCGGTTTCTGAATATGCATACCGACCAATGCAATCCTGGTAAAAGAACAAAATATATTCTCTCACCGAGAATGAAATTATACTGCGCAAGCTGTGCGTTTCGGATCTTCTTATTGAGAGTGGAGCCTGGATCGAGGTCTACGTCTGCCATCAACCCAGCATGGTGGAACTGCTCCTTGACCTGCAGAGAGAGGAACAGAAAAAGACTCACAATGAGATATAAAGTGGACAGATGAAAGCCACAGTGAGAAGGAAGATGATGGTATAGTCAAGAGATGGGTTTATAATTATAAAGACTCCTACAGAGCACAAGATTGTCATTAGAAGCTGTGATCCACAGTCTGACCTCCTGCAATTCACCACCAGAAGTTCACATTATGTCACTTAGTGGGAGAATCAGACTGCTCTGCTAATGGCTGCAAGTACATCAGGCCTGAGGCCAAGTCACATTTTAACATAATGGTCTAATCAGCACCATATGGTATTCCGTCATGTCCAACATGTCAACAAACTTATATGGGTCACTCACTGCGCTACCATTCTCATTACATATAAAAGCAACCTGGAGCTATGCCCATGCAGGGTAAATCAACAGGGTCAAACAAAACCAAAGAAAATTCCCAGCTTAACTAACCAACCAGCCTGGAAAAAAAAATAAAAAATTCCCCTGTCTAACAGTTTGCGTTAAAAACAGGGTTTCAGTTTGCACATACATGCGTAAGCTGCAGAGCCTCATCACGGCACCCCAGTATTATCTGCAGTCCTAACGCTATACATTTATAAGAGCCTCCATAGTGGAAGCACAAGCATAATAATGGATAGACAGAGGGCAGGTGAGCCTGGAGGTAGCCCACCCCTACGTAACCACTTCAGGACCCAGCCTTTTTCTGACATTTGTTGTTTACAAGTAGAGATGGGCTCGGGCTTATTCGGGATCCCACCAGGAAGCTGACACTGCACACCGCTAATCACAGGCAGTGAGACATTTCCCGATCTGTGCAGCTGTGTCACTGCCTGTGATTAGCCGTGTGCAGTGTCGGCTTCCTGGCGGGATCGTGCATGTGAAATCCCAAACAGGTCTGAGCCCATTCCTATTTACAAGTATTTTTTTGCTAGAAAATTATTTAGAACTTCCAAACATTACCTTTTTTTTTTTTAGCAGAGACCCTAGAGAATAAAATGTCAGTCGTTGGAATTTTTCATGTCGCGCTGTTTTTGCGCATCAATTCTTCGAAAAGAAATTTTTTGAATGATGTTACACCAAGTAAATAGATACCAAACATGTCATGCTTTAAAATTGTGCATGCTCGTGGAATGGCGCCAAACTAGGGTACTTAAAAATCTCCATAGGCGATGCTATAAAAATTTCTACAGGTTACCAGTTTAGAGTTACAGAGGAGGTCTAGTGCTAGAATTATTGCACTTGCGCAGACGTTCGTGGTGATACCTCACATGTGTGGTGCAAACACTGTTTACATATGCGAGTGTGACCTACTTATGCGTTCACTACTGAGCATGAGCGTGTGGAGATGGGATCGCGTTGAAAAAAAAAAAAAAATTGTTTATTTTTTTACTTTTAGTTTTTACACTGTCCATTTAAAAAAAAAATGTGGTCACTTTTATTGCTATTGTGAGGAATGTAAACATCCCTTGTGATAATACAGCATGACAGGTTCTCTTTATATAGAGATCTGGGGTCTAAAAGGTCTTCACCCTTAAAAGCAGAAGATCAAAAAAACATTTTTTTTTAAAATCTTTTGTTTTAAGAAAAAAAAAAAATAAATAAATGTTTACATTGCCTGAGAACCGGAAATGACATTGTGGCATCACTCCAGTCCTCCCAAGGGTATAGAGATGAGCGGTGCTCAAAATACATACCAGACCCTTATCCGAGCACACAGCCTGGTCACCCCCACCCCCTCCCAAACCATACCAGGCCGAATGCTCTTTTGAAAAAAGTGTCAAAAATAAAAACACAGCACACAGGGTGTTAAAATAATTTATTAAGGCAGCTCCGGCGTCTCTTCCGACTTCTTCTCCCCTCTCCGGCTCCTCTCCCTCTTCTGGCGACATCTTCTGCCTCTGACGGTTCTTCTCCGCTAATGTCTTCTAGCCCGCTCCAGTTCTTCTCCCTCTGTCTTCTGCCGGGTCTTCTCCCTCTTTTGCCCGGTCTTCTCTGCTGTCTTCTCCCTCTGTTCTTCCGATGTTGACTCAATGCTCTCTCCTACTCTAATGCTGGGTGCGCGGTGTGCCACTACTTATATTGGCATGGGGCGGGGTCGCCAGGGTGGCCCACCCCTTGTGATGTCACCGCCCATAATTGCCTCGGCCGGTGATGTCACAAAGGGCGGGCCTCTGGCGACCCCGCTCCATGTCAATATAAAGTAGTGGCACAGCGCGCACCCAGCATTAGAACAGGAGAGAGCATTGAGTCAACATCGGAAGAAGAACAGAGGGAGAAGACAGCGGGAAGAGGCCCTTGTCCTCATCAACATGGGGACAAGGTGCTTTGGTGTGTGTGTGTGTGTGGGGGGAGGGGGCGAAGGGCCCCCCCGCCTTTAAAGCATCCACCCCCCCCATGTTGATGGCATGCGGGCTGGTACGGTTCAGGAGGGGGGCTCGCTTGTCCCCACCCCCTTTTCTGACCTGCAGGGCTGTGTACTCGGATAAGGGTCTGGTATGTATTTTGGGGGGACCCCCACGCAGTTTTTTCGTGGTGGGGGTTCTGGTATGCTCTTGGAGGGGGACCCCATGCAGTTTTTTTTTTTTTATTTGGCATGGAGTTCCCCCTAAAGATTCATACACGACAGTGCCTGGTATTGTCGGGGATCAAAGTCGGATCCCTGTTTATTGAAGTCGAAAGCATGTCGGACTTCAAGATGCAGGGCAAAGTCGGGTCCACAGTCGTACGACTGTCGTGTTGTACAAGTGTTAAAGGGGCCTAAGGGAAAAATAAAATACATGAGTTATGGCATTTAGATGCAGCCATTACCCTGGTATTTAACGTCAAGGTAATGACATAAATTCCCAGTTAGGCGGTCGGCACGTGGTTAAAGGCCAGGGCGCACTGGAAACCCAGCGTATAGCCCCATGTTAGCAAAGGTGTCCAGTGCGTCCCTTCATCAGTATTCCAACAGTACAAACAAATGGCCACCACCCTCACCTATAACTGGCTTTTGCAGCGAGGGGCACATGGAAGGGCGACGCATGACAAACAACAACAAAGAAAAAGCAATGGGGTCACTATAAAGAGAAACTCCAGCCTCACCTACTTCTGTCCTACTTACTTCTGTGTCTGGTGGAAAACCGTGCTCCTCTTTGAAGTGGAACTAAACTGTATCTGAGCACCACAAACTGAAAACACTATTTAATTCATTTTTTATTATTCAAAGCAAACTCACCCATCCATTCATGTCTTCATGCTTTCTTTTGTGGAGAAATAAAATTGATTCATGTAGCATTTGCTTCCTTGAATCCATCTGGCCTTAGCTCAGGCACGGAGGCGGGTGGGTGTGCTTAGCTGAGAGAGACACATCTACCCTTCCTCTAATTGAAGGTAAAAAATGCCCATGAAGACTCCTGGGAGGTATGACAAGATTTTGGCCTAGGCCAGAAACTAGGAAGTAACTGAAATGTGTTTTAAATACAAAGAGCAAGGAGGGTATCAAGTGGGATTATAGCGGTGCCGAAAAACCCCCAAAAACAAGCAAACATAAAATATATTTAATACATGATTAAAAATATTTAAACCATCGGTTTACACATGTCCAATGTCAGGTCACATTAACTGATCACTGAAGTATCACTGAAGCAGATGGTTGTAGTGTCATATCTGATCCCAACATGTTTTGCCAATAATGGCTTTCTCAGGGGATTTTGAAGACCAATGGTGCCTCCTGCGGTCACATGGTGTCCTCCTTTGACGGTGGTGTGGATGGTTTGGTTACTCCCCATTGGTACATAAGTGAGTAGCTTGGATTGGTGTAAACAGCGCAAGTGTGATGTAGCATTTTCTATATGAAATACACATGTGCATAAAAGAATTAGTGTATATTGTATTAAGTTGTTTTGTTATTTACTGATTATTTTATGTGTATGTATCCTTGTTATAGCTGGTTGAATAATAGTGGTCTTCAAAATCCCCTGAGAAAGCCAATATTGACGAAACATGTTGGGATCAGATATGACACTACAACAATCTGCTCAATATACTTCAGTGATCAATTAATGTGACCTGGCATTGGATATGTGTAAAACAATTTTTTTAATATATTTTTAATCATGCATTGAATACATTTCATATGTTTAAATGTAAGTTAGTTTTGTTTTTTTCCTGCACCGCTATAATCCCACTTGATACCCTCTGTGCTATTTACACAATTAAAAAGGGATGAGGTGCACGATGCAACACTGCCACCTACCTGCAAAGCCACCAAAATTTGAAATATCATATACCTTCCGATTTATTTATTAATGCCAACTGTAAAGGATTAAAAAAATTTAACGTTGGCTGACAGAGTTTAGTTCTGCTTTAAAATCTTGTTTTTGCTAGCTAATAACTTAAAACCCCCAAACAATGACATATTTTTTTGAAAGCAGAGACCCTGTAGGTTAAAATGGTACTAGTTATAATTTATGTTCAAACATGTGGGGGGGGGGGGTTTCGGGGTAGCGGGTACCTGATTTTGACAGGTACCCGCTCCCACTTCCGGTCAGATTGTGTGGTGATCCGAGCAGATGTTCGGCCCCCTCCTCCTTCCCCCGCAGCCCCGAAGACCGGCAAAGAGCCGGGTCGGGTGAGAACATCGCTGGATCCTGGGACAGGTAAATGTGCGTTTTTTAATAGTCAGCAGCTACAGTTTTTGTATTACATTTTTTGCTTACAGGGTGAAATTACTCTAAATTAATAAACATGGGGTCACCGGAAGAGCACAAAAAACAAAAAAAATAACAAAAAAACAAAAAACAAAAACAACAACTGGGAGGTGAAAGCTTTCATTATGCAATATGATCTACAGGTATACACAGCCTCAACAGCTCCATCATTATCATTTCATGCTACTTTTCCAATTATGTGAAAAAGGGAAAATGATCTGTTATGTTACTCTATATAACTCCACTAATAGCTAGTTCAAGGCAAAAAAAAAAAAAAAAAAAAAGAAGAAAAAAATGAAATGACTGCAGTGCCACCTAGTTGCACTATAAAAAAAATAAAGTAAAAAAAATGTTGCTTGATATAATTGAGCATATTTATAATGCAGTGGATAGGACATTCACTTCCAGTCAGTTCATCGCTGTAATTTAACCCTTGCTGTAATGCAATGGGAACATACGCCTGCAGTGAAGATTTGGGAAATGTAAATATAACACAACTGCACTTGGGTAAAAAAAAAAAAAAAAAAAACCTTCAAAGCTGCTTGTCTATACCAGTGTTAATATGAAAACACTTTGAAAAAAAGAAAATCAAATAAGGCAGCACTTTAAAATGGATAGCAGATTTGCATGTCTAATATGTATATACTATGCAATAAACAAATACATCTAAAAGATACTAATGTGCAATTGATCAATGTCTCAAAGTGCAATACATTTATAGAACACGAAAATGTCCATCAATTACCGTATTTATCGGCATATAACACGTATATTCATTTTAAGAGGGAAGTTTCAGGAAAAAAATACAATTTTAAATAAGGAACTTTGAAGCAAAATAAGGGTCAGTGCCCATCTGCAGCCTCACCATTGCCATCAATGCAGCCTCACCATTGCCATCAGTGCAGCCTCACCATTGCCATCAGTGCAGCAGCCTCACCATTGCCATCAATGCAGCAGCCTCACCATTGCAATCAATGCAGCCTGACCAATGCCCATCTGCCGCCTCACAAGTGCCATCAATGCAGCAGCCTCACTATTGCCATCATTGCAGGCTGATTGATGCCCATCTGCAGCCTATAGGGGACAGGGAGGGGGGCGAGACGAGCGTCGACAGATTACATACAGTGAGAATCTCCTATGATAGACAGAACAGTGGTCCAATGGCGGCCCAGGAGACAGGACTTCCTATTACAGAGGCCGTCAAGTAAACAGGAGATCCTCACTGTATGTAATCTGACGGCACTTGTCCCGCCCCCATCCCTGTCCCCTCTGAGGCAGCTAAAATTGAAGTATCGGCGTATAACACGCACACGCTATTTGCACCTGATTTTCATGGTGAAAGAGTGAGTGTTATACGCCAATAAATACAGTAAGTGACTTTGAATGTGGAATGGTTGTTGGTGCCAGATGGGCTGGTCTGAGTATTTCAAAAACTGCTGATCTCCTGGGATTTTCACAACCATCTCTCGAGTTTACAGAGAATGGTCCGAAAAAGAGAAAATATCCAGTGAGCGCCGTGTGGCGGAAAATGCCTTGTTGAGGTCAGAAGAGAATGGGCAGACTGGTTGGAGATGATAACAGTAGCTCAAATAACCACTCGTTACAACCAAGGTATGCAGAATACCATCTCTGAATGCAGAGCACATCAAACCTTGAAGCGGATGGGCTACAGTAGCAGAAGACCACACTGGTTGCCACTCCTGTCAGCTAAGAACAGGAATCTGAGGCTACAATTTGCACAGGCTCACCAAAATAGGACAATAGAAGATTGGAAAAACATTGCCTGGTCTGATGAGTCTTGATTTCATCTGTGACATTCAGATGTTCGGGTCAGAATTTGGCATAAGCAACATGAAAGCATGGATCCATCCTGCCTTGTATCAATGGTTCAGGCTGGTGGTGGTGTAATGGTGGGGGGATATTTTCTTGGCACACTTTGGGCCCCTTAGTACCAATTAGGCATTGTTTAAACACCACGGCCTACCTGAGTATTGTTGCTGACCATGTCCATCCCTTTATGACTACAGTGTACTCATCTTCTGATGGCTCCTTCCAGCAGGATAATGCACCATGTCACAAAGCTCCAATCATCTCACCACTGGACAATGAGGTCCCTGTACTCCAATGGCCTCCACAGTCACCACATCTCATCCAATAGAGCACCTTTGGGATGCGGTGGAACAGGAGATTCGCATCGTAGATGTGCAACTGACAAATCTGCAGCAACTGTGTGATGCTATCATGTCACTATGGACCAAAATCTCTGAGGAATGTTTCCAACACCTTGTTAAATCTATTCCACAAAGATTAAGGCAGTTCTGAAGGCAAAAGGGGGTCCAACCCGGTATTAGCAAGGTGTACCTAATAAAGTGGCTTTACAGCACTCAATTGTGTAATTAAAGCCGAGCTTTACTCTATCTATCAACATTGACTATTCTCCTGCCTGCATGCCTAAGCTAAAGGTAGATGGATTTCAGGAAGTAAATGCAACACGAATCATCTGCCCTTACTCAAGATGGCCAGAAATTATAGTGTGTTTTCTCAGCAGAATAAAGCATGGCGACATGGATGTATAGGTGGGGGGGTTGCTTTGAATATTAAAAGTAAATTAAATAGCATTTTTTGGTTTGTGGTGCTCAGATGCAGAATAGTTCCACTTTAAGTTCACCACACACATTATAATCTGATTGTACAATCTTCTTTAATCACTTGCCGACCGCTGCACGCCGATATACGTTGGCACAATGGCAGCGGTGGGCAAATGGGCATACCTGTACGTCCCCTTTAATTGGCGGGGCTGGTGAGCGTCAAGATCGTGCCCATGGGACCCGCGGACTCGATGTCCTCCGCCAATCGTGTCCCGGAGCCGCGGAACGGGAAGATGCCTATGTAAACAAGGCATTTCCCGTTCTGGCTTGTGACATGAAAGAGATCACTGCTCCTTGTCATCGGGAGCAGTGATCTCTGTAATGTCCTAGGTAGCCCATCCCCCCCCACAGTTAGAATCACTCCCTAGGACACACTTAACCCCTTCATCGCCCCCTAGTGGTTAACCCCTTCCCTGCCAGTGTCATTTACACAGTAATCAATGCATTTTTATAGCACTGATCGCTGTATAAATGGCAATGGTCCCAAAATAGTGTCAAAAGTGTCCAATGTGTCCGCCATAATGTCGCAGTCACTATAAAAATCACAGATTGCCCGCATTACTTATAAAAAAAAAAAAAATAATAATAAAAATGCCATAAAACTATCCCCTATTTTGTAGACGCTAAAACTTTTGCGCAAACCAATCATATACGCTTATTTTTTTTTTACCAAAAATATGTGGAAGAATACATATCGGCCTAAACTGAGAAAAAAAAAAAAATGTATACATTTTTGGGGGGATATTTATTATAGCAAAAAATATTGCGTTTTTTTTTTTTTTTCAAAACTGTCGCTTTTTTTTTGTTTATAGCGCAAAAAATAAAAATCGCAGAGGTGATCAAATACCACCAAAAGAAAGCTCTATTTGTGGGAAGAAAAGGACGAAAATTTTGTTTGGGTACAACATCGCACGACCGCACAATTATCAGTTAAAGCGACGCAGTGAAATTAGATCATTTTGGTAGATCTGAAATGTTGTACAGAAATTAAACTTCTGTTTTTATCATAGACTGACACCTGCAATGTGACCAAAAAAAATAAAAAAAATCCTGCCAGGGAATGTAGAACCACATATTATGGGAGGGAAGGGGTTAAAAAGGAATTCCGCAAATCGCTACTTCTAAAATAGCCACCAATGGCCCTTCTGAGTTCTGGAGAATCGACAACCCTTTGTGTGGAGGAACATTCTTTAGCGAGTGACAGAAGGAGGAGTTGTCGTGTTTTTCAGTTACTGGATGAAAACTTCCAACCTTTCCCCTTGTAAAGAGATAATCAGTTGTACAAATCCTATTATTAAAAGGGAACCCGTTGTGGAGTCACTGACCCAAAGAACGTATGCCGGCCTCGGATCTTCAGCTGCACTGCTTTGTTCTGGGTGTGATTCACTATCAGGGATATGCAATTAGTGGACCTCCAGCTGTTGCTGAACTACAAGTCCCATGAGGCATAGCAAGACTGACAGCCACAAGCATGACACCCAGAGGCATGATGGGACTTGTAGTTTTGCAACAGTTGGAGGTCCACTAATTGCATATCCCTGCACTAGATAGTAAAGTGAGGATGAGGCCGACAGCTCAACAGCTTGCACCTCCAAAAAAAAAAAAAAAACAGGTCAGCACTGACAGTACATATTTCATCATCATAGGTTCCCAATGAAACAATTATATGTTCTAATTAGACTAAAAATAGTCTTTAAACTTTGCATATCTTTAGTATAAAATTTTACTTTTATAGACTGAACGTCATTTTTTGAAACCCTGATTTATAATGATTTATTTACAGGGCATGATAGATCCCTGTAAATTTATTTTTTATTGGGATTTTATGTGATAGACCAACACAAAGTGGCACATAATTGTGAAGTGGAAGGAAAATGATAAATGATTTTCAACATTTTTTTTACCAATAAATATATGAAAAGTGTGGAGTACATTTGTATAGCGCCCCCCTGAGTCAATACTTTGTAGAACCACCTTTTACTGCAATTACAGCTGCAAGTCTTTTTGGGATGTCTCTACCAGCTTTGCACATCTAGAGAGTGACATTTTTTATGTAATAGTTAAAGCAAGGCAGTGAGAAACACATTGAATCTGCATAACCATTTGCCTATTTAAAGAGAAGACGCAGGTGGGGGTGGGGAGGATTACAGTGTTGCATAAACCAGGAGCAATACACATTTGCATACGGTTTATGCTTCAAGTAGCTTATGCTTAAAGTGATTGTAAAAGGATAATTTTTTTTTTATTTTAAATAACAAACATGTTATACTTACCTCCACTGTGCAGCTCGTTGTGCACAGAGTGGCCCCCAACATCCTCTTCTGGGGTCCCCCCCGGGGCTCTTGCGGAACCTCCCCACATCGTATAACCCCCTAGGAGAAGTGCTCTCCCGAGGGGGTTACCTTGCGGGTGCATTAATGAGTCCAGCATTTGCATCCACAGACTCGAATGCCAGACTCGGCCCCGCCCCGCCCCCCCTGGCACCCGCGTGATTGGATTTGATTGACAGCAGCGAGAGCCAATGGCTGCTATCAATCTATCCAATCAGGAGCCAGGACCCCGTGGAGAGAGGGACAGCACGTCCCCACCAAGGAGATGAAGGGCCTCAGGTAAGTAAAAAGGGGGGGGGGGGGGGCATAGGATGCATTAAGGTGAAAAAACACGAGGGTTTACAACCCCTTTCACACAGGAGGCGTTTTTTCAGGCGTTTTAGCACTATAAATAGCGCCTGTAAAATGCCTCTCATGCCTCCCCAATGTGAAAGTCTGAGTGCTTTCACACTGGGGCGGTGCACTTGCAGGGCGTTAGAAAAATTCCTGCAAGCAGCGTCTTTGGGGCGGTGGAGGAGCTTTGCCCATTGAAATGAATGGGCAGCGCTGCCGAATGGCCTGCAAAGCGCTTCGGCAGCAGCGCTTTTAACCCTTTCTTTGGCCGCTAGCGGGGGTTAAAAGAGCCCCCCCCCCCCAGCCCCCGAAAAGCGCCGCTAAAACGACGGTAAAGCACCACTAAAACTAGCAGTGCTTTACCGCTAACGCAGAGCGGCCCTAGTGTAAAAGGGTTCTAAGTCACTCTACTATGGGGCAGCACAGTGGTTCGTGGTTCGGCTGGTACACACAAACAGAATATTGGCTGGTTTCTGTTAAAATTTGGCCCTTGTGTACAGCAGTCTGACTGACAATAGCCGGTCCAATGACCTGCTTTTATTGAACGGGTATGCTGATAAATCAGCATCTGATCAGCGCTTGCAGCCAATGGCTGTGAGTGCTGATCAGTGTATTCTTGCGAGGGGAGGGGGCAGTCCACCTAGCAGAACACAATAGCTCAGTGGGGGAGACACTAACATAGCTTAGCTAGTACTGTGTCCAGTTTTTTTTTTTAGTTCAAAAGGAAAACTCCACGTGTGAGCTTAGCATTAGTGGTTAGCTTCATCCTCAATTTAAGTCCCAACCAGGACACTATTTGCGTGGAGCTTGCATGTGCTCCCTGTGCTTGCATGGGGTTTCTCCTGGTTTCCTTCCACACTCCAATGACATGCTGACAGGATAATTGGCTCCTGTCTAAATTGGCCCTAGGATAAGTATGTATGCATGTGAGACAGGGACCTTGGGTTAAGGGCAGGGACTGATGTGAATGTACAATATGTAATGTACTATTCCCAACGCACACGTTCCTGCAAAAAATTGGATTTTTTAAGTACCGTAAAATCCATTTCTCTGAGTTTGTTGGCAGACACAGCGCTCCATTATTCAGAACCATAGGGTTATACTGCCCCCTACAGGAGTAGGACACTAGGCAAAAAAAAAAAAAAAACTTGGCTACGCCTATGGGCAGTCCTAGGTGGTATACAACCCCCTCTCTGCTATAGGCCTTCAGTTTAGTAACAAGCAGTGTCCGATGTATTAAAACTCCTTAGAGGGGTGGGTGAGGTGTCTGTCAACGAACGTAAAATGGATTTTACAGTAAATCAAAAATCCCACTTTCTCTTTCATTCATTGACAGACACAGCGCTCCATTATTCAGAACCATGGGGACGTCCCAAAGCAGTGCCAAACATGAGGGGTGGGACAACAAAAAATCCCAAGGCTAACACAAGTGCCACCTAGGTAACAGGAGATCAACACAGAACAAGCTGGAGCCCAACCTGAACAATACCCCTTCAAGAGGGAATAGACCCTCTAAACAGCAGCCTGCAAAACCTTGTGGCCAAAAAAGGCATCCGCAGATGCCAACACATCCACTTCGTAGAACGCTGTGAAAGTGCACACCGACGACCAAGTGGCCGCCTTGCAAAATTGTGCAATGGACACCTGATGGCAGAAGGCCCAAAGCACTAAGAGCACTAAGCACCCGAGAAGAATGTGCCGTAACAGGGAAAGGAGGAACGCAATCCCTGACAGAATAGGTCAAAGTCATCATCTGTCTGATCCATCCAGAAATGGGCGCAGAAGAAGCAGACAGCCCCTTTCTTGGCCCGTCCGTGATCACAGTGAGTTTGACCTCAACCAAAAAGATTCAGTGGCTGCCAAATACACCCGAATCCCCCAAACCACATCCAGAGCAGATAAGGCAAATTCCTTAGGATGTGTTGACCAGGGATACAAGGAAGGCAACACAATGTCCTTATTCAAAGGGAAATCCAAGGAAGGAACAATGGAAAAGGGCGAAGAACCCCCTTAACCTTGTGTAACACTGGGTAAGGTGTACGACAAGATAACGCCACCATTTCTGACACCCTGTGGGCAGAGGTGATAGCCACCAAGAGGCCACCTTCCGAGACAGAGTAAGCAGTGGAATCTCCCGAATATATTAAGAGAGGCTTCTGTAGAACCGAAATCACCAAGTTCAGATCCCACGGCGGTAGAAGAGACCGCATCGGTGGAACCAGACGACGAACCCCTTGGATAAAAAGGTATGCACCAGGGAGTGCAAGACCAGGGGACACTGAAGAAGACCACCCAGGCTGACACCTGGCCTTTGATGGTACTCGAGGCCCATCCCTGCTCAACCTCCCATGAAGGGAGGTCGGGAGCCCTGTGAGGGGCCTCGGTCAGTGTCCCCTATGTAGCCCCTCGGGTCTCAGTTGGGGACCCCCTCCTGAGTTTTTTGTGGTGGCACTTAGGCATAAAGCCTTGTAATTGGCACCCCCCGCCCTCCTCTGTCTGGAACGATCCTATATCTGGCTCTGCCACCACGAACGTGGCCCACCTTGCGGGGTTGGTGGCCACGCTCCCTGTCTGGTCAGGGAGTGAGGATGATGCTGCCCACACGAGGTACCACTGAGACCCCTCACAGGGGACCCAGGCCAAGGCCCCGCACAGGAAGCCCCAGGAGCACCCAGGCCAGGCCCACCTAACGGACCCCCAAAAGGAGATTGCCCTCAGAGCCCCCACAGCGCTGCCCCTCTGGTAGGAGGCGGTCATGAGGCCTAGTAGACTGGGGCCACCCACCCAGCACCCGGTCGGTAGGATGCAAAGCCACGGCCTAAATTTTCTTCTGACAGGGACCCCAGGGAGTACCCGCGCCCCACACCACATCCAGGGAAGGAGGAGGGGGTCCTGTACTTACCGATCCAGCGAAGTGTGCGGGTAACGCTCCCAGACAGATCCCCGCACCACCGAAGTTGGGGGGGGGGGGGGTTGTCGGCCATGAGGAACACTGTGACTAAGGCCGAGACCCGTCGTATGCGACCTGGCGAGACATTTACTTCGCAGGGCCAGCCCACGTTTAGTGGGGCTATGTCGCGGCTGACCTAGCGTGTAGCGGTCTGCACGCGCTCGCTGGCCAGACTGGGGAGACCACTGGATCTTAGTGCCCAGGCTGTCGCCTAGCCCGGCAGTTGATTGTAGATCTCACCGGAGAAAAATCCAGGAAAAAAGAAAATAACAAACAAAAAAATTCCCAGGACTAGAGATCTCAGAAGGGAACTAGATCCTTACTCCTGACCAGGCAGAAAATAACTGAAGGCCTATAGCCGAGAGGGGGGGGTGTATTCCACCTAGGACTGCCCATAGGCGTAGTCAAGATTTTTTTCTGCCTAGTGTCCTACTCCTGTAGGGGGCGGTATAACCCTATGGTTCTGAATAATGGAGCGCTGTGTCTGTCAACGAACGAAAGAGAAATGGCTGTATTTTCAATTGGGTGCTGAAGCGACCATCGGCTGGAACCGTGAACAGTCATAGAGAGAAATGTCACCAGCACACCAGGATCTCCAAAATCGGTCCAAAACTTTAATCAATGATCACATAGTTACAAAAAAAGGTGATGTTTCGCAGCCATGCAGGACCCCTTCATCAGGCATGTGATCAAATGTACAATATGTAAAGCACTGCGTAAATTGTCAGCACTATATAAATGCCAGTGATAAATTACTGCAGTCCTGCCAGAAATCCAGTGTACTCCTAGCTTCCTGTTTGAGCTGACAACGCAGTGCCTTTGCTGCACTGAAATCTTAACCATTGTTATCAATCTCTCTCTGTCCTTGTCCACAAGGGCCATACTGCTGCTTTGATTCCCAAAAGCCTGCAGACACATTGGGGTTGATTTACTAAAGGCAAATAGACTGTGCACTTTGCAAAGTGCAGTTGCCCTCTGCAAGAGCAGTTTCTCCTGAGCTTAGTAAGTGAGCAGAAGCTCTGATGACTTTTATCGTTCAATCATGTGCAAGTAAAAATGCTGTTTTTTTTTTTATTTTCCTTGCATGTGATTGGGTATTCTTTGTAAAGTGAAGCTTTACCTCATTTACTAAGCTTTGGAGCAACTGCAATTTGCAAAGTACACAGTCTATTTGCCTTTAGTAAATCAACCCCAATTAGTAGGGTAATAGAATTGAGCTCCCAGCAAGAACTATATAAGCCTGGAGATGATATCACAAAGAGTAATAAAAGGTTTCTGGCTGGAGGAGCAAGGTAAAAAAAAATAAAAAAAGAACATAATGCTGGACGTGCTTTACAGGGGGAGATCTGGGGATAAATTTGGGCCATGCCTGGACATTTCACATTTTTACTATAAGGCTGTTCCTTTGGAAATGTATTGACATATTCACTGGCAATTTACATTCCAGTGGCTGGTAAAGGCAGATAACACCGTACAACAGCTGTTGTCATTACGGCAGGTTAATGTCGGACAATAAAAACGCTGATAGGTCACCTTAGGTTTCCTGCCTATTAAACTCCCTCATGCTTAAAAAAAACCAGATAGCTGCCTGGAGACCGGTGGAACTTTGTATCTCCGATAACATATATGTAGAACCACAGAAAGTAATATACACAGAGCATTCTGATTTTGCAATAAAAAGAAATAAAATATAAGCAGTCTATTCATTTTAAAAAAGCAAAAAATAGCTTGAAATGACCTTTTGTGCGTACTCGTCACATGTCGGCCCCACGGGCACCACCATCACTTGCTGCGGAGAAAGCCACAGAGGCCTGTGGGAAGAGATCACAACAGATTAGTGGGACTGTGCAGAAGTGATCATCAGAATACCAACAGGCTTATCTCCCTGAAGTGGCGAAGCGCAAAAACACATTGACTCTGTAGTCAGGAAAATCTGAATGGAAGTATATTTAAATAGATCTGAAATGTATTTAATAGTGAATTCCAGTGTGGATTTAGGCTGAACCCAACTCTCTCCCCCTGCAAGGGTTAAATATGTAGTCTAGAGGTAGGCTGGCCATACACTTTACAATTTTCTTGCACAGTTTTCCTTTAGATTTACCAAAACCATATAATATGAGGTCATACCTAAACACTTTCAATGTGTATGCAATCAGGCAGGCCCCAGCACTACATGGTTGAAAGTAAATCTAAAGGAAATTGAATAGGAGCATTATATAATGTAAGGCTAGCCTTAAAACTTACCTTATTTCTTGCTCCCCCAGTTGCTGCCCCTCTCCTCCCCAACTCTCCAGGTTGTGGGCCTTCTTTGCATGCATACAACGCATGGCTATTGGTCCTGCATTGTATGTGATGATGTCAGTGAAACCACTGGTCAAAGTAACATAGAAATGAGGCTTTGGGGAACTGTTTGCACAGAGTGGAGGAAGCATACCCAAGCAAGGAATAATATTACAAGCCTTTTCCTCAACCACCCTAGACCAGGAGCTTCCAAACTTACTAAACAAAGGGCCAGTTTACTGTCCTTCTGACATCAGGCAAGCTAGAATGTGGCTAGTGGGAGTGGAAAATGCCTCATCTTTGGTATTATTGGAGGAATAACGTGGCATTGTTGGTGTCAGTGGGAGGTATAGTGCCCTATCATTGGTTATCAATGGAAGGAATAGTGCCCCATCATTGGTATCAGTGGGAAGAATAGTGCTCATTTATCGGTGTTAGTGGAAGGAAAAGTGCCCCATCATTGTTCATCAATGGAAGGAATAGTGCCGCAATATTGGTATAGTTGGGAAGAATAGTGCCCCATCATTGGTGTGAGTGGAAAGAATGGTGCCCCATCATTGGTGTGAGTGGAAAGAATGGTGCCCCATCATTGGTGTGAGTGGAAAGAATGGTGCCCCATCATTGGTGTGAGTGAAGGAATGGTGCCCCATCATTGGTGTGAGTGAAGGAATGGTGCCCCATCATTGGTGTGAGCGGAAGGAATGGTGCCCTATCATTGGTGTGAGCGGAAAGAAAAGTGCCCCATCATTGGTGTGAGCGGAAGGAATGGTGCCCCATCATTGGTGTGAGCGGAAGGAATGGTGCCCCATCATTGGTGTGAGTGGAAGGAATGGTGCCCCATCATTGGTGTGAGTGGAAGGAATGGTGCCCCATCATTGGTGTGAGTGGAAGGAATGGTGCCCCATCATTGGTGTGAGTGGAAGGAATGGTGCCCCATCATTGGTGTGAGTGGAAGGAATGGTGCCCCATCATTGGTGTGAGTGGAAGGAATGGTGCCCCATCATTGGTGTGAGTGGAAGGAATGGTGCCCCATCATTGGTGTGAGTGGAAGGAATGGTGCCCCATCATTGGTGTGAGTGGAAGGAATGGTGCCCTATCATTGGTGTGAGTGGAAAGAAAAGTGCCCCATCATTGGTGTGAGTGGAAGGAATAGTGCCCCATCATTGGTGTGAGTGGAAGGAATAGTGCCCCATCATTGGTGTGAGTGGAAGGAATGGTGCCCTATCATTGGTGTGAGTGGAAAGAAAAGTGCCCCATCATTGGTGTGAGTGGAAGGAATAGTGCCCCATCATTGGTCTGAGTGGAAGGAATAGTGCCCCATCATTGGTGTGAGTGGAAGGAATAGTGCCCCATCATTGGTGTGAGTGGAAAGGAATGGTGCCCCATCATTGGTGTGAGTGGAAGGAATAGTGCCCCATCATTGGTGTGAGTGGAAAGGAATGGTGCCCTATCATTGGTGTGAGTGGAAAGAAAAGTGCCCCATCATTGGTGTGAGTGGAAGGAATGGTGCCCTATCATTGGTGTGAGTGGAAGGAATAGTGCCCCATCATTGGTTTGAGTGGAAAGAAAAGTGCCCCATCATTGGTGTGAGTGGAAGGAATGGTGCCCCTTCATTGGTGTGAGTGGAAGGAATGGTGCCCCATCATTGGTGTGAGTGGAAGGAATAGTGCCCCATCATTGGTTTGAGTGGAAAGAAAAGTGCCCCATCATTGGTGTGAGTGGAAGGAATGGTGCCCCCTCATTGGTGTGAGTGGAAGGAATGGTGCCCCTTCATTGGTGTGAGTGGAAGGAATGGTGCCCCCTCATTGGTGTGAGTGGAAGGAATGGTGCCCCACTGTTGGTGTCATTGGGAGGAAAAGTGACCCACTGTTGGTGTCAGTGGAAGGAATAGTGCCCCATCACTGGTATCATTGGGAGGAATAGTGCCCCATCATTGGTGTCAGTGGATAGAATAATGCCCTGTTGTTGGGAATCAGTGGATGAAATGGTGCCCAAGGGCCAGATAAAGCCAAGCAAAGGGCCATTGGCATTTAAAGCAAAATGAAAGGCACACGTATTAGTTCCAACAGTCTAATGCCTGTAAGGTCTCTTGCCAGCATCTTCTCCCTGTGTTTTTTCGGGTGACAGTCTTCTACCATATTGATTGGCTGGCACGACAGGCCGATGACGTCACTCCTGGGCATACGAGGGAATGCAATCATCCTGGCACACTGGAAGTGTGCTGGAATATAAAACTGAACTGCACATGCACAGCTCAGATTACATTCTGCGAATGGATTTTGAATAGGCAGGTAAGTGTACTATAATGTAGAAGAGGGCTTTTCAAATATTTTTTTTTTTTGTTTTTAACTTTAGTTCTGCTTTAACCATTGCAGTGTGGAGGGACAATACTGGAAGGGTGTTTTTGGTGCAATTCCTGTAGTTCAGGTTTAATGTCAGTCAGTGTTTCTTAAACTATGGGCCTGGACCAAAATTTGGTGTCTGATGTGTTTGTTATGTTTGACTTTGTAGCAGAGTGGATTGGCGATACGTGATATACCATACTGACTATGACTGACAGTGCAGATGTGTATGGGCAATTCAGAATACTTACAAAAAAGAAGCAATTTCCTGATGTGTTATAAATACAAAGCTGCATTTATTTATGTCTTTTAGATCTGCCCGAAGTTCACCTTTAAATAGCTTTGTAAAGCCGGCCATACATGGATCGAAATTCGTCCGGTTTAGCAAGTACCTGCTGAATTTCAATCCTTGTATGGGCAGGCTGGTTGTACAGAAGTTGGATCTACCGATCAGCTTCTGTACATCTGTACAAATAGCCTGTTGGAAAACGTACGCATGATCATCGCCCCTAGCTATAGCCAGCAGTGCTGATCAGTGTATTCCAACGGTGGGGAAGTCTCCCTGCTGTCAGAACCCAACAGCTCTGTGGGAGTGATTCCCCCATCCACCTCAAATGCGTAGATGGGGGAACTCTTTAAATGTAAAACGCTGATTGAACGAAAAAAATGTTACTAATGTATGGGCTGCCTAAATGTATAGGCACTTATATTGGAATGACACTCATGAATCTATTCTCTTTTTTTAATTATAATTATTGTGTAACAATAGATTAGAAATATACATGAAACAAGGTATTGTTCTATACTTGAAAACATAGGCATTTACTGTTTGACGTGTTTGCTTATAATTACACGGCCATTGTTTTATAAAAGTCTTTGTATAGCTTTGCTGACATTTCAGTAAGAATTCTATTCTTATGCATAAATTGACTCAGCTAGATTAAAAATGGAAGTTAAATGATATGGATAATGATGTATTTATATGTGTAATTCTACAGGTGTCATTACAGGGCAATGCCCCTCTAGCCTCTTTTTTGGCACAGACGTTACCCATATAACCTCTTGATGGGTCTAGGGGATCATTTGGAACTAAGATTAATCTAAAAGGGTGAGAGTGTATCCATCAGATATTCTAAATGTGATGTTCATAATGTAAATGTATCATTAGGTACCAATATTGGGTCCCTATATGGATGTATTGTTAATTATTAAAGATACCAAACTGATTTTATTTTTTTTCTGTTTTAGTGGTAAATATTAAATAACAAGGTTCTACAAAAGCTCCAGAAGAAGCCACTTTGTGGTGAAACGTGGAGGCAATCACACTTTTGTACCTTGATCATTGGGTTGATATGGCCTTAATTTTATAAATTGTTTTATAATATCTATGTAATAAAATTTTCTATATATTTTTTTGCAAATAGTATTTTTGATTGATTTTTATGTACCTTAAAACTCCAGTTCTGTGCTCTCTGGGTATATATACTGTTTTGTCATATTTCATATTTAAAGGAGGTGGTGCATTTATTAGAGTCTCCCAGCTCCAATATCATTTTGATCAATTTCTTTTCTTATGGTATGGTAACGATTGTCTTATTTGGGTCTTCAGATTATAAAGATTTAGAACCACGGACCTAAACTGATAATACAAACATCACCAGTGTTCAGCTGGAATTCGGTTCTGGTATTGCAGTACCTGCATTGGAAGTTCCAGGTTCCTAAGGACATGGGGAAGGGTCGCTGAGGGTTGTAATTGCAAGGGTGCAATGGCTAGTTGGTTGCTAGAACTCTCAGAAGCATTGACATTGAGAAGCAATGACAATTAATCAATTTGTTCAATTGATCAATCAACGAATCAATACTACTTATCCTAAAATTGTGTCTATATTTAAGTACTCAAACTTTGGAACGCTAGGACAAGAGATTTAGGCCCCTTTTTACACGATCGGACCTGTCCGTTTTTCAGGTGGACCGGATCAGGCCAGCCATTGTCCTCTATGAGGAGGTGCATGTCAGCGGACACGTGTCCGCTGACATCTGATCCAACAAAATCCCCTGAAAACAGACGCATGGCGGTATGTTCACCATCTGGAAATCCAGCAGGTCAGATTGGATGGGATCGGATGAAAACAGACAGGTTGTCCAATTTCATGCAATCTCCCTATAGAGGAGAGTGGGACTCTGACAGGTCCGTCTCAGTACAGTGAGCAGACGGGTCACCACCTCCCTGTGTCACCACACATCTTTGATTGCAAATCACCAGCTCCGTCTTTGGCTATCCTTCACCTGTGGATTATTTACCAGCATGAGGGCTATCTGGAATTTTTGGACTCAGTGTCACCATTGATTGTATCCTCAGCAGGGATTGAAGCTCAGGAGTGTGCCCTGCCTAAAAGATCAAGCTTTGAGCAATACCACCCATGATGGCTGCTGGATTACAGGATTGATTTTGCTACAGGATAGTGAATAACATACATCATACAGAACCCACATGTACATATAAGGATCATATCAGCTGCAGTTGATTTTGGGATCAGTTACCCACATACATGAGATCATCCCCACCCCGCAGGCTGGATCTTGTATGACTTTATATGTGGAGAGTCTCCTACTGTCTCACGTTGATGCATGGACTGCCTGAGCAATCTCCTTATTTGCTTGAACAAGGTTGACCACAATAGTCCAGCAGTAATCTTACTACCTACATGTTCATGTAGGAATTCATGGACACTTTATTGTGCATATGTGCCAATATTTTTGCCATCCACTTTACCTCAAAGCTGAGGATTTATGTTGCCATCTCTTTATTATTTCAGCAGGGTGTTTTTTATGTGACCTTGCCAACATTTTCAGTGGCATCATGGCCCCTGGACTGCTTATTATCCTTTGATTGTAGCATTATAGGACTTTCTCCAGATCGGAGTGTTGGTGTCCCCAAGGTTTCCAGCACTCCTTTCACCCTTTGTGATTTTAAGAAGGAGTTCTGGCCCCTTGAGGTGCTTTCATTAGCAGTTCTTGTGGTGAAGGTTTCAATCACAGGGAGGGGGGGACCCCATTCTGGGAGGATCCACCAGCTCCCATTTGGGGTGTGTTTTAGACCAGTTACGGTATTGGATTGGGAGGGGATCTGGTTGGTGGTATAGGTAGGAATGGGGTTTGGTACTGGGATGATGGGGGTCAGGGAGGATTTTTTTGACTTGATGCTGGTTTTATAGAATTTTTCAATAAATCATTCTGGGATTTCACTAAATAGGGTGTGTGTATCGTGTTCCTTTTTTTTTTTTTTTAAAACCTATTGTTAGATGATCACCCCCCCCCTTCTTATTTTGAGGTGCGTACTCCATTCATATGGATTACTGAGCAAGGTTCCCAGGCCTATTCTTTTCTTGGTTGTGAGCGGAGACAGACCTGTCATCTACTTGCTCAGTGGGGATCAGCGGAGCGATCCCTGCTGAGCAAGCGGGGTCTGTCAAAACAGATCCGCCCCGGGTGAAAGGGGCCATAGTTTTGTATAGAGTGTGGAAGGGTTAAAACCTCTGTTGGGTTGCTTGTGCTGTCTGTGTGCCCATTACACAGGCTTTGCCTTATCTATTCTAGACAAAACTAAAGCAGCCCATAGATTATGCAATTTTCTTTCCATCCACCACAGGCGGAAGGAAAGAAAATAGCTTGAGTCTCCCATCAACACAGTCAGTAATGATGGGGAATACCTTACCGCAGCACTATTGTATTCTGTCGACATGGGAGCCTTCCTCCCCAACAGTAGAACATAATGGTCACTGCTGGCGGCTACAACCACCAGCAGTGATCGCTTGAACAAAAATCCGACAGTCTGGTTGTACTGAAGTCTATGGATTGATCGACTTCAGTACAAACAGCCTGCCCATAGATGGATTGAATCCTGGCTGCTCCCTGCTGAACCGGTTGAGATTCTATCCTTCTATTGGCAGCTTAAGAAGTGTCCAGATTTTCAAACGTGTGATCTATCTTTACTGGTCATTTGAAATGCACAAATTAAATCTACATCTATATGTTAAAACAATTACCATTTTCCTCCGTAGTTCTCTGTAAGAATAGCAATCATGCGTTCCACAGATCCAAGAATAGCACGGTGAATGATAACCGGCCTCTTCTTATCATCGCCATCAGGGCTAAGGAGATGAAAGAGGTGAAGATATGAGAAGACAGGAAAACCTTTGAACTATACACAGACACTGTCTCATTCATGAACACTCTACCCACCTGACATAGGTCAGATTGAACCTAATGGGGAGCTGGAAATCCAACTGAATTGTGGCACATTGATGGTAACGACCGATGGCATCTTTTATCTGGATATCGATCTAGTAAGCAACATAGAAAAGATGAATATCACATTTAAAGGCGGCCTATAGTTTTTTTTTTCTAACCTATGGATATGGGTATCTGAAATTTTTGTTTTTATAATATTGCAGCTGTACCTCTCTGGGCTCATGCCGTTAGGCACTTGTATACTCCCCTTCATAGCAGTCAGACTGCAAGGCTCACATAAAGGTCTCAATGCGTTCTAGGCATTAAAGTGGTTGTACACCCTTTGTTTTAATTTTTACCTACAGGTAAGCCTATAATAAGGCTTACCTGTAGGTAAAATGAATAGCTCCTAAATCTGTACAGTTTAGGAGATATTCACTTTGCATGCAGCCGCTGACGTCAGCGGTGCATGCGCTGTGAAGGCCCAGCTGAAGGTCCAGCAGGCGCTGACGGACCTTGCCAGGAATAAGACTCCCGCGCATTTGTGCAGGACTGAGGCAACCCGGAAGAAACGCAGAGGGCAAAATGTCAGCTTCCTTGGCGTGGACCGGGATTAGATGCCTACGTCTCGTTCTAAGGTGAGTATTTCATAATGAGCTAGTATGCGCTGCATTACTAGCTCATTATACCTTTGCCTTACAGGTTTTGTTTTTTTCTGTGCAGGTATACAACCGCTTTAAGATAAAAAGCCTTCTGTGTGCAGCAGCCCCCCTAACGCTTACCTGAGGTCCCTCTCTGTCCAGCGATGTCCTCGAGTGTCTCAGCCGTCCGAGATTTTCCTTCCTGATTGGTTGCCATTGGCTCCCACTGCTGTCAATTAAAGCCAGCTAGCCAATCAGGGGAGAGAGGGGCGGGGCCAGGGCTCCCTGTCTGAATGGACACGAGGAGCTGTGACTCGGCTCGAGTGCCCCCATAGCAAGCTGCTTGCTGTTGGGGCACTGGACAGATGGGATGGGCCAGGATCACAGAAGAGGGACCCGAGAAAAGGAAGATCTGGGCTGCTCTGTGCAAATCCACTGCAACAGAGCAGGTAAGTGTAACATGTTTGGTATTGTTATAGGAAAAGAAACAAGACTTTACAATCACTTAAACCGGTCTACAGCCTGATCTCAAGGCTGAAACTTGACATACTCTCTAGACTGCTAGAGAAGGGTCGTGTAATCCTGACAAAAAATTTGTTATATGACATTTTTTAAATGTCCCTGATCAGCACTGAATTCAGACAGGAGATAGTTGGTACTACAGCCTGACGGAGTGAATACAAATAAAAGTAAAAAATTAAAGAGGTTCTGCACCCCAGGACTAAAAAATTAAAAACCAGCAACTACAAATACTGTAGCTGCTGACTTTTATTGAAAGGACACTTACCTGTTCAGGGATCCAGAGCTGTCCTCACACAATCCGGTTCTTCACTGGTCTTCAAGTCACCGTCATCTTTAGTGTGGGAAGCCAGCTGTGACTCCATCTTCCCGCCGCACTGCGCTTGGTGAATGGTCCTGCAGCCTTCTAGGACTTATGATGCGTCCCAAGAGGCTATGGACAGATGCCCTGGGGTGGAGTGGGAGTTGATTTGGGGGGCTCGATGTGGGAGTCAGCACACATAAAGACTAGGTACCTGCTCCCCCAAAAAAATGGAAGTTCCACTTTTGGTTGAGGTTCCACATTAAGTAATATCTGATAAGTAAAGCTGCACTTCCAGATGAATTCAAGAAATTGGGTTCATATCACTACAGATGCTCAATAATGACCGGTTCCTTTTTTATCCTATTTAAATCTGTTTTGTGTCTACATTTACCAACCGTTACATGTAAAACCTGATCCTGTAATGCAAAACTATGGCTCCATAGGATCCGCTTGCAGAAGTGTTAGCCCTCCTTTGCAAATCCCTGTAATGAATCATTTGGTGACAGCAATATAAATGTACCATACTTGCAAATCAAATTGTTTACCTACTTACTCTACCCCTTAATTTCTTCTGTATCTTTTGTAGAAGTTTGGCTGTAGTTTGGCTTATTTATTGGCTAAATAATTAGAATGCAGTGCAAGCTTTCAAGTCCATCTTGCCTTGAAAATTTGCACTACAATTTATATAGCTAATAAATGGCATCACCCTACAGCCAAACTGCTATTTTTGCTGATGGTTAACATATTACAATACTCTGTTGCTGTTTTGTGTCTTTGTAAAGAACCAACCTTTGGTCCATAGAAAGCTCCATCACCAGGATTCAACACCCACTTCTCTCCAAATTCATTCAAACTATTTTCAAGTTGCTGAAAAAAAAGAGTTTATTAGTATTATTTTCCTTAAATTTCTAACAAACTAAAGAAATTGGGTCTTTTCAATACTGGTATCAATAAACGATTAAATATACTATATATAAAACAAGCCATAAGGGCGTAACTAGAATCTTCAGGGCCCCGGGGCAAGAAACCATGAAGGGCCCCCACCAAAAGATCTCGGGCTAGAGCCCATAGCAGCGAAGTAAAGAAAGTCATACGCTTGGGCGGGCACACACATGTATATAATATACATGTGTATGTGTGTATTTAAAATATACATTATATCTATAGATATATATATATCTATAGACATATATATCTATATATCAGATATATATATCTATATCTATCTACACACACACATATACATAATATCTCAACATATCTGAGTGTGGATCCCCCCTTACAGGGGCTACTTTCTTACATCAGGGTGCCCAGAGAGCCTCCCCTTTACATCAGGGTCCCCAGAGAGCCCCCCCTTACGTCAGGGTCCCCAGAGAGCCCCCCCCTTACGTCAGGGTCCCCAGAGAGCCCCCCCTTACGTCAGGGTCCCCAGAAAGCCCCCCCTTACGTCAGGCTCCCCAGAGAGCCCCCCCTTATGTCAGGCTCCCCAGAGAGCCCCCCCTTACATCAGGGTCCCCAGAAAGCTCCCTCCTTACATCAGGGTCCCCAGAACAGTTGCCGATCGCCGCCCACTGCATACTAAAAATGGACAGCCAGAGGTGCACGGGGAGATGCAGGGGGAGATGCCGGGTCTTGCCCGCCCCCCCCCCCAGCATCAGAACGGCAGGGCCCAGTCACAAATGTGACTGATGCGTCCCTGAAAGTTCCGCCACTAAAACAAGCCTTCTGAACTCTCTTCCAAATTATGAAATTCAGTTGCTTCCAATGAAGGGTATTGTTAATGCATAAAAAAGACATTTTAGAAATGTGCACTCTTACAACCTTCAGGTAAGGATTTGTGTAAGGCTCCTCTCTGGTCTAGGATAAATACTGTGCACAAAGCCAGCTACATAAAGCTGTAGTATAAGGGTTTGGTGTGGAGGAACTCAGATGGCCTGCACAGAGCCCTGGCCACAACCCTACTGAACACTATTATAATGAATAAGAACACCAACTACCCTCTGAGAAAGCCACGTGATTTGGGCATAATGCGTAAGGGGGTGAAGCTGGTGACGTAAACATGCAGCAATATGAAGCCTGGAGGAAGGGAGCTTGCTTGGCAAATACAGTAAGCAGAGCCCATCCACATCTTAAGGGGACAGTGCGGACCTTGCAGGCTAGAGCAAATATAGTGAGCGGCATCCATCCACACCTTACAGTGGTTGCAAACCTCAGACATGAAATATGAACAAAGCATTGTCTGTTGCTTCAGTCCTCTGATCTCAGCATGAGTCACGTCTGACAAGTTTTCCCTGACACCAAGAGAAAAATGGTGACAGGGGAGGGACCTCCAGCTGATTGACAGCCTCAGCTCTGTTCTTGTGTGATGTGTGGAGGGGGTGCTCTCAGAGCTGAGCTGTGCAAAGTGTGAATTAAGCTCTCCGCCCCCTTTTTCTGAACTCTCAGACAAGCTTTACAATTTAGCACTTTGAACGGATGTAGTGAAGAGAGGGCTTCAGATAGACAGATACAATTATGTAAGGGGATTTGTTTCATCTCTGTATATTACCCGGGGTCAGTCACTTCACTGGGTATATGTAAAGTTTTACAACCACTTTAAGAGGAGAGTGCAAACCTTATTCCTGTAGTGCCACAGACTAGTGCCCACCATCATGTGAGTGTTTTTTTATTGATTTAATAAATACATATGCAATTACAGAAAGCACTATGATGGTATAATTTTTTTTTTTAAGAGTCTCTCTCTCTCTCTCTCTCTATATATATATATATATAACATCATAATGAGCAGGGGAGTTGCATGGGCTTATGAAGCATGTATAAGGATCTATTTGTAAATCTGTATAGGTCAAAACACCAAGTGAGCATATTGTGGTGAAGGTGTGTGGAACAAGAGGTAATTCACAGTAGAAGATTGGTGTGGAGCACAAGATTGGAAACAAATGGGACTATTATAAATTACTAAAGAATATTAACAAACATTGATGGTTGTTATTCTAAGTGTAGATGTATAAATATTGCAGCGCTGTATCGTAGGAATTGTAATTGGAAGAAAGAACTTCTCATCAAACATCAGTACTTCACCCCACAAATGCTCCTCTGGCCGAATGGGCAAAAAACATTACCCGAGACATACTCCAAAATATGGGACAGCCTTCCCAGAAGAGAGGAAGCTGTTATAGCTACAAAAGGATAGCCAACTCCAGATCAATGCCCGTGGTTTTGGAATGGGATGTCAAACGAGCGCATATAGGTGTGACGGCCAATTCTACAGACCTTTGGTTATATAGTGCATCAGCTTTCAGTGGTAAGACCCTTCCACTTGCTTATCTATAGCTGCCATAGGTACAGCGTCAATACTCTGCTTTGCAGAAATCACATATACTTTAGAGCTCAACTGCCTGTCTACAACTCAGACTGTTTAATGCCTAGCAATTATGTAAGGCCTTCTAATTCCTTGTGTATACTCTTGTCTTACAGATCACTCATCATGAGCCCAAATCAATAAGCAGCAATCACATTGTCAAAAAACACTAATCAGAGCTTAACGATTATGAGATTAGAGACACCATTGTGGGGCTGAACAAAGATTCATTATACATGCAGCTATGAATGTAATTATGGTGTTACAAATTGCTTTTTAACTACCTCGAGGGGCTATTTTAACCCCTTCAAGCCTAAGGGTAAAACAAATCTAAATGCCTAAGCCCAACTTTGTAATTTTGACATGTGTTAGTAAAACCGTACATATCATCGCAACTACTTTGTGCATCCAGGTGGATTATACCTCGGTTTTTTTAGGACAAATTGGGCCTTCATTTGGTGGCAAATGGTAATGGATATCTTCTGTTTTTTTTTTTTTTAAAAAAAACTGGCCCAAAATAGTAAAAACAATACATTTCTATAAATGTAACTGTATATTTCTTGCTACTACCATAACCTTCCACCAAATAACCCAAAATAAATTCTCCTGCTCCTGATGATCGCAGTGATACCTCATATGTGTATGTTAGTTGTTGTTTGTACAGCCCAGAATGAATACTGCACATTTTGCTTTTTTTAAATCCCACCTAAAACACACGGACACCAACTGACACTGATCCTTAAAGCTACTTTCACACTGCGGCCATGGTAAAGCGCCACTCGTTTTAGCGGTGCTTTACCGTCGTTCTAGCTGCGTTTTTCGGCGGCTAGCGGGCCGCTTTTAACCCCCCCCCGCTATTGGCCGAAGAAGGGGTCAAAAGGGCCCGTGTTGCGGCGCTTCTGAAACGCTTTTCAGGCGCTTCAGAAGCGCTGCCCATTCATTCCAATGAATATGCAGCCCTCCCAAACCATCCCAAAGATGCTGCCTGCAGGACTTTTTTTCCCCATCCTGCAAGCGCACCACCCCAGTGTGATAGCACTCAGGCTTTCAGACTAGACACCATCTTTGGACAGACCATCTCTCCGAGCACCAAAGCCAAGAGTCTCAGAGTTATCTTTGACTCAGAAATGACAATGGATGCACAAATAGGTTCCGTAGTTAGCGGTTCTCACCATCTCCTCCGCCAGCTACGCAGACTCATTCTCTTTATCCCAGAAAAGGACAAAGCAGCAGTAGTTGGAACAATCATCAATTTCCGTCTTGACTACGCAAACTCACTCTACATGGGCTTACCCCAATATCAGCTTGCGCGCCTACAGGCCATTCAAAACGCGGCGGCAAGACTGATAACAGGAAAAAAAACCCTGGGAGTCCATCTCCCCATCCCTGAGGAGCCTACATTGGCTAGTGGTAAAGAATCGGATCACATTCAAGACGATCTGCCTCACCCACAAATGCATACAAGGTAACGCCCCTCAATACCTCAGAGAGAAAATAAAACATTACACACCGAATCGCAATCTGCGATCATCCAACCAAAACCTCCTCCTCGTTCCCAAATATCGCTACAAAGCAAGGGGAGAACGCAGATTCGCAGTCCAGGGACCTCGGCTATGGAATGCTCTTCCAACTCACATCCGCATGGAAGAAAACCATCTGGCCTTCAGGAAAAAACTCAAAACTTTCCTCTTCTAAGAAGCTGGTCAACACTAACGCATTTAGCGCCTTGAGGCGATTCAGTTCGTATTTGCAGCCCTTTACAAATCATTCATTCATTCATTCACTAGGGTTGCATGGGAGGCAGTTTTCAGGCACTTTACAAGTGCTATTTTTAGCGCTAAAACGTCTGAAAACTGCCTTCAGTGTGAAAGTAGCCTAACTGACACTGATACTATCTGACACTGATACTGACACCGATACTTATCATAAAAAAAAAATCTTGTCCAAAAAATACTGACCCTGGCACTGACCTAGATCAAACCTCAATCTAAGTATTTTTCTTTTTTATTAATGATTATTATTTTTTTTAATATGATTTTTTTTCCTATCTATGCAAGGACAGAGAATGATACATTTTATCTCTCTCATCCATTCACAGAGACAGAAAACACAGGGGCGGGCTTCACAGTAGCCAATCAGATGCTATCACAGCAATCGGGTGACCAGGAACCAGCCGTTCCTGGTCCCGATCATTAGAACGGGGCCCGGGGCTCTCGGTGTGACCTCGGTCTCTGTGCTGGGCGCTCCAAGCACAAAAGGCGATACGCAAATTTGCGGCCCCACAGGAAAAAGCCCAGTCCAATGGGGTCGCATATTTGTGTACTGTCGGCGTGAAGGGGTTAATGAAGGAGTTTTTGCATTTGTTGCATGGCATATCAGCTGGTTTTAATCCTCCTTATCCAACCTAACCTTCACCAAAATATAAACCCTAAATAAATAAACCTTCAATCTGAACCCAACACTTAAAATGAACCCTTAGCCAGTTCTTCTCTCCTTCTAGTCTCGCAGGCTTTGTTGACACAGTGGGAGTCATTGGCTCCTACTGCTGTCAGTCAAATCCAGTGAGCAGAGAGAGGGGGGTGGGGTCAAGCCAGGCTGCATGGGTCTATAGACGTACACAGCCCGGCTGGGAAGAGAGCCTGCACATGTGCCCCCATACCAAGTGGCACACACAAAAGAGAAGGAGCCTAGAGCATCAGCAGGGAACTCCAGAAGAGGAGGTTCAGGCAGCTCTGAGCAATAGCATTGCACAGAGCGGGTGAGTATAAGCCCGTCTGTTATTTAATAACAAGAAAATTAGAATCACTTTAAATTAAATGAATGATTAAAGCGCATCTACAGCCAAGTGTTTCATTTTTTTTTAAAGTGGGGAAGGACTAGCAGGTCTGTCAGGTTTTACTGCAGTCTGAGGCTCCATTGTCTGATGTGCAATCTGCAGGGAGGTCAGGGCCTGGACGTGCTGTCTAGCAGGGGTGCTGAATCACAAGACCAGAACCTTTTGGCACAATTTTCATACAGTATATGTATTCCAAATTTTTATCCAGCTCTTTAAAACCTAGACTAAACTCAAAGAAAAATCATAGAAAATATAATAATAAACAAATAATATGAGAAAAAGTGTACTAGGCAAGCAAGGCACAAAGAATGCCACTGAGCATGTACAAAGTATACACGTTATTACCTAGCCAATAGCAGTGCCTTTCTGCAATTTGCTTGCTTCACAGTTTATAAAGCATATTCAGCTACCCCATCATCATACCTTCTCAGCCTGATTCCAAACTTCAACGTCACCGAGGAACTTCTCTGGGCGGGTGGAAAGATTTAATTTGAAGGTGAAACCAAAGACGTTGTAGACGGACCGCAGGAAATCCAGACAGCTCTTTATCTCTTCTTCAATCTGTAAATCGAAGCATTGATCTTTGTCAAATCCCTGAATATTAATCACCACCATTAATCATAGGTTTTCCCTCCCCTTGTGATCAGATAACAAGTCAATGAATTCAACAGAATACAATCTGCCGATGTTATCTTGTCATCATTAAGCTAAAAGACCGACTACATTTACTTCCCAGACTGATAAAAGCCAGCGTGTTCCTGCCTGGGTGGCACCGTTATGGGATGGAATAATTATATTTCTGCTTTGAGTTGTGACACCAAAGTTGAAACACTCGTCTACAATGGCAGGTCAGGAAAATAGGATTTTTTTCGTCATACTTACCTGTAAAAATCCTTTTCTTTGAGTACATCATGGGACACAAATTTAGGCTAATATTCATTACCTACTGGGTTATACGCCATCACTAGGTGAATGGACACTGGTAGACAAAGGGAAGTAATCCCCTATCTAATCTCATACAGGAAGTACTTCAGTTTTGTAGCAAGCACTGAATCCTCAAAAGCAGGGAGGGACCTCTGCGTCCCACGATGTATTCAAAGAAAAGGATTTTACAGGTAAGTAAGACGAAAAAAATCCTATTTTCTTTAACACACATCACGGGACACAGAGTTATGCCACATACACACGAGCGGATTTTCCGTCAGAAAAATCTTGGATGGTTTTCCCCGACGGAATTCCACTCAAGCTTGGCTTGCATACACACGGTCCCACAAAAGTTCTCTGAACTTTCAACCGTCAAGAACGCGGTGACGTACAACACTACGACGAGCCGAGAAAATGAAGTTCAATGCCTCCGAGCACGGGTCGAATTGTTTCCAAACATGCATAGGAATTTTGTGCATCGGAATTGCTACAGACGATCGGAATTTCCGATCGAAACTTTTTCCGACCGAAAAATTGAGAACCTGCTCTCAATCTTTTGCTGGTGGGAATTCGGCCAGCAAAAGTCCAGTGGAGCATACACAGGATCGCATTTTCCGACCAAAGGCTCTCATCGGTCTTTTGCTGGCCGAATTTCCGATGGTTTGTACGTGGCATTAGGCTATTATCCTGCTGTGATTGGACACAGTGGGGGCCAATCAGCTCGTCCGGCGACCGCCGTGTCAGGAAGTAAAGAGAGACTTGTGATTCAGCTAAACTGAATCACGGATTTCTCTTTTCCTTCAATGCGACACTGCCCCACACAGTAGGCACATCTCTAGGGAACATTTAACCCTTTGATCGCCCCTGGTGTCCCTGACAGTGCCATTTATTTTTATAGCACTGATCACTGTATCGGTGTCACCGGTCCCCAAAAATTCCTGTGACAAGGGGGCGGGGCTTTAGAATCACTTTAACAGTATGGATGGAGGAATCTCCACTGCCACTATTCAGCCAGTAGCAGAACCCACGGCTGCATAAACACCTAAACATTTGACAGGGTGCAGTCACCGTTCGACTGATAATTTTGTACCTGGCTCAGTCAATTCTTAAGTCAACCAGGTGATGAAATCCATGGTTTGATTTTTTATGCAATTCTGCAAAAATAGTCCACCATTTGAGCCATGTATGGCCGCCTTAAATTTATTCCCTTAATACCAACCTGAGAATTATCGGATTGCCACCATTGCTGACCTTGTGCATCCCTATATGGGTACTGGGGAAGTGTACCTATAAAATTGGGCGCAGAAAACAATTGTGTAAAAACCAAGCCATACCTGCTCCATGGCACAGAAAATGTGGGCATCGTCTTGCTGGAAGCGCCTGACTCGAGTCAGTCCTGTGAGAGCACCAGACAGTTCATTGCGGTGAAGAACTCCAAAGTCTGCCATCCTCAGTGGTAGCTCCCTCCACGAACGAGGCCGGTGGTCAAACATCAAACTGAAACAGAGAATAGAGTTTTTTTCTTGTAATCATGACCCAATGGCTACTAATCACCAATGGAAAGAAAAAGGTTATAGCTGCTCAAAAATCATTATTAACATAGTTTGGAAAATCTCCGAGCCTTAAAATGAATATGCTAAGGAGGCATTGTAGTGTAACTCCAGTTCCATTTGTTAGTGTTGAATACAGTAGGGAAGTGTTTAATAAAAACAAAGTTTTACAATCACTTTCATACAGTAGTGCAGTCCAGGCATGGACACAGAGTAAGTGGGATGAAGCGGTAGGAAACCGCACCTTTAAAAAAAAAAAAACATAATAGCACATTATGAAAAAAAAAAATTACCTTAGAACGAAGCCCTCTAGCGATGCACTGTCACCGCTTCAATCTTCACAAGGTCTTCCTTCTGAGCTCGTGTGCTCCAGCCGTCTGATTGACAATGTCACTCCCGCACATGTGTGCGGGAGTCACAGATCTCGGGTATGCCGTCCCTTCAGAGTGCATGAGCTGGTGACGTCACCACTGCATAGCAGTATGAAGATCTCCTGAACAGTGCACGTTTAGGAGATATTCACTGTACTTACACTTATGAAGACTTTACTACCACTTTAACCGTTTGCCGCCCGCCATATAGCAAAATGATGTCGGTAAAATGGTTGTGATATCCTGACCGGACGTCATATGACATTGTCAGGATATCAAGCCCCGGGGGGCGCGCATTGCGGCGATCATTGTTGCGGCGTGTCAATCTGACACACTGCAACTCCAATCTAGGCAAATAGTCTCTGACAGAGACTCTTTACCACATGATCAGCCGTGTCCAATCATGGCTGATCACGATGTAAACAGGAAGAGCCGTTGATCAGCTTTTTACTCTGACAGACGCGAGTAGAGGAGAGCCGATCGGCTGCTCTCCTGACAGGAGGGGTCTGTGCTGATTGTTTATCAGCGCAGTCACCCCTCAGATGCCCGCCCAGGACCACCAGGATGCCGCCAGGACCACCAGGGATGGCCACCACACTGGACCACCAGGTATGCCACCCTAGACCACCAGGGAAATGCCAATCAGTGCCCTGACAGCTGCCAATCAGTGCCAAAGAAAAATGCCTGCAAGTGCCACCAGTGATGCCCATCAGTGAAATCTATCAGTGCCAGCCATCAGTGCCACCTATGAGTGCCCAGTGTCGCCTATCAATGCCCATCGTCTGTGCCCATCAGTGCCACCTTATCAGCGCAGCTTATCAGTGCCTATCAGTGCAGCTTATCAGTGCAGGAAAAACGTACTTATTTACAAAATTTTATAACTAAAACAAAGAAAAAAATTGTTTTTTTTTTTTCCAAATTTTCGGTCTTTTTTTATTCGTTTAGCAAAAAATAAAAACCACAGAGGTGATCAAATACCACCAAACGAAAGCTCTATTTGTGGGAACAAAGTGATAAAAATTTAGTTTGGGTACAGTGTTGTATGACTGTGCAATTGTCATTTAAAAAGTGCCCTGTATTGAAGTGGTTAATTGACGCTGGTCTTTATGCAACCTGGAAGACTGGTGACATCTAGTGGATGAATTGAATTACTGCAGACAGCTCTGGACTGAAAGTAACGTAAATATATCAGCCAAGGCTGCCTTTATTAACATTTTTCTATTAAAAAACCATTATCTTTAGTTTTTTTCTTTTTTTTTTTTTATCTGGAGTTCTGCATTACATACAGACGTACAGGATAACCAAGAATATATGTCACACTTGGAAACTATGCATGTCGTACCAGTGTCCTGGGCAGTTCATGGGCTTCAGTGCAAAGATTTCCTTCTCCACTTCAAATGAGAACATGTTTTCACTGTAATGTTGCCAGTGTCCAGATGTCTGCCATAGCTTGCTGTTATACACGTTGGGGGTGACCACCTCTTGGAAGCCCCTCTTCCTATACTCTTCCTGATAATACAAGAAAAAGTAGATGATCAAAACAAAGACGATTATTGATCAGAAGACGATCACCCTACCAGTATATTTTGCATTGTGGAATATACCCCTTATCTACACATACAAGGCAGAAACCCCACTTAGATAGCATTCCTGGTGGGAAGACCAGACCCCAGCACAGTGAAACCTGCTAACCCAAAGAAGTGACCACCTATAGATACGAGGTTGAGTTGTAAAGATGGACCTGTGTCTTCCTAGGATTCCTGCTCTTATTTTTCTGCTGTTTGCGAGGAAAGTGACAGCAAGAATCTGATTGGTTGGTATGAGCACCCCCAGTTGTGTTTTATAATTTACATTTACAGTATAACTAAAGGCAATGTTTTTTTTTTTTTCATTTGGATAGAGTGGTGAGGGGTTAGATCAGGGGTCTCAAACTGGTGGCCCTCCAGCTGTTGCAGAACTACAAGTCCCATCATGTCTGTGCCTGTGGGAGTCGTGCTTGTAACCGTCAGCCTTACAATGCCTCATGGGACTTGTAGTTTCGCAACAGCTGGAGGGCGGCCAGTTTGAAACCCATGGGTTAGACCCTCTGTCAGGTTTGTCGATGTCTGTAACCCCCCGTTAGGATGATACAGTCTCTTTAAGTTTCCTGGTCACCAATATCACTGGGAATGAATGTGAGGGCAATTCCAACAATAGCTGTACGTCGGCTCCTTTAACCACTTCCCTAACGCGCATAGTCATATGACGGTGAGTTGCCATCGGAGAAGGAATAGAGGGGAAAGCTTCTAATGAGGGCACTTGTTCCTTTGAAGCTAAGAGGGGATATTTCTCACATTGGAAACATATCCTTTCACTTCCTGTTGAGTCTACAGGACAGGAAGTAAAGGGAAATGTTGGTAAGGAGACAGATGGCAAAAACAAAACTGACTGAGGTTTTACCTCTCCCCTACTCTTATCTAACCACTTTTGAAAATTTTACTTTAGATACACTTTAATAAATCAGTTACAGTCTTAGCTGCAATAGAATTTCTGCTTATCGCCCTTTGTACATTGTAAAATACCAAATGTGGTTAAAGGAGCCGACGTACAGCTATTGTAAAATTTTCAAAAGTGGTTAGATAAGAGTAGGGGAGAGGTAAAACCTCAGTCAGTTTTGTTTTTGCCATCTGTCTCCTTACCAACATTTCCCTTTACTTCCTGTCCTGTAGACTCAACAGGAAGTGAAAGGATATGTTTCCAATGTGAGAAATATCCCCTCTTAGCTTCAAAGGAACAAGTACGTTTGTACGTTTGCTGTAAAATTAGGCCCTGAGATACAACTCTGAGCTGGTCACATTTTGTGAGCCAAGGTGTCCTTGGACAAACCATACAAACTCATTTCACACATCAGATTTTATTGTATTTTCTAACAAAGTATTGGACAGTTGTACTGCAGAGTTCCAGACAGTACCTTACAAAAGTTGAGTCATACTTGGACCTATGCAAGAATATTAAAGCGGTTGTAAACCGATGGACATTTTTTTTTCTTTACCCTGCAAGTCCGTTAAACTTACCTTAAAATGAAGCCTTCCAGCGCTGAGATGTCATCAATGGAAGGCGCTGCCATCTTCACCTGTCTTGCTTCCAGGTTCGTGGACTCTGGCTCTGTGACCGGCCGGAGCCTCAATGACATCACTCCCGCGCATTTAGGTGGGAGCCACCGTTTACGGCACAGGGCTTTGAAGGATCAGCGCGGGTGACCGTTCCATCAGAACGTATGCGCCAGTGATATCAATGGCTACATGTACAGTAAATATCTCCTAAACGGCACAAGTTTAGGAGATATTTACACTACCTATAGGTAAGCCTTAACATAGGTAAAATTCAGAGATGGAAGTTAAAGCGGAGTTACACCTAATTTTTTTTTTTTGTTAAAGTCAGCAGCTACAAATACTGCAACTGCTGACTTTTAAAATAAGGACACTTACCTGTCCAGGGCGCCTGCGATGTCATCACCCGAAGCCGATCTATCCCTCGGCTGCCAGGTGCTGCCCTACTGCGCATGTGCGACTTGCGCTGCACTATCCCACTGGTCCCTGCTGTTTTCTGGGACCCATGTGTCTACCAAAAGACAGCGGGGGTGGGGGGTGTTTTGTAGATACACGCAGGTGGCTCAGGTATCTATGCCTGTAAGTGGGAGCAAAATACCTGTATTAGACAGGTATCTGCTCCCCTTTGAAAGGTTCCAAATGTATCTGACACCAGAGGAGGAGCATTTTTGGGCGGAACTCCGCTTTAACTTCCACTTTAAAGAAAATGTTACCTGGACATCGCATATTCCTGATATGCACCTGCTGTACCATGTACTTGTGTTACAAATTCTCCTATTCTCTTTGTATTGCTTCCTTTGTTTTAAATACCTGGTGATCCTGCCAGTCCCTCTGCTTTCCTATCTCAAACTGATCACACTAGGCATGAGAGCTCATCCATCCCAGTGTTGTCACTGGTGGTGAATAAGTTAAGACTGCACATTAAGATTCTAAATGCCTGCTCATGGGTGTTCTTTATGGTACTCGTATGCTGAGCTATACACTCTAAAATGATATGAACAATTTCAATGTGACCATGTGCAAATTTGAGGAAAAAAAAAAGGGGGGGGGGGGGCAGAACAAATGAGAACTGACCAAATGGATGTGCTTTGTGGATTAAGCAGAATGCGCAGATCAGGAAATGTATAAAAATATCTATTGATTGGAAATACTTATAAAATATTCACAAACATTGGTGTATTGGCCCTCCATGGAGTGTCCCAAGGATACCGGCAATAAAATAAGGAGCAATATATTCCTGGATTCAGGTTTGGCCTCCTCACTGCCTCCCGACTAATTATAAGTAATATGTTTCTGTAAACACAGAATATACAATGGCTGTTGGGAATAAATGCCCTACTTACCCTGATGAAGTTAATCAGCTGGTTATAGATGAACGCTCCCTTGGGGAGGAAGAAACAACTTCCGGGACTCAGCTCATGAAAGAAAAACAGCTCCTGGTCCTGTATTCAAGGAAACACAAGTGTAAGTTCTGAGCCGGTCAGCAATTCGGGAGTGTCTGTAATTGAGAATGCATTTCCATTGTACCCCAGAGAATCTGAATGCCCGTCTCACCTGTTAGTATAGCGATCTCTCCAGCTGTGTTATTATGTTCTGACAGGGGGACTGCCCCCCTGCCAGCCAGAACACATCAGTCAGTGCCCGCAGCCATTGGCTGCTAGCACTGATCGGATGCCGATCGCCTGCTGGTTTTCTAGCATGCTCATTCAAGAGAAGCTGGTCTTGAGATTGGCTTCTGTCAGACAAGCAGCTGTACACACGGGCCGAAAGTCGGCCGGGTTCCACTGCAACGGCTGACTTTGGTCGACATTCCGCTCATGTGTACGGGGCCTTACCTTACCTGAACCAGCTTTTATAAAAGTCGTCTTCAGCACCCCGATCAAATTGTACAGCTTCACGTGTTCCTTCCTCAGTTTGAACACTCAGCTTTTATCACAGTGCGGGGAAAGGAACGCTAGAAGCACCATTTCCCCAGCTAAGTCTTCTCGTATCCTACGTCGGACCTTCCCTTCCCTTATCACAGTGCGGGGAAAGGAACGCTAGAAGCACCATTTCCCCAGCTATGTCTTCTCGTATCCTATGCCAAGACCCTGGACCTTACCCTCCCCTTCCCTTATCACAGTGCGGGGAAAGGAACACTAGAAACACCATTGCCCCAGCTATGTCTTCTCGTATACTACGCCGGACTTTCCCTTTCAGAACCTACCCTGCCAATCTTCCGGTGGTCTCTGTTCTTGGCCTCCTCCTGGAACTTCTCCCATTCTTTTAGCATTTTTGGGTCAGGGAATGAAATTCCATAAATTCTCTGCAGTGTTTCCATATCAGCCTTCCCTTCCCAGTAAGTGGAAGAGTTCTACAAACAAATACAAGGACAATAAATACAACGTGATATAACTAAAAAAATGCATTTAACGATCCTACTCAAGATTATATAACCTATGCGCCAATTTGTGTGAAGGTTTTCAATTCTGTACATGCAGGGCAAAGTGACAATGTGTGCACACAGCTCCCCCATCCAGGTGTTACACCTACCCAGCTATGCTCTCACTGGCTCCCCACACTGCCAGAGCCCTTGCTAGTGAAGTGGAGCTTCTGATGGGGGCATGACCTCCCCTATGTGACGGTGAACAGTCAGTGTCTAGGCCTGAAATGTGTCATGTGGAGGGTTGGTATGACATCATAGCCCTGTCTAAGCTCTAACAACAGTCCATACCGGAGCTTAGACAGGCAGGGAGGCTGCAGTGGAGAGGTGGGGGAGAGCTTGGCTGGATAAGCATACAGAGGCATGGGAAAAGTGACAGCGCTTCTAACATTTAAGAAAAAGGAGGGTCAGCAATAGCAACACTTTCTTTTTTGATAAGTTTTTTCAGTTTCAAGTTAACAAGTATTACAAGCTCTCTTGAACGATTTAACTTGACAGATAGTAACCCACGTTAAAAACGTCAGTTTTGCCACGTTTACATGTCGCGTTTAGCTGCCTTTTGTCGCGTTTGCATAAAAAAAATGAAAAAATGGCTGAAAACGAAATGCAGCTAAAAGCGAGTTACCACGTTTAGCACTTGAAATGCCTCTAAACTCAGCGTCTGAACCCATTTTTTGCGTTCCAAAAAAGCCTCTAAACTCAACTGCCTAGAAACGACTATAAAACGACCCTGTGTACATGTACTGATAAGATAACAGAGGAGAGTCCAGGGGCAGCTGAAAAAAATGCCCAACTGCTACTAAATGTCCGTTTATCAGCTACAGTGTACATGAGGCCTATATAGTTCATTTTGACCATGCTGGTCCAATCTAACCATTTCCTTCCCTAATTGTATTGTAATTGTATAAACTGTATGTAGCATCATCTACAAACACATACAGCATTGTGTTCCAGCATTCCTACAGGGACTTCCTATCCCATTCCGAAATGGAGTTGGGCTTAACCAATCACTGGAAACCTTTTTATTTTTATGAATGAATACAAGGCTTCCTCTGATTGGCAGAGGTGTAGCTTATGATGTTATCTGCCCACCTCCAATCTGAGGAAACCTTGTATTCACTCATAAAAACACAAGCTTCCTGTGAATGACTGAACAGCGCTCAGCCCCACACAATTTAGTCCCGGGAGTGGAACAGGAAGTCCCGTTACTGCTGCTAGAACACAGAAGGCAATGCCATATACTGTATGTAGTTGTTCCTACAAACAGTTTATAAAGCACTCCCAGCAGGTTCATGCATTTGAAAAAACAAGCAGTTCCCTGCATGCCTGGCCCGAATAATTCCCCAATATTCACCAACCTGCTTTCGTGGATATTGCCATCCGGGGACGATGTTCCATATCTGGTGGTATTGCCCTATGGCGACTAGACTGTGGATCCGAGTTTATGCACTTTTATGAACATTACTTCATTCAGATGTAAAGAGAAACCCCTGCGAAGCCCTTCTTTTCAAACCTATAGAATCCTTATTATGAGCAGAACGCAAGCTGGCAATGCACCTTTGTCGCAACCAAACTTTAGCGAAAGCCTGGAAAACTTCTACACTCAGCTTTGAAGTGGTGAAACATCGCATGGCCAACATTATGGTCAATGAGAAATTAACAGCTATACTCCCCGATTCCCACGACCAGTTTCTGTGAGCCTGGCAACCCTGGATATCCTACGCTCACCCTTCACGCTTTGTCCAAACTTTACAGATACTGCGATATTTTCTTTCTTACTTTCCTTTTTTTCCTGTATTCTCACCTTTCTCCTCTTTAGCCAAAGAGATCCTCCTCACACTACATTTCTCTCTACACCACAACTGACTGACAACGGCCGAGAGCGGGTAATAAATCAGTGTCTCTCTTCATAGTTTTGAGGCTTGGCCACCTCTATCTCTTCTGTTTTTTTGTTATTGTTTCTACTGATCTTTTTTCGAGAAATGCTACTTTAACCACTTCAATACAGGACATTTTCACCCCCTTCCTGCCCAGGCCAATTTTCAGCGCTGTTGCATTTTGAATGACAATTGCGCAGTCATGCAACACTGTACTCAAATGAAATTTTTATAATTTTTGTTCCCCCTCAAATAGAGCTTTCTTTTGGTGGTATTTGATCACATCTACAGTTTTTATTTTTTGCGCTATAAACAAAAGAAGAGTGACAAGTTTGAAAAACAAAAAAAAAAAAAAAAAAAAAAAAAAGCAAACAAACAATCTTGTTGCTATAATAAATATCCCAATTAAAAAAAAAAAAACAAATTTTTTCCTCAGTTTAGGCTGATATATTTTCTTCTACATATTTTTGGTAAAAAAAAAAAAAAAAAAAAAAAATATTATATATATATATATATATTTTAATATATATATATATATATATATATATATATATATATATATATATATATATATATATATATATATACACACATTTTAATATATACACATATATATATATATATATATATATATATATATATATATATATATATATATATATATATATATATATATATATATATATATATATATTTTCGCAATAAGCGTACATTGATTGGTTTGCGCAAAAGTTATACCCTCTACAAAATAGGGGATAGATTATTTGGCATTTTTATTATTTTATTTTTTTTACTAGTAATGGCGGCGATGACATTATGGCGGACACATCGGACACTTTTGACAGTATTTTGGGACCATTCACATTTATACAGCAATCGGTGCTATAAAAATGCACTGATTACTGTATAAATGTCACTGGATCCTGGGGATCCTCTGCCATTCCTCCTTGCAGATTTTTTCAAAATGAAAACCGGTCTTATTTAGTTTATAGCATAAAAAAAATAAACAACACAGTGGTGATCAAATACCACCAAAAGAAAGCTCTATTTGTGGGAAAAAAATTATATCAACTTCATTGGGGTACAGCATTGCATGACCGCACAGTTGTCAGTTAAAGTGACACAGTGCCAAAAAGCAAAAAATGGTCTGGTCAGGAAGGGGGTGACTATCCGGGGGGGGGGGGGCGGGAAGAATTACCCTGTTTACCATTTTATTGAGAGTGAAAGTGTTTTGGGTTGTCGCCAGAACAGTAATAAAGAGGAAATCTTCCAATGAGGACACTAGTTTTGGGGACCAGGGATTCCATCCAGCGCAGGAGTCCGTTTTGAGCTGACGGACTCCTGCGCTGAGATGCATGGATGGATCACCGTTCTCAAAGCTGAAGTGGCCATACCTTAGTGTGCCCAACATTACTATAATCCAAAAATCCTAGGGTTCAATTACCGAATTCCGGATTTCTCCTACGTTATTTATTGATGCTGCTTGCCTACAGCACTTCTTATCATACACAGCTCATGCGCTTATTTTTGGCTCACTGAATACCTGAGTCTGTTCATAATCCCCCGTGTCCGCCGTGGGGGGATTTGTGTTGGGTCCTGCTGTCCCACTGAACCTGCCTGAGTGGACCTGTTCCTCCTGAAGAAACGGTTCCGACCGCGAAACCGGTCGAGATAAAAGTCCCGTATACCCCCCCTACAGAAAATTTGCGGGCTTCACTCGTTATTTACTGTATTCAGTGTGGTATATATTCTTGATTTTATGATTGTATGTATATATTATTTTTGTAATTTTGTATTTCAATTATTAAAATTTATATAATTTATGTTTTTCTCAACTGTAAGTTATTATCTAGTACCGAGATAGTCCCAATCTCCAACTCTGGGGGTGCACACATGAATAGACAGTTGCAGCAACTGCCTTCACGCCTCCACCCCTATATCCCTTTCATTATCTAATTTCGGGATGATGGTACGTGTATGAGCTTCTTACCAGTCTGCAACTAAGGCCTTACTTTTTTCTCCACTTACTGTTTTGGAAATGGGACAGGAAGATAAGGGAAATCTCTCCAATAAGACACAGATAGCAAAAAAAAAAAAAACTTGAACCAAAGTAATATATACAGTATGTGCCATACCTGTCCGATCCCTGTGGAAGCTGGAAATCAGAGTAGTAGGCACCACTATTGCAGTGATCACTGCTAGCTTCTATGCTAAGCAGCATGCCCTACTGAAGTTGTTCTTTATAATAGGGATATAGAACTAAATCTGTTGTACTTCCACCACTGATTATAAAATATCTGGTACCTTGTGTATCTTGAAAGCTTTAATCTTTCCAGTATGTCTCACATGGGGTCCTCTGCAAAGATCGATTAAGGGGCCACATCTGAGAACAAAAATCAATTAAAAAGGATTATTATTATTATTTTTTTTTTTTACAACAAGATTTACAATGATTATACAATGATTGTAAAAGAATAAAACTGTTGCTCTTTGTGTTGGGTTAAAGCAGTGTTAAAGTGACACTAAAGGTTATTTAAAAAAAAATAAATAAAAAAATAACATACATATCATACTTACACCACTGTGCAGCTAGTTTTGCACAGAGTGGCCCCGAACCTGCTCTTCTGAGGTCCCTCAGCGCTCTTGCGGCTCCTCCCTGGATCAGATAACCCCCTAGGAGAAGCGCTCTCCCGAGGCGGTTACCTTGCAGGCGCGCTGCCGAGTCCAGCATTCGTTGTCCATAAACGCCGAATGCAGGACTCAGCCCCGCCCCCTGTGTCATTAGATTTGATTGACAGCAGCAGGAGCCAATGGCTGCGCTGCTATCAATCTATCCAATCAACAGCTGAGAACCCCGGGCAGAGAGATGGCGCGTCCCCGTGGGACAAGTTCGAGGGTTCAGGCAAGTGAAACGAGGGGGGCTGGGGGGCCGGTCAATGGCAGGTGTTTTTTCACCTTAATGCATAGGATGCATTAAAGGGGTTGTAAAGGTAAAATTTTTTTTTTTTTAAAATACCAAACATGTTATACTTACCTTCACTGTGCAGCTCGTTCTGCACAGAGTGGCCCCGAACCTGGTCTTCTGGGGTCCCTCGGCGGCTGTTTCAGCTCCTCCCCGCAAGCATTAACCACCTTAATGCGAGCTCCCTCGCATGGTGGTTAGTGCTTGCGGGCGCGCTCCCGTGATACAGCCGGCGGCTATAGCCGCTCACTGTATCACTCGGCCCCGCCCCCCAGCGTGCCGCGTCATTGGATGTGATTGACAGCAGCGTGAGCCAATGGCTGCGCTGCTTCCAATCCATCCACTGTAGCCAATCAGCGGCCAGGGTGAGCGGAGGAATAGATGTCGGGAACGAGCAGCTGACTTTCGAGGCGTCAGGTAAGTAAAACGGGGGGGCTGGGGGCGGCGGTATTGTCAGAAGTTTTTTCACCTTAATGCATAGAATGCATTAAGGTGAAAACATTTTTACCTTTACAACCCCTTTAAACCCAAAACCCAAAATGTAATAATTGTAGCTTACACAGGAAGTATGTTACTGGCTGGATCACAAGGTGAAAACAAAAGAAAGAGAAGCATAAAAAAAAAAATAAAACGAATGTAGACATCACATTTCGAGATTGGTAAGCTGCAATAAATAGTTTTTGGGTTTATTGCCGCTTTAAGAAGATGGATTTTCTAGTGTAGCAATTTTTTGTTATCTTAATGAGGTATCAACCAACAAGAACAACATAAAATCAAAAACGGTGTACCTGTATACTGTGGTGGTTGGAGTGTCCACTTTCTCATTTAAGATTCTGCACTTGAACTTGTTGTACTAAAAGAGCAAAAGTAAAAAAAAGATTTTAAAAAATGGATGTCAATATGAAAGTTGACAAATCAATATGGATGGGGGAATCCTCCCTGGTGAGCTAGGGGGAGCCCAGAGAGCCTTCCCCGTCATCAGATAAGTGATAAGTGTTGCTGGCTATATCTTGTAGCACTGATCATTTAGGAAAAACCCAACAGGCTGGTTGGACCCAAATCGATCAGTATATCAACTTCCGTACAACCAACCTGCCCATACATGGATCGAAATTTTGCCGGTTCAGCAGGGACCGACCGAATTTCGATCCATGTATGGTTCCCTTAAAGTGGAACTTTACTCTCTCAATCAACATTGGCTATTTTTAATCCTCCTGCTGCTAGCCTTAGTAAATACATAGGAAAGTATATTGTTTTTACTTGTTTAAACCCTTTTTTTTCACTTCCTGCGTGCTTTCAATGCCTAGGGAAACAATGTCCTACATCCCAGGAGTCTTCAGAAGAGGAGGAGGGGTTTTCCCAGCTAAGCACACCCTCCTGCAGGTGTTCCGTCAGAATCGGCGACCCGTATGTGTCCACCGCTACCAGGTTTGCTCATCTGATAGAACACCTGCAGAAGAAGGCAGCAGACATCTTGGTTCACCCAGCTACGTCTAGAATTTCAGAGTAATTTTAGCAATAAAGTGAGCGGATATAAATAGATATAGTATAGTGACATCTGTGATGCTGTTTGGATGTTTCATTTTGAAAGCCTAAAGGTTTAGCTGGGGTGTACCAACATGGCCTCCGCCACCTTCCTATTGCTGGCGTCCAGCTTCTTTCAAAATGTAACATCCAAACAGCATCATACATATCAATACACTATATTTATTTATATGCGCTCACTTTATTGCTAAAATTACTCTGAAATTCAAGATGTAGCTGGGTGTAGTAAGATGTCCGCTGCCTCCTTCTGACTACAGGTGCTCAGATTAACAAACCTGGCAGCGTTAGACGCAGTGGTGGCTGGTGCTTATCAGTCGGGGGGGGGGTGGCAAAAAAACCTGAGACATTGTAACCCCCACCCCCCAGTCGCTCCAGTGCTCTGCGCCCCAAGCCCACACTTTTTTTAAGCCAATTAGAGCCTCAGGCTCCATTAAACCATTAAAATCCATGCGTCCGGCGCCCTGCATGTAGATTAAAGGCCGGGCGCATGGATTAGGGGGGCCGCGCCCCTGAGCCCCTTAAGGAAAGGCCGCCACTGGGTGGACGCATGTGCAGCTGACGGAATATAATTTCCGTTTACCTAATGTGATGGGTCGCCGATTCTGACGGAACACATGCATGCCTAAGCTAAGAGCAGATGTATTCCAAGAAGTAAATGCTACATGAATCATCTGCCCTTACTCAAGATGGCCACGGCTAGAAATTCTAGGGGTGTGTTTTTCATAGTGATTTACAGCAAGGAGACATGGATGGATGGGGGGGGAGTTTGCTCTAAACATTAAAAGTGAATTAAATAGCGTTTTTGGATTGTGGTGCTGAGATGCAATGTAGTTCCTCTTTAAGGGATACAATACAAGTTCATTGCTGCCTTCCTATAATGAAAAGAATGTATAAATCCTAAATTGCCTATGATAAAATAAGTAGAATAGAGGCTTTATTTCCCATTGTAGGATGTGGAGGGGTCATGCTAATTATTTCCCTGTCCTCAATGGTCCACTCTGCATCCCCCTCTGCTGGATTATACATCTGCCTATACAGACAGTCCTCCGTCTCTCTTCTTATCAGAAGGTATCTCTCTGGGATTTTTTTCCTTCTTTCTCCACTCATTATAAATGTAATTTCTGTTCAATACCAGGAATTTAAGTATCAGATGTCTATTGACAATGTTACCGCACCCTTTATAATAACTGCCTTGTGTAATCCATACTAAGCCGTCTATCTTTGTCATCTAAATCCTGAACAGGATGCAGTTACTGTCTAGCACAGATCCCTTAAACTGGTTCCCTATTATTGAATGAGGGCCTGCAGAGAAAATCACATTCTTCTACCTTCCCAAAATAAAGCTGCGCATGCACAAGTTTTTTGTGATGATCCCAGCATTACACATCGTACACAACGAAAAAGAAAAACCTGACAGATTCCCACATCAACACATGTGACGTGTGATGTGGGGATCTCTCTCGCTGTGCTACTGTATTCTGACAGGGGGACTCGCCCCCTCACCAAAATACACTGATCAGCGCTGGCAGCCATTGGCTGCCAGCACTGAACGAATGCTGGTTTTCTTCCAGCGTGACCGTTAGACCGGCTTCTGTTGAACAGACAGCAGCACACATGTACCAAAAGTTGTGAGTTTCCTTCTGAACCGGTTGACTTTTGGTACATGTGTACCAGGTTTTAGTGTTGCTCTCTGAAGAGTGATCCGCATTTGGGCTGCTCTTCAGAGAACATTTGAAAGGCATGAAGGAGGAAAAATACTGCCTCCTTCCCACCTGCTTTAACCCCTTCAACCCCGCGCTAGTGCTCCAAAACCGCCCCATTTATTTGAAGCCGAAGCGACCAGGGATAGAATTGCTGAGAGCGCAAAGCTAGGCTTCTCAGTAGTGACTTGTGTAAGCTGGGCGATGTCTCTGCAGCTAAAGGGGAGCGGTTGGGGGGAGGTAAACACACGGCTCAACAGCAAGGTTTTACTGCCTTCCCCAACTGCTAGTGTGAACGGAAAGTGTGTCTAAGCTTTTTTCTTTTTAAAGAATGGTGAGGGGTTGGGGAGATTCACCCTCTCTGTTTGTTTTGGGGTAACCAATATTACCAGGAGAAAAAATAATTGGAAAATCCAAAACGTTGTCACCAGAACAGTAATATTCCAATGGGGGGCGGGGGGACTTGTTCTGAAGACTCTGGCAGGAGCTTTTCCTCCCTTTGGAGAATTCTCACTTCCTTTTGTGTATACAGCACAGTAGGTTGAGCTACATATGTCATCCCCAAGACTGACCGGTGCTCTTCTCCTGGAACCAATAATAAATCATTAAAGTGGTTCTATATGCTCAAGGTTTTTTTATCTCCTGGGTGCAGCTAAATCACCCCCCCCCCCCCCATACATGCTTAAGCCCCATCCTGATCCAGAGATGTGCAGGAGAGCAGCGGATCTCCCTCTCTCTCCCCTCATTGGCTGACGCAGTTGCACCATTGGCTCCTGCTGCTGTCAATCACAGCCGGTGAGCCAATGAGGAGAGAGCGGGGAGGGGGGGGGGAGAGAAGGGGGCCAGGGCCGAGCCACGCCCCCTTCAAAGAAAGGCTCGGAGGGGGAGGAGGAACCAGGACTGCTGGCGGGGGACCCAAAAATAAGAGGAATGGGGCTGCTCTGTGCAAAACGATTACACAGAGCAGGTAAGTAGAACATGTTTGTTCTTTTTTTCTTAATCTTTCCTTTAGAAACACTTTATTGATACATGATTTCCCTCAGAACCCCTGTATTACCTTAAACATTTCTAGAAGAGTTTCTTTGGAGATCTCCAACCTCTCAAACTGCTGCTTCTCCTTCATAATCTTTTTACACAGATTTTCCAAGCTGGTGAAGTCGTTGCTGGACACCCCTCTGATAGAAACACAGGGCAAGTTGTTAAAACAGAAGCAGGTGGTGCATATGACTACATATAGATAGGAAGATATTTGAGATTGCACATCAGGAAGAGGATTTTGCATCCTTAAAGTGATTGGAAGCCGCGATTTAAAAAACAAAAAACAAAACATGTTATACTTACCTGCTCTGTGTGATGGTTTTGCACAGACCAGCCCGGATCCTCCTCTTCTCGGGTCCCCCGCCGGCGCTCCTGGCTCCTCCCCATCTGAGTGCCCACCATAGCAAGCCGGTTTCCCAAAAGCAGTAGGGAAGAGTGAGTAAGCACCCTCAGCCCTAAACAAAGTGCATCCACAAACGTTTTAAGAGAGACTCTGGGGTTGATTTACTAAAGGCAAATAGACGGTGCACTTTGCAGTTGCTCCAAAGCTTAGTAAATGAGGTAAAACTTCACCCTGCAAAGAATACCCAATCACGTGCAAGGAAAAAAAAAAAAAAAAAAAAAAAAAAAAAGCATTTTTGCTTGCACATGATTGGATGATGGAAGTCAGCAGAGCTTCTGGCTCTGGAGCAACTGCACTTTGCAAAGTGCACAGTCTATTTGCCTTTAGTAAATCAACCCCTCTGTCACTTTAAAGCTGAACCTCCAAGGAAACTCCAGGAAACTCCTCCTTTGCAGTGGGCTACACCCCACCTCAAGAGTTAAAAGACAAGTATGGGATTTAGAAAAAAAAAAAAAAAAGTATCATACTTAGCTAGGTGGATGCCGCATTGATCCGATGCTGCATCCATCCCCTGCTGACTCTAAGGCTGAGAACTGAGTGATCAAACACTGCTGATTGCTCAGTTCTCCCTGCCTTTCTGAGGAAAGCAGTGACTGTCAGTCACCGCTGTCTGCTCTGTCCCTCCAGAGCTCACTGGAGCGCCAGGCTGGGGGGGGTGGGGGGTGGGGGGAGCGGCTGGCTCAGTCTCCCAGTGGTGCAGCTGAGAGGCTGAGCCAGGTGGCAATCCAGGCTCCTGGGTGGATCCTGACCATATGGTCACAATCTTTCCCCAGCCTGGACCGGCTCTATGACGTCAGCCGACAGCGAAAACGGGTCACTGGAGTGCAGAATGAACTGCACTCCTGTGATCCACAGAGGAACAGCCAAACACGCTTTGGCTGTACTTCTCCTTTAAGTGCTTCTTTGGGTCTTGGGGGGCCTGTACCCTATTCTTCCCTATGGGTTTAGGTTTATGCACTAATTAGACTTCTGACATTTGCACTAATTGTTCACAGCGCCGTCACTTTACAAGCATTCATTTGGGTTGGGTTAATCTCAATAGTGCAGCAGCAGTGCAAAATCTTTAGATAAATCTCCAGGCGCGGTTCTATCATATCTGCAAAATTATTTCTAAAGCTCCCCTGTCCCTCCATGCTCAAGTGCAAAAGCTAATGCACGTATCGATCCCACACTCATATGTAAACAGCGATCGCACCACACGTGTGTGGCATCACCCAGAACGTCAGAGCGAGAGCAATAGTTCTAGCACCAGATCGCCTGTGTATATCTAAACTGGTAACCTGTAAAGGCTTTTAAAGTGCCGCCTATGGATAATTTAATGTAGCGTAATACACACCGTTGTTGGGCGAACACACATTTTTAAGCGCAACATGTTTGGTATCTATTTACTCGCTGTAACATCATCTTTTACAAAATAAAAAAAAAAAAACAGTGATATGTTGGGTTTGCGTTCACTAAAATTCATTAGCCGCTTGCCGACCAGCCGCCGTCATTATACTGCGGCAGGTCGCCACGATCCTGTGAATTGCCGTAACTGTACGTTGGCTCGTGGGATCGGGATAGCAGGCACATGCCCGCTGCACTGCGGGGGTGCCGATGCTTGTGGCCGACAGTCGCAATGACAGCTGGCCATGAGCGATCGTGGGCACAAGAGGCGGAACAGGACGTGTGTGTAAACACACAAATCCCTATTCTGTTCGGAGTGACAGATTGTGAGTTCCTAATAGCTTGGAACCACGATCTGTCATTTCCTCTAAGTCAGTCCCCTCACCCTACAGTTAGAAACACACACAGGGAACACAGTTAACCTCTTGATCGCCCCCTAGTGTTAACCCCTTCCCTGCCAGTGACATTTTTACAGTAATCCGTGCATTTTTATAGCACTGATCGCTGTATAAATGCCAAGGGTCCCAAAAATGTGTCAAAAGTGTCTGATGTGTCCGCCATAATAATGTCGCAGTCCTCTTAAAAAAAAACAAAAACAAATCGCAGATTGCCGCCATTACTAGTAAAAAAAAAAAATAAATAATAATAAAAATGCTATAAATCTATCCCCTATATTGTAGACACTATAACTTTTGCGCAAACCAATCAATATACGCTTATTGCAATTTTTTTTTTTACCAAAAATATGTAAAAGAATACATATCGGCCTAAACTGAGAAAAAATTAGCTTTTTTTTTTAAAAAAAAATGGGGATATTTATTTTAGCAAAAAGTACAAAATATTGTGTTTTTTTCTCAAAATTGTCGCTCTTTTTTTTGTTTATAGCGCAAAAAATAAAAACCGCAGAGGCGATCAAAAACCACCAAAAGAAAGATCTATTTGTGGGAAAAAAAAAAAAAAGGCCGTCAATTTTGTTTGGGTGCAACGTTGCACGACCGTGCAATTGTCGGTTAAATCGACGCAGTGCCGAATCGCAAAAAAAGGCCTGGTCATTCAGCAGCCAAATCTTCCGGGGCTGAAGTGGTTAAAGTGTATAGTTTTCAAAAAAATGTGCGTTTTAATTACTGTGACATAAAAAAATTGCAACACCCACCATTTAATTCTTTAGGGCCTCTGCTTAAAAAAAAAAAAAATAATAATACATAATGTTTGGGGGTTCCAAGTAATTTTCTAGCAAAAAAAAAAATAATAAAAAAAACCCTGCAGATTTTTATATGTATGACAGAAATGTCAGAATTGGCCTGGTAGGCCAATGGATAATGCAAATGCTGAAAACAATGCTAAATCCTATAGGCAGGCAAAGGAGGGTGTAATCTGTTATACAGACACATGCTGGCCTTAGATGGCTAATTCATGGAGTAAACAGGTTCTTTCCTGAGGTAGAAAGAAAAAAAAAAAAAAAAATGAGAGAGATCTTACCCTTCCTCCAGAAACATGTCATAATAAAATCCACTTTCAATAGGAGGGCCATAGCATAAGCATCCACCATACACCCGTTCCATAGCTTCTCCCATAATGTGTGCGCTGGAATGCCAGTATACCTGCCCAAAGAAAGATGATTATTAGATGAAAAAGAATGATGCCACAATGTAACCAGAGGGGTTATTTAGGCCTCATTTACTCAGGCGCTGAGGCCTGTACACCATAACTCGGTCGTTTCATTATCCGGCTGGAGCCGCGGGGTGCCGTGTGCAGACAACACGCACTGAAAGTCTGTGGGGACACAGCGGCTGTATAGACACTCATACCAATTCCGCAAGTCACGGCCTGACCCCTATCAGAAAGGGCACGATGATCCCTTTCTAAAGTGCGCATGCGCCGATAACATCGGCGCTTGCCCCGTAGTCATCGACGCTCAGCTTTTCCGTAAATATCTCCTAAACCGTGGAGGTTTAGGAGATATATCAAGCACCTACAGGTAAGCCTTAATATAGGCTTACCTGTGGATAAAAGTGGTTGTACAGGGTGTACAACCACTTTAACCACTTGCTTACTGGGCACTTAAACCCCCTTCCTGTCCAGACCAATTTTCAGCTTTCAGCGCTGTCGCACTTAGAATGACAATTGCGCGGTCATACAGCACTGTACCCAAATGAAATTGTTATCATTTTTTTCCCACAAATAGAGCTTTCTTTTGATGGTATTTGATCACCTCTGCAGTTTTTAGTTTTTGTTAAAAAAATAAAAAAAAAAAAAAAAAATTTTTTTTATATTTTGTTATAAAATTTTGCAAACAGGTAATTTTTCTCCTTCGTTGATGTACGCTGATAAGGCGGCACTGATGGGCACCGATAGGTGGCGGTGATGGGCACTGATGGGTGGCAGTGTTGGGCACTGATTGAGGGCAGCACTGCTAGGTGGCACTGATTGGCACCACTGGTGGGCATTGATAGGTGGCACTTGTGGGCATTGATAGGTGGCACTTGTGGGCACTGCCAGGTGGCAATGACTGATGGCACAGATGAGGCATCTGTGCCTCCTTCCTCTTCGGGACCGATGTCCCTTTGACATAAGCCGGTGATCGGCTTTTTTTTCCTCCTCACGCTGTCAGCGTGAGGAGAAAACGAAACCGATCACCGAGCTTTTGTTTACATCATGTGATCAGCTGTCATTGGCTGACAGCTAATCACATGGTAAGGGGCCGGGACCGGCCCCTTACTTGGATCTGTGATCATCCGAGTCTCCGTGACTCGGTGATCACAGCGCGCACACCGCGCGCCCTGCAGGGTGTGCGCGGTGCGCGTGCACAGGGGAGGACGTCCCATGACGGCCTCCCGGAGATTGAGGTCCGCGCTGTAGCCGTCATTCAGCTATGGCCCGGACCTCAAGTGGTTAAACAATTGCAGATGACTAAAATGCAACTAAAACGGTATTTTAGTCAAAAGACTAGAACTAAAACGAAAATCGAAATTTGACGCTAAAAATGAACAGTGTGTGCTGGTAAACGGGCCGCATGCAAACAGTATGTGTATAGCCGCTGCATCCCCATAGACTTACACATTTGCATAGTTGGTAAGGTTGAATAAAGACACCAGTCCATCCAGATCAATCTCAGCATGTTTGTGCTCGAGCCACATAAACAAATGGCTGAGTTCTGAGAAACACGCCTCAGTGTTTATGTGTTTATGTGAATGAGGCCTTCAAAAGGAGAAAAAATAATCGTTTTTGTAACTTTTTTTTTTTAACAGCTTAAAAAAAACAGCTTTTAGAGTCCTTTCACACTGAGGCGGGGGCGTTGTCGGCGGTAAAGCGCCGCTATTGTAAGTGGCGCTTTACCGTCGGTATGCGGCTGCTAGCGGGGCGGTTTTACTCCCCTGCTAGCGGCCGAGAAAGGGTTAAATACCACCGCAAAGCGCCTCTGCAGAGGCGCTTTGCCGGCGGTATAGCCGCGACATCCCATTGATTTCAATGGGCAGGAGCGGTGAAGGAGTGGTATACACTCCGCTCCTTCACCGCTCCGAAGATGCTGCTGGCAGGACTTTTTTTTACCGTCCTGCCAGCGCATCGCTCCAGTGTGAAAGCCCTCGGGGCTTTCACACTGGAATGAAAGCAGCGGCACTTTCGGGTCGGTTTGCAGGCGCTATTATTAGCGCAGTAGCGCCTGCAAACCGCCCCAGTGTGCAAGGACCCTTATTGTAATTTGTAAATGCTTTATAATAAAATCTGTTTTACAAATGAAAATTCCATACAGGGGGCACACAAACCTAATTTAGAATGCATTCTTGAATAATAAAAATAATAATAAAAAAAAAAAAAAAAAGCACCACCTGTATACTTGGCCTGCGACTAAAGGTCACTACACACTACTTGATTTTCTCCAAGCCCACAGGCTAAAGCTGGTCACACCTCGGTCCGTTTTTCATTTAACCAGCAGGTTGAATAAAAAAAATAAAAATAAATAAAAAGGTAGCCAATCCCCCTATCCAAAGCACTCGATGTGGATGCGGGAATCCTGCCCACTGAGAGTTCCCTGCCATCAGAATACACAGATCAGCTCTGCAGGCTTTAGCCTACAGCTCTTATCAAATGAAAAAAATACCAAACAGGGTGGCTAAACAGAAATTGATGACTTCTGTTCAACCCCAGTGGCTACGCATGGTTCTAATTCACCCAATCCCTGCTGAACTGGCCAAATTTCGATCCATGTATGGCCAGCTTAAATGAGAGAAGGGTAAAATCGCTGGCCAAGGACATTGGATAGAGAAATCTCCACTACCAGCTATTATATTCAGGTAACTGCAGCCCCTGTGGCTGTCTGAATACCCAAACAGCGACTGCATCACATAGGATGCAGACACTGTTCAGCCGATAACTTTGCACCCAACTCAGTTGATTTTTAAATTAAGTTCTGTTGAGCCAGGTGGTGCTTCAAGATCACCCACAACCCACAAATTTTGGCTGATTCAGCACAAACTGGACAAAATCCAAGCCACCTATGGCCAGCCTGAGTAAGCCAGACAATCCCTGACAGGTGAGGGAGTGAAATAGGTGTGTTCCTATTGCAAAGCTAGCCATACACTATGTGAATTTTAGCCAAACGCCTAAAAAACCAGCTTTGCTATTTGGCCCCTCCCACTAAACATTCTTTGATTGAAAAGTTAAAGGAGCTGGACAAAACTATTTAAGCCGAACAGCAGCTGCATCCAATCAAATATGCCCACTCTTCAGATATTCTGACAGCTGCTACCACTGGCTATCAGCGGGGGAAGTTGTTGTATAGGATGGCTGGAGAAATCTGTTGGTTTTCTTGTTAAATACGTAAACCCAACATTTCATACTCCTGCTATGTGCTGTACCATGTACTTGTATAAGAAAGTATCCTGTTCCCTTTGTACTGCTTCCTTTATGTGAAATTCCTGGTGATCCGGCTAGTCCCTCTGCTTTTCTATTAAAAACTGACCACACTAAGCATGAAAGCACAGCATGGTCAGTTCTCTAGCTATACCAGGAACTCAGTGTGCTCTCCTCCAATGATCAGACTTGTCCTAACACCCCCCCCTTCCTGCACTGCCTATCACTGGGAAATTCAGTGTACTGCTGTTTTTTCTCCCCTAGCTCACTAAGCTCCTTATGCAGCTGAGAACAGAAGGAACGTGACCACTTAAAAAAAAGGCAAAAAGAAAGTATTTATGTTTTTTATATGTATACTTACAGTGCTTTGTAAAAGTATTCATACCCCTTGAAATTTTCCCATTTTTTTCATGTTACAACCAAAAACATGAATGTATTTTATTGGGATTTTATGTGATAGACCAACACAAAGTGGCACATAATTGTGGAGTGGAAGGAAAATGATAAATGGTTTTCAAATTTTTTTACAAATAAAATATCTGAAAAGTGTGGTGTGCATTTGTATTTAACCCCCTTTTCTCCGATACCCCTAACTAAAATCTAGTGGAACCAATTGTCTTCAGAAGTCACCTAATTAGTAAATGGAGTCCACTTGTGTGTAATTTAATCTCAGTATAAACACAGCTGTTCTGTGAAGCCCTCAGGAGGTTTGTTAGAGAACCTTAGTGAACAAACATCATCATATAAACCAATGAACACACCAGACAGGTCAGGGATAAAGTTGTGGTGAAGTTTAAAGCAGGGTTAGGTAATAAAAAAACTACACAACTACAAACCCACCAAGACATGGCTGTCCACCTAAACTGACAGGCCGGGCAAGGAGAGCATTAATCAGAGAAGCAGCCAAGAGGCCCATGGTAACTCTGGAGGAGCTGCAGATATCTACAGCTCAGGTGGGAGAATCTGTCCACAGGACAACTATTAGTCGTGCACTCCACAAATCTGACCTTTATGGAAGAGTGGCAAGAAGAAAGCCATTGTTGAAAGAAAGCCATAAGTCCTGTTTGCAGTCTGTGAGAAGCCATGTGGGGGACACAGCAAACATGTGGAAGAAGGTGCTCTGGTCAGATGAGACCAAAATCGACCTTTTTGGGCTAAAAGAAAAACGCTATGTGTGGTGGAAAACTAACACTGCACATCACCCTGAACACACCATCCCCACCGTGAAACATGGTGGTGGCAGCATCATGTTGTGGAGATGCTTTTCCTCAGCAGGGACAGGGAAGCTGTTCAGAGTTGATGGGAAGATGGATGGAGCCAAATACAGGGCAATCTTAGAAGAAAACCTGTTAGAAACTCCAAAAGATCTGAGACTGGGGCGGAGGTTCACCGCCCAGCAGGACAACGACCCCAAATATACAGCCAGAGCTACAATGGAATGGTTTAGAACAAAGCATATTCATGTGTTAGAATGGCCCAGTCAAAGTCCAGACCTAAATCTAATTGAGAATTTGTGGCAAGACTTGAAAATTGCTGTTCACAGACGCTCTCCATCCAATCTGACAGAGCTTGAAATATTTTGCAAACAAAAATGGGCAAAAATGTCCCTCTTGTGCAAAGCTGGTAGACACATACAGTGGATATAAAAAGTCTACACCCCCCTGTTAAAATGTCAGTATTCTGTCATGTTAAAAAATGAGACAAAGATAAATCATTTCAGAACTTTTTCCACCTTTAATGTGACCTATAAACTGTACACTTCAATTGAAAAACAAACTTAAATCTTTTAGGGGGGAGGAGGGGGAGTGAAAATAAAGAACTAAAATAATGTGGTTGCATAAGTGTGCACACTCTCTTATAACTGGGGATGTAGCCGTGTTCAGAATTAAGCAATCGCATTCAAACTCATGTTAAATAGGAGTCAGTACACATCTGCCATCATTTAAAGTGCCTCTGATTAACTCCAAATAAAGTTCAGCTGTTCTAGTAGGTCTTTCCTGACATTTTCTTAGTCGCATCCTACAGCAAAAGCCATAGTCTGCAGAGAGTTTCCAAAGCATCAGAGGGATCTCATTGTTAAAAGGTATCAGTCAGGAGAAGGGTACAAAAGAATTTACAAGGCATTAGATATACCATGGAACACAGTGAAGACCGTCATCATCAAGCCGAGAAAATATGGCACAACAGTGACATTACCAAGAACTGGACGTCCCTCCAAAATTGATAAAAAGACGAGAAGAAAACTGGTCAGGGAGGTTGCGAAGAGGCCTACAGCAACATTAAAGGAGCTGCAGGAATATCTGGCAAGTACTGGCTGTGTGGTACATGTGACATCAATCTCCCATATTCCTAATATGTCTGGGCTATGAGGTAGAGTGACAAGATGGAAGCCTTTTCTTACCAAGAAAAACATCCAAACCTGGCTAAATTTTGCAAAAACGCATCTGAGGTCTCCCAAAAGCATGTGGGGGGATGTGTTATGGTCTGATGAAACCAAGATTTAACTTTTTGGCCATAATTACAAAAGATATGTTTGCCACAAAAACACTGCACATCACCATACCCACCGTGAAGCATGGTGGTGGCAGCATCATGCTTTGGGGCTGTTTTTCTTCAGCTGGAACAGGGGCCTTAGTCAAGGTAGAGGGAATCAAAAACAGTTCAAAATACCAGTCAATATTGGCACAAAACCTTCAAGCTTCTGCTAGAAAGCTGAACATGAAGAGGAACTTAATCTTTCAGCATGACAACGACCCAAAGCATACATCCGAATCAACAAAGGAATGGCTTCACCAGAATAAGATTAAAGTTTTGGAATGGCCCAGACAGAGCCCAGACCTGAAACCAATTGAAAATCTGTGGAATGATCTGAAGAGGGCTGTGCACAGGAGATGTCCTCGCAATCTGATAGATTTAGAGTGTTTTTGCAAATAAAAGTGGGCAAATATTGCCAAGTCAAGATGTGCCATGCTGATAAACTCATACCCCAAAAGACTGAGCGCTGTAATAAAATCAAAAAGGTGCTTCAACAAGTTTAAGGGGTGTGCACACTTATGTAACCATATTATTTTTTTAATTTTTCTTCCCTCCACCTAAAAAATTTCAGTTTTTTGTTCAACTGAGTTGTACAATTTATAGGTCACATTGAAGGTGGAAAAAGTTCAGAAATGATTTATTTTTGTCTCATTTTTGTACATCACAGAAACCTGACATTTTACCAGGGGTGTGTTTTATATCCACTGTACCCAAAAAGACTCGCAGCTGAAATTACAGCAAAAGGTGGTTCTACAAAGTATTGACTCAGGGGGGCGCTATACAAATGTACACCACACTTTTCACATATTTATTTGTAAAAAGTTTTGAAAACCATTTATCATTTTCCTTCCACTTCACAATTATGTGTCACTTTGTGTTGGTCTATCACATAAAATCCCAATAAAATACATTTACATATTTGGTAGTAACATGACAAAATGTGGAAAATGTCAAGGGGTATGAATACTTTTTCTAGCACTGTAAAGGTTTTGCCTTTTATTTCTCTTTTAAACTGAATATGTTGTTTTCATAAAATGAGGATTTACATATACGGTACTTTAAGCCCGCAGCCTACCCAATTTATCTGCCAATTACATTTTTGTCAAGCTTTACTGACCCACACAATCGTAACATGGTCGTTTTTTTTTTTAAGCAGTTTTTTTTTTTTTTTGCTAGAGAGCAATATGTTTATGCACCAGAAAGAATTTGCCTAATCAATTAGCAGAAATCATTAAATATTTACCGCCTGGGCCTCTTCATCATCAAATTTCAGCAGTTCCAATGTGCAGTCCTCTTCCAGAGGGCGATCCAGGTCCCAAACCACTTTATTCACCTTTGCGACAACTGTGTTATCGGCAAGACCTTGACTGGAATACAACATCACCATGAAATCAGCAAAAGACTCTCGTTGCAGCTTTCCAATATGCATATTTATCATCCATTAAAAAGGTTTGTCCACTAAAAAGTAATATTTCAGTTTTAAATTGGATTCTGCTTATCCCAGTTACCAACTGGCTTCATTTATCTATTGGGGATTCCAGCATATAGGTTCCCAGCACTGTTCTCATCTAACTCCTACTCTTACAGGGTATCTCTATCTTAATATTTTCAACATAATAAAACAAATGAAATATTTAACAAGTAGGACCCCCTTGTAATAGATATAATGGCTGTGCAGACCTGGAAACGCAAGTGCAAAGGTCCACTCACCAAAGCGCCTCAGGCTTAACGTGAAACTAATCTCTCCAATCTTTTATAGCAGGGATCTCCAAACTACGACACGTGGTCCATATCCGGCCCACTACAAGATTTTATGCCGCCCACAGCTAGGGTTCAGTGATGTATCCTCGATGAGCACAGATTGTGGATTCAGGTCAACAGAGGTTGCCTAGGGTCTCCACTTCAACCTTCCATACTCTCCGCATCCCTCACAGTCTCTAGATCAGATTTCTCCATGTCTCCTGTGTTTTCATCCATGATGATAGGGACTCCAAGGTAAGGAGGGACCTTAACCAGGGAAACCCTGGTGTAAAGGGGGGGACCCCGACCAGAGACCCCTGGGAAAACTGGGGTATAGGGGGGGGGGGACCCCGACCAGGGGGAAAATCCTGTGTAAGGGGGAACACCAACCGGATAAACCCCCGGGTAAGGGGGGACCCAGACTGGAGAAACCCCCGTGTAAGGGGGGACCCCGACCAGAGAAACCCCCGTGTAAGGGGTGACCCCGACCAGAGAAACCCCCGTGTAAGGGGGGACCCCGACCAGAGAAACTCCCGTGTAAGGGAGGACCCCGACCAGAGAAACTCCCGTGTAAGGGAGGACCCCGACCAGAGAAACCCTCCATATAAGGGGGGACCCTGACCAGAGAAACCCCCGTGTAAAGGGGAACCCAACCGGAGAAACCCAAGTGTAAAGGGGGAACCTGACCAGAGAAACCCCCGTGTAAGGGGGGACCCCAAGGGGGGGCCCGACTAGGGAAGCACCTAGTGTAAAGGAGAGACCCCAGTAAAAGAGGGGACCCCGACTGGGGAAACCCCAGTGCAAAGAGGGGGTCCCGACTGGGAAAAACCCCAGCGAAAGGGGGGACCACGGCCAGGGAAACCCCAGTGTAAAGAGGGGGGACCTCGGCCGGGGAAACCCCCATGTAAAGAGGGGGGACCCCGACCGGGGAAACCCCCGTGTAAGGGGGGACCCCGACCAGGGAAGCCCCAGTGTAAAGGGTTGACCCCAGTGAAAGGGGGGGCCCCAACCGGGAAAAACCCCAGCGAAAGGGGGGACCCCGACCGGGGAAACCCCAGTGCAAAGAGGGGCGACCCCGACCGAGGAAACCCCAGTGCAAAGAGGGGGTCCCCGACCGGAGAAACCCCCATGTAAAGAGGGAGACCCCGACCATGGAAACCCCCGTGTACAGAGGGAGACCCCGACCAGGGAAACCCCCGTGTAAAGAGGGGGACCCCGACCAGGGAAACCCCCATGTAAAGAGGGGGACCCCGACCAGGGAAACCCCCATGTAAAGAGGGGGACCCCGACCAGGGAAACCCCCATGTAAAGAGGGGGACCCCGACCAGGGAAACCCCCGTGTAAAGAGGGGGACCCCGACCAGGGAAACCCCCATGTAAAGAGGGGGACCCCGACCAGGGAAACCCCAGTGAAAGGGGGACCCCAAACGGGGGAAACCCCAGCAAAAAAGGGGGGACCCCAACCGGGGGAAACCCCAGCAAAAAGGGGGGACCCCAACCGGGGGAAACCCCAGCGAAAGGGGGGACCCCAACCGGGGAAACCCCAGTGTAAAGAGGGGGGACCCCGACCGGGGAAACCCCCTTATAAAGAGGGGGGACCCCGACCGGGGAAACCCTTTTGTAAGGGGGGGACCCTGATCAGGGAAACCCCTCCTGAATCCCGACGGGGAAACACCCGTGTAAGAGGGGACCCCAGTGAAAGGGTAAACCCCAGTATAAGTGGGTGGGGGGAACCATGACCAGGGAAGCCCCGGTGAAAGGGGGGACCCTGATCGGGAAAGCCCCCGTGTAAGAGGGGACACTGACCAGGGAAACCCCAGTGTAAGAGGGGACACTGACCGAGGGAAATCCCAATGTAAGGGGGGGATTGCAACCGGGGAAACCCCAGTGAAAGGGGGCACCCTGACTGGGGAAACCCCAGTAAAAGTGGGAGGGGGGGACACTGACCAGGGAAACCCCAGTGAAAGTGGGGAAACCTGACCGGGGAACCCCAGTGAAAGGGGGGAAACCTGACCGGGAAACCCCAGTGAAAGGGGGGAAACCTGACCGGGGAAACCCCAGTGAAAGGGGGGAAACCTGACCGGGGAAACCCCAGTGAAAGGGGGGAAGCCTGACTGGGGAAACCCCAGTGAAGGGGGGGAAACCTGACTGGGGAAACCCCCATGTAAAGAGGGGGACCCCGACCAGGGAAACCCCCATGTAAAGAGGGGGACCCCGACCAGGGAAACCCCCATGTAAAGAGGGGGACCCCGACCAGGGAAACCCCCGTGTAAAGAGGGGGACCCAGACCAGGGAAACCCCAGTGAAAGGGGGGACCCCAAACGAGGAGAAACCCCAGCAAAAAGGGGGGACCCCAAACGGGGGAAACCCCAGCGAAAGGGGGGACCCCGACTGGGGGAAACCCCAATGTAAAGAGGGGGACCCCGACCGGGGAAACCCCCGTGTAAAGAGGGGGGACCCCGACCGGGGAAACCCCCTTTTAAAAAGGGGGGACCCCGACCGGGGAAACCCCCTTTTAAAAAAGGGGGGACCCCGACCGGGGAAACCCCCTTTTAAAAAAGGGGGGACCCCGACCGGGGAAACCTCCGTGTAAAGAGGGGGGACCCCGACCGGGGAAACCCCTCCTGAATCCCGACGGGAAAACACCCGTGTAAGAGGGGACCCCAGTGAAAGGGGGCACCCTGACTGGGGAAACCCCAGTAAAAGTGTGTGTGGGGGGGGGACACTGACCAGGGAAACCCCAGTGAAAGTGGGGAAACCTGACCGGGGAACCCCAGTGAAAGGGGGGAAACCTGACCGGGAAACCCCAGTGAAAGGGGGGAAACCTGACCGGGGAAACCCCAGTGAAAGGGGGGAAGCCTGACCGGGGAAACCCCAGTGAAAGGGGGGAAGCCTGACTGGGGAAACCCCAGTGAAGGGGGGGAAACCTGACTGGGGAAACCCCAGTGAAGGGGGGGGAAACCTGACTGGGGAAACCCCCATGTAAAGAGGGGGACCCCGACCAGGGAAACCCCCATGTAAAGAGGGGGACCCCGACCAGGGAAACCCCCATGTAAAGAGGGGGACCCCGACCAGGGAAACCCCCGTGTAAAGAGGGGGACCCCGACCAGGGAAACCCCAGTGAAAGGGGGGACCCCAAACGGGGGAAACCCCAGCAAAAAGGGGGACCCCGACTGGGGGAAACCCCAATGTAAAGAGGGGGACCCCGACCGGGGAAACCACCGGGTAAAGAGGGGGGACCCCGACCGGGGAAACCTCCGTGTAAAGAGGGGGGACCCCGACCGGGGAAACCCTTTTGTAAGGGGGGGACCCTGATCAGGGAAACCGCTACTGAATCCCGACGGGAAAACACCCGTGTAAGAGGGGACCCCAGTGAAAGGGGGCACCCTGACTGGGTAAACCCCAGAATATGTGGGTGGGGGGAACCATGACCAGGGAAGCCCCGGTGTAAGGGGGGACCCCAGTGACAGGGGGCACCCTGACTGGGGAAACCCCAGTATAAGTGGGGGGGGGGGACACTGACCAGGTGTAAGGGGGAAACCCCAGTGAAAGGGGGGAAACATGACCGGGGAAACCCCAGTGAAAAGGGGGCACCCTGACTGGGGAAACCCCAGTAGAAGTGGGGGGGGGGGACGACGACGACACTGACCAGGGAAGCCCCAGTGAAAGGGGGGAAACCTGACCGGGAAACCCCAGTGAAAGGGGGGAAACCTGACCGGGAAACCCCAGTGAAAGGGGGGAAACCTGACCGGGAAACCCCAGTGAAAGGGGGGAAACCTGACCGGGAAACCCCAGTGAAAGGGGGGAAACCTGACCGGGAAACCCCAGTGAAAGGGTGGAAACCCCAGTGAAAGGGGGGAAACCTGACCGGGAAACCCCAGTGAAAGGGGGGGAAACCTGACCGGGAAACCCCAGTGAAAGGGGGGGAAACCTGACCGGGAAACCCCAGTGAAAGGGGGGGAAACCTGACCGGAGAAACCCCAGTGAAAGAGGGGAAACCTGACCGGAGAAACCCCAGTGAAAGAGGGGAAACCTGACCGGAGAAACCCCAGTGAAAGAGGGGAAACCTGACCGGGAAACCCCAGTGAAAGGGGGGAAACCTGACCGGGGAAACCCCAGTGAAAAGGGGGAACCCTGACCGAGGAAACCCCAGTGAAATGGGGGACCCTGACCGGGGAAACCCCAGTGAAAGGGGGGACCCTGACCGGGGAAACCCCAGTGAAAGGGGGGACCCTGACCGGGGAAACCCCAGTGAAAGGGGGGGACCCTGACTGGGGAAACCTTTATTGTAAGGGGGGACCCTGATCGGGGAAACCTCCGTGTAAGAGGGGACTCCTGTGAAAGGGGGGACCCTGACCGGAGAAACCCCCACGTAAGGGGGGGCCCTGACCAGAGAAGCCCCAGTGTAAAGGGGGGACCCCGACCGGGGGAAACCCAAGTGAAAAGAAGGGGACCCCGACCTGGGAAACCCCAGTGTAAAGGAGAACCCCGACCAGGGAAACCCCCTGTAAAGGAGGACCCCAACCGGGGAAACCCCCCCATGTAAGAGGGGACCCCAGTGAAAGGGGGCACCCTGACCGGGGAAACCCCAGTATAAGTGGGTGGTGAGGGGGACCATGACCAGGGAAGCCCCGGTGAAAGGGGGGACACTGACCGAGGGAAATCCCAGTGTAAGAGGGGACACTGACCGAGGGAAACCCCAGTTTAAGAGGGGACACTGACCGAGGGAAACCCCAGTTTAAGAGGGGACACTGACCGAGGGAAACCCCAGTTTAAGAGGGGACACTGACCGAGGGAAACCCCAGTTTAAGAGGGGACACTGACCGAGGGAAACCCCAGTTTAAGAGGGGGTGACTGCAAGCGGGGAAACCCCAGTGTAAGGGGGTGACTGCAAGCGGGGAAACCCCAGTGAAAGGGGGGACCGCAAGCAGGGAAACCCCAGTGAAAGGGGGGACCGCAAGCGGGGAAATCCCAGTGAAAGGGGGGACCCTGACCGGGGAAACCCCAGTGAAAGGGGGGACCGCAAGCGGGGAAATCCCAGTGAAAGGGGGGACCCTGACCGGGGAAACCCCAGTATAAGTGGGTAGTGAGGGGGACCATGACCAGGGAAGCCCCGGTGAAAGGGGGGACACTGACCGAGGGAAATCCCAGTGTAAGAGGGGACACTGACCAGGGAAACCCCAGTTTAAGAGGGGACACTGACCAAGGGAAACCCCAGTTTAAGAGGGGACACTGACCGAGGGAAACCCCAGTTTAAGAGGGGACACTGACCGAGGGAAACCCCAGTGTAAGGGGGGGACTGCAAGCGGGGAAACCCCAGTGAAAGGGGGGACCGCAAGCGGGGAAACCCCAGTGAAAGGGGGGACCGCAAGCGGGGAAATCCCAGTGAAAGGGGGGACCCTGACCGGGAAAACCCCAGTGAAAGGGGGGACCCTGACCGGGGAAACCCCAGTGAAAGGTGGGACCCCAGTAAAAGGGGGCACCCTGACTGGGGAAACCCCAGTATAAGTGGGGGGGGGGGCACTGACCAGGGAAAACCCCCGTGTAAGAGGGGACCCTAGTGAAAGGGGGGACCCTGACCAGAGAAAATCCCGTGTAAGGGGGGACCTCGACTGGAGAAACCCCCACGTAAGGGGGGGGGGGGAGGGCCTGACCAGAGAAACCCCAGTGAAAAGAGGGAGACCCCGACCGGGGAAACCCCAGTGTAAAAGGGGGGACCCCGACCGGGGAAACCCCAGTGTAAAAGGGGGGACCCCGACCGGGGAAACCCCAGTGTAAAAGGGGGGACCCCGACCGGGGAAACCCCAGTGTAAAAGGGGGGACCCCGACCGGGGAAACCCCAGTGTAAAAGGGGGGACCCCGACCGGGGAAACCCCAGTGTAAAGGAGAACCCCGACCGGGGAAACCCCGTGTAAAGAAGGACCCCGACCGGGGAAACCCTGTGTAAAGAAGGACCCCGACCGGGGAAACCCCCGTGTAAAGGGGGACCCCGATTGGGGAAAACCCTCCTGAATCCCAACCTGGAAACCCCCCATGTAAGATGGGACCCCAGTGAAAGGGGGCACTGACCAGGGAAACCCCAGTATAAGGGGAGAGCCAGCCCGGGGAAACCATAACTGGGGAAACTCCAGTGTAAGGGGGGACCCTGGCTTAGGAAACCCCAGTGAAAGGGGGGACCTTGGCTTAGGAAACCCCAGTGAAAGGGGGGACCCTGGCTTAGGAAACCCCAGTGAAAGGGGGGACCCTGGCTTAGGAAACCCCGGTGAAAGGGGGGACCCTGGCTTAGGAAACCCCGGTGAAAGGGGGGACCCTGGCTTAGGAAACCCCGGTGAAAGGGGGGGGCCTGACCCGGGGGAACCCCGGTGAAAGGGGGGGCCTGACCCGGGGGAACCCCGGTGAAAGGGGGGGCCTGACCCGGGGGAACCCCGGTGAAAGGGGGGGCCTGACCCGGGGGAACCCCGGTGAAAGGGGGGGCCTGACCCGGGGGAACCCCGGTGAAAGGGGGGGCCTGACCCGGGGGAACCCCGGTGAAAGGGGGGGGGCCTGACCCGGGGGAACCCCGGTGAAAGGGGGGGGGCCTGACCCGGGGGAACCCCGGTGAAAGGGGGGGCCTGACCCGGGGGAACTCGGTGAAAGGGGGGGCCTGACCCGGGGGAACCCCGGTGAAAGGGGGGGCCCTAACCCGGGGAAGCCCCGGTGAAAGGGGGGGCCCTAACCCGGGGAAGCCCCGGTGAAAGGGGGGGCCCTAACCTGGGGAAGCCCCAGTGAAAGGGGAGGCCCTGACCAGGGAAGCTCCTGTTGTAAGGGGAAACCCTGACCGGGGAAGCCCCATTGTAAGGGGAGACCCTGACCGAAGAAACCCCTGTATAAAGGGTACCCTGACCAGGAGACGGGACTCTCACAGGGGACTTTGATGTAAGGGGGGACTCCTACATTTATACAACAATCTTTTGATTGAGTTGACAGTTCGGTTGATAGAACAAGCAGTTGTGACTGTTGTCATTCACGGCATTACTTGAATGTAAGTGTTTTGGGAAACTGGTAAATCACTGGGTTTAGTTCCGCTTTAAGAAACCATTACAGTGGAATCTTGGTTTACGAGTAACGCGGTTAACGAGCGTTTTGAAAGACGAGCAACCTTTTTTTTTTTTAAATTCTGTTTATGGGTGTTGTCTCGCAAAACAAGCAGAATTCAAGCAAATGGGGTGTGCAGTACAGCATTTGGCCAGAGGTGCAGGGGCGCCGGGGACACTCGGAACGGTTCGGAGCCGTCCGGAACTACCCAGAATAACTCAGAAAGCCTCGGAAACACTCGAACTGAGTATTTCCAAGGCTTTTGGAGTTCTCCCCCCACCTCTGGCCGAGCTGTCCCCGAGTATTTCCGAGGCTCTCCGGCGCCCCTCCTCCCCCCACCTCTGGCCACATGCGGTATTGCATGTAATAGAAGTCAATGCGGAACGAATTATCTTCGTTTTCATTGACAACTATGGGGAAACTTGCTTTGACATGCGAGTGCTTTGGATTACAAGCATTCTCCTGGAACGGATTATGCTTGTAATCCAAGGTTCCACTGTATTCTATTTAACCACTTCCGGATCGCCTGCTGTCGATATAAGTTAGACCTTTGACGTTAAATACCGTTGTTATGGCAGGAGATAGCTGCCATAACCCCGGACTTTTCTTCAACGCCGGGGGGTCCGCTTTAAGGTAACAGTGGTTTCTGCGGCGGAAGAGGTGCCCACCCCCCTTCCGCCGTGTCCCGGTCGTCTCTGCTGCTTACCGGAGCCATCGATAAGGGCGGAGACGATCCGATGCTTTTCCCTGCTTGGCACTAGGTCGAGTGAGGGAATGACACTATGCCATTGGATGACGACAGCGACGTCAAACGTCACTTCCGCCCAACGGCTTTATAGAGGAAAAAAAAAAAAAAAAAGACTTTTTTAAAAATTGCTTTTAAGTGTAAATGTGAGATCTGAAGTCTTTTTGACCCCAGATCTCACATTAGAGGGGTCCTGTCATGCTTTTTTTCTATTACAAGAGATGTTCACATTCCTTGTAACATGAATAAATGTGATCCAAAGTTTTTGTGTTTTTTTTGTTTTTTTTTTAAAGGACAACGTAAAAGTAGAAAATAAGAAGTAAAATAAGGGAAAAAAAAAATTATTTCAAGCCCCCTGTCCCTCCGAGCTTGCACGCAGAAGCGACCACATACGTAAGTCGTGCCCACATATGCAAACGGTCGATCGTTAGCGTGAGAGCAATAATTCTAGCACAGGACCTCCTCTGTAACTCTAAACTGGTAACCTATAGAAATTTTTAAACGTCGCCTATGGAGATTATTAAGTGCCAAAGTGTGTCGCCATTCCACGAGCGGGCGCAATTTTAAAGCATGACACGTCAGGTATCAATTTACTCAGCGTATCATCATCTTTCACAATACCTGGTGTAAAGGGGGAACCCGGACTGGGGAAACCCCAGAAAAAGGGGTGACCCTGACCGGGGAAACCCTAATGTAAGGTGGGGACCCTGACCGGGAAAACCCCAGTGTAAGGGGGAATCCCGACCAAGGAAACCCCCGTGTAAGGGAGGACCCCAGTGAAAGGGGGACCCTGACCAGGGAAACCCCAGTGAAAGGGAGGGCCCTGACCCGGGGATACCCCAGCGAATGGGGGGGACCCTGACCCGGGGAAACCCCTATTTTCCAAAAAAAATTGCGTTTGTAAGATTGTTGCGCAAATACGGTGTGACAAAGTATTGCAACGATCCCCATTTTATTCTCTAGGGTGTCTGAAAAAAATATATATAATGTTTAGGGGTTCTAAATCTTTTTTTTTTTTTTTTATTGCTAGAAAAATAAGATTTTAACTCGTAAACAACAGGTGTCAAAAAAGTGGTTGAAGCCAAATGCTATATATGGATATTAGGATATTACAAGTCTAGTCTTATGTCAAACAGTTCGTAAAAACTGAGAAAGTTCTGTCAGTCAATAAAAAACAAAATGGTGCATGCTTCTTACCTGATGCCAGCAGCTACTTGGTATGGGGTGGTCTTCCAAGACTCAGCATCCACTTGCTTCCCATCCGGTAAGGTCACCTTGATAGGCTTGCTGTCTTTTGCAGCCCTCTCTGCCATAAGGGCGTCATGCTCTGCTTTTAGTTTGTTGTATAATTCAAGTCTCTGGTTGATGTACTGGGGCCATGGATTCATCTAATGGGAAAAGGATCATTCAAAATAAACAACCTTCATCAACCATTTTACATTCTGCAACACCATAGGGTCCATTTTTACATAAGACTCCCACAACTTTAAGGCTAGGTTCACACTAGTGTAGCTGCGACATGATCCAAATTTTCAGTGCAACTTTGTTGTACAACATTGCACGTCTTTTTTTTTTACACGTTTTTCATGCTACATGTGTTGTTTGGAAGGGGCAGGAGACTAGCAGGTTTTTAAGCTTACGAATGTTGGTTGCTAGGATGCTGGCACCCGCCGGCAGCTTAGCAACCAGTAATGATTCTCGGCTAACAGCAAAGGGTAAACAAAAGAGTCCATCGTTAAATATTTACAAATGGCATGGAGATGCCCAGACAATCCATACTGGCCTTCGGGTCTGGAATGGATTTTAAAGAGGGACTCCATGCCAAAGAACAAAAATGGAATGTGGTCTCCCTGATATGTATACCAGGACAGAGATGGAGGGGGAAAGAGCCTGCATCCCCCTCTCCTGAAACATACTAGGCAACATGCCCTCAACATCGGGGGGTCTTTTGTGTGAAAATATTTATAAATAGACTTCTATGACTTAAAGGGAAACACATTTCTTGTAGAGATGGAGAAGAGCATTTTAAAACGGGGGCTCCAAATCACACTGACTTTACTGGCAAAATTACTAATGCACCACAATATGTTCATAGACAATTTATACAGCAATTAAAGCCGTTCCAGCCGTTTATGAGCTGCTGACTTTTAATAAACACACACTCCCTCTCCCATGATCCAGCGATGCGGCCGCCCGAAGCCTCGGTTCTCTCCCCCGCCTCTCCACGGTGTCGGCATCACTAGTGTGGGCAACCGGCTGTGACAGCTTGCGCCTCCTTAATGGCAGGGCAATCTTCTGGGACCCGCGACATGTCCCAGAAGATTGCAGGGAGGGAGGAGGGGGGAGCAGAACTCCTAGGCGGCGCAAGTGGGAGCTGGGTACCTGTCAAAACTAGGTACCACCCCCCCCCCCCCCCCACCCAAAAAAAAAAAAATGACTTGACAAATATTGCATGTGAGGGGGTTAGGAATCCTTCAAGTGGAACTTCCACTTTTGGGTGGAACTTAAAATGTGTAAAGTCATTTTTAGGGCATATTCAGATTTTACTTATTGTAACAGAATCTACTAAGGATCAGTTGAGAGATATCATGACTATTTGAACATACACGGCATGGTACACCACAGGAAAACTCAAAGGCACTCAGAGACATTTTAAAGATGATGCAGGATAGCTCACATAGTTCTAAAAGATAGTTGGCAATGTAACCCCCGCAGTAGGGATTGTAAGGAGGTAACTACAATAACTTCCTCCCGGGATGATAATCTCATGGGCAGAGGCAGTGCCTGGAGTGAAAAGATAAACTTTATCAACCCATTTTGGTTGGGACTGGAGCGAGGAGAGGAGATATGGTACGTTTCCTTGTTACTGTTTGCTTTGTTCTTTGCTGATGTGATTGGCGGAGTGCAACTGTTTCATGCCAGTTTTCTTTGGGAGGGACACAAACACAGTGGTGTGACCAAGACAACAGTATATACAGCGCTCAGCATAAATGAGTACACTCCTTTTGAAAAGTAAGATTTTAATCAATATCTTAATGAACCCAAGAATAATTTCCAACATTTTCACAAAAGTGAGTTTTATAGAACATTTGTTTAGCTCATTACATGAAAGTAAGGTTAATAATATAACTTAGATTACCAAATCTTCAGTTTTACTCAAGTTAATTGATGCAAAAATGAATACACCCCACAACAAAAACTACAACATCTAGTAATTTGTATGACCTCCATGATTTGTAAGGACAGCACCAAGTCTTCTATGCGTGGAATGAACAAGTTGGCGACATATTGCAACATCTCTATTTTTCCATTCTTCAAGAATGACCTCCTTTAGAGCCTGGATGGAGAGCGATGCTCAACTTGTCTCTTCAGAACTCCCCATAGGTGTTCAATTGGGATCAGATCAGGAAACATACTTGGCCACTGAAACACTAACCTTAGATGTTTTGGATCATTGTCATGTTGTAAAAGTGCACGACGACAAAAGGCACAGAGTGATGGTGGAATCTTCTCTTTCAATTTAGAGTAGTACATCTGTGAATTCATGATACCATCAATGAAAAGCAGCTCCCCGACACCAGCAGCACTCATGCAGCCCCACAGAAGGACACTGCCACCACCATGTTTCACTGTAGACACCATGCATTTTTCTTTCTACACCTCATCTTTGCGACACCAAACAGTTTTGAAGCCATCATTTCCCAAAACATTTATCTTGGTCTCATCACTCCAGAGTGCAGAGTCCCAGTAGTCTTCTTTTTCAGCATGGGCCCTGGCAAATTCTAGGCTGGCTTTTTTGTGCATGGGCTTTAGGATAGGTTTTCTTCATGGACGACACCCATGCATGCCATTCCTCTGCAGTGTATGCCGTATTGTGTCACAGGAAACAATCACCCCAGTTTGGCTTTCTACTTCTTTAGCTAACTGCAGTGAACTTGCATGGCGATTTTCTCCAACCCTCCTCATCAGAAGACGCTCCTGTCAAGGTGCTTTGTATCACTTTTTCTACAGTATTCTGGCTGATAAGTAAAGCTTTGCTGTTCTTCTTGTAACCTTCATCTTTCTTGTGTAAACAAATTATTTTCTCTTTCTCAGGTCTTGTGACATTTCTCTTCCATGTGGTGCCATTGCTGAAAGCATTATGGCTGCTTTCACACTGAAAGCACCGGCCAATAGTGGTAAAGCACTGCTCGTTTTAGTAGCGCTTTACTTATGTTTAAGTGGCATTTTAGTGCCGCTTTTCGGCAGCTTGCGGGGCGTTTTTAACCCCCCAAAAAAGGGTAGAAAAAAAATAAATAAATCAGCGCTGCCCATTCATTGCAATGGGCAGGGGCGTTTTGGGAGTGCTGTATACAGCGCTCCTAAACCGCCCCAAAGATGCTGCTTGCAGGACTTTTTCTAACGTCCCGCAAGCGCACCGCCTGGGTTTGAAAGCACTCATTTTAATGAGTGGGAGGCAGTTTTCAGGCACCTTACAGGCGCTATTTCTAGCGCTAAAACGCCTGAAAATTGCCTCAGTGTGAAAGTGGTCTAAATGGGAAGGGGTTTTATTTTAAGTCCTTTTATAATCAACTGTCTGTTGGACATCTAATTAGACTCACCTATAGTTGAATTCTTGTTAATTAGGATTTTGTCGTCGAAAATTTAGCTTTGCTCCTAAGGTGCCTTTCACACGGGGTGTTTTCGCTCAGCGGTGGATCTCGCTCCATTGATCCCCGCTTCAAGCGGTAGTAAATCCGCTGACTTTTTTTTTCCTTCCCTACACCTGTAAGGGAAAAGGCATAATGAGCTAGTATGCACCGCATACTAGCTAATTATGAGATACTTACCTTAGAACGAGGTGCTGGCATCTCACCCGGTCCACGCCGAGGAAGTTGACATTTCCCCTCGGCGTGTCTTTTGGGTATCGTGGCTCCGGCGCTGTGAGTGGCCAGAGCCGTGATGTCGTCACTACCGTGCATGTGCGCGGGAGACTTCTTTCCGGCAAAGTCCGGCATCTGCCGGGCTTATAGCCGAGAATCCCCTGTGCGCATGCGCCGCTGCAGTCAGCGGCTCATTGCGAGGGGAATATCTCCTAAACCATACAGGTTTAGGAGATATTTTTTTACCTACAGGTAAGCCTTATTATAGGCTTACCTGTAGGTAAAAGTTTAAAATATAGGTATACAACCGCTTTAACAGGCGGATGACAGGTCTACCTCTGCTCACTGTGCAGAGACGGACTTGTCAGAGCCCCACTGTTATCTATGGGAAGATCGGACAAAATCGGACAACCTGTCCGTTTTCATCCGATCCCATCTGCCTGCCCATACAACTCAATGGGTAGCCCGCTCAGATCCGCCTGAAAAACGGACAGGCGTATCTTTGCAGGCCGATCGTGTGAAAGGGGCCTAAGACTTTCATTGGGGTGTATTCATTTTTGCAACATGGTCTTGAATGACTTTATTAGGAAAAATACTTTTTTTGTGTGTGCAAATTAACAAATCTTGGTTGCAATCAATTGCATTTGTGGGAATATTTTGTAGTATAGTGTCCCATAGAAAATGTTGATTCTGAAAGCAAAGTTTTCTTTGACAAATATGCTAGGATGTATGCATTTATGCTGAGCACTGTATATATTATACATCATGGATTATAAATGTGTATTCATGGCACATATACTGCATCTCTTATGTACCTTTGAAAAAAAAAAATTTACATGAAAAAATTAAAATTAAATCTATGGCTCAGGAGTAGGTGATCTTAAAGTGATTGTAAAGTTTTTTTTTTTTTTTTTTAAATAACAAACATGTCATACTTACCTCCTCTGTGCAGTTGGTTTTGCACAGAGCAGCCCGGATCCTCCTTTTCTGGGGTCCCTCTCCGTTGCTCCTGGCCCCTCTCTCCTGTTCAGTGCCCCCACAGCAAGCAGCATCCTATGGGGACACCCGAGCCGAGTCACAGCTCTGTGTGTCCATTCAGACGCGGAGCCATGGCACCACCTCTCTCTTCCCTGATTGGCTAACTGACTTTGATTGACAGCCCCGGGAGCCAAAGGTGCCGCTGCTGTGTCACAGCCAATCAGGAGGAGAGTAACGGACAGCTAAGACACTCGTGGACATCGCTGGAGAGAGATGGGGCTCAGGTAAGTAATTAGGGAGTGCTTGGGGAGGCTGCTACACACAGAAGGATTTTTTTATCCTAATGCATAGAATGTATTAGGATAAAAATCCTTCTGCCTTTACAACTCCTTTAACCACTTCCCACCCGGCCTATAGCAAAATGACGGCCAGGCGGTGGTTCAGTTATCCTGACTGGATGTCATATGACGTCCAGCAGAATAAGCCACGATCACGCACCCGCAGCGATTGGTGGTGTGTCAGTCTGACAAACCACATCACCAATCTCGGTAAAGAGCCTCTGACTGAGGTATTTTACCACGTGATCAGCAGTGTCCAATCACGGCTCATCACAGTGTAAACAGGAAAAGCCGTGTATCGGCTTTTCCTCACTTGCATCTCCCGATTGGTGGCTCTCCTGACGTGGGGGGGGGGTCTGTGCTGAGTGATTATCAGTGCAGCCCCCCCGTGCAGATGCCCGCCCAGGACCACCAGGGATGCTGATCATGGATGGCCACCAGAGATGCCACTCAGTGCCCAGACATGATGCCTATCAGTGCCACCCATCAGTGATGCCTATCAGTGCCACCCACATGTACCCATCAGTGCCACCCACATGTACCCATCAGTGCCACCCACATGTACCCATCAGTGCCACCCACATGTACCCATCAGTGCCACCCACATGTACCCATCAGTGCCACCCACATGTACCCATCAGTGCCACCCACATGTACCCATCAGTGCCACCCACATGTACCCATCAGTGCCACCCACATGTACCCATCAGTGCCGCCTTTCAGTGTCCATCAGTGCCATCTATGAGTGCCCATCAGTGCAACCTCATCAGTGCAGCCTCATCAGCACCCATTAGTAGAGGAGAAAACTTACTTATTTACAACATTTTATAACAGAAACAAAGAATTTTTTTTTTTTTTTTTTTTTTTTTACAAACAGCTTTCTTTTGGTGGTATTTAGTCACCAATGCGTTTTTTTATTTTTGCTAAACAAACGGGAAAAAAAAAAAAAAAGTTTCTTAGTTTCTGTTACAAAATTTTGTAAATAAGTAATTTGTCTACTTAAAGAGGAGGGCCAGTCAAAAAAAAAAAAAAATTAAAAGTCAGCAGCTACAAATACTGCAGCTGCTGACTTTTAATTGGACACTTACCTGTCCCAGGGTCCAGCGATGTGGGGGATCGAAGCCCCGCTCGTCTCCTCCTCTGTTCGGCGGCGCCGGCATTGCAACTGTGGGCACCGGGCTGTGGCTTCACAGCCTGGCACCCACTGCGCATGCGCGAGCGGTGCCGCGATTGGCCGCTCAGTCACCTGGGACCTGTAATGGGTCCCAGATGATTGACAGGAGAGAGGGAGCAGAGCTGAGCCCTTCCTGTGCCGAGACGGAAGTGATGTCACCAGCCCAGGCACTGAAAGAGGCAGACTACGAGGGACCACCTAGCAACAGGCATTTAGAGGGGAGTTAAAAAAAAAAATATCCAAATTTTTTTTGTATTTTTATTTTTTTTTTTTTTGGGTGGAACCCCACTTTAAACGATGTGCGCTGATGAGGCTGCACTAATGAGGAGGCACTAATATGCAGCACTGATAGGCATTGCTGATGGGGCTGCTCTGATAATCAATGCACTGATTATCAGCGGAGACTCCCCCTGTCAGGAGAGACACTTATCGGCTCTCCTCTACTCAGGCCGCCAGCGAGTAGAGGAATGCCGATAACCGGCACTTCCTATTTACACTGTGATCAACTGCGATTGGACACAGCTGATCACATGGTAAAGAGCTTACATTATAGGCTCTTTACTGTGATCAGAGATGCAGTGTGTCCCCATATGGCGTTATATGAAGTCCATCAGGACAATGGAGCCCCCGCCCGGCCATCATTCTGCTATAGGCCAGCCGGGAAGGTGTTAAACTGACAAATTGCATGACAAGTTGCACCAGTGCGAACGGGAGCTTAGGTTTGATAGAGTGGCCCCTCAAGGAACTCTTAATCTACACATGTACTGATATTATCAGTCAATCCAACTCATCAAATTTAGTGACTAAATTCAACCAAAAAATAAAATAAAAAAAATTTACAAACCAAAGAACACCTCATTCATGTCAACTGAGATACAGCAGGTGCAGGAACACAGCCATTGCCCCCATATGCGGGTGCCGTATCCCCGAATTTACACTGTTTGCGTTTGGGGACACTCACCCTCAAGGATGTCAAATTGGAGCAGTAGCTGTGCCTGTAAAGACGCTGTGTCCCGACTGACACGAATGGGACTTCCTAGACGCAGATGCAAGGAACACCGGGGTATCCTGTGCGGGCAAACAAGGCCTTTAGTACACCTATGTGAACAAATCCTATAGCTGGATCCCTACGGCTCATTACTTCATGGACCCTGTCAAGACTTCGGCAGGCAAGAGAGAGCTACCATACTACAACATTCACTGGACTCATTTGGTATCTCCACCAAGCCAAGTCCAGTGGCTGATTAATTTCGAATGGCACCCTAATGCATCTACAAAACAAACCTGGGCTATACTGAACTACAAGTCAGTATAAATTGGCCTTCTTTATGGAGACTGACACACTTGCTCACAAATCACACATTGAAATGTAACAATCAATGGGGAAGAGTAATGAAGACAAAAGTAAAGCCAGAGGCGTTGTCCACAGCAAAAAGTTTCCACTTGAGGAACGAAAGAAGGAAATGCTTTGCTGCCGCTTTAATTATCAGCCCTGTGCAAGTGAATCGATTCCTCTGTGGGACATGTTTACAACTAGGGTACAACTGTATGGGGAAGTAATATTTCTATGGAGATCCAGAAATAACTGCGGTCTGCGGCTAACAACCGATTAATCAGCAAGACATGGCTCAACAATCAGTCTATGCCAATATTTACTGGACTAGTACAAAATACTTTGTTCTAGCAGCAGTAAAATAAACAGATGATTGTCAGCCCTGATAATGAAACAAACAGGAGTAGGAAAGCTCAAGACTCATGAGCAGCAAAAATACATTTATAATGATGAATAATGAATAAAAATGGTTTGCTTAAAGTAAGATAAAAGACAAATGCCCACAAGCGACAGATTAGCCTGGTAGTTAACATAAACCATAGAATTAATCAGACTTTGAAGCAGACCAGGTTGTTTATCAGTCTTGATAAGGGAGAACCTGTTAGGACAGGAATATAGGAGCTGTTATTGATGTCCGCAGGTTCTGGTAAGGTCATCCTGCTCAAGGCGTCAAGACCTAAAAGAAGATTTATTGTGGCCCACTGGCTTTAATGCTGATCACATTACTGACCCCAGACCGAGCATGCAGACCAGGAAACTCAGAAGTCCTGACCTACATACTTGCTCCAGGTCTGGAGAAGGAGACGTTGTCAAGGGGTGCCTTCCTTTTTCTCTTAAATTCCATTCCCCGCTCATCCCTTCTTCCTCTCTCACTCTGACTGCTGGATCAACAAAAAACAAAAAAAATCCCTAATCTAAATGCCCTTTTGAATTTCCTTAAGCGCAGCTCCTTTCCCGTTTACTTCCTGCTTGGGTTTTCCTTGGTTCCTACTGGATGTCCAACGTCAGGGTCCTCTCATGATTGAGAAGAGGACTGACGTCATACCAGGGGGACTAGGGGACTCCGTGATCGGAGGAGGATGATGCACCTACGCTGGGCTCCTGACTGCCAAAATTTCCTCTTTGGTGTCAGTTTGATAGCCAGCATGGTGTTCTATGAGCCCTCCTCCCTTTTCCTATGTTACACCTTGTAGGTGTCCTCTTTGGCTCCAGCGATCAGGTCCGAGGATTCTCGTGGACCCCAGCCCACGCACAGACGTTACGCCTAGATTTGGGCGTGACGTGTTTCAGCATTTAGGGGAACTATACCCTTTACATGAATCTCCATTAGTACGTTACCTACTCATAATTGGATCCTCTAGACTTGCATATGGCCTGGGACACCACAGTTGGGCTGATTATTTGCTTTGAATCTCTTTGTAACACGTGCATTGGATGATATCTCTCACTTGTCAAACCTTGACGAAGGACTTTCCGAAACGTGTCGGTTTAGTGAGACCTACCTCATCTCATGCTTTTTGTCAGTCTTTTGTGACATTCTTTGCCCTATTCTTTGTTTGATGCAATTGTTTTTATGTATTTTTCTTGTATTATTCTAACATGTCACTTGGTGTATTTTTTGTATTTTTTGCACTATGTTTTTGTATTTTGTAATAAAATATATTTTTTATATTAGTATGTATCCTTTTTGGTAATGCCTTCAAAAATCCCACCCTAGGGGAACAAATTGTTCGTTTTTCCATATTATGGGATGTGGCATACCCTCTCTGTTCACTACTTCGGGTCAAAATCTTTTTGTTACCAGGGGGACTATAGGGAACCAGCAATCTTGGGCTCCATTTCATCGCTGGATTCATGGTCTTCATGATCATGGATTCATGGTCTCCCGCATCAAAAACTGGTAGTGACAAGGGACCTAGAGAGGGTATTTAGTTGAGTATATCTGGCTTGACAAGGTAAGGGGGGAAAAAAGTATCTTAGAAATGTGTTAGACATGGTAGGAGAGAGGGGTGGGAGAAACAAATAGTTACGGCCCAGACTGGGGGCTTTAACAAACTCCTGACAGTTCACCCAGAGAGATTGTTCTCTGGAGGTTAAACCCGAGCTGGAGAAACCTAGAATATATTTGTGAAAAAGTATTAAAACTGCACATCTTACCTCTGCCCGGCTTCCATCATCCTTGCCTTTCTTCTTGCCTCCTTCTTTCTGTTTCCCTCCTTCTGGATTTGGCTAAAATGTAAAAAAATACGAATACAAAGTTATTGATGCTAGAGCTGACTTGGATATGTATATTCCAAGAAACCTACACTACTTTATAAAGTTTACCAACTCTGGACTTTTAACAGCAAATGAACTCTACACGAAGATTAACCAAAATGTCTACCAGGAGTTACCAGGATGGAGTAGTGGTACCTGCTGTACTGTGGGCGAGCCAAGCACCTATCCAGTCCAAAAAAGAGAGAGTGACAGAACCTCTGCATCCATAAACAGAGCTGATAACTCCTAAAATGGGCGCTCTATGATTGGAGGATGGGTTTATGAATGAAAGATGTATCTCCTCCAATCACAGAGGCTTTGCAGTAGGAACCTATAGTACAGATGTGATGAAAAAAAAACATGAGGTGAAAAAGGTGGGCAGACTCAGATCTTTTGATTAGTGCCTGTTACAGACACAGTCACTGATATGAACCCTCTGCAGCACCAAAAGATCGCTGCTGGGGATATCTGAGGGCAGAGGACTGAGGATTTGTACTGTAAACAACAGCCACCAGCACACACTTCATTTTTGGTAAGTAGGTTCCCTAGAGTGGGGGGTGGGGGGGGGTAGGGTGGGGGAAGGTACAAGGGAAAGACCATTTTGTGTGTGTGTCGGAGGAGGGATACAAGGAAAAGACCTGTGTGCGTCTGTGTGCGTGGAAGGAGGGTTACAAGGGAAAATGTCAAATGTGTTTTTGCTGGAGTAGGGATACAGGGGAAAGACCAATGTGTGTGCGCGCTGGAGGAGGGATACACGTGTGTGTGTGCGCCGAAGGAGAGATACAAGGGAAAGACCATGTGTGCGCTGGAGGAGGGATACAGGGGAAAGACCAATATGTGTATGTGTGTGCCGGAGGAGGGATACAAGAGAAAGACCAATGTGTGTGCGCCGGAGGAGAGATACAAGGGAAAGACCAATATGTGTATATGTGTGCCGGAGGAGGGATACAAGGGACAGACCAATGTATGTGCGCTGGAGGAGGGATACAGGGGAAATACCAATGTGTGCGCTGGAGGAGGGATACAGTGGAAAGACCAATATAGTATGTGTGTGCCAGAGGAGGGATACAGGGGAAAGACCAATATAGTATGTGTGTGCCGGAGGAGGGATACAGGGGAAAGACCAATATAGTTTCTGAGTGCCAGAGGAGGGATACAGGGGAAAGAACAATGTGTGTGTGCGCTGGAGGAGGGATACAAGGGAAAGACCAATATGTGTATATGTGTGCCGGAGGAGGGATACAAGGGACAGACCAATGTATGTGCGCTGGAGGAGGGATACAGGGGAAAGACCAATATGTGTATGTGTGTGCCGGCAAAGGGATACAAGGGAAAGACCAAGGTGTGTGCCGGAGGAGGGATACAGGGGAAAGACCAATGTGTGCCCTGAAGGAGGGATACAGGGGAAAGACCAATATAGTATGTGTGTGCCGGAGGAGGGATACAGGGGAAAGACCTGTGTGTGTGTGTGCGTGTGTGTGTGTGTGTGTGTGTGTTGGAGTAGGGATACAAGGGAAAGACCAATGTGAGTACATTGATTATTACACTGAAGCTTAGTTACACTTGTGACAGATTAGAATTACCTGCGTGCTGCGGGAATCTTCCTATGCTGATATGCATCATCACATTTGAAATTGTGACAGTCTCCTTGGCGCGGTGCACAGGCATCTGCACCGCGCCACCTCATACAGAAGTTTTTCCGTGCTTCACATATCTCCACATCACAGCTATCTCTCCTTCCATATTCCCACATGGACAGCCTGTTCTAGGCAGCAGCAGTTGGGACTGATCACCTATATGGTTGAATTTTCTACCTGTGTTACCAGTTCTAACCAGCCAGACATCGGATGAACTGATATCGATTGAATATCGGAGTGTTTATTTAATTTTTTTTGATCATCCATATTCCACACATGACTGAGTGACCTATGACAGTGCAGATATCCCTGTGAGTTTAGCAGGTTGTGGGTTCACATTGGCCATTGTATCCCCATTCCATTACGGGGCAGTGTACAACACGCCCATTGAGGTTATAAGGTGGATCACTGCACCTTTTAGGGAACGGGCTTTGGGGATGTCAGGTAGGTTGGCTTAGAGCCAGTCTTTAAGGGGGGGTGCTTGTATTGGAGAGGGTGGGCTTAGCTCCCTGTAGGGACTGCGTCCCCCACCCCTCGCTTGTTTACAAGAGGTGCTGCATTTCTGTCCCATACAGGGTGATGTATTAAGGATAACATTAGGGGGAAAAAGTGCTGTTGGGAGGTTTTGGGGATTGTGGGGGTTCCGGTTTTTGTGCAAGCAATGTTCTGTATAGTTTTCTGATGCAATAAATTATGTAGTTAACTCAGTTGGGTGTGTAGAATCCTCGGTTTTGCTATAATATATTTAGATTACACCCATTAGATAGATAGATAGATAGATAGATAGATAGATAGATAGATAGATAGATAGATAGATAGATAGATAGTTAGTGAGTACTACACATAGGAATTAGGTGGGATTCACATTTTTCTCTGTTTTTTGACGGGTAATTGTTTACAAAGACTGGCAGGTTCAAGCATGTCTAAAAACAATTGTCTGTGTTGTGCCATAGTCACAAAGTAGGTGCAAACAAACCAGTACTGAAAAAAATTATAGGGAGAATGACATTTTGAACCCGGCACAGAAGTAAACACCGGTGTGCAATGAAAATATGACATGAAATTCTTTCATACAAAAAGGTTAGAAGTGAATGGGAAAATTAAACAGCAGAAAGAACAATGACGAAAAAGTAAATAGTGACACAAAACTAACAAGAACCTCACTGAAGCAACAGGAAGTGAATGACCTCAGATCAGCCGTTTTCAGATTCTACTAATCTGCAGTGTAAGGCCTCTTTCACACGGACTGTCCGTTCAGGTCCGCCTGTCAGTTTTTTAGGCGGACCTGAACGGACACTCCATGGAGGTCTATGGAACGTCGGATGCCAGCGGTGACATGTCCGCTGACATCCGAGCTGCTCCGATCAGAAAAAGTGTAACTGAGGAAAACCCTACTTTTCCATCCGTTTTCGGATCAGATGACAACGGACTCTACGGTCCATCATCATCCGATCCCCCATACAGGAGAGAAGCGCTCTGACAGGTCCGTCGCTGCACAGTGAGCAGCGACGGACCTGTCATCTGACTGCTCAGCGGGGATCGGCGGTGTCCCCAGTAGATCATTATCGCTAGCTTAGGCTTGGTTCACACCTATGCAGTTTGCTTTTGATCCATTTCTGCAGTGCATTTTGCGTTTTTTGCACATGCGTTTATTGATGCGTTTTGCATATTTTATGCAGATTAAAAACTAACGCAAATTGCAGAAAAATCACAGTAAAATTGCGGCAAAAAACACACTACATGCTTTTCTGCAGCTTCTCCATTGACGTATATTGAACCAATAATGCACAAATGTTTTGATCATGTCATCATCTGGGTTACCCATCACACCTGAGGACCATGTCGTCATCTGGGTTACACGTCGCTTCTGGGGACCATGTCGTCATCTGGGTTACACGTCGCTTCTGAGGACCATGTCGTCATCTGGGTTACACGTCGCTTCTGAGGACCATATTGTCATCTGGGTTACACGTCGCTCCTGGGGACCATGGCGTCATCTGGGTTACCCGTCATTCCTGGGGACCATGTCGTCATCTGGGTTTCCCGTCATTCCTGGGGACCATGTCGTCATCTGGGTTACCCGTCATTCCTGGGGACCATGTCGTCATCTGGGTTACCCGTCATTCCTGGGGACCATGTCGTCATCTGGGTTACCCGTCATTCCTGGGGACCATGTCGTCATCTGGGTTACCCGTCATTCCTGGGGACCATGTCGTCATCTGGGTTACCCGTCATTCCTGGGGACCATGTCGTCATCTGGGTTACCCGTCATTCCTGAGGATCATGTTGTCATCTGGGTTACACGTCATTCCTGAGGATCATGTTGTCATCTGGGTTACACGTCATTCCTGAGGATCATGTTGTCATCTGGGTTACACGTCATTCCTGGGGACCATGCTGTCATCTGGGTTACACGTCATTCCTGAGGACCATGTTGTCATCTGGGTTACCCATCTATTTCTCTCAGCCTTCTCCAAATCTCCAAATTCCTTCTCTTTGTTGCTGTGATCTGACTTCCTGTTGGTGGTGGCTACGTTTACTCTTCATGGTCACACTGTATATAGGAACATAATCACCCTCCCTTGCTTGGTCCTGAGATGGACTATGGGAAAATGGACTTTGTAGCGTACATGACCACAACTAACTTGCACTGCTCGTTCCAAACAAACGGAAGTGAGGGGGAAACAGATAGGTTTGGGAGCTCAAAAAAGGACATTACAAGGAGAAAAACACAGTAAGAAACAATTTCATAAAAATAAATGACAGGGCCATTACATTTGTGGTGAGTACGCATATAGTGTCACTATTAAATATGTTAAAAGCTTACTCCACCTTTTATATTTGGTTTCATGTTACACCCATTCTATATTTAGGGTGTAACACAAAACCTGGACACAAAACTTCCAGCAGAGATAATGAGTCAGTCAACAGAGGATTTAAAGCAAATCTAAATTGATATTGTTGCAGCTTACAGGTCCTTAGATGTGAAGGCTGCATTTGTTTTCTTTTCACACTTTTTTCCTTTTTTTTTTACCTGGTAATCCTGTCATTAAGTCACTTCCTGTCCTGGGGTGACAACAGTATGGATGTATGTGTTGTCACCCTAGCACAGGGAGTGTGTTAGAACTACAGAACACCTTCCTCTCTTCTTAATAACAGGGGAGGTGTTTTGTAGTCCATGGAGATAGCCGGGAAACAATGCTGATAACAGTGGAAGGCAGAGAGTAGAGGAAGTTATCACCTTACAAGATTTCTGGCTGAACATTTACTTTTTATATTTTTGCATTTGTTGGAGAGATTATTATCATTATTTTGTACAGGGGATTTGATCAGTTTCACTGACTTAGTAATTACCACAGTTTCATCTGAGGGAAATCCTGAAAACATGACCTGTTGGGGTGCCTTAAGGACTGGAGTTGAGAAACACTGATCTAGAGGTTAACATACACTTTAACTGCTTGCTGACTGTATACAGCGGTAAGGCGGCTCTGCTGTGCAGGATTACGTACCTAGCATGTGATCCTGCACTTCCAGGTCTGGAGCATGCATGCGCACCGCCGGAGACCCGCTTCCACTGTGGTTATACACAGCGGGAGCTGATCTGCGGGTACCGCAGACTCGATGGCACCCGCCGATCATTAGGCAGAGAACCAGAACGGCGATTTGCCTATGTAAACAAGGCAGATCGCCGTTCTGTCAGTAGGGAATGCATTGATCCTGTCTTCTGCAAAGCAGGGACATGGATCGATGGCTTCCCCTAGTAAAAGCACCTCCCGCACAATACACAAGCACTGGCAAGGCACACAGATATGGCCCTTTCACAGTGGGGCGGTTTGCAGGCGCTATTGCGCTAATAATAGCGACTGCAAACCGAAACCGCCGCTGCTGCGTCCAGTGTGAAAGCCCTCGGGACTTTCACACTGGAGAAGTGCGCTAGCAGGACGGGAAAAAAAGTCCTGCTAGCAGCATCTTCAGAGCGGTGAAGGAGCGGAGTATATACCGCTCCTGCCCATTGAAATCAATGGGACAGCGCGGCTATACCGCCGGCAAATCGTCTCTGCAGAGGCGCTTTGCGGTGGTTTTTAACCCTTTCTCGGCCGCTAGCGGGGGGTAAAACTGCCCCGCTAGCAGCTGAGTACCGACGGTAAATCGCCGCTTACAATAGCAGCGTTTTACTGCCGCCGCCCCAGTGTGAAAGGGCCCTTAGCCCTTTGATCGCCCCTGATGTTAACCCCTTTCCCAGCCAGTGTCATTAGTACAGTGACAGTGCATATTTTTTAGCACTGATTTCTGCATTAGTGTCACTGGTCCACAAAAAGTGTCAGTTAGGTGTCCGATTTGTCCGCCGCCATTACTAGTAAAAAATAAATAAATAAAAAAACCATAAAAATATCCCATAGTTTGTAGACGCTATAACTTTTGCGCAAAGCAAACAATATACGCTTACTGGGATTTTACTTTACCAAAAATATATAGCAGAATACACATTGGCCTAAATTTATGAAGAAATTCTATTTTTAAAAATTTTATTGGAAATGTTTTATAGCAGAAAGTAAAAAAAAAAAACTTTTTTTTCTTCTTCAAAATTGTCGGTCTTTTTCAGTTAAATAAAAACCATCGAGGTGATCAAATACCACCAAAAGAAAGCTCTATTTGTGGGGGGAAGAAGGACATACTGTATATACTCGAGTATAAGTCGTTCCGAGTATAAGTCGAGGCCCTAATTTACCACAAAAAAAAAAAATGGGAAAAACTTAGTGACCCGAGTATAAGACGAGGGCGAGAAATGTGCAGCTACTGTAAGTGGAAAAGAGGGTCAACAATGCCCATTTGCAGCCTCACTCTGCCCATTTGCAGCCATAGGTCCCCTGAACTTCAAACTCGGTAGTTAAGGGTTCCTAGATGCCCCCTAGCTGCAGCAAAAATTTGGGGTCTCTGAACCCAAAGGGTCCCGAAATGACATTGCTGCAGATGGACACAGTTGACCGAATTTGGGGCCCCGTATCTCGGGACCACTTAGTGCTAAGAACCCCAAATTTGGTGTGCAAACCCAGTGGAACTAGCAGCATAAAATTTCCAAGTGGCCCCGAGAAACAGGGCCCCAAAGTCAGTTCAGAAAATGTCAAGCACTTTTCTGCAGCAGAGAACGACATTTTCTGAACCGATTTTGGGGCCCCTTATCTCGGAGCCACTTAGTGCTAGGAACTTCAGCTTTGGATATCTTGTGGCACCATTTCCACTGGGTTTGCACACCAAATTTGGGGTTCCTAGCATCAAGTGGCCCTGAGATACGGGGGCCCCAAAATCGGTTCGGAAAATGAAATTTTTTGCTGCAGAAAAGTGCTTGACTCGAGTATAAGTCGAGGGGGGCACTTTCAGCACAAAAAAAGTGCTGAAAAATTCGACTTATACTCGAGTATATACGGTACATTTTATTTGGGTGCAACGTCGCATGACTGAGCAATTGTCAGTTAACCACTTCACGCAAAACGACGTACCCGTACGCCGGTACTTTGACACTAAATACTGGGGTTACGGCAGCACATAGCTTCCATAAGCCCGGTATTTTTGGGAATGTTGTGTTTCTCTTTAGGTTAAAAGTTGTCTCCACGCCGGATTCACCGCGAGATCACTTTTTATCGGCGGCGGTGAGAGGTGCCCACCCCCCTCCCGTCACGCTCCAGTCGTCGGTAGCGGCAGAGACGATCGTGTCCTTGTGTCCTTTCCCGTGGGATGCCTGGCTGCCGACTGAGGGGGAAGATGTCCCCCGCTCGGCTCCTTTGCATGGGAGGGCGGAAGCGACATCAAACATCACTTCCACCCATAGCTCTTAAAAGGAACTTTTTTTTTTATTGCATTTTAGTGTAAATATGAGATCTGAGGTCTTTTTGACTCCGGATCTCATATTTAAGAGGTCCTGTCATGCTTTTTTTCTATTACAAGGGATGTTTACATTCCTTGTAATAGGAATAAAAGTGACCCAAAAATGTTTTTTTTTTAAAGACAGTTTAAAAATAAAAAAAAATTTAAAGTAAAATAAATGAGAAAGAAAAAAATTTAAAGCGCCCCGTCCAGACCAGCTCGCTCTCAGAAGCGCCCGCATATGAAAACGGTGTTCAAACCACACACGTGAGGTATATAGAGCGAGAGCAATAATTCTAGCCCTAGACCTCCTCAAACTCAAAACTGTTAACCTGTAGACATTTTTAAACGTCGCCTATGGAGATTTTTTTTTTTTTTTCCAAAATAGATTTTTATTGAAAGAAAAATAAATCAGTATAACAGTATCATCATACAGTTGTACAAGAAGTGGGGAACAGACATAAATTCTTACGATTGAGACAAATGTAACAATGAATTGACTATAACAGAAAATCTCTTGTTGATGCTTTACAACATATGCGCGGCGAGAGGGTTTAGACTAATCCATTATCACACTGAAGTAACTGTCGAGAGGGTGATGTTGATTATGGTGGCATAAGATATTTCTTCTTTTTCTATGGAGGTTTTTAAGGGTAAAAGTTTGTCGCCATTCCACGAGCGGGCGCAATTTTGAAGCGTGACATGTTGGGTATCAATTTACTCAGCCTAACGTCATCTTTCACAACATTAAAAAAAAAATTGGGCTAACTTTACTGTGCCCTTAATTTTTAATTCAAAAGAGTGTATTTTTTCCCAAAAAAGTGCGATTGTAAGACCGCTGCACAAATACGGTGTGACAGAAAGTATTGCAACGCCCACCATTTTATTCTCTAGGGCAGTGTTTCTCAACTCCAGTCCTCAAGGCGCCCCAACAGGTCATGTTTTCAGGCTCTCCATTATTTTGCACTGGTGATTTGATCAGTTTCACTGCCTTAGTAATTACCACAGCTGTTTTATCTGAGGGAAATCCTGAAAACATGACCTGTTGGGGCGCCTTGAGGACTGGAGTTGAGAAACATTGCTCTAGGGTGTCTGAAAAAAAAAATTATAATGTTTGGCGGTTATAAGTAATTTTCTAGCAAAAAAAAAAAATGATTTTAACTTTTTTAACAAGTGTCAAAAAGAGGCTCGGTCCTTAAGTGGTTAAAGTAACGCAGTGTCGTATCGCAAAAAAATGGTCTGGTCACTATGGGGGGTAAATCTTCCGGAGGGCAAGTGGTTAAGGGTGTGACTGAGGTTGAGGAGGGCAGGATATTTCCTACAAAGCTGGGCTCGAGAAGAACAGCAGAACACATTATTATACTGAAAGAGTAGTAGGTGCATAGAACAGACTTCCAACACAGGTAGCGATCCACAATTGAATGAACAGAATAAAGCTGAACACAGGTATGGATTTTATTGCATAGCTACATTGGCCCAGTTTGGATGTGTGTACCATACCTGTGGGATCCCCGTTGAAGTGGAGAATCGCCATAGTAGTCACCGCTACTACAGGGATCACCGTTATCTTCTGGGTCCCGTTGTCCTGGGGCATAGTAAACACAGGGGGGTCTCTCACTCAGCACTGTCGCCATTTACAGAACACCTTGCATTTTTCTCAATTAATACCAGGCCTTTTCTGATTGGATGAGGTGAAGCAGGGGTCTCAAACTGGCGGCCCTCCAGCTGTTATGGAACTACAAGTCCCATCATGCCTCTGCTTATGAGAGTCATGCTTGTAACTGTCAGCCTTGCAATGCCTCATGGGACTTGTAGTTTTGCAACAACTGGAGGGCCGCCAGTTTGAGACCCCTGCAATGTCATTGCCCCTCTCTCTACTTCATCCAATCAGAGAATGCTTTGTATTTATTGAGACAAATAAAATGTTTCTGTGACTCCCACGGTCTTCCAGGTCCCATTGTCCTGCTGCATAGTAAACACAGGAAATCCCTCGCTCGATGTACAGGTGACAATCGCTGTAGTAGCGGCAACTACTCTGGCGATTCTCTACTCCCACAGGTATAGTATATGCATATTTTCATTGGTCCAACCTTGAATTCATGTAGCTGAGACTTAAAATCCATACCTGGAGTTCAGCTTTGGGCTGCATTCACATCTCAGTGTTTTAAATCGACGATTTGCCGCGATTCTTCCGGCGGTTTCAAAGCGCTGAGGTGTGAATGACAAAAATCGCAGGAGGCACATTTGAGATGCCGTTCATTTGAATGTGGCGCCTAAAATTGCGGTGTGGTTCTGCCGCGATTGTCGCGTGATAAATCGCGCTCCAAATTGCGGCAACCCGCATCTCGTGAAGCATGCCGCCCCAAAAGCAGCTGAATTTTGTTTGGGGGGGGGGGGGGGGGGCGCGACAAGCTTCACGCGATGCGGGTTGCAGTGCGACAATCACGGCAGAACCGCATCGCAGTTTTAGATGCATTTATTGATATTTTTTTAATAGTAATAGCGGTGATCAGCGAATTTCACTTTTTGGGAAACAGTGACACCAATACAGTGATCAGTGCTAAAAAAAAAAAATGCACTGTCACTTTACTAATGACACTGGCAGGGAAGGGGTTAACATCGGGGGAGATCGAAGGGGGTAATTGTGTTCCTAGGGAGTGCTTTGTAACTGTGTGGGGGAGGGGGGGTGCTTTAACTGGGGGGTAGACAGAGATCCGTGTTCCTGCTTGGAAGAAACACAAGATCTCCATCTTCCCCTCTGACAGAACATCGATCTGCCTTGTTTACATAGACAGTTCTGTCTGCCTCGGGAACGATCGGCAGGTCCCGGCAGACAGAAGTGGGTCGCCCGGCGGCGCATGCGTACTCCCGACCTGAAAGAAAAAATGACGCACAGGTACGTGATTTTGCGCTGAAGGGCCGCCCTGCCGCAGTATATTTACGCGGGGCGGTCCGGAAGCGGTTATTGTGAAGATCACAGGGACATGACCCTCTGACAATAAAATAAGTTTACATTTTACAGAAGTGGTGGGTGCTTAGAACAGACTCAAAGCGGAGGTAATGATCAACAATTCTGTGATCAGTAAGGGCTCCTTTATATGTGTGCTAGCCCTTGCCTCCCCCCTCTGAAAAGTGATCCACAGTAAATCACTTTTCAGGGGCATTTTGATATATTGCCTCCTCAACATCTGTTTTAACCTTAAAAATGCCGCCACCGCCGTGTGAGCTGCACATATTCGTGGCACAGCCCCATTCACTTGAATGGGCTTCGTTCAGCAGCTCACATTTTCTGGCATGGGCAGCTGCATGCCTCTGTTTGGATAGTGGTGGTGGTGGTGGTGGTGGTGGTGGTGGTGGTGGTGGGGGGGTAATACTGTGGCTCAAACCCCTGCTTTTACCACCCCCCAGCCACTCATGTACATGGGATCAGCACAGATCTCTAATCAGACAACACTGATGTGACTTGTACTGGAGAAGTAGCAGGAAGTGAGTATTGGGGACACACACCACCCACTGTGCTATGAATGGGGGGGGGATCTGAGCCATGTGACTCCCCCCCATCACCCACCTTGCTGACACTCATCTTCTCCATCTGTGCCACCACGTTCTCTGACATCCCGATCACTCCGACCTCCTCCGCAACCCGGCAAATGCAGCAGCTGATGCAACCGGCAACACGACAGTGACAACCTAACCCAGAGACACGCCCAGGGCGAGCATAGGGGCCAATCGCGGAAAGCGGCGCGCTGCCTCCCCGCCCACAAACTGAGAGGCTTGTCCCCAGCGAGCCAATCACAGCGGAGTGTAAGATAGGTTGGTCTGCACTGGGCGATTCACCGGGTACTGCACGCCTTCTCAGGTGTCGTGTGCCAGCGACGTGGACGCGCGACGTCATCCCAGTGTGGGACACGTGATCCAGCGTACGTCGCGGTGAGGAGGCGTGTCTGAGGAATGGCTGGTTGTTGGGTGTTTCCGGTCTGCGCCAGGGTAGCTCACTTCCGGTTCCCTCATTGTCACTTTCCGGGTGCAGGTTGTTTTATATTTGTAGGTCCTCCTGGTTTCCTAGCAGCTTCAACGTCTCAGGGAGAGGTGACGACATAATAGCACTGCAATAGTAATACACACAGTATATGTGGGCTGCTTCAACCGCTTGAAGACCAGGCCTTTTCTGGTTTATACGTTTAAATCCGTTTTTGTTGATAGAAAATTACTTATAACCCCCAAATATATATATATATATATATATATATATATATGAGTAGAGACCCTAGGGTATAAAATGGTGACTTAAACATTTTCTTTATAATGTCCCATGGTACTTTTAACACCTTCCCGCCCGGTCTATAACAGTTTAATGATATACATAAAAAAATGATACCTGTGGAACAAACCACGATAAGATATAGAAAGATGCTCAATATAATGACCTCCTATGTGTAAAAAACATTATATATATATATCTATGCTCTATATCTGAAAGATCAGACAGTACTCAGGTAGTTTGTTTACAAATCATGAGATAACTGACATTCAATTATGAAAACCATCATATGAAGCAAAATAATGAACGAATATAAAGTCATGTGACCTAACCAATTGTCCCTTGGATCCTGTTCCCTCACAACTACTACGGTCACCCTCTTCTTCAATCCTATGCTCCCTCACTCACATCTTCAATCTCTCCCTCTCTAGTGGCATCTTCCCCTCCCCTCTAAAACATGCGCAGATCACTCCCATATTTTAAAAAGCCCTCACTGGACCCCACCAACCTGAACAACTTAAGACCCATCTCATTACTCCCATTCACCTCTAAACTTCTAGAATGTTTAGTCTACAACCGTCTTAGCTCCTACCTCATTGAAAATATCCTTCTTGACCCCTTACAGTCTGGCTTTTGCTTGCAGCACTCCACGGAAACTGCCTTACTAAAACTCACTAACGATTTACTAACTGCTAAAACCAACAGCCAGTACTCCATACTCCTACTACTTGACCTCTCTGTGGCCTTTGATACTGTTGACCACCCGCTCCTTCTCAATAAACTACATTCCCTTGGTCTCCGAGATTCTGCTCTATCCTGGTTCTCTGCCTATTTATCACAGCGCTCCTTCAGTGTCACCTACAACTCTGTCTCCTCCTCTCCATTGCCCCTTTCTGTGGGGGTCCCCCAAGGCTCTGTTCTTGTACCCCTTCTCTTCTCTATCTACACCTCCTCCCTTGGTCACTTGATAACCGCCCACGGCTTCCAATACCACTTATACGCTGATGACACCCAAATCTATCTGTCTACTCCTCACCTCACTCCTTCAGTCTCCTCTCACATTACTAACTTATAAGGATGAGCTCCAGTGTGTTCGCAAGCTGTACGTGCCGAGCCCGCCAGGAAGTCGGCGCTGCGCTAATCACAGGCAGTGAGACATTTCCTGATCTTTGCAGCCGCACATCGGGAAATGTCTCACTGCTTGTGATTAGCGCAGCGCCGACTTCCTGGCGGGCTCGGCACGTGCAGCTTGCGAACACGCCGGAACTCATCCTTCCTAACTTATTAACTGACATATCAGCATGGACGTCGCACCACTTCCTTAAACTAAATCTCTCTAAAACTGATCTATTAATATCCCCCGCTCCACGCTAGAGCTGCACAATTAATCGTTGAAAGATCGCGATCTCGATTCACCCCCTCTGACGATCTGTATTGCAGTTTTTCCAGATTCTTTCATGTAACAAGTATAGAGAGTTCTCTGCTCACTCTGGCAGTCTGCCAAGTTTTTAACAACATTGTAACTCTTCCTTCTTAGATCAGAGGAATAAAACTTCTGTGTGAATATGCAGGAAGTTTAACCACTTAAAATCTAAACCTTTTTGGGGCGCATGCGCGGCGGGCAATGATGGCGGACGCTTGAGAGTCTAGCTCCGGACCCGCTCCTTCCATTCCCGGACCCTGCTCAGCAACGCTAGCTCCATCAGACCCAGGATCCACTGTAAAAGCTCCCGGAACACCCCGGGCACCTCATGGGGAAAATAGGATCCCAGCGGCACGGATACCAGGGGTTTGTTCCGCCTCCGACCTCCCGGCCGGCTCAAAGCATGGAGCGGTTCCTGTATAGGCCGCAATCCCCGGCCTCAATTAGCCAGATGGCTGCAACGCTCGCCGCGGAACGAACGACAGATGCAGCAAACATTACACCGGACCTCTCTGCTCATGGTCCCCTAACTCAAGAGACATCCCTCTCTGCACAACAACAAAGAGGGGAGACCTCACACAGCAACTACAGAGAAACAGCAGAACACGCTGCGGACCACCTTGCTGATCATCCTGCATTGTTCACAGGTATTTCTAGTTCTGTTCCCCCATCCCAAGAGAAAAACCCAGACAGCTCAGCTACAGTTACAGTTGCGGTGCTGGACTTAAAGCTACAGACCCTGCTACAAGACCTGACCCGCAACTTTACAGTAGCAGTAGGGAAACTGGCTCAGGAGCTCCGAGGGGAAATCGATCAATTGGGCGATCGAACGGACACTTTAGAATCCAAGTTTGACGAACTGGTGAAATACGTACACGTGCTTGAAGAAGATAATGCGACACATAAACAAAATGTTTTCCAGGTCCAATTACAGCAGGAAGACCTGGAGAACAGAGAGAGACGTCAAAATGTGAGAATTCGTGGAATTCCGGAAACAGTCCCTGACAAAGAAATACGTCCCTATCTTCTAGGACTATTTGTCACTATAGCTCCACATATTCCAGATATCGACTGGAGGCTAGATAGGGCCCACAGGTCCCTAGCTCCGAAACCACCCCCCGGTACCAACCCGAGAGACGTACAGTGGCTTGCGAAAGTATTCGGCCCCCTTGAACTTTTCAACCTTTTGCCACATTTCAGGCTTCAAACATAAAGATATAAAATTTTAATTTTTTGTGAGGGATCACCAACAAGTGGGACACAATTGTGAAGTGGAACGAAATCTATTGGATATTTTAAACTTTTTTAGCAATTAAAAAACTGAAAAGTGGTGCGTGCAAAATTATTCGGCCCCTTTACTTTCAGTGCAGCAAACTCACTCCAGAAGTTCAGCGAGGATCTCTGAATGATCCAATGTTGTCCTAAATGACTGATGGTGATAAATAGAATCCACCTCTGTGTAATCAAGTCTCTGTATAAATGCACATGCTCTGTGATAGTCTCAGGGTTCTGTTGAAAGCGCAGGGAGCATCATGAAGACCAAGGAACACACCAGGCAGGTCCGTAATACCGTTGTGGAGAAGTTTAAAGCCAGATTTGGATACAAAAAGATTTCCCAAGCTTTAAACATCCCAAGGAGCACTGTGCAAGCGATCATTTTGAAATGGAAGGAGTATCAGACCACTGCAAATCTACCAAGACCTGGCTGTCCCTCTAAACTTTCAGCTCAGACAAGGAGAAGACTGATCAGAGATGCAGCCAAGAGGCCCATGATCACTCTGGATGAACTGCAGAGAACTACAGCTGAGGTGGGAGAGTCTGTCCATAGGACAACAATCAGTCGTACACTGCACAAATCTGGCCTTTATGGAAGAGTGGCAAGAAGAAAGCCATTTCTCAAAGATATCCATAAAAATTCTTGTCTAAAGTTTGCCACAAGCCACCTGGGAGACACACCAAACATGTGGAAGAAGGTGCTCTGGTCCGATGAAACCAAAATCAAACTTTTTGGCCACAATGCAAAACGATATGTTTGACGTAAAAGCAACACAGCTCATCACACTCAACACACCATCCCCACTGTCAAACATGGTGGTGGCAGCATCATGGTTTGGGCCTGCTTTTCTTCAACAGGGACAGGGAAGATGGTTAAAATTGAGGGGAAGATGGATGCAGCCAAATACAGGACCATTCTGGATGAAAACCTGTTGGAGTCTGCAAAAGACCTGAAACTGGGACGGAGATTTATCTTCCAACAAGACAATGATCCCAAACATACAGCAAAATCTACAAAGGAATGGTTCACAAATAAACGTATCCAGGTGTTAGAATGGCCAAGTCAAAGTCCAGACCTGAATCCAATCGAGAATCTGTGGAAAGAGCTGAAAACTGCTGTTCACAAACACTCTCCATTCAACCTCACTGAGCTCGAACTGTTTTGCAAGGAAGAATGGGCAAGAATTTCAGTCTCTTGATGTGCAAAACTGATAGAGACATAGCCCAAGCGACTTGCAGCTGTAATCGCAGCAAAAGGTGGCTCTACAAAGTATTAACGCAAGGGGGCCGAATAATTTTGCACGCCCCACTTTTCATTTTTTTATTAGTTAAAAAAGTTTAAAAAATCCAAAAGATTTCGTTCCACTTCACAATTGTGTCCCACTTGTTGGTGATTCTTCACAAAAAATAAAAGATTTATATCTTTATGTTTGAAGCCTGAAATGTGGCAAAAGGTTGAAAAGTTCAAGGGGGCCGAATACTTTCGCAAGCCACTGTAATAGCTCGCTTCCACTATTATGAAAGCAAGGAGGCCCTCACAATGGCCACACGAAATAAAAATCGCATTGAATATAAAGGTGCTAAACTTCAAATTTTTAGCGACTTATCACCCATCACTCTCGCCAAAAGACGTGAATTACGGCCAGTAACCATGCATCTCCAACATCACCAAGTTGCCTACAGGTGGGGTTTCCCTTTTCGCCTCTCGGCCTCGAGAGATGGTACCCAATACTCGATGCGAGCCCTACACGAATGTGAGGCCTTTGTCCGCAATTTGGGACTGCCGCCTATACCTGAAGAAGAACTCCCTCCACCACCTTTAAATATGATTCCCGCCCCTCTTCAACCACTTACAGAGATCTGGACCCCAGTTCGTCGGAGACGTCAAAGAAACCTTTCCACCCCTCAACGTCCTGCTTCGGCTAGAATGCCTACCTGAACTCTTCCCACTCAATGAGGAGAAGCTCCTCAATATTTTCCCTTTTTTGTTCCTACCATTTTCCTCGGTACTCCGAGGGTTTGTTGATGACAGCACCATGGTGTCCGCAGAGAGAGACCTCCCCAATCCTGCTCTTGATGACCTAGTTTAACGGCAACTGATCCAGTCTGTGGACTTCAACTCCCCGGTCGAGATGGTCCTCACCCACTCCCCTTTTTTTTCCCCCAGAATCCAAAGTTTAAAGTTTCCATACCTAATTTTCTTTTCCTTTTAGAGGGAGCAGGTACCGCTCCGTCCGTGTTGCTGACCGGAATGCCCCTCTACAGGTCTATGGCTGATAGCCAAGGCCCCCTGAAGATTTTTTCATCTTCAGGCTTACAAAATGTTTTTTCTTTATTACCTTTTGGATTACTTTTTGTAGTTCATATTTTTTCTTTTTCTTTTTTTCTTTTCAAACCTAGGCCCTTTTTTGGCCTGAATATATGTCTAACATTCTCTGTTTATTTTGTTAATATATATTTGCTCACTGTCTATATGACAATTGAGAAAAGTACAAAGGTATTACCGATTAATCTACTTTGGTTAGACATGCTGTTGTTTACTATTAAGATTTCATTTGCTGTAAAATTTATGTCCTCCTCATGGCTCTGAAGGTCTTCTCGTGTAACGTGAAGGGGTTGAACTCTATCCACAAGCGCTGGCTAGCCTTGAAGGAATTCAGAGCCTCTGGAGCCGATGTGGTCATGGTTCAGGAGACACACTTTCGCCCGGGAGGCTCCTTTAAGTTCGCTTCTAAATCGTTTCCTAACACATTTGTAGCCTCTGACCCATCTGGGAAGGCAGGTGTAGCAATTTTGTTCAAAAACTCATGTCCTATAAGAGTAATTGACTCAAAATTGGACCCCCAAGGGTATGTCATCCTGAACTGTGTCCATTTAAAGATGAAACTCACGATAGTTAACATCTATGCACCCAATTCTGGACAGATAGGATTCCTCACTAAGGTCCTTGAAGAAGTACAAAATTCCTCTCATCCATTCACAATTGTGGGAGGAGATTTCAACATGTGTATATCCGCCAACAAAGATAGATTTAGCCTCCTCCAAGACACCCCCCCAACTCAATCCTATAGGCTATCTACTTCCTTTCGCAAACTAATTCGTACCCATAACCTGTTTGACTCTTGGAGAGTGAAACATCCTACTGGTAAACAATTCACTTTTTATTCCCCCCCACACAAAGGATACTCTCGTCTCGATTACTTCCTACTCTCCGCACCCCTGCTACCCCAACTAGTTGCCTCTGAGATTGGCCCAATTACATGGTCCGACCATGCACCCATAACATTAGATATATCCCTACATTCAGCATTTCCTAAGGTCTGTCACTGGAGACTTAATGAGTCTCTTCTGAAAAATGAGGTCATTAAACAGCAACTCCAAACAAAATTGATTGAATACTTCCAGCTTAATGACGGCTCTGTCTCGGACACTTCCATACTGTGGGAGGCCCACAAGGCCTTCTTTAGGGGTGAGTGCATATCTGCTGGGTCGCATAGGAAGCGAGACTCGCTTCAACAAAAATCTGAACTTTTGACTCAATTACGCTCAGCCGAGGTGCACTTACTTCAAGCCCCCACAATAACCCGTCTACGGGAGGTGATATCTATCCGTAATAAAATTAAGTCCTTGGAAATGAATAAAATCTCCAAATCCATTCTATGGTCAAGGCAGAAATTCTATGAATATGCTGACAAGCCCCACAGAATGTTAGTGAACAGGCTGAAACCACGTCCAAGCCTCTCCATCCCTGACCATTTAACACAAATGGATGGAACCCCCACATACTGTCCCCAATCCATGTCTAAGGTCTTTGGAGAATTTTATAACAAATTATATAATTGCTTGAGCTCTGATCCACATACCCAATTCACCCAAAAGAAATTCGATTCATTTATGTCGTCTTTGAAGCTTCCACAAATATCCCCTGACCAGCGCTCCTCACTAAATGCTCCCATTACCACTGAAGAATTGACTGAAGTGACTAAACAACTTCCTTTACATAAATCCCCAGGTCCAGATGGACTCCCCTACTCTTATTACAAAACCTTCCTTCCTATACTATCCCCACATATGTTAAATCTATATGCCTCCCTATTAAAAGGTACAATACCCCATTCCCAATTTCTTCATGCCCATATCATAGTCATACCAAAACCAGATAAAGACCCATCTATCCCTGACAACTACCGGCCAATCGCCCTATTAAACTCTGACTACAAGATTTTCACCAAAATTCTGGCTAATAGACTCTCAAAAATTTTACCATCTCTGATAAATAGAGATCAGGTTGGATTCGTCCCCCTGAGACATGCAGGGGACAACACTAGACGCACCATAGATCTTGTCGACTTGCTTACTAGAACTAAAACTCCGGCAGTAATATTAAGCTTAGATGCACAGAAAGCATTTGACCGCCTTAGCTGGCCTTTCATGTTTGCGATCCTGTCCAAATATGGTTTCTCGGGTCCCTTTGTACAGGCTCTTAAATCCTTATACTCTCACCCAACCTCCCAAGTACAACTTTCATCCTATTTATCTTCCCCATTCCCCCTTAGCAACGGTACTAGACAGGGATGCCCTTTGTCACCTCTACTTTTTATACTCAGCTTAGAACCTTTAGCTGCAACAATTCGTGAATGTCCCTCCATTGTAGGAGTACGCCTGCGTCAGTTAGAATACAAATTATCCCTTTTTGCAGACGATATTCTTTTAACACTTACTCAACCACATACGTCCCTACCTACGCTACATAAAATTCTAAACTCTTTTAGCGAAATCTCAGGGTTTAAAATTAACACTAGCAAAACGGAAGCTCTTCCCATAAACATCACACCAACTAACTTGGTCACCCTTAAACAGAACTATAACTATCACTGGAGCTCCACATCCTTGAAATACTTAGGTATCCGAATAACAGCATCATATTCCTCTCTATATCAGGCGAACTTCCCCCCCCCTATTCCAAGAAATTAACCGCTTGCTAACCCATTGGACCGCTCTGCCCATCTCTCTCCTTGGACGTATAAATATTCTAAAAATGTCTATCCTTCCTAAACTACTGTACCTATTTGAGACACTTCCAGTAGCAATACCAATGTCTCAGTTGAAAAATCTTCAAAGAAGAAGCCTACGTTTTATATGGAACAACGCTTCACATAGAGTGGCGGGCTCAGTGGTCATGGCACGTAAGCTTAGGGGAGGCCTAGGGGCCCCAGACTTCATCAAATACTACTATGCCTCTCATCTAAGGGTCCTCACTTCGTGGACCAATAGAACAGCCCCAAGCAGATGGGCGGATATTGAAATGAGCATAACTTCCCCAGTACACCCATGCTACATGTTGTGGCCGTCCACTGACAAATATATGCCCCAGCTGAGAACCCTTTGCCTGGCCCCAATGCTCTTTACATTGGCAATATGGAAGAAATGCTCCACTAAATATTCACTTTCATCCCCATGCTCACCTCTCACCAACATACTTTTTAATCCAGACATCCCAGATAGTTTGTCCTATGACCGTATGGCGCATTGGACTAAGGCTGGGATTTTTCAGTTATGGCAGCTAGTCAACCCAACCACGAGACACCTATTGTCTTTTGAGGACCTTCAAAAACACCACCAATTACCCAAAACAATATTCTATTCATATCTACAAATCAGACACTTCTTTTCTACCAAAGCTCCTTCACTATCTTTAGATAAACCTACGCAATTTGAAATGCTATGTGCTACAGGCCCTCATGAACCCCAACTGATATCCACCATTTATAGAATACTCCATGAGGCCAATCCCCTTAAAGTAGATACACATCACTATATGAGGAAATGGGCACAGATTCTCCAACATGACATATCTTTACTAGATTGGGATAAGATTTGGGTCTCCACCTCCAAAAGTTCCCGATGCATTTCCCACAAAGAAACCGGCTACAAGATACTTATGTTTTGGCATAAAACCCCAGAAAGATTACATGCGATCGATTCGTCCATATCCCAATTATGTTGGAGATGTAACATGGCGGTCGGCTCACACTTTCACATCTTCTGGGAATGTTCCTTAGTTTCACAATTCTGGGAACAGATCCAAACCCTATTAGAGAATCTGTTGGGAGTCCTCGTTCCCCTAGACCCCATGTACTATATACTAGGCCTTCCCTATCAAGGCCTTCACAAATTAAAGCAGAAACTGATGTCCTACGTGTTATTAGCAGCTAAGAAAGTTATTCCCAAACTTTGGCTATCCAATTCCCCTCCCACCCTTTCACGCACTCTATCTATCTTAATGGATATACGCAGAATGGAACCCTTAACTGCCATTGTTGATGATTCCACACAGAAATTTTCTCTTATATGGCAACCATGGGATGACTATGAAAATAACATTAAGACAAATGAAACTAGTGGAAACGACGGATATGCACAGTAATTCACACTTTCTACCTCTTCGGATTAATATTTATTTTACTCTTCTGATGGTGTGGAATTTTCCTAACAAGTTATCCACTTTCTGTAGGACATGTAGGGTATTCACAGCAAATTGCTTAATAAATAACCAAAGGTTTTTCTTGTTTGGTATTACCATTTTTAAAGCAGTAATGTAAGTTACTTTAAAGTCTTTGATAAGGATGTGCACCCTCGATTGACAGTGTTGAAACCTTCTGTTTTCCTCTCATCCCGAATGTGACATCATTGTTATTATAATTGTTATGAATAAATGTTAAATAAACAATTTAAAAAAAAAAAAAAAACCTTTTTCTGACACTTGTTTCTAATGCCCTGTACACACGGTCGGACTTTGTTCGGACATTCCGACAACAAAATCCATGGATTTTTTTCCGATGGATGTTGGCTCAAACTTGTCTTGCATACACACGGTCACACAAAGTTGTCGGAAAATCCGATCGTTTTAAACGCGGTGACGTAAAACATGTACGTCGGGACTATAAACGGGGCAGTGGCCAATAGCTTTCATCTCTTTATTTATTCTGAGCATGCGTGGCACTTTGTCCGTCGGATTTGTGTACACACGATCGGAATTTCCGACAACGGATTTTGTTGTCGGAAAATTTTATCTCCTGCTCTCCAACTTTGTGTGTCAGAAAATCCGATGGAAAATGTCCGATGGAGCCCACACACGGTCGGAATATCCGACAACACGCTCCGATCGGACATTTTCCATCAGAAAATCCGACCGTGTGTACGGGGCATTACAGTTAAAATCATTTTTTTTTGCTAGAAAATTACTTGGAACCCCCAAACATTATATATATATATATATATATATATATATATATATATATATATATTTTTTAGCAGAGGCCCTAGGGAATAAAATGGCGATTGTTGCAATTTTTTATGTCACACTGTATTTGCACAGTGGTCTTTCAAACGCATTTTTTTGGGAGAAATACACTTCAATGAATAAAAAAAAAAAAAAAAAAACACGAAACAGTAAAGTTATCCCAATTATTTTGTTTAATGTGAAAGATGATGTTACGCTGTGAGAATCGTGATCTATCTTCTCAGCAAACAAATCGCGATTCTCATTTTAGCCAGAATCGTGGAGCTCTACCCCCCGCCCGTGCCACCCTCCATGACTTTTCCATTAAAATCAACAATGCAACCATCAGTCCCTCCCCTCACGTCAGGGTACTAGGTGTAATCCTAGACTCTGACTTGTCATTTCAGCCTCAAATCCAATCGTTGTCAAAAGCTTGTCGAATTCACCTCCGTAACATCTCTAAAATTCGCCCCTTTTTAACAAATGAAACCACCAAGCTCCTCATTCACTCCCTTGTTATCTCTCGCCTTGACTATTGCAACTCCCTTCTCATTGGCCTGCCTCTCCATAGGCTATCCCCTCTTCAGTCTATTATGAATGCTGCTGCCAGACTTATCCACCTTACCAACCACTCAGTGTCTGCCAACCCTCTTCTCCAATCCCTACACTGGCTCCCAATCACCCAGCAAATTAAATGCAAAATTCTAACCACAACGTACAAAGCCATTCACAACTCTGCCCCGAGCTCCATCACCAATCTTGTCTCCAAATATCACCCAAATCGACCTCTCCGCTCTTCTCAAGACCTCCTACTCTCAAGCTTTCTCGGCTATCCCCTACTCTTGCTACCTTCAGGCGATCCCTGAAAAATCTCTTCATGTCTCCAACTAATCTTCTACCACTTCCATCAGCTCATTCCCCACAGTTACAACCTTTTGTACCACCTGCCCCACCCTATTAGATTGTAAGCTCTTCTGAGCAGGGCCCTCTTAATCCTCTTGTATTTTATTGTATTATAACTGTATTGTCTCCTTTTTATATTGTAAAGTGCTGCATAAACTGTTGGCGCTATATAAATCCTGTATATTAATAATAAGTGAATATTCAAAGTCCATCAACATAAGTGCATAGTGACATGGTGACTTGAAATATATACTTTGTGCAGACACAATTTGCTAGTAGATGATCCACCACCAATAAGTACAAGGTTTACCGGAAAAATTGAACCCAAATAGGCATACGCCTAATGAGTCAGTAAAGCTTGTGGTGTAATACACCCAGAGGAACCATCATCAGCACATACAGCATCAAATTGGGAATGTAGACTCCTACTGTATGGTCCTTAACAGCACTGCTTCCAGTGGGTACCCACCAAAAAGGGTAATGGCCAGAGAATGAATCAGAAGGTCTCTCCCAAATGTTGTATTTTATAAGAAGAAGAAGAAATAGGCCACATAGTGTGATTCCAGTTCAATGAAAAGGATATTTATTGTATAAAAAAGGGAACACTCACATTTGTGAAGATAAAAAAGCACTTGTAATAAAAGATCATGACGCAGTGGAATCAGCAGATTACCTACAACCACGATTCGTCTAATAAGACATCATCTGGGTTGCTTGTCCACTGCAGCCACTGCGTATATATTAAGCATTATAACCCCCTTAATGAGTTACAGCTCCCTGGTAATTGAATGCATTTGCACTTACTTCCGGTCGTAGCCAAAATGGCGCTGAGGCATGCAGTCCATGCCTCACTCTGAATTGTGGTAATATCAGCGGTATAGGATTCACACCTCGTTCTGAGAGATGGCGCGGAGGCGTGCATTTTAACCCTCGTTCTGAGATGTGTTGGTATCAGCAGTGTGAGGTTCACACCTCATTCTGAGGAAAAGTTCGGTGGAAATGACAACACCAAGTTTGTCATGATACCATTCACTAATGACTGGCAAGAAGGATAAATGCCTACTTCCGGTCTCAGCCAAAATGGTGCGAGGTTAGTATTTTTTTTCATAATTTAGTGGGCTATTACCCCTGCAAGAAATGTGTTGTGTGTTTACACAACACACGTGGCAGATGTCAATCTTTGGAGTTCAAATCCATGATCACTAACCGGATATATCCAATTAGGGGATTCTACACATGTGCCACTAGACACATTGTCTACATGATAACGTGCCTTTGTGGCAAACAATATGACTTTATATTCGTTCACTATTTTGCTTCATATGATGGTTTTCATAATTGAATGTCAGTTATTTCATGATTTTTAAACAAATTACCTGAGTACTGTCTGATTTTTCAGATATAGAGCATAGATATTTTTTTACACATAGGAATTAATTGTATTGAGCATCTTTCTATATCTTATTGTGGTTTGTTCTATAGGTATCATATTAGCTCTGCTCTTTTTTATGTACAGTGGAACCTCGGATTGCGAGTAACGCGGTTAACGAGCGTTTCGCAATACGAGCACTGTATTTTTAAAAATCGTAACTCGGTTTGCGAGTGTTGTCTCGCAAAACAAGCACGAATCAGGCCAAAGCAGTGTGCAGTACCACTTTTAGCCTGAGGTGAGGTTTGCCGAGGTCAGCCTAAGTGTATTCAGCCTTTTCGGCCGTTTCCGAAGGCTCTCCAGCGCCCCCCCCCGCCTCTGGCCGCATGCGGTATTGCATCCCATTGAAGTCAATGCAGAACTAATTATTTTCGTTTTCATTTACTTCAATGGGAAAACTCACTTTGATATGTGAGTACTTTGGATTACGAGTATACTCCTGGAACGGATTATGCTCATAATTCGAGGTTCCACTGTATATAGTTTTTTTACTTTGCAAACTGATCTTTTCCTGTGGCGGCTGCTATCACACAATTTAAAGAGACAGCGCGGTTCACCTACTTTATAATTTTATAACAGATTGGCGGCCAGTGTGGTGGCTTTCTCATTCTGGGTGGATGTCATATGATGTCGTTCAGAACAGGGCTCACGGCAATCCGTTATTGGCATTCTTCTCTTCACGCAAGGAAAACCGATAAGCGACATTCCTCAGTGGGGACATCTGCACTGATAATCAGTGCAGCCCCATCAGGGATGCCTGCCAGTGCCCACCAGTGCTGCCTTTTAGTGCCCATCAGTGTTGCCAATCATTGCCGCTTAGCAGTGCCCATCAGTGATGCCTATCAGTGCCCAATAGGTGCCACTTATCAGTGCTGCCTTTCAGTGCCAATCAGTGATGCCTGCCAGTGTTGTCTTTCAGTGCCCATCAATGATGCCAATCAGTGCCGCCTATCATTGCCCATAAGTGCTGCTTAGCAGTGCCCATCAGTGCTGCCTTTCAGTGCCCAGCCGTGATGCCAGTCAGTGTCCATCAGTGACGCTTAGCAGTGCCCACCAGTGCTGCCTTTCAGTGCCCCTTAGCAGTGCCCAGCTTTGATGCTTGTGAGTCCATCAGTGCTGCCTTTCATTGCCAATCAGTGATGCCTGGTAGTGCGCACCAATGCTGCCTTTCAGTGCCCATCAGTGATGCTTATCATTGCCCATAAGTGCCACTTAGCAGTGCCCATCAGTGCTACCTTTCAGTGCTAGTAAGTGATGCCTGTCAGTGTCTCCTATCATTGCCCATAAGTGCCGCCTAGCAGTGCCCATCAGTGCAGCCTCATCAGCACACATCAGGGAAGGAGAAAGATTACTTATTTACAACATTTTTTCGCAGAAACTTTTTTTGGATGTTTTTCATTTGTTTAGCTAAAAATAAAAAACCCCAGTGATGATTAAATACCACCAAAAGAAAGTTCTATCTGTCTCTGATAAAAATGTTGTTTGGGTACAGCATTGCATGAACTGCACAAATGTCATTCAAAGTGCGAGAGCGCTGAAAGCTGAAAATTGGCCTGGGCAAAAAGGAGGTGAAAGTTCCCAGTATTGAAGCGGTTAATGAATTCAAAAACAAAACGCAGTATATACCCCACTTTTTTTGTATAGTATGAAAGATGATGTTACGCCGAGTAAATAGATACCTAACATGTCATGCTTTAAAATTACGCACACTTGTTGAATGGCAAAAAAAGCTATTAGATTGTAAGCTCTAATGAGCAGGGCCCTCCTAACCGTCTTGTATTTTATTGTATTGTAGCTGTACTGTCTCCCTTTTTATATTGTAAAGTGCTGCGTGAACTGTTGGCACTATATAAATCCTCCATAATAATAATAATAATAATAATAACTAGGGTACTTAAAAATCTCCATAGGCGACGATTTAAAAATGTTTACGTTACAAGTTTGGAGTTACATATCAGGTTTGGTGCTAGAATTTTTGCTCTCACTAGAACATACGCTGCAATACCTCATGTGTGGTGCAAACACCGTTTACATATGCGGGCGCGACCTACGTATGCGTTCACTTCTGCGTGGGAGCACAAGGGAACGGATGTGGTTTACATTTTTTTTTTTTATTTTTTTTTTTTACACAGTCCCTTTAATTTTTTTTTATTACTTTTATTCTTTTCACAAGAAATGTAAACATTCCCTTGTGATAGAAATACGTCATAACAGGTCCTCTTTATGGAGATATCTGGGGTCTATAAGATTTATTATTCTGTATAGAGTAGGTTATAACCCCTGTCAGTTTTTTTTTTTTTTTTTTTTATGCCATCTGACTAACTATGTACCTATGTGTCCCATTGTGAATATCTCACTTCCTGTCCTGCAGCCAAAACAGGAAGTGAGAGGAAATCTCTCCAAAGTGAGAGAATCCCTTGTCACCAGAACTGTTGTCCCCATTAGAAGATTTCCCGTCTATTTCCTGTTCTGATGTCAACCTAAAATTTGTCAGTTTTCTTTCACATTGACTCTCAGTAATAATGGTAAACAGAGCAAAGAGAGGGTAAATCTCCATAATAGGGACGCTATAGCAATAAAAACTGACAGGTGTTGTAACCCCTCTCCACTCTATCCATAACTAAAAAAAAAGTCTTGCCTTTAGTTGTACCTCAAAGAGGAGCTCTAGGCTCCCCCCAAAAAAACAAATACTGTAGCTGCTGACTTTTAATATAAGGACAATTACTTGTCCAATGATCCAGCGATGTCTTCACCCGAGCCAATTCTTTAATCGGCTTTGGGTGCAGTCACCGGCATCTCAAGTAAAGGAAACAGGAAGTGAAGCTTTGTGGCTTCACAGCCGGTTAGCTACTGCGCCTTGTGAATGGTCCTCCAGTATTCTGGGACCTGTGATGTGTCCCAGAAGACTGTGGGAGAAGGGGGGTGGGGGGGGGGCTAAACTTCCAGCTCAGATTGGTATTGCACGACTGCGCAATTGTCAGTTAAAGTAATGCAGTGCCGAATCACAAAAAATGACCTGGTCATGAAGGGGGGTAAATCTTCTGGAGCTGGAGTGGTTAATTGAACAAGCTGAAGTTAGAAGCCAGTTGGTTACTACGCACAGCTGCACCAGATTTTGCACTTTTCAGTTTTAGTAAATCAACCCCAATATATTACTCAATTATTGGTAAAATCGAAAAAATAAAAAGAGGTTGCAATTACAGTCATGGTATATTTTTATATAGTTACATTGTTCTGTTTGGACCAATGGAACTATGCATATGCAGTGGGGAAAATAATTATTTGATCTCCTGCAGATTTTGTAAGTTTGCCCACTTACAAAGAAATGAAGGGGCTATCATTTTTATCATAGGTGTATTTTAACCACTTGCCGACCACCCACCACAGTTATACTAGGGAACACTTAACTCCTTGAGCGCCCCCTAGTGTTATCCCCTTCCCTGCCAGTGTCATTTATACAGTGATCAGTGGCTATTTTCAGCTCCGATCACTGTAATAATGTCACTGGTCCCTCAAAGTGTCCGATCTGTCCGCCGCAATGTCGCAGTCCTGCTACAAATCGCTGAACACCACCATTACTAGTTAAAAAAAAAAAAAAGAAGAATAAAAATGTAATAAATCTTTCCCCTATTTTGTAGATGCTATAACTTTTGCGCAAACCAATAAATATACGCTTATTGCAATTTTTTTTTCACCAAAAATATGTAGAATACATATTGGCCTAAACTGATGAAGAATTTTTTTATATTATTATATTATATTATTATTATTATTATTATTATTATTATTGCAAAACGTAAAAAATATCGAATTTTTTTGTTTATAGCGCAAAAAAAAAAAAAAAAGGTGATCAAATGCCACCAAAAGAAAGCTCTATTTGTGGGAAAAAATAGGATGTCAATTTTGTTTGTGTACAACGTCGCATGACCGCGCAATTGTCAGCTAAACTGACGCAGTGCCTGGTCATTAACCACTTGCCGACTGCCCGCCGTCAATCGATTGGCGGTGGCAGAATGGCACTCCTGCGCAAATCGCCGTAGCTGTACAGCGGGTGCTTTAGGGAGTATAGGGGGTGCGCACGCGCGCGCGCGCCACCACTAGTGACATTTATACAGTAATCAGTCTATTTTTATAGCACTGATCGCTGTATAAATGTCAATGGTCCCAAAAATGTGTCAAAAGTGTCTGATCTGTCCGCCGCAATGTCGCAGTCCCGATAAAAATCGCAGATCACCGCCATTACTAGTTTTAAAAAAAAAAATGTACCAAAAATATGTAGAATATATAATCGGCCTAAACGGATGAACAATTTTTTTAAAATCTTGGGATATTTATTATAGCAAAAAGTAAAAATATTGTGTTTTTTTCAAAATTGTCGCTCTTTTTTTGTTTATAGCGCAAAAAATAAAAACCGCAGAGGTGATCAAATATTTTTTGTGGGAAAAATAGGGCCTAAATTTTGTTTGGGTACAACTTCCCACAACCGTGCAATTATCAGTTAAATTGACACAGTGCTGTATTGCAAAAAATGGCCTGATCAGGAAGGGGGTAAATCCTTCTGGGGCTGAAGTGGTTAAATGATAGACAGAATATCAACCAAAAATCCAGAAAAAACACATGATACAAATGTTATAAATTGAGTTGCAGTTCAGCAAGTAAAATAAGTATTTGATCCCCAAGCAAAACATGACTTAGTACTTGGTGGAAAAACCCTTGTTAGCCATCACAGAGGTCAGACGTTTCTTGTAGTTAGTGACCAGGTTTGCACACATCTCAGGAGGGATTTTGGTCCACTCTTCTTTACAGATCTTCTCTAAATCCTGAAGGTTTTTTAGCTGACGTTTGGCAACTCAAAGTTTCAGCTCCCTCCATAAATTTTCTATAGGATTAAGGTCTGGAGACTGGCTAGGCCATTCCATGACATTAATGTGCTTCTTGAGCCACTCCTTTGTTGCCTAGGCGGTATGTTTTGGGTCATTGTCATGCTGGAAGGCCCATCCACGACGTGTGGCGGTGCGTCCATTAGTGGCACCCGATCAGGCGTGGGTCTAATACCCATCACCTGATTGAAGGCACAGATGCTCCAAATGGACGCCTAGCAGGAAGGAAGAAGAGACAAATGGAGGACACAGGATCCCACAACTTGCCACTGTCATTTGCTGCCTGATCCCCCACCAAGATGGGGTAAGTGCCGGGCAGTCAGCGAGCAGGGGAGGGGGTCACAGTGGCTGCATTTCATGGACACAATTGGCTGCACTTTGGGGCACAAGTGTCTGCATTTGATGGGGCACAAGTGGCTGCACTTGATGGGGCACAAGTGGCTGCATTTGATGGACATAGTGGCGGCATTTGACGGGCATAGTGGCTGCATTTGACGGGCACCAGTGGCTGCATTTGACGGGCACCAGTGGCGGCATTTGACGGGCACCAGTGGCGGCATTTGACGGGCACCAGTGGCTGAATTTGACGGGCACCAGTGGCTGCATTTGACGGGCACAGTGGCTGCATTTGACGGGCACAGTGGCTGCATTTGACGGGCACAGTGGCTGCATTTGATGGGCACAGTGGCTGCATTTGATGTTTTTTTTCCGAATTTTTTAGTTTGTTTGCACCCCCCCTAATAATTTTGAGCACCAGCCGCCACTGTCCTCGACCCATTGTCAGTGTTCTGGCTGAGGGAAGAAGCTTCTCATCCAAGATTTTACTATACATGGGCCCATCCTTTGGCCCGTCAATGAGACAAAGTCGGCCAGTACATTTAGCAGAGAAACAGCCCCAAAGCACCTTCCACCTCCGTGCTTGATTGTAGGGATTGTGTTCTTAGGGTCATAGTCAGCATTTTTCCTTCTCCGAACACGGCGAGTCGCGTTAATGGCAAAGAGCTTCAATTTTGGTCTCATCTGACCACAGCACTTTCTCACAATCCTTCTCTGAATAACTTAGATGTTCAGTGGCATGACTGTACATGTGCCTTCTTGAGGAGGGGAACTCCTGACCACAACCCGGTAGAACACCTTTGGGATGAATTAGAGCAGAGACAGCAAGCCAGGCCTTTTGTCAAACATCAGTGCCTGACCTCACAAATGTGCTTCTGGAAGAATGGTCAAACATTCCCGTAGACAAAATCTTGAAACTGTTATAGCTACAAAGGGTGGGCCAACTCAATATTGAACCCTATGGACTAAGACTGGGATGCCATTAAAGTTCATGTGCATGTAAAGGCAGGCGTCCCAATACTTCTGGTAATATAGTATATATGTGAAGCACTGCGTAAGTTGACGGCGCTGTATAAGTACCTGTAATAATAGTGATTCAGCGCTGTCCCATTTACAGCACCGCTCTCCTCTCCTCCTGGTGTCACAGTGGGAGCCAAAGGCTTACCAGCGCTGTTTGTGTCTATGGACACACACAACTCAGATCAGGAGCTCTCCTGAATGGGTGCCCGATAATACCGCACTTGCTGAGGGGGCACCTGGAGGACAGAAAGAGATGATATAATTAGTACAGTAAAACCTCGGATTGCGAGTAACGCCTTTTATAAGCGTTTCTCAATACAAGCTTTTCTCTGTTTTTTAAATCCTGACTCGATTTGCGAACGTTGTCTCGCAAGATGAGCAGGATTCAAGCCTCTGGGGTGTGTAGTACCGCATGTGGCCAGAGGTGCGGGGGGCGCCAGGGACGCTCGGAGACACTCAGTTCCTGAGTGTTTCTGAGCGTCCCCGAGTGTCTCCAGAGCCCCCCCACCTCTGGTCTCTTGCGGTACTGCATACATTAGCAGTGACACTGGAACGAATTATCTGAGTTTCCATTGATTCCTATGGGGAAACTCGCTTTGATATACAAGTGCTTTGGATTACAAGCATGCTTCTGGAACAAATTATGCTCGTAATCCAAGGTATTACTGTACCTGCTTTGTGCTACGGTATTGTACAGAGCGGCTCTTTACCTCCTCTTCTGGAGTCCTCAGCCAGCGCTGTCTGCTCTTTCTTTCTTCAGGTGCACCTTTAGCAAGTCACAGTGCTGCAGCCGGAAAGGCAGTGGAGAACGAGAGGACTCACATAAGTTTTTAGGGATGGGAGGGGGATAAGCAAATAGGTATTGAAAGTTTTTTTTTACCTTAAGGCTCGGTTTCCACTAGTACGACTTGTCATGCGACTTGTGACTTCAAAGTTGCATGAGAAGTCGTACCCCATGATTTCCAATGAGTACCGTTCATATCTGTGCAACTTCAAAGTAGTCCCCGCACTACTTTGTTCCCACTTTGATGCGACTTGAGGTCCATAGACCTCAAGAATACACAGGCATTGTTTCAAGTCGCATCAAAATCGCGCCACTTTCAGGTCGCAATAAAAGAAACCTAGCCTAATACAGAGAATGCATTACGTTTAAAAAACCTTTTGGCCCCTTTCACACTTGTACGACTTGTCCTGTGACTTGGGACTGCAAAGTCGCATGACAAGTTGTTCCCCATGATTTCCAATGACAACCATTCGTATTAGTACGACTTCACATCGTGCCGACTTCAAAGTAGTCCCTGCACTACTTTTGTCCGACTTTAATGCGAGTTCAGGTTCATAGACCTCAAGTCTCCCTGAAAGTGCGGCAAAATCATGGCCGCGAAATCACGGTAAAATCGCGCGACTTTGAAGTTGCGGTAGTGTGAAAGGGGGCTTTAGAAAAGGTCCTTATGAGGCTGTTGACCCATGGTAACCAATCTTTTAACCTCTTGCTTACTGGGCACCTACCCCCCCCCCCCCCCTCCTGCCCAGACCAATTCTTAGTTTTCAGCGCTCTCACACTTTGAATGACAATTGCGCGGTCATGCTACACTGTACTCAGATTACATTTTTATAATTTTTTTCACACAAATGGAACTTTCTTTTGGTGGTATTTAATCACCACTTGGGTTTTTTATCTTTTGCTAAACAAATAAAAAAAGACAGACATTTTTGAAAAAAAAAAAAAAAGAAAAACATGTTTCAGAGTTTGTTATAAAATTTTGCAAACGGGTAATTTTTCTCCTTCATTTATGTTCGCTAATGAGGCTGCACTGATAGGCACTGATGGGCTGCACTGATAGGCACAGATAAGGTAACACTGATAGGCAGTGATAATACGGCACTGATGGGCTCTGATGGGTGGCACTGATGAGTGGCACTGATGGCAACTAGTAGGTGGCACTGATGGGCACTGGTAGGTGGTATTGATAGGCAGCACTGGTGATGTGGCAATGTGGGCACTGATAGGTGACACTGTGGGCACTGGTGGGTGGTACTGTCGGCACTGGTAGGTAGCGCTGGTGGGCACTAGTAGGTGGCGCTGGTGGGCACTGGTAGGTGGCACAGAAGCCTCTGCAGAGGCTCTTCACGATCGGGACTGATGTCCCTCTCACAGCCGCCGGTGATCAGCTTTTTTGGTAGCGTGAGTAGAAAAAATAGCCGATTACCGGATCTGTTTACATCACATGATCAGCTGTCATTGGCTGACAGCTGATCACGTGGTAAGGGGTCGGGATCTGTGATCAGCAGAGTCTCATAGACTCGCTGATCACAGAGCGAGTTGCGCATGCCCTGCAGGGGGCACGCAGGCCGCTCGAGCACAGGAGGACGTCTATGGACGCCCTCCCAGCAAATTAAGTCTGCACTGCAGCCGTCTTTCAGCTATAGCGCGGATGGGAGGTGATTAAACAGCACAAAGCTCAATGTGTGCAATTATGCTTATATATACAAGAATTTAGCCATTTGCATTGACCTTTATTGTAACTAAAGCACAGACATTTCTTGTAAGAAGTAGGGAATGTGGCAGTCTGCACCCTAAGTGGTCTCCTTAGTATCAATGGCAAATTCAGCCACAATCCCACAGCTTTAGTGCCCAATTTTAAAGTCAGAAACTTTTGCTGGAATGATTCAACATAGAAAAACCATGATAAACCATTAAAATTCTTATAGGCATTCAATATTGTTTCCACATGTTGGAACAGTCCTCCGCAGCGTTCACAATGTTTCATTCCCATAACACTGGCTTAAATGCAGAATGCCTGCAACTAGTTAGTAAATGAGCAATTCCTCTGCTTATCATCATCTCCTTTTTTAGAATGTTTTTTTTTATCATATCTGTTATCTATTTTTAACAAAAGGCATTAAAGATAACATATCAATGCATTATTCTTTCCAAAAAAAATTTCTTGGATGTTAAAGCGGTATTAAACCCAAAGCCAAAAATGTAATATATCGCAGCTTACCAAACCAAGTGGTGGATGTATTTGTTTTCTTTTTTTAGACTTTTTTTCTCTGTTTTCACCTGGGTGATCTGACCAGTAACGCACCTCCTGTATTAGGCCTGGTTCACACCTATGCAAGTTGCAGTTTGCATACCCCAGGTGCATTTTGCGTTTTTCAATACACGTTTTTGATCCATTGAAGTCTATGGAACCAAAAACCATAAAAAAGTCCCTGGCCCTTTCCATAAAATACACAGATGTGAACATGATCCATAGGAAACATGTTAAATGGATTGTAGTGTGTTTCTGCAAAACTGAAAATGAAACGCACTAAAAAATGCATAGGTGTGAACCAGGCCTAAGTGAGACGCAGATCTGGATGAATGAGCACAGGAGGCACAGCAGACAGCAGCATTGTCAGTCTGGGGGGGGAGGGTATTGTTAAATGTATTAGCAAGGTGCGCATGCGTGGGACTCCTGGGAGGTCGCCGTAGCCGAGAGCTCCGCACCGCTCTGGCCCTTCTCAGCCCCCAAGCCATCAGAACGAGTGGAACCCACCTCATACAGACCCCCACACCTCCCAGAAGATCCAGGGCATCGACCCGCATGCCATGCGACCCCCCCCAAAAAAGAAGTTAGCCGCCAGCTGGACTTTGGCCTGGCAGCCCCTGCACCATCCAAGAGGGTGGCTGCGGTGCACACAAGAGGAGGCCTGGAGGATCAGGACTCCATTGCTGATTCACCACCATCACACCAGCAGCCTCTCCCCTTGCTGGCAACACCCATGAGTAACATCATCTCTCATGGGATCTCCCCAGCTTCCAATGAATCCCTGCTGAGCAGGACGATGGGGGATCTCCTCTACACTGCCATGATGAACTCCCTCCCTAGGCCTTGCAGGCTCCCAGCAGACTTCCCCCACACTGCCTGTCAATCCCCCTGACATGACTCAGCTGCTCCATAGCTTCTCTGAGATACTGGCTGCAGGCCTAGCCCAAAATGCAATACAGATTACAGCTACCATTAAGGCTGACTTGCAGAGCCTAGGAGCCTGCATGGATGTCATTGAGCAGGCAGCAGATAACACAGCCGCTCACACCAACCAAAACACCACCTGTATCCAAACGCTACAAGATCAACTTGAATCCGTGCTAGCCAAATTGGATGACTTAGAAAATAGGAGCAGGCGATACAATTTCCGTATAAGAGGGATCCCTGAATCGGTCACGAATATACCAGGCACTGTTCAGCTTTTCATCAAGAACATTATATCTGACATCCAGGGCCACAGACTCGTGCTTGACAGGGCACATAGAGCTCTGCAACTCCCCCGCCAAGATGGACTCCCGAGGGATGTTGTGGTCAAACCCCACTATTATGGAGTGAAAGAAGACATAATGAGAAGAACTCGCAATCTGGACAACCTCTCCTTCCAGGGGAACAAAATTCTAATTTTTGCGGATATCTCCCCCACCACAATCCAAAAGAGGAGATCCCTCAAACCTCTCCTTGAAATACTTGCGCAGAAATCGATCAAATACTGCTGGTCATTCCCTTTCCGTCTCCAGTTTCAATTTAGAGACAAATTCACAAACTTTCAAGACGGCGAACGCTTCCTGTTACAACTAGGATTTATCTCCCAAGAGTTACCACCTCAGCAACCAGCAGCCAAACCAAGCTCCTCCAAGCGACCCCCTCCAAGCAGCCCGCTGACCCCGCTGTGGAACAAGCAGCTATCAAAGAGACACCGAGACTCTCACTCCCCAAGATGAGCTGCTCTCACTTGAATCTCCAACGGGATGTTTTACCCCTACTTTTTGGGCCGGATGGCTGACCCATTCGGTTGTTTAGTGGACTGCCCTACACACATTTGGTTACTGGTTACCTCATTGGACCTATGGCCTCATTGTGTTGGGTCCCATTAGCCCTCTTAATGGCTAATTGGGATACCTTCCTTTCCTTCAGTTTTCTACCCTGGCAGGCCCATTAGCTACCCGCCAGTGACTGTATGCACAAAGTTATGCTCCCACTAGTTATCCTTTCTCAGATGTATTTGCTACCTCCCTCTCCCTCTCCCCCTCCACCCTCCCCTTCCCTCCCTTCCCTTACAGAGATCCCCATAACCTACCGTTAATGTGTGGTTTAATTTACTGTTGTTTTTTGTTGTTCCGAACCTGATTACTCCTCATTACTCCCTCCTTTTAGGGTCCCACAACACTATCCTCCCCTACAGGGGAATCTAACGGCCGGAGCGGCCCAACATGCCACTCCCTCTGTTGTGACGCAGAGGAGTTCTCCTCCTCTGGTGAGGACAGGAAAGCAACCTTTACCAAGCCAAGTGCTAGTCCGAGCCCCCCTTATCGGGGGGCTCGGACTAGCACTTGGCTTGCCAGTCCTGTTGCTACATTGATAGATGCTGTATTTTTCTGAATTCATTATTTCTCTACTCATCTTCTCGTTCCTCCTTTTTATTCTCTCTATGCCTTGTCTCCCCTCCTCTAACCTTTCAACTACACCCTACAGGAACCTTCGCTGAGAATACTCTCAGATCCATCCTCAGGACATCCAAATACTCCCAGGGTCTCGAGGGACGATCCCCGATCTCCAGAGGCAGAGGTAAGCTCCCCTCACATATACTCGCTACCCCCTCAAAACGCTCATGGCTGACTTGAACCCCCACCACATGTCTCTCAGGATTGCTTCACATAAAACGCAGGGGCTCAACTCACAATCCAAACGCCGGAAGGCCTTTCAAAGCTACCACGCTAGAGACCTTGATATTGTCTTACTACAGAACCATTTTCCCACTAGTTACACTCCATCCTTTCTCCACCTTTTTTTTTCTTCCACCTTCTATTTGGCAAATGCAGACTCCAAAAAAAGGGGGGTTGCCATCCTTTTAGCTAAACGGATCCCATTTACGCACGCACGCACACACACACACACCAGATTTATCCTGATCAAAGGGCTCATTGAAGGGGTGATGTACAGCATCATCTCATACTATGCCCCTAAACAAGGCCAAGCGCACTTCTTCTCCATGTTGTCATCCCTCTCCACCCTACTGGAAGGCAGAGTAATTATAGGAGGTGACTCCAACATCACATTTGATTACCTGCTAGACAAGTCAACCCATGACAGTCCGCATCTCATAAAACCACCTAAACAGAGTCTCTGTATAGCCCGTCTACTTCACGACCTGGGCTTCATTGATACCTGGAGGGAACTGATCCCCACAGCTAAAAATTATACACAATACTCTGCCCCAAACAGGACGTACGCCAGAATCGACCACATCTTTATCCCCAACTCGGAGATTCACACAGCCTCACATGCATCTATTCACGAGGTACCCTGGTCGGACCACTCTTTGGTGATCTTGAGAACCATCAGCTCCCTATCCCCTTCGGGGCCCCCCCAATGGCACCTTAGCGAATCCCTCCTATCCAGCCCAGCTGACTGTACCATGCTTGAACAGGATATTCGGGAATTCTTCCTCATTAACGATACTGGGGACACGTCCCCGAGCTTGGGGGGCCCATAAAGCTGTCTCAATGGGAAAAATGATCCAGCTTGCATCAAAACTAAAAAGAGAAAAGGAAGCAGATGTAGAGAAACTAGAAAAAGACTTCAAATCCCTCAGTAAGTCCCATAAGAGTAATCCTACTTCCGATAGCTAAACTAGAATCCACTAGAGTAGCCCTGAATCTGGCCCTGACCTCCAATGCGGACAAACATCTTAACTGGGTGAGTGGCAGATTCTATTTGCAGGCTGACAAAATTGGCCCTCACTTAGCGGCTAAACTCTTCCCCAAAATAAAAACTTTCTCCCTCCCCAAAATTAAATCCCTGTCAGGTACCCTGACCCAGAACCCCAAAAGAATTCTAGAAACTTTTAAAACTTTACTCCACACTTGACCCAAATAATCCTAACTCTATTAACTCATTCCTGGAGGACATAACCATCCCCAAACTCTCGGATTCGCTGTATTCTGGAATCACACTTCCAGGAAAATGAAATCCGAGAGGTCACTAAAAATCTCTTTATTAAAAATAAAGAAAGGCTCAGCCCCAGGCCCTGATGGCTTTTTTGCACATTATTACAAATAGTTTTCCGAGGTCCTCCCTCCTCGTCTAGTCCGTCTCTATAACTCCCTACACGAGGGCTCCCCCCCTGAAACCAGCAGCCAACCTAGCTTATAACACCGTTATTCCCAAACAGGGTAAAGACCCCAGTGAAGTGGGGAATTATAGACCAATCTCGTTAAAGTGGCGTTCCAACCACTTTTACAACTCTCACTAAACTGTGCACTGTAAACGAATTGGATATTTTTTCTTTTTTTTTCTCAGCACCAACTGTATATCTGCTGTATTCATTTTTCACTTCCTCCTCCCTGGCCGTGGCCCATCGCATCATTTCCTCTTTGCAATGCCTTCTAGGAAGGGGCGGCAACTTCCTCTGACACTGCCGTTGCTATGGAAACCTGACCTGAAACCTTTTACACTGCTTGTGCTGCACTGAGCATGTGCGAGATCTGCAAGGATAAGATCCAGGAAGAAATACAGTCTGGCTTCAGATGTCCACACTTAAGATGGCCTGCTGAAAGTTTATAAAATAACAAACTACTGCTATAAACTAACAAAACAGGCCTTAGTTTACTGACTAACTTTACTAGAATACATTAAGCTTGTGTATTATATGGGTATTTTTATTTAAAAAGTATAATTTCGGCCGGAACACCACTTTAATAACGATTTAAAGAAATGACGAAAATCTTAGCTAACAGACTGGCTTCCTTCATCGATACCTATATCCATAGGGATCAGGTGGGATTTATCCCTGGGAGGCAGGGGCCGGACCAGATTAGGAGAGCGGTGGACTTAATTTCCCTCATGCAATCTTCTTGGGATGGAGGCCCTTCCCTGGAGGGTTATATCCTTTCCATAGACCTTCAAAGGGCCTTTGACACGGTCACCTGTCCCTACCTCTTCACTATCCTACAAAAATGGGGTTTCGGCCCATAATTTATTAGAACCCTGGAAGCCCTTTACTCTTCCCCTAAAGCCCAAATCAAACTAAAAGGTCACCTCTGAGACCAATTCCCCATCCTGAACGGTACCAGGCAAGGATGCCCCCTTTCCCCCATCCATTTCTCCATTGCGATAGAAACTTTGGCATTAGCCATTAGACAACACCCGGACATACTTGGGGTAAAATGTGGTCAATTGACCCTCAAGTGTGCCTTATTCGCCGACGATGTTCTTCTTTTTGTCACTTCCCCTCTCATCTCCAATCTCAATATTCTCCAACTCCTAAAAACATTTGGATCAGTTTCAGGCCTGCAAGTCAACATGACCAAATCAACAGCCCTTAACATCTCCACCCCCCAAGACCCGGTGGATAGATTAAAAAAACACTTCCCCTTGTCCTGGAGCCCATCCTCTCTCCCCTACCTGGGCGTTCATCTCACTTCTAAAATCAAACTATTACACCAATGCAATTACCCCCCTATGTTCAAGAGATTATCGGAAGACCTTTCTCAATGGTCTCTCTACAAAATGTCCTGGCTGGGGAGAGTGAATGCGGTCAAGATGACCTTGCTACCCAGAATTTTGTACCTCTTCCGCTCCCTCCCCATACCCATAACAAAGCGTCTTCTAGATAAGCTGCAGTCAGCGATTATATGCTTTATCTGGGGCAGTAAGGGACATCGTCTATCCAAGACTGTACTGTTTAGATCCAGGAAAAAAAGTGGGACTAGGACTACCTAATTTATGGTGGTATTATCAGGCTGCTCAACACTGCCAATTTTCTATCATCTACTCCAAAGGCTAGAAACCAGACTGGGTAGACATAGAAAGACAGGCAACCCCCAACCATACCCTAGACTTCCCTAGAAAGATCAGCCCCCAATTCTATCCCCCACACTCTCACATTCCGTGACCCTAGGTGATTCCCTACATAACCGGCACTCCCTGACATCGGCCTGGCACCCTCTAGCGCATATTTTCCATAATCCCCAGTTCCCCCTGTGTCTCAAGGCCTTTAGGTGGTGGCTAGACAAAGGCCTCTACAGAATAGAGCAATATTTCAACGGTAACGGCCACATCACACTTAGCTATTTTTTTTTTTTTTATAATTTATAATTTATTCTTTATTCAATTTTTTCCTATACAAAATTCAGTAACACAATAATCATTACAATCATAAAAAGGACAAGTATATCAATTATATTTTCGTATTCCGGTGTTGCAACGCATGGCATACATTCTCTTTCCCCCTCCCACCTCCTCTCTTCCCAGGCCATGCTTAGTAAGAAGATCTCTCTCTCTCTCTCTATCTCTCTCTCTCTCTCTCTCTCTCTCTCTCTCTCTCTCTCTCTCTCTCTCCATATATACACACACATTTATTAGCTATTTTACTTTATTATTTTATTCTATTCTCATACCTTCCCCTATCTTGAGTTTAGAGGGAAAAATAGGTATATTAATTCCATATTTAACAATTTCCTTTCAGTGGTTCACCAGTCTGACCATATCCTCTCCCCTCTAAGGGGGGGATCCCATTTTTTCCAACCAGGGCCTCCACATCCTCTCAAATTCTCTAAGATTTCCTCTTTTTTTTATAAACTACTTTTTCTTTACATATAGTTTCATTTATGACAGTAATCCAGTCCCTTACTGCCGGGGGTGTCCTCAACTGCCATCTTATCGCAGTAGTTTTTCTAGCTTGGAATAAGCATCACAGTATTGCTACTGTGATACTTTTCCTCTCCCCAGATTCCTTCCTATATCCGAGTATACAAAGTCCAGCTTCCATCTTCAAAGTTATCCCATAGATCTCACCCATGGTGCTAAGAACCCCCTCCCAGTATCTAAATAACGTTGGACATCTCCATAACATATGGATGAGATCTCCAGTCCCCTGGCATCTAGGGCATTTATCATCTGATCTTCTACCATACTTAAACAGCCTCTTATGAGTGTAGTAAGCTCTATATATCAGCATCAAATGAGATACTTTCTGCGGGGACGAGACCGAGACCATCGGTCCCATCTCTAAAATTCTCCTCCACTGTTCCTGAGATATTTCCCCTAAATCCTCTTCCCATCTCTCTCTAACCTTACGGGAATCCAATCCCGTATTTATTCCTTTAAATAGATGTCCATATACCTGTAGCTCGGAAATAAGTTCCTTAGTTGTACCCGCCTGGAGTATATTTTGAAACATTCTAATGCTTGTGTCCTAAATTGGATTTCTAGGGCATTTTGGATCTGTAAGTATCTAAAAAATGAATGTTGTGGTATGTTAAATTCCCTTCTCAAGTCCAAAAATGTTTTAAGATTATTACCATCATACAGCTGAATAAGCTTATTAATACCTTGTATTTCCCACTCTTTAACCTTTCCTATCAGAAGCACTTCCTGCAAATTCTTATTGTTCCAGAGGGGAGCATATTCAGATAATCTGGTATATATCCCATCTGCTTTTTAACTGTTTTCCATATTTTTGTTATCATTTTTATTATCGAGTTTCTATAACAAAAGCTGTTGCATCTCTAAATTGGACATGCCACCCTGGGAAACATTCCGATACAACCAGTTGTTACATTTCTTGCGCCAGGTGTGGAAAAGTTCTAAGAACCTGCTTTCTGTAACTCAATATGAGCTTTGGTGTTCCTCAGCCATGAGCATGAGAGGGGGAATCTCCCTAATCTACTCAGCCTTAGCCGAACCCTTGGAAAAAGCTACCTACATATTGAAATAGGAGCAAGATCTACAGATTGAGTGGGACCTGGATACATGGCACACGAATTTCGCCCGCTCTTACAGGGGAATCCTTAATAACTCCCTTGTGGAGGCAGACCGCAAAGTATTTTCCCGCTGGTACCTGGTTCCCAGCCGTCTCACCAAATTGTACCCTCAGTCCTCTCCACATTGCTTTAGGGGATGTGGCCCACTTAGTCCTGCCCTCATATTGAAGCCCTGGCTGCAATATGTGGGCAGGAATAAGTGGGCCCTCTCGGTTAGGCTCAATGAGCATGTGACAAATATAATCCAGGGTTTTCCCAAACATCCTGTCTCGAGACACTACTCAGAAGTCCACAATAAGAATCCTGCCAAGACCATCTTTCTTGGGATTGATAGGTATAGCCCCCATTGGAGAAGTGGTTCTTTGGTGTGTGGTATCTCGAGACTTGAGATGGCTTGGATTTATAAAATAAAATGTTACCCCCCATTTGGATTGAATGTAGATATCGATCTAAATGCTTTTGTTGATAATTCCTAATTTGGGACTATTTGTAAACTTGTTGTGAACCCTCAGTGGCTGTACTAATCAAATTTATATGTATTTCCCTGGCTAATTCATTTTTTTTTCTAATCAAATGTATATTTTGATTTATCCATTTATAATATTGGTGACACTTTATTGATGGTGATTGGGAGGTATCTCCAGTTATCCACCTACAGACTGGTACCCCTTTTTTTGACCGATGGTGATTGGGAGGTTATCTCCAGTTTCCAGTGGTCTCCTTTATGGCCTATTTATAATATATTTTTTTTGCCTCCAATATTAAGGTTTATTGAATAGTTATATTGTGCACCTATCTCTCCTCTCCCTCGGTGTGGGCATATTATCTGTTGGTAGACTGCACCGATGGATGTTGCCTTATCCAGGATGCTTGAAGTGTTATTATCAATTGTTCCACTAGGTGACAGTGTGGGATTGATCCTTACTATCTAAAACATCTGGTATGTTTTGGCTGTGAGCACAGATAAAGGTTTTTTGTTCCCATTTGATGTTTTGCGCTCACAATCATTTAATGTTTCTGTAATGTTCCCTTCCTCTAATATATACATTTTTTTAACATTTCTATAAATTAAACATAATAATATATTTTTTTATGGGAATTTTAGGTAACAACTACCAATTTCACATTTTTTAATCTTGGAATCAGGCAATTCGGGTCTGCCACTCATGATTCACAACGAGGCTTGGTTGCCTGGTATTATATTTATAGTGATGAGTCAGTGCATTGCCCGTTCCCCATGACTAAGTCAGTTTATGACGAAACATATGTCGGGAGGCAGACGTGCTGACGTCATCGTGGTGTAGCGTATGAGTAGACGGGTGTCTGCAAGCCGGCCGGCATTTTCATGAGCTTTTTATCTTCTATGCTAATGTAGGTGCAAATTTATATCTTTAATAAACCGATGATTTATGGATTCACACTATGGTGAGTTTTTTTTCTTCCCGGGACCCTGATGTTGCCTGTCAGTTTATTTGCTGAGTTGCGGTCTCCTGGCTTGTCTTCAGCTTACTCCTGGTGATTTGCTGCTGCTGTTGGTCTGATGTCCGGATGCTGATCCAGATTACAGGCTTGATATTGCTTGCCCTCTGGTAAGCGTGCATTGTGTGTGGTGGAGGTTCACAATTATCGGTGTTTTTTAATCTGCACAGAAATATTCATTTACTTTTGTTCACTTCACTGGACTGGTTTTGAATATTTATCTATTCTTCTTTGAGGATTTATTATCTTGTATGCTATTGGTGTTCATATTGGGTGATCAGTTGTTGCAAAATACTGTATCTTGTCACTACACATTTATTTTATGTATTTGCGCAACTTTTTCTTTTACAGTCAAGGTATGCCATAAAGCTAAGATGGCAGCTTCCTTGGCTTTTTTTTTAGGTTTAACGCTTAAGTGAAAGCCTAATTCAGTTTTCAGGTACTGAAGAAGATAAACTTAGAAAGGACAAACACTGCTGGGGTGCAGGGATTGAGATGTCCGGATGTCCTGTGAAGTCAGTAAATACAGTGCCTTGAAAAAGTATTCATACCCCTTGACATTTTCCACATTTTGTCTTGTTAAAACCCAAAATGTAAATGTATTTTATAGAGCTGGGCATTTTCTCCAAAAAAAAACCTCGATTCACATCAAATTTTTTTTTTTTTTGATGGACACCGCGCCGGTCCTGAGGAGTTGCAGGCAGGAGTTTTTAGGCCGAAGCTGCGACCTCCCCTAAAAACTCCTGCCCGCAGCTCCTCAGGACCGCTGCAGTTTTAGCGCCGGTAGTGATGAAAAAAAAAAATCGATTTGCTTAAAATTGAAATCGATGTGACCTCTCAACACGATTCAAAATTCAGATCAATTTTTTCCCCAGCCCTAGTATTTTATTGGGATTTTATGTGATAGACCAACACAAAGTGACACATAATTGTGAAGTGGAAGGAAAATGATAAATGGTTTTCAAATTTTTTTACAAATAAATTTAAAAACTGTGCATTTGTATTCAGACCCTTTTACTCTGATACCCCTAACTAAAATTTAGTGGAACCAATTGCCTTCAGAAGTCACCTAATTAGTAAATAATGTCCACCTGTGTGTAATTTAATCTCAGTATAAACACAGCTGTTCTGTGAAGCCCTCAGAGGTTTGTTAGAGAACCTTAGTGAACAAACAGCATAATGAAGGCCAAGGAACACACCAGACAGGTCAGGGATAAAGTTGTGGAGAAGTTTAAAGCAGGATTAGGTTATAAAAAATATTCCAAGCTTTGAACATCTCACAGAGCACTGTTCAATACATCATCTGAAAATAGAAAGAGCATGGCACAACTGCAAACCTACCAAGACATGGCCGTCCTCCTAAACTGACAGGCAGGGAAAGGAGAGCATTAATCAGAGAAGCAGCCAAGAGGTCCATGGTAACTCTGGAGGAGCTGCAGAGATCCACAGCTCAGGTGGGAGAATCTGTCCACAGGACAACTATTAGTCGTGCTCTCCACAAATCTGGCATTTATGGAAGAGTGGCAAGAAGAAAGCCATTGTTGAAAGAAAGCCATAAGAAGTCCCGTTTGCAGTTTGCGAGAAGCCATGTGGGGGACACAGCAAACATGTAGAAGAAGGTGCTCTGGTCAGATGAGACCAAAATTTAACTTTTTGGCCTAAAAGCAAAACACTATGTGTGGCGGAAAACTAACACTGCACATCACCCTGAACACACTATCCCCACCGTTAAACATAGTGGTGGCAGCATCATGTTGTGGGGATACTTTTCTTCAGCAGGGACAGGGAAGTTAGTCAGAGTTCACGGGAAGATGAATGAAGCCAAATACAGGGCAATCTTAGAAGAAAACATGTTAGAGTCTACAAAAGACTTGAGACTGGGGCGGAGGTTCACCTTCCAGCAGGACAACGACCCTAAATGTACAGCCAGAACTACAATGGAATGGTTTACATCAAAGCAAAATCGTGTTAGAAAAAAGTGCAGACCTAAATCTAATTGAGAATCTGTGGCAAGACTTGAAAATTGCTGTTCACAGATGCTCTCCATCCAATCTGACAGAGCTTGAGCTATTTTGCAATGAAGAATGGGCAAAAATATCACTCTCTAGATGTGCAAAGCTGGTAGAGACATCCCCAAAAAGACTTGTAGCTGTAATTGCAGTGAAAGGTGGTTCTACAAAGTATTGACTCAGGGGGGCTGAATACAAATGTACCCCACACTTTTCACATATTTTTTTGTATATTTTTGAAAACCATTTATAATTTTTCTTCCACTTCACAATTATATGTCGCTTTGTGTTGGTCTATTACATAAAATCCCAATAAAATACATTTACGTTTTTGCTTGTAACAAGAAAAAATTTGGAAAATTTTAAGGCGTATGAATACTTTTTCAAGGCACTGTACATTACAGTTATCATAAGGATCTGGCCAGACATTAGCCCCCCCCCCCCACAGAATCTGAAGTGAAAATTTGCATCATTTAGTGTTTTGGCTCCTAGTTCTCAGACCACCCTGTTCTGGGCATGGGTGCTGGAGGAACAATATTCTACACTCTTTTATGGAACGAGTAGCCAGTAGCAGCTCCTATGTCTAGTTATGAGAGCACATGGTCAGTGGGAACCCTGGTCTGCTGAACTCTCCAATGGGGATAACAAACAAAAACACATTTTATTTGCTAGAAAATTACATAGAACCCCAAAACATTATATATGTTTTTTTAGCAAAGACCCTAGAGAATACAATAGCGGTCATTGCAACTTTTTATCTCGCACGATATTTGCGCAGCAATTTTTCGAACGCGTTTTTTTTGGAAAAAAAAATGTTTTTTGCTTTAAAAAAACAAAACAGTAAGGTTAGCCCAATGTTTTTGCATAATATGAAAGATGAAGTTACGCCGAGTAAATAGATACCTAACATGTCACCTTTCAAAATTGCACACGCTTGTGGAATGGCGCCAAACTTCGCCACTTAAAAATCCCCATAGGCGACGCTTTAAAATTTTTTACTGGTTACAAATTTTGAGTTACAGAGGGGGTCTCTAGGGCCAAAATTATTGCTCTCGCTCTACCGATCGCAGCGATACCTCACATGTGTGGTTTGAACACCGTTTTCATATGTGGGCGGGACTTACGTATGCGTTCGCTTCTGCATGCGAGCACACGGACAGGGGCGCTTTAAAAAATGTTTTATTTTTTTTTATTGTTCATTTTACTTTATTTATTTTAGTTTGACACTTTTTTCCCCCAAAAAATTTTTTTGATCACTTTTATTCCTATTACAAGGAATGTAAACATCCCTTATAATAGGAATATGGCATGACAGGTCCTCTTTACAGTGAGATATGGGGTCAATAAGACCCCAAATCTCACCTCTAGGCTGTGCCTGAAATTAAAAAAAATTAAAAAAAAAAAAAAAAAAAAAAAGATCCTGGCTTCGATCGTAGCGGTGAGTCGGTAGAAGCACCGGAGGGCGGCGGGAGGGGGGGACGTCCCCTCTCGCCTCCCGTAAGAACGATCAAGCAGTGTAACAGCTGCTATGATCGTTCTTATGGTGTAGGGAATCGCCGGCTGAAAAAGATGATATCTGAATGATGCCTGTAGCTGCACCCATTATTCAGATATCCCCGCACAAAGTCAAGGACGTCGTATGACGGAAGGCCGGAAGTGGTTAAAACGCTTTTTTTTTTTTTAACACAAAGTTGTCCATTTATACAATATTTCTAACACATAGCATGTACATATCAAAAATGACACCCCAAAATAGATTCTCCTACTCCTCCTGAGTACGGCGATACCACATGTGTGAGACTTCCACAGCCTGGCCACATACAGAGGCTGAGCATGGCTGGGTATGGCTGAGCATGGCCGGGTATGGCTGAGTATGGCTGAGCATGGCTGGGTATTGCAGAGTATCGCCGAGTATGACTGGGTATGGCAGAGTATGGCTGAGCATGGCTGAGCATGGCCGGGTATGGCTGAGCATGGCTGGGTATTGCAGAGTATCGCCGAGTATGACTGGGTATCGCCGAGTATGACTGGGTATGGCAGAGTATGACTGGGTATCACCGAGTATTGCAGAGTATGGCTGGGTATTGCGGGGTATTGCAGAGTATTGCAGGTTATGGCAGAGTATTGCAGATTTTTGCGGGGTATTGCAGAGCATGGCTGGGTATGGCAGAGTATGGCTGGGTATCACTGAGTATTGCAGAGTATGGCTGGGTATCACTGAGTATTGCAGAGTATGGCTGGGTATCACTGAGTATTGCAGAGTATGGCTGGGTATCACTGAGTATTGCAGAGTATGGCTGGGTATCACTGAGTATTGCAGAGTATGGCTGGGTATCACTGAGTATTGCAGAGTATGGCTGGGTATCACTGAGTATTGCAGAGTATGGCTGGGTATCACTGACTATGGCTGGGTATCGTGGGGTATGGCAGAGTATTGCGGGATATTGCGGGGTATTGCAGGGTATGGCTGGGTTTTGCGGGGTATTTCAGGGTATTGCAGGGTATGGCAGAGTATTGCGGGGTATTGCGGGGTATGGCAGAGTATTGCGGGGTATTCCAGGGTATGGCAGAGTATTGCGGGGTATTCCAGGGTATGGCAGAGTATTGCGGGGTATTCCAGGGTATGGCAGAGTATTGCGGGGTATTGCAGGGTATGGCAGAGTATTGCGGGGTATTCCAGGGTATGGCAGAGTATTGCGGGGTATTGCAGGGTATGGCAGAGTATTGCGGAGTATGGCGGGGTATTGCGGGGTATTGCGGAGTATGGCGGGGTATTGCAGGGTATGGCAGAGTATTGCGGGGTATTGCAGGGTATGGCAGAGTATTGCAGGGGTATGGCAGAGTATTGCAGGGGTAATGCAGGGTATGGCAGAGTATTGCAGGGGTATTGTGGGGCATACCAGAGTACTGTGGGGCATTGCAGAGGGCATTGCAGGGCATGCATAGTAGTGGGGATGGCTGAGCATGGATGGATGGATGGCTGGATGTCTCTGTGCAGCGCTGTGGGCACTACACATGCAGCCCACAACGCTGCAGCCATCCATCCATCCCCCTCTCCGCTCACAGTGTACCGATCGGTACACAGAGGGGAGGAGAGGAACCGGCGTCATCAGATGACGCCGGTTTGTTTACATGTGATCGCTCCGTCATTTGACGGAGCGATCACATGGTAAACGGCCGCGATCAGCGGCCATTTACCGGGATCTGTGATGCGCCGGGTCCTGTGGACCCGGCGATCACGGATGCTCTCGAGTGCGCGCCCTAGGGGGCGCGCGAGAGCAGAATTCTGGGAGGACGTCCCTGGACGTCCTCCCAGAGTTAAACAACCGCCCTGTAGCCGTCATTTGGCTATGGGCCGGTTGTTAAGCGGTTAAAGGAAAAGGAACGTGAACATCAGATCTTACCTCATACCTCATATATGCTTACTTGACCCTTGGTGGGTCTAAGATGGAGGTGAGCTTGCACTGCACCCGGGGAATGGGACACAAGTCACGGAGTGGAGGTACACTGTGTATTAATTTGTGAAGCAAAGTTCACAATTAGACATGTGCAATTCGTTTAGTTCCGAATTCGTTTTTTAATGAATTTTGACAAATTCCGGAATTTTGACAGATTCCAAAATTTCGAATTTGCGAAATTCTAAATTTCAGAAATTGGAAAATTCTAAATTTCGAAATTCAAAATTTTGGAAATGTGAAAATCCAAAAATAAAAGAATGAAAATTCAAAAGAATGAAGATCTGAAAATTCGAAAACCCGAAAATCTGAAATAATAACTAACTAATAATAAATATTAAATTATAGGTATTGGAATTTCCTTTCAAATTTGGCTGTTAGTGAACGTAAAGAGTACGAATTTATCCGAAGTTACAAAATATCTGAAATAATGAATGCTGTATCTAAACGAATGGAACGTAATGATCTAATAATAATAAATAACAATAATAATAATAATAATAAAACCTTTTTTTATTATTATTTATTATTAATTTATTCCATTCCAATTGTTTATGTGCAGAATGTGTTATTTCGGATAATTCGTAACTTCAGATAAATTTGTATTCGTTACGTTCACAAACAGCCAAATTTGAAAGGAAATTCCAATACCTATAATTTAATAGTTAGTCATTATTAGTTAGTTATTATTTCAAATTTTACTGATTTTCTTTCTTTTTTTCAGATTTTCGAATGTTTGAATTTCCGAATTCCGAAAATTCGAAATTTGAAAATTCGAAAATTTGAAGATTCAGAAATCCGAAAATTCGAAAATGTTCGAATTTTCGAAAAAAGCAAAAAAAACGAATGAAACGAAAATTAACAAATTTTTTGTCGGTGCACATGTCTATTCACAATAAGAGACTTCTGTGTGCACTGAGAATTACTACTGGATGTATATTTTCTGTTTGAATGTTTTGTTTTGTTTTTTTTATTGTTTTAGTAATACAGTAAAGGATAGTTTGATAGAGCTGCGAACAATCCTCGCTTGCTCCAAATGAGTCAGGTTAACAAATAAATAAACAGATCAATGTGGGACTTAACGCAGAATGATGAAGACCCAGAACACAGGTTAATTCTGCTGTCTGTCCCCCCCAACACATTTTAACTTGAATATAAAACAAGACAGTAACCAGTACTGAGATACTGGTCGAACGCTTGAATTATGTGTACTTGATGATGTGAGCCATAGGCGTGCCCAGCTTATTGCATTAGGGTGTGCAACCCAAAGCTCAAACACACATTCCTTTCCCTGCAGCCTCAGCTGCACTGCACAGTGAATGAATGGGAAGTGCTCTGTACTGAGCGGCTTCCTGTTCATTCACAAACTGAAGCATAGTAGACACAGTTTACTATGCTTTAGTTATGAATGAACATAGTGAGTGAGTGTGTTCACTGTGTTCAGTTAGAAAAGGAAGAGGCCGGTAAATTACATATTGATTAGCTCCTTCCCCCACTCTCCATCCTGAAACATCCCCCCGCAGCAGCCGGTGGGAGAGAAGAAGAAGGAAGCCAGCAGCACTGCGGTGGGAGTGTGGGGATTGGGGTGCAACACGAGGTATGCCCGGGCAATAGGGGGTATCAGCACCACAGAGTGATTAGGGTGTGCCCAGGCACACCTGGCACACCCCCTGCGCACGCCTATGCTGCCAGCCACCCAGTGCATTGTGTGGATGCAAGACAACATGCTCTCTGATATGAGTTATTACTAAGGTAAAACCACAACAAATTGGTCCGGGTGGTGTGATTTCTTAAAGTAAAATTCTTTCAGCAATCGTTTGTTATAACTGTCCCCTATAGGGGACCCCATTCCCATCGATACACCCATGAGTGTCTGAGTTAATCAATGAAGATAGAAGCGAGAAAACCATGAAAACCTGATACCGAAGGTGAGCATGAAAAAAGGAATTAGAAGAAAAGAGTGAAAGAAGGAAAAGAGAAGGGTGAGTCCGTCCAGAATCCTCAGTCAGTCGTCCAAATGAACAGCTTTACGAATCTGGGACCTGTAGGTATGTAAGCCAGGGGGACCATATTTTCTCGAAAAGAGGTTGTTTATCACGCAGAATGCTCACTATTTTTTTGTTCAACATGATCCACATTTCATCAGAGTTATGTCTATAATAGGGCTTTTCCAAGCTGACGCAATGGCAATTTTGTCCACCAAAGAATATATATTATATTAACGACTGAGTATGTCTAGGGATATTATCATCTGGTTTATTTAGTGGTGCGACACTAGTGTCTTTAACAATATTGACCATTGTGACAGAGAAAATGAATGAGTGGACCCTCATCCAGAAGCGGCGAACCTTGGGGCATGTCCACCATACATGTAGTGGCGAACCCAGCTGTCCACAACCCCTGAAGCAAGAAGCTCAGGTTCCTGGATACATTTTGGAGAGGTGCTCCGGTACCAAGTGCCATCTGGCATATACTTTGTATCCCGCTTCGATCAGGGCAGCGTTTAGGATGCCATTGTGGATTTCGGTACTCCATTTGCGCCAGTCCTCCACCTCAGGACTTATTTTCAGATCCCTCTCCCATGCCACCTGATATGATAGCCTGGTAGGAGAGATAGTAAACTGTTTATAGAGTACAGAGATGAGCCTCCCCCACCCCACCCCAGCGGAGGGCAGCGTCTCCTGTATGTATCTGTTTTCAAACATGGTACGCACTGCCAGGTCAGACCCGTCTTTCCATAGTGATTGAAGAAAATGTGTAATTTGCTGTAAATGGAAGCTCTTCGCATCCCCAAACTGCCTGTGTAGTGCGAGGAAGGACGTATTCCTTTGTGGTCTAGGTAGTCGCCTATGCGATATAGTTCCTTATTTACCTACCAGCCAAATCTATCGGGTTGCATGCCAGGGGGAAACAGGGGATTGCCAAAGAGTTGGGCCACCAGGGTATGTGCAGATCTTAGGGACCATCTCCTGCAACTCATATCCCAGATGCATAAGGAATGAGAAAGCGTTGGACACAAAATAGCTTTACGATGCCTGGATGTATGTTTAAAGTGGACTTTTTCTTGTTTTTATGCATATTCTATTACATTTCTGGCACCTTATTTACTGTCTATTGGCACTTGCAGTTTGTTATTAATTTTTTACTCTTTAGTTATTTATTGGTATATATGTGCAATTTATTTAGGATTCATTGAGCAGCACTATCACATATTTATTATATACTGCTGTGTCACATAATTCACAGAGCCTGCCTACCGAACTACAGAGGTGCTGAAAAGAGAAACTTCAGGAGGTGGAGTCAGTACAGAAATCACAGCTTGGAGGTAGCCAGGTACCATGGGATATGTAGTCCTTAGAAGTTGAAAGTACCTAAACAGCAGAGGAGAAGCTGCAAAGCATGCAGGCAATCCAGGAAGTTGTGGAAAGAGGTGGCCAACAAACTCACATTGTGATTACCGTACGTAAGCTTACATTGGATTGTCAAAAATAACTATTGTTTGTATTGTTTTTACAACGCGGATGTAAAAGTGTATGCTGTGACCATAGATCTCCTTTAGGGCCCTTTCACACTGGGGCGGTTTGCAGGCATTATTGCGCTAATAATAGCGCCTACAAACCGACCCGAAATTGCTGCTGCTTTTTCTCCAGTGTGAAAGCCCCAAGGGCTTTCACACTGGAGCGGTGCGCTGGCAGGACAGGAAAAAAAGTCCTGCCAGCAGCATCTTTGGAGCGGGGAAGGAGTGGTGTATACACTGCTCCTTTACCGCTCCTGCACATTGAAATCAATGGGACAGTGCGGCTATACCGCCAGCAAAGCGCCTCTGCAGAGGCGCTTTGCGGTGGTTTTTAACCCTTTCTCAGCCACTAGTGGGGGTAAAACCGTCCCGATAGCGGCCATATACCGACGGTAAAGCGCCGCTTACAATAGCGGCGCTTTACCGCCAACGCCGCCCCCACCCCAGGGAAAAAACGGCCTTAGGGAAACCCTCCAACTTATAGCTCTCTGAATTGGATATAGGTTACTCAGGCAGGAAGACAGGGAAGGTGTCCACAACACTGTAAACTCGGACAAGATGGTTTGGATCTTACTCAGGGGTATATTTCTCCAGTTCCATCAGCCAAATGGAGTAATGCTGAAGGAAGAAAAAGCATGATCCAATTTGCTACAGCAGGGGAAAAAAATTCCTTCCTGATCCCCTGAGAGGAAATTGGATTTTCCCTGGATCAACTTTACATATAAATGTTAGTATCCAGTTATTATGAACACCTAGGAAAGAATCCAGGCCTTTTTTAACCTTTTCACGCCTAAGCCTATTTCTGACATTTGTTGCTTACAAGTTTAAATCAGTATTTTTTGCTAGAAAATTACTTAGAACCCCCAAACATTATATATATAATAATAATATCAAACCCTAGAGAATAAAATGGTGAATGTTGCAATATTTTATGTCACACGGTATTTACGCAGCGGCCTTTCAAACGCATTTTTTTGGGGAAAAAAAAGACACTTTCATTATTTAAAAAAAAAAACTAAACAGTAAAGTTAGCCCAATTTTTTAATATAATGTGAAAGATGATGTTACACCGAGTAAATAGATACCTAATATGTCATGCTTTGAAATTGCGCACATTCGTGGAATGGCAACAAACTATGGTACCTATAAATCTCCATAGGCGACGCTTTAAAAAAATTTAACGGTTAGCAGGTTAGAGTTACAGAGGAGGTCTTTTGTTAGAATTATTGCTCTCACTCTGATGATCGCAGTGATTTGAACGCCGTTTACATTTGCGGGCGCGACTTACGTATGCGTTTTCTTTGTTGCGTGAGCAGACGGGGACGCTTTAAAATTGTTTTATTTTTTTTTTTTTTACATTGTCCCTTTAAAAAATAAATAAAAATCTGATCACTTTTATTTCTGTCACAAGGAGTGTAAACATCCCTTGTGACAGTAATAGGCGCTGACAGGTAGGGATGCACCGATACCACTTTTTTAGGAGCGAGTACAAGTACTGATACCTTTTTTCAAGCACTCGCCAATAATGATTACTGATACTTTTTTTTAATGTCGTGGCACTATTGTGCAGCACTGATGGGCACTGATAGGTGGCACTCATGAGGCGTGGACTGTGTCAGTAGTTTGTTTTTGTTTTTACAATTTTTTACAATTTATATATTTTTTTATTAATTTTTTTACAATGCTTTCTTTTTTTGGAGGGGGGGCTTGAGGACACCTGGTCCGATAAAACAGGTATCAGATTAAGCATCTGAGCATTTGCATAAGTACCGATACTCGTATAAATGCTTGGTATCGGCACCAATACGGATATTATTATCGGTATTGGTGCATCTCTAGTGACAGGTACTCTTTATGGAGGGATCCACCCCAAATCCCTCCTTTGCACTTAAAAGTATTCAGATCGCCAAAAATTTGGCGATTCTGAATACTGACATTTTTTTAAAATGGACGCCACTGGCAGCCGAGTAAACCAGAAGTGACGTCGTTCCTGGGATTTTACATCGGAGACCCGATCAGAGCCAAATCCAGCTTCGTTCAGGTCTCAGCCTAGCCGGTCAACTGCCTGCTCTAAAAAAACGGTACCAGGGTGATGCCTGCAGCTGCAGGCCTCATCCCGGTATAACCCCTTCAAGCCATTAACGCAAATTTGCATACGGTCGGCGTAATGGGGTTAAAGCAATCTACTGAGCTGGCCAGAACCACCTCTGGAGGGCGTCTATTCCACATTTTCACAGCTCTTACTGTGAAGAAACCTTTCCGTATTTGTAGATGAAATCTCTTTGCCTCCAGAAGTAATGATTGCCCCCTCGTCCTCAGTGATGACCTTAAAGTAAATAACACCGAGTTCACTATATGGACCCTTTATGTCCTTGTACATGTTGATCATATCCCCCTAATCTCCTCTTCTCAAGAGGGAATAAATTCAGTTCCTGTAATCTTTCCTCATAGCTGAGCTCCTCCATGCCTCTCATCAGTTTGGTTGCCCTTCTCTGCACTTTCTAGGTTAGTGCATGGGCTAAGGAAAGGATAACTGTAGAAAAGGTTAACAGGTTTCCTTTATTCTAAAATATTACTGATCTACTAATAATAGCTCAATCCAAAGTTTATCTTTTTTTTGAAAGTCCCAAGATTTCTGTGTAGAAGGGTAGAGGAGCCAAGGCCAACTGAACAGAACTGCATGAAAGCTGCTGAAACCAGAATGTGCAGTGATCTGGAAATAACATTTCTCTGTCCAGCTATCTGCACTGTTCATCTTTTTGAGTTTATATATAACTGATCCAAGTATTTCTGCCTTGATGTGGAAGAATTTTTCAAAATTAAATTCACTTTATGTTCAATTTAACTTGTTTTACTTTGTTTGATCAGCTTAAATGTTATTGACTTTAATATCGTCATTTGGTACATAAGCCCTGCTGAACCAGCACTTCAGGATCCACCGTGGGAAATGTATTTATTACATGTATTTATATATGCAGTGCTTTACATATTGGACATTCACAATATTCCCTGCCCTCATAGAGCTTACAATCTAAGCTCCTTATCTCACATGCATACATACACATACTCGGACCAATGTAGACAGGAGCCAATTAAACTAGCATCATGTCTAGTACCCGGAGGAAACCCAACACAGGGAGAACATGCAAACTCCATGCAGGCCTTGTCCTGGCCAGAAAACCAACTGGGGACCTCAGTGCTGCAAGACGGTAGCGCTAATCTGTAGGCCACCCTGCTGCCCAAAATAAACAACTGATTTTATAACACATGGATAAAAGAAACCTGGGACACAAATACAGCTGTTATAATTCCCAACAACAAATCAGGTGTTGGTCTTTACTTTATGGAAACATAAAACAAGAATTTTGATTAGCTGTGATGAGTCCACTACAGTTTTGTGCCCCCTTTTCTTTTTATTGGCTTTCAATAAAGTAAGGGAAACGTTAGAACCTATTTCAGGTTGTTTTTGGTGTTTAAGCAGTAATAAACTATGAAAAAAACGCCCCAAAAAAATCTTCTTCCTGCAGGGTAAAGCCATAATGTGCTAGTGTGCATCCCGCTGCTTAACCACTTCTGGACCGGAAAGGTCTTACACCCTTCCTGAACAGGCCATTTTTTGCAATACGGCACTGCGTTGCTTTAACTACTTTAAGACCGCCCACCGTACATATACTGCGGCAGGGCTTCTCTATTGTGAGAAATAATGTACCTGTACATAGTTTCGTGTAACAAATACAGGGTGCCCGCGGTGCTGCTCGGGAGCCAGTGCCCGCTGGCCACCTGTGATCACTCCTCAGAGGCAGAGCCGATGTAAACAAGGCAGATCCCTGTTCTGACAGGGGAGGAGAGAGAGATCAGCTGTTCCTAGTGATCAGGGACAGCGATCTCTCTGTACTCCCAGTCAGTCCGTCCCCCACACGGTTATAAAGCACCTCCCTAGGGAACACTTAACCCTTTGATCACCCCTAGTGTTAACCCCTTCCCTGGCAGTCCCATTTATACAGTGATCAGTGCATTTTTTTAGCAAATCAGGTGTCGGTCTTTACTTTATGGTCACCAAAAAGTGTCACTTAAGGTCAGATTTGTCCGCAGCAATGCGACGCTGTACCCAAATAAAATGAATGTACTTTTTTCCCACAAATAGAGCTTTCTTTTGATGGTATTTGATCACCTCTGCGGTTTTAATTTTTTGCACTATAAACAAAAAAAGAGCGACTATTTTGAAAAAAAAACATTTTTTTACTTTCTGCTATAAAACATATCCAATAAAAAAAGTTTAAAGAATCAAATTTTTTTATCAATTTAGGCCAATATGTATTCTTCTACATATTTTTGGTAAAAAAAATCCCAATAAATATATAGTGATTGGTTTGAGCAAAAGTTATAGCGTCTACAAAAGATGCAATATTTTTATGGAATATTTATTTTATTTTACTAGTAAAGGCAGCGATCAGCAATTTTTAGCAGGACTGCAGCGGAAAAAAACAAAACATCGAACTGACAATTTTGACACTTTTTGGGGACCAGTGACACTAATACAGTGATCAGTGCTAAAAAAAATGCACTGTCACTGCAGTAATGACACTGACAGGGAAGGGGTTACCATCAGGGGCGATCAAAGGGTTAAGTGTGCCCCTAGGGGATGCTTACTAACTGTGGGAGGGGGGTTGCACTGATTGGGGGGAAGACGGAGATCTGGGTTCCTGCTTAGCAAGAACCCAGATCTCCATCTTGTCCCCTTGCATAACGGCGATCTGCCTTGTTTACATAGGCAGATCGCTGTTCTTCTTCTCCCGGGGATGATCATGGATGGCCGGCGGATATCGGGTCACCTGTTGATTGACATCCCCACTAGCCAATCACGGCACCAACTAGTGGCGGAAACGAAGGAAACAACGTATGGGTTTGTCGTTTCGCGCAACAGAGCCACATTGCAGCAGCAAATACACGGTGGCTGATTGACAAGTAGTTAAGTAAATATCTCCTAAACATTGCTTGTTTGGGAGATATTTACTGTACCTACAGGTAAGCCTTATTTATAGCAGAAAGTAAAAAATATTGTTTTTTATTTAAAATTGTCTGGTCTTTTTTTTATTCAGGTACAGCGTCACACGACCGCACAATTGTCAGTTAAAGCCACGCAGTGCCGTATCGCAAAAAATGACCTGGTCATGAAGTGGGTAAAATCTTCTGGGGCTGAAGTGGTTAAAGTCTGCTTAGGACAGATGCCAATTCTCTTCTGGTCCCAGTGACACCCTGAGTGTCAGGCTATGTTATGGTGTCACAGAGACAGGAAGTGAGGGACCACAGATAAAAAAAAAAAAAAAAAAAATCCATTTACAGTTGGTGTTTATTATTGATGCCTAATTAGTGCAATTTGCCAGAGGTTCTATTTGTTTTGTTTTTTAGACTTTTTTTTTCTTTATTTTTACATGTTGATTAGGCAAGCAATACTTCCTGTCTTAAAGCGTATCTACACTGCATCTTAGCACCACAAACAAAAAACACTATTTACTTCATTTTTAACCACTTAAAGAGGAAGTCTTCCTTTTAATTGTACCTACAGGTAAGCCTATAGTAAGGCTTACCTGTAAGTACTGTAAATATCTCCTAAACTTGTACCGTTTAGGAGATATTCACTATACAGGCCACAACCAATGTCATCACGCATGCCCTCTGAAGAAACGGCTGCCCGTGTCGTTTCTTCAGGGCCCTGTGCCGTAGCCAGTGGCTCCCACGCGCATGCATGGGGGTGATGTCATCGTGGCTCCGGCCAATCACAATGCCGGAGCCCGCCAACCCAGAAGAAACACTGAAGATGTCAGCCATCTCAGCAGTGTGCGGGCGCTGCTGCGAGGGCTTCGATCTAAGGTATTTCATATGCGATGCATACTAGCTCATTATGCCTTTGTCTTACAGGTTTTTCTTTTAATAGGGTTTACAACCTCTTTAGAGACCGCGTGTTCTATCGAGATATGCCCTCCATCTAAAAATGCCTTTGATGGGTCTGCGCATGCGCAGTAAGCAACGTCACTCTAGCTGATATGTTGATCAGCTGGCGTGACGTCAACACGGCGCATGTGCAGATCGTCGATGGGAGTATCCGACGATCTGCTAAGCGCTGAGGGAGAATGTACATGTCAGATTCTGCCTCGCTATTGCGGGGCAGGTTGTGGGTGTGTTGAAGTGCGGGTTTTGTGTGTGTTTTAACCCAGCCTTAGACAAAGCCAAAACCCGCCGTTTAACACACTCAAGCAACATACAGAAAACAGTACAGCCAAAATCCGCCCTGCAACAGTAAGGCAGAATTCTCTCTCCGCGCTTAGCAGATTGTCAGATATTGCCTCCAGTGATCTGTGTATGCGTCGCGTTGATGTCACCCCAGCTGATCGACATATCAGCTGGAGTGACGTTGCGTACTGCGCATGCGCAGACCCATCAGAGGTATTTTTTAACGGAGGGCATTTCTCGATAGAACAGCGGCCTATTCTGACACTTCTTTCCTTCTTGTAAAAATCAGGTTTTTTTTTTTGCTAGAAAATTAATTAAAATGCCCAAACATTATATATTTTTTTAAAAAGCAAAGGCCCTAAAGAATAAATGGTGTGCGTTGCAATTTTTTTATGGCACACGGTATTTGTGCATCGTCTTTTTCAAATGCAGTTTAAAAAAAAAAATACACTGGGAAAAAAAGGACGTCAAAAGGACGTCAATTTTGTTTGGGTACAACGTCGCACGACCGCGCAATTGTCAGTTAAAGCGACGCAGTGCTGTATCGCAAAAAATGGTCTGGTCATTAAGCAGCCAAATCTTCCGGTCTGTAAGTGGTTAAACAGATAAAACTTAAGGCCTCATGCCCACGGACGTTTTTTCAGCCACTTTTTTGAGCATTTTTTGCAGCTTAAAAACGCCTCTCCATGTTAGCCTATGGCCTCATGCCCACCATGGCGTTTTTGAGCTGTAAGTGTCAAAGGGGTTTTTAAGCTCCAAAAAAACCCCAGGACCAGTGCATTCTGAGGCTCCAGTGCTAGAGCTGTGAAAACGCCAGATGCTGGTAAAAGGTGTTAAACGCGATTTAGCGGGGCTTAACGCTGTATACACAGCGTTATGCACCGTCCCGTGTTTCTCTGTCTCTATTCAAAATCAATGGTTCCCTATGTGAGGCCATTGATTTGAATAGAAGTCTCACCAGAAGTCAGGTCAAGATGATCCGACTTGCGGTGCAACTTGTGCTAAGAATCTTGAAGGGGAACCCGACAAAATTTTGCGTGAGGTTCTCCCCAAGATCCATACCAGACCCTTATCCCAGCACTCAGCCCGGCAGGTCAGGAAAGGGGGGGACGAGCGAGCGCCCCCCCCCCCTCCTGAACCGTACCAGACCGCATGCCCTCAACATGGGGGGATGGGTGCTTTGGGGCAGGGGGGACCTTGTGCCACCCACCCGAAAGCACCTTGTCCCCATGTTGATGAGGACAAGGGCCTCTTACCGACAACCCTTGCTCGGTGGTTGTCGGGGTCTGCGGGCAGGGACTTATCATGATCTGGAAGCCCCCTTTAACAAGGGGCCCCCCAGATCACGGCCCCCCACCCTAGGTGAATGAGTATGGGGTACATCATACCCCTACCCATTCACCTAATTAAAAATGATAAGTGTCAAAAATAAACACTACACAGGTTTTTAAAGTATTTTAAAAGCAGCTCCGGCTCTTCTCTCTCTCTCTGCTATCTTCTGCTCTTTTGCTGGGTCTTCTCCCCTCTCCAGTCCTTCTCTGCTATCTTCTGCTCTTTTGCTGGGTCTTCTCCCTCTGTTCTTCTTCCGATATTTACTCAATGCGATCTCCCAGTGTAATGCTGGGTCCCCTGTGCGCAGTGACTTATATTGGCATGGAGCAGGGCCACCCGATAAGGTAGAGGACACGCCCCTTGTGATGTCATCACCCGGGGAATTATGGGGTCATTCACCTAGGGTGGGGGGCCGTGATCTGGGGGGCCTCATCAACATGGGGACAAGGTGCTTTGGGGTGGGGGGGCCCCCCTCTGCCCCAAAGCACCCCCCCCCCCCCAAGTTGAGGGCATGTGGCCTAGTATGGTCCAGGAACGGGGGGGCGCTCGCTCGTCCCCCCCCTTTCCTGACCTGCCAAGCTGCGTGCCCGGATAAGGGTCTGGTATGGATCTTGGGGGGAACCTCACGCAAAATTTTGTTCCCATTGATTTTGAATAGAGAGAGAGAAACATGGCTGAAAGCTAGCGTGGTTAAACGAGTATTGACGTCAATGCAAAGTGCGAACGTCCGTGGGCATGTAGCCTTAATATCACTTTAAAAAGAAGAAAACGAATGCAGCCACCACATATAGAAATAAGTAAGCTGCATTATATTACTTTTTGCTTTTGAATTTAGTAATGCTTTAAATCCATACAACATACTGTGTTGTTTATTTGTGAATTAACAACAGACACATTTCTGGGCACAAAGCTTTAAAAGCCTGGGCTGCTTCTGGAAATTGTTTGCAGCTCTTGACTCTAGAAAAAGAGTTTATGTGTATATAAATAAATATGCATAGAACCCACTACACCCCACAAAAATTATTTGCGTGGGGAAAAAATATATCACTTTTATGTCCAAGATGTCTAGTTTCGAATGGCTCCCTTGTTCACATGCTTTGGCGATGTCCCAAACTTCACAGATATTGGGAAAAAGTCTTTATGACTCTAAATACAATTTCGCAAACAGAAATAATAAATACTTCTAAATTAACACTACTGGGAATAATTCCAGATGGAATTTTACCTGTAGATATGCACATAATGTGGACTAGATCTCTCTACCAAGCCCGTAAACTTATCCTACAAAAATGGACAGTTAAGGATGCACCAACCCAGAAACAGTGGTGTAATAAAATAAATTATATATTAAAAAAAGAAAGATTAACATATAAACATAGAGGTTTAGTTTAGTAAAATCTGGCATTACTGGATTGATTTGAGTAATTTGCTGTATGATGGCTAATGTGGAGGGGTTGGTGGGGGGGGGGGGGGGGGGGGGGGCTGGGGACAAGGAGATTGATCTTGATTTATAACATATTAAGATGATGGGAGTTGAACAAAGTAAAACCAATTGAAAATCAATGTGGGGTGTATGTTTATTGTTGGTGGTGACTAGTTATATATGAGTTTTTGATGTTTTTTTTGTATTTATTTGTTTTTTATTGTGAATATGTGTATATTATGAAATGAAACGATAGTAAATTTTGTAAGGTGTTTATTTGTATAAAAAATATATCCTATTTGTATTGAACAAGCATTATAAAAATAAAAAAAAGATTTGATATAGATAGAAATAAATATGCATGTATAAAAATGTATATAGATAAATTCATGGCAGCGGTAAACTGTCCAGGTAGGTTTGTTGATGTGTTCCACCTATATGTGTATACAGTATATATAGGTGTGTATACTGCTGTTGCATGTATTGTTAATATGTTCTGGTATATACTGAGATCTAAGGGTAGTTTAGTGTCACTACAATTTGTTTAGCTTCTGCTTTTAGTATGATCCTTTTCTTTCCCCTCAGGTTTTGTGCTAGTTAGTACTGTCCTAGCTAGACCCTCCATGCTCTTTTCATGTTTAGTTCAGTTCATTGCAGAGACAGGGCTTGTTGGCTTCCTATACTTCAAAAGACTGGAAATCATCCTCTGTACAGACCTATCTTGAATTGGATTTACCTTCTGTGTCTTATTGAAGAGTTAAGCTGCGAGTGGATGGTGTCAAGTCAGCAGGTGACTATACTGTCTGGACAGACTGGCTCTGAGGTATGTCATTACATATATCAGTATTTGAAACCAAACATTTGTCCAGAAACAGTTTTAATGCAGGAAGGCTTTGTACAGCAAGTCTGTAGCATAAAACAAACAAAGCATCTGCTTGTCTGAGCCACTAACCAAACTCAGATCTCTTTCAGACTAACAGGCACTAGCTGGATGGTGTGTACATGTCCCCTAGGTTCCTCACCTACATATAGTGAGGGGCTCCAGGGTTTGTGTCTGTTATGGAGAAAACAGACCTGGAACATGGGGCCTTTGTAGAGCTTGAGTGTGATAAAGTCTCCAGTCCTGGGTCTATGTTTTACCTGTTAACTAGACCTCACTAATAAGTCCTCATTCAAATAGCCCTATGTATTTACTTGGGATTTTACTGGCCGAAAGATCCTGCATATAAGTTGCCTGTACACTGTGCAACATATGGACAACATTTAAGGCAGCACAGTGGTTAGGTGGTTAGCAGCGCTAGGGTTGTCAGTTTGAATCCCAATTATGGCACTACCTGCATGAAGGTTGCATGTTTTCCCTGCACCTGCGTTTGTTACCTCTGGGTACTCCAGTTTCCTCTAACACTCCAAAGACATGCTGGTAGGTTCATTGGCTCCTGTCTATATTGGCCCTAGTACAGTATGTGTGGGTTAGGGACCTTAGATTGTAACCTCCTTGAAGGCAGTGACTGATGTGAATGTACAATATATGTTTTATAAAGATTTGTATTGCTTTTAACGTTTTTCATCAAAGGTATTCAGATCATCATACACAAAAAAACACAACATTGATAAAGAAAAGGTCAGAGGCGGGTACATTATAACATTTCCATCAAAATGGAAAGATGACACAAAAAGTAAAATTGCCATATGTACAAGATGACGAACCAGCCCAAAGGCCGTCACCGGTGCAGCACAGAGTGCAGGTCAGTAAATGTAGGCAGTTGATGGAGAAGGTGGTCTTGATTAGGTGGAAAAGAAGGAAAATTGGCTAGAGCCCAAGGGAGAGTTCCGGGTGAAAGGAGAGGAGGGGAAGAACAGAAAACATCAGCCTGGATACCTTGGCAGGCTGTAAAAAAAAGGGGGAGGAAAAAGAGAAGAGCGTTTGTCTGGGAAGAGGGAAAGGACAAGGAGAGAATCCTGCAGGGTTCAGCCCAAAATGTAACACAGAAAAAGACAGTTCATTCAATCAAATAGAAAGTAAAGGATGGTCCAAGTTAAGATGATCATTTTAGGATATCCATGGGTCCCAAACCTTCAAAAATTTTGTGTGCGGATTAGTCAGTATAAAAGTGAGCTTCTTGTAGACCATGATCCCCATAAGCCGCTATCTGACCTCTGCAAAATTGAGAAACTGTTGGCGCCAGGCCTTTGCAAGAAGGTACCAGACTAACACACCACACCAGCTACATGGGATTGACTTGTGCAACAGGGCCTCCCAAGGGTCACGTGCTAGGAAGACTTTTAAAACTGAACTAATCATGGAGTAGAAAATTGCAGATCCTTGGGCAGGAAAACCAAATGTGGAAGAGGATACCTGGTTCCCTGCACTCATGAAAACACGAAGTGGACACAGAGGGGACAAATTTGGTTATCCTTACTAGGGTCATATAACAGCAGGAGAGCAACTTATAGAGATTCTGAGTCGAGTCAGATTTATATTATACACACACTATCCATCAGTGCTTGACAAATTTAAATTAATTATTTTCCTCAAAATTCTACAAACAATACCCCATAATGACAACGTGAAGGAAGTTTGTTTGAATTCTTTTCAAATTTATTAAAAATAAAAATTGAAAAAAAAAAACACCTGTACATAAGTATTCCCAGCATTTGCCATGACTCAAAATTGAGCTCAGGTGCATCCTGTTTCCACTGATCATCCTTAAGATGTTTCTACAACTTGATTGGAGTCCACCTGTGGTACAGTACAGTCAGTTGATTTGGAAAGGCACACACCTGTCTATATAGGGTCCCAAAGTTAACAGTGCGTGTCAGAGCACAAACCAAGCCATGAAGTCCAAGGAATTGTCTGTAGACCTCCAAGACATGATTGTATTGAGGCACAGAGATGGGGAAGGGTACAGAAAATTTTTTGCAGCACTGAAGGTCCAAAATGAGCACAGTGGCCTCCATCTATAAATGGAAGAAATTTGGAACCGCCAGGACTCTTCCTAGAGTGGGCCGCCTGGCAAAACTGAGCGATCGGGGAAGAAGGGCCTTAGTCAGGGAGGTGACCTAGAACACGATGGCCACTCTGACAGTGCTCCAGCGTTTCTCTGTGGAGAGAGGAGAACATTCCAGAAGAACACCCATCTCTGTAGCACTCCACCAATAAGGCCTGACAGAAGCCACTCCTCAGTAAAAGGCACATGACCGTCCGCCTGGAGTTTGCCGAACCAAAAACAAACAAAATTCTCCGGTCTGATGAAACAAAGATTGAACTTATTGGCCTGAATAGCAAGCATCATGTCTGGAGGAAACCAGGCACCGCTCATCACCTGGCCAATACCATCCCTACAGTGAAGTTTTTCAGAGGCAGGAACTGGGAGACTAGTCAGGATCAAGGGAAAGATTAATGCAGCAACATACAGAGACATCCTTAATGAAAAACTGCTCCAGAGTGGGGCGAAGGTTCGTCTTCCAACAGGTCAACGACCCTAAGCACACAGCCAAGATAACAAAGCAGTGGCTATGGGACAACTCTGTGAATGTCCTTGAGTGGTCCAGCCAGAGCCCAGACTTGAACCCGATTAGAACATATCTGTAGAAATCTAAAAATGGCTGTGCCCCGACGCTCCCCATCCAACCTGATGGAGCTTGAGAGGTCCTGCAAAGAAGAATGGGAGAAACTGCTGAAAAATAGGTGTGCCAAGCTTGTAGCATAATACTCAAAAAGACTTGAGGCTGTAATTGGTGCCAAACGTGCTTCAACAAAGTATTGAGCAAAGGCTGTAAATACAAAATTTAAATTTGCAAAGATTTCAAACAAACTTCTTTCACGTCGTCACTATGGGGTATTGTTTGTAGACTTGAGGAAAAGAATGAATTTAATTTATTTTGGAATAAGGCTGTAACATAACAAAATATGAAAAAAGTGAAGCGCTGTGAATACTTTCCGGATGCATTGTGTGTGTGTGTGTGTGTGTGTGTGTGTGTGTGTGTGTGTGTGTGTGTGTGTGTGTGTGTGTATATATATATATATATATATATATATATATATATATATATATATATATATATATATATATATATATATATATACATATACACACACACTATATATATATATATATATATACCGTATTTATCGGCGTATAACACGCACCGGCGTATAACACGCACCTCAATTTAGGAGGGAATTTTAAGGAAAAAAAACTTTTAGGAGGGAAGTTGAAGGGAAAAAAACTTACATTTAAATGCCCATCATTGCAGCCTTCTCAGTGCAGCCTTGCCCCAGTCCAGCCTTGCCCAGTGCAGCCTTGTCAGTGCAGCCTTGTCAGTGCAGCCTTGCCAGTGCAGCCATGTCAGTGCAGCCTTGCCAGTGCAGCCATGTCAGTGCAGCCTTGCTAGTGCAGCCATGTCAGTGCAGCCATGTCAGTGCAGCCTTGCTAGTGCAGCCATGTCAGTGCAGCCATGTCAGTGCAGCCTTGCTAGTGCAGCCATGTCAGTGCAGCCATGTCAGTGCAGCCTTCCCCAGTGTCCAGTCCAGCCTTGCCCCAGTCCAGCCTTGCCCCAGTCCAGCGGTCAGCGATTTTTTAATTCTGACAGGTCAGGATCGCAGGGGATCGGCGTATAACACGCACCCGCGATTTTCCCCTGATTTTAAGGGGAAAAAAGTGCGTGTTATACGCCGATAAATACGGTATATATATATATATATATATATATATATATATATATATATATATATATATATATATATATATATATATATATATATATATATATACACATACATATACACACATACACAGGTCTTTTTTTAAGCGGGAACAAAGTTCCGGCACCTCAAGCACAGAATGTATGTAATGGCGAGGAGTACTATAGTAGTATGCTGGAGGGACTACTTATGCCGGCTGTTGGGGGATCTGTTGTTGTGGGGGGGTCTAGTGTTGCTGGGGAGTTTGTTGTTGCTGGAAGGATTCTACTGTTGAGGGAGGGGTCTATTGTTGCTGGCGGTATGTTATTGAATGGGGGTTGTCTATTGTTGGCTGCAGGGGATCTATTTTATTGCTTTTCTTATTATCAGTATCAAATTCTATACAAATTACTTGGTTCTGTATTCTCTGGAAGGGAGGGTACTGGGAGGTGGGTAGGGGCTGGAACCCAAGGTCGGTGCTCAGAGGTGTGTAGGGGGCAGAGACAAGGGGTTATTTGAAAAGGAGGGAGTTCCTGCACCAATTCCCTGAGAAAAAAAGCCCTGTATGTATATATGTATGTATGTATGTATGTATGTATGTATATGTGTGTGTATATATATATATATATATATATATATATATATATATATATATATATATATATATATATATATATATATATAAAATATATAATGTGTGTGCTGCCCCAAAGGAGTCATTCATGTGGCGGTTGCGCATGGACAAAATGACCTTGACCAATACTGAAGAGCGAGGTCATTCTAGGCATGCGCCACCGCAGCAAGAAGCTGACATGTAAACATCAGTTGTGTGTCATTAGCAGCAGTGGTGCCGCTGCCAACACATTGTTGAGGTTTACATGTTGGCCCCAAGCAGCAGCCAATAGGAATCATGTACAGTATGTTGGATGTATGTACATTTTAGCACAGATGTTTACATGACTACAACTGCGCATTTATCTAAGGCTCGCCAATTCCTAAATGTCTTGCAGGACAATTTTATGGGTCAGATGGTAGACGCACCAACTAGAAATAAAGCGTTATTGGATCTACTGATTACCAACAATACAGACCTGATCACGGATGTGGAAATACGGGGCAATTTAGATAACAGCGATCACAGGTCAATTGGCTTCAGTATAAATCACACAAATAGGAAACATAAGGGGAATACAAAGACACTGAATTTCAAAAGAGCCAACTTCCCTAAACTACAATCCTTGCTAAAAGGCATAAATTGGGATAAAATCTTAGGGACAAAGAACACAGAGGAGAGATGGGTTTGCTTTAAAAGCATATTAAATAAGGGCATTAGCCAATGCATCCCATTGGGTAATAAATTTAAAAGAGCGAACAAAAGTCCTGGATGGCTTAACTCCAATGTAAAAATGCATATAAAAGCAGAGAAGGCCTTTCAAAAAATACGAGGTTGAGGGATCATTATCAGCATTCAGACTTTATAAAGAATGCAACAAGAAATGTAAGGGTGCAATAAGGACGGCTAAGATAGAACATGAAAGACACATAGCGGAGGAGAGCAAAAAAAATCCCAAGAAATTCTTTTATGTAAACAGTAAAAAAGGGAGGACAGACCATATTGGCCCCATAAAGAATGAGGAAGGACATCTGGTTACAAAGGATGGGGAGATGGCGAAGGTATTGAATTTATTCTTCTCCTCAGTCTTCACGAGGGAATCGGGGGGGCTTCAGTAACCAAAACTGCAGTGTTTATCCTCATGACAAATCATAGGAAGCACCTCCATGGTTAACCACTTAAGGACCAGCCTCGTTTTGGATTTTAGGTGTTTACATGTTTAAAACAGTTTTTTTTGCTAGAAAATTACTTAGAACCCCCAAACATTATATATGGTTTTTCTTCTAACACCCTAGAGAATAAAATGGTGGTCATTGCAATATTTTTTTTGCACCACGGTCTTAAAAGCGCACTTTTTTTGGAAAAAATTCACTTTTTTGAATAAAAAAATAAGACAACAGTAAAGTTAGCCCAATTTTTTTTTATATTGTGAAATATAATGTTACGCCAAGTAAATTGATACCCAACATGTCACGCTTGAAAATTGTGCCTGCTCGTGGAATGGCGTCAAACTTTTACCCTCAAAAATCTCCATAGGTGACGTTTAAAAAATTCTACAGGTTGCATATTTTGCGGTACAGAGGAGGTCTAGGGCTAGAATTATTGCTCTCGCTCTACCGGTCGTGGCGATACCTCACATGTGTGGTTTTACCACCGTTTTCATATGCGGGCGCTACTCGCGTGTGCGTTCGCTTCTGCGCGTGAGCTCGTCGGGACGGGGGGGGTTTTAAAAAAAAAAAATTTTATTATTATTATTTATTTTACAATATTTTATTTATTTTTACACTGTTTTAAAAAAAAAAAAATTTGTGTCACTTTTATTCCTATTACAAGGAATGTAAACATCCCTTGTAATAGAAAAAAGCATGACAGGACCTCCTAAATGTGAGATCTGGGGTCAAAAAGACCTCAGATCTCATATTTACACTAAAATGCAATGAAAAAAAAAAAAAAAGTAATTTAAAAAAAAGGACATTGGAAAAAATGTGCCTTTAAGAGGCTTGGACGGAAGTGACGTTTTGATATTGCTTCCGTCCAGCAGTGTCATGGAGACGAGTGGGCGCCATCTTAGCCTCACTCGTCTCCAGGCACAGGACGGAGACAGATGCGATCGCCTCCGCCGCTACCGACGGCTCCGGTAAGCGGCGGAGGGCACCGGATCGCGGCGGGAGGGGGAGGCCCTCTCCCGCCACCGATAAAAGTGATCTTGCGGCGAATCCGCCACAGGGACCACTTTTATCTGAAAGCCGGCCGCTGCACGAAAACGGGGATACTGGGGTTATGGCAGCTAGCTGCTGCCATAGCAACGATATCCCCGTTCAAAGGTTGGACGTACATCGTCGTGCGGCGGTCAGTAAGTGGTTAACAGAAGACAGAATTAAAATTAGACTTGGGAAACTTAACATTAAGAAATCACCAGGACCAGATGGCTTGCACCCAAGGGTACTTAGGGAACTCAGTCAAGTAATTGCCAGATCAGTGTTCCTAATTTTTACTGACTGGAATGGTACCAGTTGATTGGAGAAAAGCCAATGTAACACCAATATTTAAAAAGGGCACAAAATACATCCCTGGGAATTACAGACCAGTTAGCCTAACATCAATATTATGTAAACTCTTGGATGGAGATGATAAGGGACTATATACAAGATTTTAGTAATGAGAACAGTATCATCAGCATGGATTCATAAAAAATCGTTCTTGCAGTAATCAGCATGGATTCATGAAGAATCCTTCTTGCCAAACCAATCTATTAACCTTCTATGAGGAGGGGAGTTGCCATCTAGATAAAGGAAGTCCCGTAGATGTGGTGTATCTGGATTTTGCAAAAGCATTTGACACAGTTCCCCATAAACATTTACTATACAAAATACGGTCCGTTGGCATGGACCATAGGGTGAGTACATGGATTGAAAACTGGCTACAAGGGCGAGTTTAGAGGGTGGTGATAAATGGGGTGTACTCAGAATGGTCAGGGGTGGGTAGTGGGGTCCCCCAGGGTTCTGTGCTGAGACCAATCCTGTTTAATTTGTTCATAAACGACCTGGAGGATGGAGTAAACAGTTCAATCTCTGTATTTGCGGACGATACTAAGCTAAGCAGGACAATACCTTCTCCGCAGGATGTGGAAACCTTGCAAAAAGATCTGAACAAATTAATGGGGTGGGCAACTACATGGCAAATGAGGTTCAATGTAGAAAAATGTAAAATAATGCATTTGAGTGGCAAAAAATATGAATGCAATCTATACACTGGGGGGAGAACCACTGGGGGAATCTAGGATGGAAAAGGACCTGGGGTCCTAGTAGATGATAGGCTCAGCAATGGCTTGCAATGCCAAGCTGCTGCTAACAAAGCAAACAGAATATTGGCATGCATTAAAAAGGGGATCAACTCCAGAGATAAAACGATAATTCTCCCGCTCTACAAGACTCTGGTCCGGCCGCACTGGTGACCCCACAATAGGCATAAAACTTTTTTTTGCAGAAGGGAGTTTAACAAGACACATGGCCACTCATTAAAATTAGAAGAAAAGAGGATTAACCTTAAACTGCGTAGAGGGTTCTTTACTGGAAGAGCGGCAGAATGTGGAATTCCCTTCCACAGGCGGTGGTCTCAGCGGGGGGGCATCGATAGTTTCAAGAAACTATTAGATAAGCACCTGAACGACCACAACATACAGGAATATACAATGTAATACTGACATATACGGTAATCACACACATAGGTTGGAATTGATGGACTTGTGTCTTTTTTCATCCTCACCTACTATGTAACTAAATAATGCACAAATTATAATCGTTGATGTAGTTTTTCTCTTTTTTTTTTTTTTTTTTGCTGTGGGACAAAGTGCAACATTATGCTGTCAGGTGTGTGTAAATGGGCCCATACACTACTATACTGCTGCGTACAGATATACTGTATTGGCAACAGCCAGCTCTGTTTCTCCCAGTACAGGTGTCTGTTAAGGTTAAATTTTGATTTTACTTTTTCATTGAGCATTATTTAATTGGTTATTTCCCACAAATTGGCTGCAGATATTTGCCATTGTAAGCTGTATTTCCTATGGCAGCGTTTCTGTCTGTGAAAGTGTTCTGAAAATCTTTCTGCTGTCCACACACAGACACAAATATTTCCAGGGCTGGAATGAGCGCTGAACTGCAAATTTTTGGTATAATACAATAAATATATGATAAGCTTGTCTAGACCATAGTCACATAAAACAGACCACCTATGAAGGCACATTTTCCGCACTGTACTGTACATTTTGTCCAGGCCAGAGCTTCCCTTTTTTTCTTGCTGACTGTAGAAAACCTGCAAAAAAAAAAAATATATATATTTCCATGTCTTTTACAGTGGGGCAGAGATCCCCAAACGTGGACAATTCGGGAGTCACAGGTCCATATAACATGTGGCAGGGAGTCACATCAAACATCTAGTAGAGGTGCTCAGCATGCATCACTGACACGTTGAGGGCGCTGGCTCATGCTTTGAGCTGGAATGATCTACTAAGTAGACCTGCAGAAATATCAAAACGAATAAACTAACAGTTTCATGGCCTGTTAATGGCAGGCTGTGGCTCACTAGCGCTTTTCTCCCTATACAATTGTATAGGAATGCAGAAGTAGATGAAGCAGGTTAAAATGCTGCTGCTCTGAATTTGCAATGATCTAAGAAGCATCTTGATGTTAAAAGCATGCTGCATCCACGCATCGAAGGAGCCAAGGGTTCTTAAAGCAGTAGTAAAGCGCTGCAAAATATTTTAAAAAAAAATCTGTAAGACAATGGCATAATGTGCTAGTAACGCATACTAGCATATTATGAAATACTTGCCTTAGAACGAAGCCCTTCCAGCGGCGTGCAGTCACAGCGGAGAGAGCTGACATCTTCCCTCTGCGTTTCTTCCGGGTTCGCGGGCTCCGGCGCTGTGAGTGGCCGGAGCCGCGATGACATCACTTCTGCACATGCACGCCGGAACCCTCGATTCCGGCAAGAAGCTCTGAAGGTCTGGCACGGAATGCCGGACCTTCAGAGCTCATGTGCCAGTGATGTCAGCTTTCAGTGCTTCCAGTTTGTGAAACTGTGAAATGAAATGTGCCGCATTTGCAGTGAAATTATCCCCCTTCCTTTGCAGACCACATCTACCCATTTAGTAGATGCAGTATTCATTTTACCTACAGGTAAGCCCTACTATCGGCTTACCTGTAGGTAAAAATAACAAAGCGGGCTTTACTACTGCTTTAACTGGAGGTATCCATAAGCCTTGAGGGTAAGGGAACCAAATGATCCAGATATGGGACTGAAATGTTTCAAGTGGTTGTAAACCTCAGACATGAAATATGAACAAAGCATGTCCCTCTATAGTGTGTACTTGTCTTAATTGAGAGCACTAAGTGTCATTTCTGTCTTTTGCTTTGGTCACTGCCCGAGGGCCCCATGCCACTAAGGGGCCCCATCAGGATTGCTAGCCTCAATAAAACCAGGGACAGTATGTAAGAATCTGTTTTTTTTAAAATCCCAAGATTATAGCTGCCCCGCCTCTCCAGTACATTTTCAGTGTGTGTATGTGTATTCTGTGTGAGTATACTGTGTGTGTATATTGTGTGTCTGTGTGTGTATACTGTATGTGTGTGTATACTGTGTGGCCCCATAATCTATTGCCCGGGGGCCCCATAATCTCCTATTGCCCGGGGGCCCCATAATCTTCCCCTATTGCCCGGGGGCCCCATTAGTTGTCAGTCCGCCCCTGTCCTCTGCTATCAGCTTGAATCACTTCTGACAAGTTTTCCTGACACCAAGAGAAAAAAGGTGACAGGGGAGGGACCTCCAGCTGATTGACAGCTTCAGCTCTGTTTCTGTGTGCTGGGTGAAGGGGGTTGTGTCCCTATCCTTTCAATCAGCTCTCAGAGCTCCTCACTGTGCTCTGCAGTGTGTAACGTCAGTGCCCTCCTCCTCTGTGCCCCCTTTTTTCTGACAACGCAGACAAGCTGTATAAAGTCTGGACTTTGAACGGCTGTAGAGTAGAGAAGACTGCACATAAACAGGTACAACCTATGCAGGCGGATTTGTTTCATCTGTGTATCACCTGAGGCTAGTCACTTAACTGGGTATTTTCAAGGGTTTACAACCAATTTAATGTAAGAAATTTGAAATCAGATTCTCAGTATAACGGAACCTTAAATAAAAGTGGTGAAATCAACTTGATGTGTCAGATGAAATACAAGTGATATTGGGGTGTTTATAGGGGGTTTGTAAACATAAATAAGTTATGAACCCATGGTAAATCTATTAGCTCCTGTCTGTCCACTGCTGCCTGCAGCCCTCCTGCAGTGTCTCAACTCTTCTTCATAATGTAGAATAAGCACATCCCTCGCCCCATTCTTACAATGCAATGTTAAGTACCTAAGTAGCTATCCGCAGACCCTGCAGTTGTCATGTCCAGGAAGGGGACAGGGGGTGTGGTTTGCCCTTCCTTGGTATTCAAATACAGACTATGGGAAAGTCAAACAACTGGATACCCCACGGCTTCAATAAAATGAAAAAGGAGCAAGTGTGAGCTCCTATCTCCTAAATCACACCAGGCCCTCAACATGGGAAGGGTACTTTGCCAAGGTCACCCCTTATTTTAAAGAGTGCTTCCAGTTTCTGACATGATCCCCATTCCTCCGCAGACCATCACATCCACCCAGTAAGGAATATGGAGAGGGTGACACTGGGGCAAGGTGCTTTTCTTGGGCAAGCGACTTGGTATGGTTCAGGTTGAAGGGGGAAGGAATTGTGCATGCGGGTCTGACATGGATGGGGACCCTACAATTTTTTTTCATATTTTGTTTTTGGTACTTCTCTAAAATCCAAAGGGTCTGGTATGGATATTGGGGGGTCATCAGTTCGCCATAACAAGCAGGGCCACCAAAATGGGGGTAGAGCCAACCTTTCTGTATCGAGCTCAAACTCCATTAGTCAAGCAGGGGGGTTCGAGGGCAGAGAGTGGACTTTTTATTTAGCATGGGGCTCAGGCCGAGTATTACAATGGGCTGCAGCTCCCAGCACTTACAGTAAAGATCCCTGGGCCCCATTAGTTCAGCAGGCGGTGTATTATTAAGTGATTTGGCTCCCAACAGTCACTCCTGACCCCTGCACTGGGTATGTCACATACTGTTGACTCTGTGCTCTGTATGTTACATACTTTTGACACCTAGACTCTGTATGTAGGCTCAAGATTTGAACCCCTCCAACCCTTAGCACAATTTGGCCCCCCCCCCCCCCCCAATTCAAAGCCTGTTTAGCGGACTGTCTCAATATTGTCTTCTGGAAGTCCAATGAGGCCCTGTTAGTTAGGCTCTACAAGGCCCCATGATTTTTAATGGCGGCACTGATAACAATGGCGGTGTCCTAGCAACCACTGACATCAAAGGTTGTTAGGGAGCAGGTGGCCAACCTGCACAGTACCCTTGGTCTACTAGTGGCAGTAGTAATTTCTTGTTCATACGTCACGGGACACAGAGGCTGGGTAATTACTTAGTGGGTTAGATAGTACCTTCAGGTGATTGGACACTGGTAACCCTAATTACAATGCGAGTTCTTCCCCTATATAACCCCTCCCATATGGAGAGTACCTCAGTTTTTTTTGCCACTGTCTAAGGTGGTTGGTCACATTGAAGATGTGCTAAGAAAGCTGTGTTTGATGGTCTCTACAAGGACTTAGGAGCTATACAACCGGATCCATACCTCGGGCCAATACTAAACGCCTAAGATGGATGGTACCCGAGCCTCGTGATAAGAAGAAACAAGGTTTTGCCTGTAATGTCTCTCCTTGGAGGTCTGGGCTCTGGGATCCAGGCTTTGGTGTACTTTGGTGTACTACGGTAATATAACAGTGGCAGTTTCTGGCAGAGTCTTCTACAGGTCCAGGGAAGAGGATCCTGTGGGTAGGAACCCAGAACCCTGAAGGTTGGCACAACGCGCCGTGATGGGTGAAGGCTGGAATCTGTCTGTTCTCAGCAGTTCCTGTGGCGGGGATAAGGTAAGTGAAGACAATCCTAAAGTTTACACATTACGGATTATCTTCTGAGTAGTTGTATGTCTTACCTGGTTTCCGTCACTAGAGGGAGTAAGAGACATACCTGGTGTATACTTACATGCCTTCCAGGTTACACGCTCAGTGAAGCTGGTCTGTGAAGCCGCTCACCTCCTCTGCTGCAGACTCTGCCACATAAACTGAAAGGGGGATCCCACACAGTCCAGGGGTCCCACGCAGTCCTCAAGGCCTTTCACTCTCCGCCATGATGGTCCTACGCGCGGGCGCACTTTTACGGCGGGGAAGGAGGGGGGGCGTTATTGCGGCGCTGTGCACGTGTGGCGTGCACGACGCTCCAGTGCGCAGGCGCAAAGCAGCCGTTTTTAAAGCCCAAGGCGCCAGAGTTCCTGTAAATGGTGGAACACAGAGCTGTGGGCAGTAAGCATCTCAGTGGATCGGATCCTGGCAAACCTAAGACACCTACTCGGCATCAGGTTTGTAGCTAATGTTTATATTATAAGACTATTATTATTATTATCTTTATACAGGATTTATATAGCGCCAACAGTTTACGCAGCGCTTTACAATATAAAAGGGAGACAATACAGTTATAATACAATAAGATACAGGAGGATGAAGAGGGCCGTGCTCAGAAGTGCTTACAATCTAATAGGGTGAGGCAGGTGGTACAAAATTTTGTAACTGTGGGGAATGAGCTGATGGAAGTGGTAAAAGATTAGTTAGAGACGTTATAGGCTTTCCGGAAGAGTTGAGTTTTCAGGGATCGCCTGAAGTTAGCAAGAGTAGGGGATATCTGGATAGGTGGAGGTAGCGAGTTCCAGAGGATGGGAGAGGCTCTGGAGAAATCCTGGAGGCGAGCATGAGAGGAGGAGACGAGAGAGCTTGAGAGTGGGAGGTCTTGAGAATAGCGGAGAGGACGATTTGGGTGATATTTGGAGACAAGATTGGCGATGTAGCTCGGGGCAGAGTTGTGAATGGCTTTGTATGTTGTGGTTAGTATAGCACAACAGTGATTGCACTTTACACTAGTACCTCTGCTTTGCAGCTTAGGACTATGTCTCCTCGTAAGAGGGCTTCAGGGGGAGGTAAAAGAGGCGCCAGGAAATCACCGCCTACAGCTAGGGGTTCTGGACATGCCTTCAGGATACCATCCCCCCTTGCAAGACTGGAGGCAGCCTCACAGGATGAGTCTGTACCCCTGTCAGGTTTTGCAGCCTCTCAGAAATCAGTCCCTGTTTATGTCACAGAAGACACTTTGAAGGCTGCATTGGATGGTTTAGAAGAAAGGATTACTACCTTTGTCATAGCTTCCTTAAAAAATAGCAGAAAAAGCGGTAGATCCCCTCCCTCTGCTTTGGCTTCCCTATCAGATGAGTATTCTGATAATGAGGAAATATCCCTCTCTGAGGATAGGGATCAGGTGCAGTCGGACGAATCAAGGGAAGAAGAGAATCTCTCTTCTACCTCTCAGGCCCTCAAAGCGCAGGTGCAATACTATACTGAATTGGTACGTTCCATATACAGATTGCCCTCTGCTGAGGTTGCCATTTCCCCTGTTTCCTCCCTGCTGTCCCGGAAATCCCAACAGGCTGTGTACGCCTTCCCTACTCATCCTTTACTGGATGAATTGTATGAGGACTGGGGTCACCCAGATAAACTATTTTCTCCTCCTAAAAGGTTTTCTATGCTTTATCCGGTGGAGGAAAGTTTCACCAAGAAATAGGGAGTCCCAGCCATAGATGCGGCTGTTTCTTGTGTGAATAAGAGCCTGACCTGTCCTGTGGACAATGCTCAGGGCTTTAAGAATCCAACTGACAAAAAGCTAGAAACTTTATTTAAAGCCTCTTTTGCTGTGGCGGGCGCTGTGGTCCAGCCTACGGTCGCAGCAATTGGCAAGTGCCATTTCCTCAAGGAACAAATGAAGCAGGTGAGCTTTTGACATATGGTCTTTCCACTGAGGAGGCCAAGGTTTATGCAGACCTTCCTAAAGCTTTGTGCTTTATGGTTGATGCCATTATGGATTCTGCTCAGCAAGCATCTCGCCTCACTCTCCTGCTGGTACACATGCGCAAGTCCTTTTGGCTTAAACATTGGGCTGCTGAGGCTTTATGCAAATAATATTTAACAGGGTTCCCGTTTCATGGAGAACGCCTGTTTGGGGATGATCTGGACAAATATATCCAGAAGATTACCGGGGGGGGTAAAACCATGCTGTTACCAGTCAAAGGGAAGAGTAAACGTCATTTAGACATTCTCTGTCCCCAGCCCCTGGAGCCTAATCCTCCAGGCAGTGGCGACAGCCTCCCCAATCAAATACTAGGGGAAAGGTCCAAGGTCAAGCCCAAGGGCAGAAGAACCTTGGGTCCAAGATCTGGTAAACAGAACCCCAAAGCCTCCCTATAAAAAAGGGCGCCCCCGCTCAGCCGAGTGGGGGGGGGGGAGGCTTCTGCAGTTTGCAGTCGCCTGGTGGGAAGAGATGCAGGACAGATGGGTAGCCTCCACGGTGTCTCTGGGCTACAAGCTAGAGTTCCAGGAGCTTCCGCCATCCTGTTTTCTAAGGTCTCCAGGGATCCAGAGAAAAGAAGGCCCTTTCTTCTGGCCTTAGACCGTGTTATCCCAAGGGGTAATTATAGAGGTTGCCCCGGAAGAGCAAGGCTCAGGGTTCTACTCAAACCTCTTTACGGTTCCAAAGCTAAACGGAGATGTCAGATCTATTCTCGATCTAAAAGACCTGAAACAATTTCTAGACATTCGTCTTTTCCGCATAGAGTCTATCCGCTCAGTAGTCTCCACAATTCAGGGGGAGAATTCCTGGCATCAATAGACATCAAAGATGCATATTTGCATGTGGCAATATTTCCCACTCACCAAAGATTCCTATGGTTTGCGGTGGATCAGCGCCACTTTCAATTTGTGGCCCTTCCTTTTGGTCTTGCTACCGCTCCTCGAGTGTTCACAAAAGTTCTAGCCCTGCCCCTGGCAAATCTAAGGGCTCAGGGCATAACAGTGACAGCTTATCTGGACGATTTGCTACTCATAGAACAGTCCGTAACACGCCTAAGCCACAATGTGCTCTGCACAATAAAGTACTTAGAGTACCTAGGCTGGGTCCTCAATCTAGAGAAATCCTCCTTACATCCCCTAAAAAGGCTGGAGTATTTGGGCATGGTCATAGACACAGTCCAAAGCAGAGTGTTCTTACCCAGATCAAAAGCCAGGGCCATAAAAGATTTGGTCCGGGTAGTCTTAGCAAGGAGAAATCCTTCCATCCGACTATGTATGAGACTATTGAGGAAAATGGTTGCCTCTTTCGAGGCTGTCCCTTACGCCCAGTTTCACTCAAGGCCTTTACAAAGCAGCATCCTCTCTGCCTGGAACAAGAGGGTTCAAGCCTTGAATCTTCCAATGTGCCTATCCCCAGGGTTGCGCAAGAGCCTCAATTGGTGGTTACTGACCAAGAATCTTCTACAAGGAAAGTCCTTTGTCCCAGTTACTTGAAAACTCATAACCACAGAGCCGAAAGGCTCTTGTTCATCAACATTCTGGAAATTTGGGCAATTCATCTAGCCCTCGAGGTCTGGACTTTGACTACAGGGTCATCCTGTCCAGATACAGTCCAGATACAATACCACGGCTGTGGCTTACATAAATCACCAAGGAGGCATCAGGAGCCTGGATGCCCAAAAGGAGGTGAATCACATTTTTTTCTGGGCAGAAAGGCATATTCCTTGCCTGTATGCTGTCTTTATCCCAGGGGTAGAAAATTGGCAGGCGGATTTTCTAAGCCACCAGCAGCTGTGTCCAGGAGAATGGTCTCTACACCCCGACATATTTCAGACCATATGTCAAAATTGGGGTACTGTCAAGGTCCAGATCTCGGCCTTATCATTATTCTTTCAAAGGCCACTTGCCTCACATTCCCTGGTCCGGGCCTTTGTTCAGGGGGCACTGCGCTTGAATCCGCCAGTCAAACCTCCTGTGTGCCCATGGGTTCTGAATTTGGTTTGGTCCGTTTTGCAAGAACAACCCTTTGAACCATTGCACCATGCTTCTTCAGTTCTTCTGGAAACTGGTCTTTTTGGTAGGCATTTCCTCGGCTAGAAGGGTATCAGAATTAGCAGCTCTTTCTTGTAAAGAGCCATATTTGATTATTCACAAAGACAGGGTGGTGTTGCGTCCTCACCCGACTTTTTTACCTAAGGTGGTCTCAGCATTCCATCTGAATCAAGATGTGGTCCTACCGTCCTTTTTTCCAGATCCGCGGAAGAGGAGTTGTTACACTCTCTAGATGTTGTAAGAGCAATCGGTATCTATCTCCAGGCAACCGCTCAGATACTAAAGACTGATTGTCTGTTTCTTCTGCCAGAAGGCCGCAGAAAGGGCCAGGCAGTGTCGAAATCCACTATTTCTAGATGGATTTGGCAAGTTATTATTCAGGCCTATGGTATAAAGAAAAAGATTCCTTTTCAGCAGGTTAAGGCACACTCAACTAGAGTGGTTAGTGCTTCATTGGCAGTGCATCACCAGGCCTCCTTGGCTCAGATCTGCAAGGCTGCAACTTGGTCTTCAGTCCATACATTCACTAGATTCTATCAGGTGGATGTAAGAGGGCATGAGGATGCCGCCTTTGGGCGCACTGTGCTGCAGGCAGCAGTATAGATCTTCTTGTCCGTTGGCGGTCTATGTATTTTCTGATCTGTGTCTCCCTCCCCTCAATTTGGGCTTTGCTTTAGGACATCCCACTAAGTAATTACCAAGCCTCTGTGTCCCGAGATGTATGAACAAGAAAATAGGATTTTTAAATACAGCTTACCTGTAAAATCCTTTTCTTGGGAATACATCACGGGACACAGAGCTTCCGCCCCTCTTCGGCATTATACGTTGGGGTACTTATTGCTTTGCTACAAAACTGAGGCACGCTCCATATGGGAGGGGTTATATAAGGGAGGAACTCACCTTGTAATTAGGGTTACCAGTGTCCAATCACCTGAAGGTACTATCTAACATACTAAGTAATTACCTAGCCTCTGTGTCCCGTGATGTATTCCCAAGAAAGGGATTTTGCAGGTAAGCTGTATTTAAAAATCCTATTATCACCTCTAAATGAAGGACTTCCTTCCAGAGGTTTGCTGAAGTGAATAGGCCAAGTCTGGCCATGTAGTTTGCCTAATCTGAAAATTACAACCGTGTAGAGTTCAGTGCGAACCCTGCATGGCCGTGAACACGAAACTGACTGCTATAGGTCTTCCCTTGAGGCAACTCGTTTATTGCAGGCAAATAAATGAATTAATTTGCATAGGCACAGCACAGGTTCTCTTGAATGCCTATTATATAAAAAGTAAAGGTGTTCTATGCATCTGTTGTATTTTATCACTTTTTCATCACAAAAAATGACACATTTACACTATTTTCTAATTTCATAGCAGTTGGTTTCTACCGTGTCCTCAATAACCCATAAAATTATAGGAAAACCATTCCAGTAGGAAGGGTTGTCCCAGCAAACACCTATTCGTTCTCCAGACATCTCTCAGTAACCACAGAGGACTCTGGTGTTCCAAAGGAATGCACAGCGGAGGAGAACTCAGCTCCCCATTGCCGAATTTCCTAGAGAAGGCGGCTCGTCCAACAACCCCGTCTGAGAAGTCATCAGAGCCAAACTGTCAGGCAAGACAAATGATTCCAAAGGATCCTCATAAATACTTTTTGTGGCTTCTTTCTGTCCCGTAACCATTTTCAGTTATTGCAACCAATCGCACACAGAAAAAGAAAAGCCTTCAAGACTGAGTAACTCGGTTTGATACACTGTAACTTTTATTGCTCACTATTCGCTCTGTACCACTAAATGTGTGTGAGAGACCTTTGAAGGGTCAGTAATAGGCTGTGTGGATCAATTTGGTCATTTTCATGATTAAAACCTGGTTGCCTAAAAATCCATGTGTAAATGGCCCCTGTAAGGCAGAACTTTTACTACTTTTAAAATTATATCTTAAACAAAAACTGTCTAGAATTTCTCACAAGATTTTTTTTTTTTCATGCAGATATAACAAAACGTATTCAATGCTATATTTAAAGTGTTACTAAACCCACAACAGTAAAAATCAGTCTGTATATATTCAGTAAAGCATGCTTGTTATACTCACTGTGGAACCTAAGGGGTTAATCCTCCGCATTGTGTAAAAAGGCATTTTGATCCTGTCTTCTCTGATCCTCCCCCTTTTCCACTGTTCCCAATCCATCTGGAATCACTCTGCACATGCTCAGTTTGGTGTGTATTGCTAGAGTTTTTTTTTCTTGGGAGGGTGCATGTGATCAGCACAGGGCCAATCAGCACTGTCCAGATAGAGAGTCAGTGGTCCTGCAGCCCCATAGGACAGTCAGGGGAGAATGAAAACTTCTCCTACAAGCTTTAAGCAGACACTTATAGAAGTCACAAGACTGCTATATACTGCTGATGAGAAAAGGTATTTAGCCGTTTATATTTACTAAAATAATTGCATTTCCATGTTCTGTGTACTGTGGGAAACCAGATATAGTGAATGCAGGATCCTGGGTTTAGTAACACTTTAACAGACCAAAATTTTTGCATCTGTCTGGGCCTGCCTGTTTCTGTTTAGTGGTGTTGGGCAGTACAGTGGCTAAGTGGTTAGCACTTCTACCTAGCAGCACTAGGGTTGTTGGTTTGAATCCCGAACATGGAACTACCTACCTGTAATTAACATGTTCTCCCTGTGCCCATCTGTGTTTCCTCCAGGTACTCCGGTTTCCTCCCACGCTCCAAAGACATGCTGGTAAGTTAATTGGCTCCTGACTAAATTATGTGCATGTATGAATGTGAGTTAGAGACCTCAGATTGTAAGCTTCTTGAGGGCAGGGAGTGATGTGAGTGTGCATTATACAGTATCTCACAAAAGTGAGTACACCCCTCACATTTTTGTAAATATTTTATTATATCTTTTCATGTGACAGCACTGAAGAAATGACACTTTACATTGTAGCAAGTGTACTGCTTGTATAACAGTGTAAATTTGCTGTCCCCTCAAAATAACTCAACACACAGCCATTAATGTCTAAATCGCTGGCAACAAATGTGAGTACACCCCTAAGTGAAAATGTCCAAATTGGGCCCAAAGTGTCAATATTTTGTGTGGCCACCATTATTTTCCAGCACTACTTTAACCCTCTTGGGCATGGAGTTCACCAGAGCTTCACAGGTTGCCACTGGAGTCCTCTTCCACTCCTCCATGACGACATCACAGAGCTGGTGGGTTTTAGAGAACTTGCGCTCCTCCACCTTCCATTTGAGGATGCCCCACAGATGCTCAATAGGGTTTAGGTCTGGAGACATGCTTGGCCAGTTCATCACCTTTACCCTCAGCTTCTTTAGCAAGGCAGTGGTCGTCTTGGAGGTGTGTTTGGGGTCGTTATCATGTTGGAATACTGCCCAGTCTCCTAAGGGAGGGGATCATGCTCTGCTTCAGTATGTCACAGTACATGTTGGCATTCATGGTTCCCTCAATGAACTGTAGCTCCCCAGTGCCGGCAGCACTCATGCAGCCCCAGACCATGACACTCCCACCACCATGCTTGAGTGTAGGCAATACACACTTGTCTTTGTACTCCGCACCTGGTTGCCGCCACACAAGTTTGACACCATCTGAACCAAATAAGTTTATCTTGGTCTCATCAGACCACAGGACATGGTTCCAGTAATCCATTTCCTTAGTCTTCTTGTTTTCAGCAAACTGTTTGCGGGCTTTCTTGTGCATTATCTTTAGAAGTGGCTGCAGTGTGCAGCGTATTGTCTGAGCACTGACAGGCTGACCCCCCACCCCTTCAACCTCTGCAGCAATTCTGGCAGCACTCGTACATCTATTTCCCAAAAACAACCTCTGGATATGACATTGAGCTCATGGACTCAACTTCTTTGGTCGACCATGGCGAGGCCTGTTCTGAGTGGAACCTGTCCTGTTAAACCGCTGTATGGTCTTGGCCACCGTGCTGCAGCTCAGTTTCAGGGTCTTGGCAATCTTCTACTTACAGTTTGTTTCCATGCATTTTGGTGCGCTATTACCCACGTTAGCATGGTGTATTGGGGTGCCGTTAAGAGTTAATAGCACCACAGCACACCTGCAAATAAGGATGCAAGATATTGTGCGCTGCAGCAGTTACACATATTCTCTTCACAGTACTGCTGCAAATGATTTCTGGACGTGTTTTGGGATTTTTTTTTTTGATCTGTGTTTAGGATGGACACTGATTTGGAGTGTGTGTTTTAGCATTTATTTCTGATCGTACGAGTGGCGAATTATGCGGTGAATACTTGTGTTAGGTTCTGACATCGCAATGTAAACGATTTAACATTTGAACACATTTTCTGAGGAAATATGTAAATCGTATAAAACCAAAAGGTTAGGGTGCCCTAAACAAATCTGGTTTTGATTGTAGATGATAAAACATACCTGCTCATCCCTGGCACAACACCGTTATTTATTGAGGTATTTAATGCATCATAAAATTCCGGGGTGCTGTACGTCAAACAAGAGGGTGTATGCTGCATATTTTCCATTTATTTTAATAGCAGATTTCACATAAGCAGACATGTATTTGAACAATGTAAACTAGTGGAAAGCTAGCATTCTCTGCATCATCCATGTTAGTAAAAGCTCAACTCCGGGAAAAACTTTCCTTTTAACCACTTCAGTAGCGGGCACTTTCGCACCTTCTGGCCCAGGCCAATTTTCAGCTTTCAGCGCTGTCACATTTTAAATGACAATTGCTGAGTCATGTTACACTGTACCCAAACTAAATTTTTATCATTTTGTTCCCACAAATAGAGCTTTCTTTTGGTGGTATTTGATCACCTTTGCAGTTTTTATTTTTTGCTAAACGAATAAAAAAAGACAGAAAATTATGAAAAAAAAAAAGTTTGTTTTTGTTATAAAATTTTGTAAATAAGTAAGTTTTCTCCTTCACTGATGGGCACTGATAAGCTGCACTAATGAGATGGCACTGTTGAGTTGGCACTGACGATGGGCACTGATAGGTGGCACCGATATGCAGCACTGATGGGCATTGATAGGCTGCACTGATGGGCACTGATATGCGACACTGATGGGTACTTATGGGTGGCACTAATAGACAGCACTGATGGGCACTGAAAGGCAGCACTGATGGGCATTTTTCATTGGCACCGATTAGCAGCTGCCTGGGCACTGATTGGCATTTCCCTGGTGGTCTAGGGTGGCATACCTGGTGGTCCACAAAAGTTATAGCGTCTACAAAATAGGGGATAGATTTAAAGCATTTTTATTATTATTATTTTTTTTTTACTAGTAATGGCGATTTGCGATTTTTATCGTGACTGCGACATTATGGTGGACACACCTGACAATTTTGACACATTTTTGGGACCATTGGCATTAATACAGTGATCAGTGCTATAAAAATGCATTGATTACTGTTAAAATGTCACTGGCAGTGAAGGGGTTAACACTAGGGGGCGATCAAGGGGTTAACTGTTTCCTGGGAGGTGATTCTAACTGAAGTGGGAGGGGACTGACTAGAGGAAGTGGCGGATCGTGGTTCCTAGCTAATAGGAACACACGATCTGTCATTCCGAACAGAACAGGGAAGTGTATGTTTACACACACTCGTCCCTGTTCTGTGTCTCCTGCTCATGATCGCTCATGGCCAGCGGTCATCGCTACCGTCGGCCATGAGCGTCTGCACCCCCGCTGTGCACACCTGCTATCCCAACCCCGCGAGCCGACGTATAGCTACGACGGCTCGCGCAGGGAAGCCAACCTGCCGCAGTATAACTGCGGCGGCTGGTCGGGAAGCGGTTAAAGGTTCCTAGGCTCCTTTTTTTGTTTTAAAATACATGTCATAGTTACCTGCTCTGTGAAATGGTTTTGCACAATCCTCCCCTGTTCAGGTCCCCCGTTGGCGCTCCTGGCTCCTCCCCCCGCTAAGTGTCCTCAGCGCAAAGCCGCTTGCTATGGGGGCACTTGTGCGTGCTTGCTCTCGAGCCCCACTGTGTGTCCATAAGACACTCCCTCGTCACTGGCTCTGATTGACAGCAGTGCAAGCCAATGGCTCCCGCTGCTCTATCTAAGCCAATGTGGAGCCAATGGAGCCTTGGCTCTCGTGCACATCACTGGATCGAGATGGGGCTCAGGTAAGTATAAGGGGGGGGGCTGCGGGGAAGCTGCATGCAGAAGGTTTTTTACCTTAAGACATAGGATGCAGTAAGGTAAAAAAAAAAAAAAACCTTCTGCCTTTGCAACCACTTCAAGCCAAAAATAGCAAGATAAAAATACCAATTAAAGAACAAAATAACAAAACTAGCTTTTGCTGCAATATTCAGCTTTCATCTATAGAATTTCCCCACAGTACTTTTTCTGCCACTAGATGTCCTCTCCCTGGTAGCCAGCATCATACAACCCACTTCCCCCGAGCCCAGGTCATCCGGGATCCACCCCCAACATATGACTGGACAGTGGAAGGAGACGCAGCACAGTGATGGACTCTATCACTCTGCTTTCTTTACCTATCAGCATGTTTCTTATAAGCATATGAATGGCTAATGTACTCCTCCTTCCTACACTCCAGCCTTACTGAACAGGGGTCTCGAGAGGCCGGTATCAGATAACATTCAGGGACTTACACTGCTTAAAATTAAATACATTAAATTATGACTTTGTATATTAATTTGAGCATTTTATATACACTCCCCAGCCCCTTTATTATTTACACCTCTTTAATTGCTTGGTAACACTAATTGCTAATCAGCCAATTACATGGCAGCGACTCAATGCATTTAGGCATCTAGACGTGGTGAAGACTACTTTCTGAAGTTCAAAACAAGCATCAGAATGGGGAAGAAAGTGGATTATAAGTGACATTGAATGTGGCATGGTTGTTGGTGCCAGATGGGCTAGTCTGAGTATTTCAAAAACTGTGGATCCACTGGGATCTTCACGCACAACCATCTCCCGGGTTTACAGAGAATGGCCTGAAAAAGAGAAAATATCCAGTGAGCGGCAGTTGTGTGGATGAAAATGACTTGTCCATCCACACAACTTACAGCAGCAGATGACCACATCGTTTGCCACTGTCAGCTAAGAACAGGAAACCGAGGCTACAATTCACACAGGCTCACCAAAATTGGACAGTAGAAGATTGGAAAAATGTTGCCTGGTCTGATGAGTCTCGATTTCAGCTGTGACATTCAGATGGTATGGTCAGAATTTGGCGTAAACATGAAAGCATGGATCTAGCCTGCCTTGTATCGACGGGTCAGGCTGCTGGTGGTGGTGTAATGTTGTGGGGGATTTTTTCTTGGCACACTTTGGGCCCCTTAGTACCAATTGAGCATCATTTAAACACCACGGCCTACCTGAGTATTGTTGCTGACCATGTCCATCCCTTTATGACTACAGTGTACCCATCTTCTGATGGCTCCTTCCAGCAGGATAATGCACCATGTCACAAAGCTCAAATCATCTCACCACTGGTTTCCTGAACATGACAATGAGGTCACTGTACTCCAATGGCCTCCACAGTCACCAGATCCAATAGAACACCTTTGGATGTAATGGAATGGGAGATTCCCATCATGGATGTGCAGCTGATCTCGGAGGAATGTTTCCAACACCTTGTTGAATCTACAGTCAGGTCCATAAATATCGGGACATTGACACAATTCCAATCTTTTTGGCTCTAAACACCACCACAATGGATTTGAAATGAAACGAACAAGATGTGCTTTAACTGCAGACTTTCAGCTTTAATTTGAGGGTATTTACATCCAAATCAGGTGAACGGTGTAGGAATTACAACAGTTTGTATATGTGCCTCCCACTTTTTAAGGGACCAAAAGTAATGGGACAATTGGCTGCTCAGCTGTTCCATGGCCAGGTGTATGTTATTCCCTCATTATCCCATTTACAAGGAGCTGATAAAAGGTCCAGAGTTCATTTCAAGTGTGCTATTTGCATTTGGAATCTGTTGCTGTCAACTCTCAATATGAGATCCAAAGAGCTGTCACTATCAGTGAAGCAAGCCATCATTAGGCTGAAAAAACAAAACGAACCAATCAGAGAGAGAGCAAAAACATTAGGTGTGGCCAAATCAACTGTTTGGAACATCCTTAAAAAGAAAGAACGCACCGGCGAGCTCAGCAACACCAAAAGACCCGGAAGACCACGGAAAACAACTGTGGTGGATGACCGAAGAATTCTGGTGAAGAAAACACCCTTCACAACAATTGGCCAGATCAAGAACACTCTCCAGGAGGTAGATGTATGTGTGTCAAAGTCAACAATCAAGAGAAGACTTCACCAGAGTGAATACAGAGGGTTCACCATGATATGTAAACCATTGGTGAGCCTCAAAAACAGGAAGGCCAGATTAGAGTTTGCCAAACATCATCTAAAAAAGCCTTCACAGTTCTGGAACAACATCCTATGGACATATGAGACCAAGATCAACTTGTACCAGAGTGATGGGAAGAGAAGAGTATGGAGAAGGAAAGGAACTGCTCATGATCCAAAGCATCACCTCATCAGTGAAGCATGGTGGTGGTAGTGTCATGGCGTGGGCATGTATGGCTGCCAATGGAACTGGTTCTCTTGTATTTATTGATGATGTGACTGCTGACAAAAACAGCAGGATGAATTCTGAAGTGTTTCGGGCAATATTATCTGCTCATATTCAGCAAAATGCTTCAGAACTCATTGGACGGCGCTTCACAGTGCAGATGGACAATGACCCGATGCATACTGCGAAAGCAACCAGAGAGTTTTTTTAAGGGAAAAGTGGAATGTTATGCAATGGCCAAGTCAATCACCTTACCTGAATCCGATTGAGCATGCATTTCACTTGCTGAAGACAAAACTGAAGGGAAAATGCCCTAAGAACAAGCAGGAACTGAAGACAGTTGCAGTAGAGGCCTGGCAGAGCATCACCAGGGATGAAACCCAGTGTCTGGTGATGTCTATGCATTCCAGACTTCAGGCTGTAATTGACTGCAAAGGATTTGCAACCAAGTATTAAAAAGTGAAAGTTTGATGGATGATTGTTAATCTGTCTCATTACTTTTGGTCCCTTAAGAAGTGGGAGGCACTTATACAAACTGTTGTAATTCCTACACCGTTCACCTGATTTGGATGTAAATACCCTCAAATTAAAGCTGAAAGTCTGCAGTTAAAGCACATCTTGTTCATTTCATTTCAAATCCTTTGTGGTGGTGTACAGAGCCAAAAAGATTAGAATTGTGTTGATGTCCCAATATTTATGGACCTGACTGTATATATATCTGAGACCCCAGATGTAGATATTTACCACTGTGATGGCTGTGGCCTGTCCTAAGCTGTGGCTTTATGTACAGAATACTATCGCTTTTCTCTGCCCCTCTGGCAGCATCTTGGTAGCAGGCCATAGGGCACACCAGGCATTTGTGTGGTGGACCAGAGTTGCAGAGCCACAAGTCCTAACAAGAATGTTCTCTTGATGATCGAGCCGCAAAGTGGGAGGTAAGCAGCGACTGCGGTCCAAACAGGGCTAACACATGCCACAGTCGTCGCTCACCTCCCACTGTGCGACCATGCCTGTGTCTCCTCTCCCGTCTGCCAAAACAATGTCATCCTATCAGCAGAGCAGGGGGTGGAAGCAGCTGGAGATCTGCACAGAGAACATGAGTCTTTTCATATTAACAAGCGGGTGATTACACCATAATGTCGCAGTCCTGATAAATATCGCTGATCACCGCCATTACTAGTAAAAAATAAAAAAAATGATTGATATATATATATATATATATATATATATATATATATATTAACCACTTTAAGACCAGCCTCGTTTTGGATTTTAGGTGTATACATGTTTAAAACAGGTTTTTCTGCTAGAAAATTACTTAGAACCCCCAAACATTATATATGGTTTTTCTTCTAACACCCTAGAGAATACAATGGCGGTCATTGCAATACTTTTTTTTGCACCGTATTTGCGCAGCGGTCTTATAAGCGCACTTTTTTTGGAAAAAATTCACTTTTTTGAATAAAAAAATAAAACAACAGTAAAGTTATCCCAATTTTTTTTTATATTGTGAAATATAATGTTACGCCAAGTAAATTGATACCCAACATGTCATGCTTGAAAATTGCACCCGCTCGTGGAATGGCGTCAAACTTTTACCCTCAAAAATCTCCATAGGCGACGTTTAAAAAATTCTACAGGTTGCATATTTTGCGCTACAGAGGAGGTCTAGGGCTAGAATTATTGCTCTCGCTCTACCGGTTGCGGCGATACCTCACATGTGTGGTTTGACCACCGTTTTCATATGCGGGCGCTACTCGCGTATGCGTTCGCTTCTGCGTGCGAGCTCGTCGGGACAGGGGGGTTTTAAAAATTTTTTTTTTATTTTTATTATTTATTTTACAATATTTTATTTATTTTTACACTTTTTAAAAAAAAAAAAAAAAAAATTGTGTCACTTTTATTTCTATTACAAGGAATGTAAACATCCCTTGTAATAGAAAAAAGCATGGCAGGACCTCTTAAATATGAGATCTGGGGTCAAAAAGACCTCAGATCTCATATTTACACTAAAATGCAATAAAAAAAAAAAAAAAAGTCATTTAGAAAAATGACATTTAAAAAAATATGCCTTTAAGAGGCGTGGACGGAAGTGACGTTTTGACGTCGCTTCCGCCCAGCAGTGTCATGGAGACGAGTGAGCGCCATCTTGGCCTCACTCGTCTCTATACACACCACGGCAGAGGACGCGATCGCCTCCGGCTCCTCGCCGGCCCCTCTCCTGCCTCTCCCGCCACCGATAAAAGTGATCTCGCGGCGAATCCGCCGCAGGGACCACTTTTATCTGAAAGCCGGCCGCCACACGAAAACGGGGATACCGGGGTTATGGCAGCTAGCTGCTGCCATAACAACGATATCCCCGTTCAAACTTAGGACGTACATAGTTGTGCGGCGGTCTGGAAGTGGTTAAAAATGCCATAAATCATTCCCCTATTTTGTAGACACTATAACTTTTGCGCAAACCAATTAATATACATCTATTGCGATTTATATTACCAAAAATATGTATTAGAATACATATTGGCCTAAACTGAAGAAAAAAAATTATCTTTAAAAAAAAAAAAAGGGGGATATTTATTATAGCAAAAAGTACAAAATATTGTGTTTTTTTTTCAAAATTGTCGTTATTTTTTTGTTTATAGCGCAAAAAATAAAAAAAACGCAGACATGATCAAATACCACCAAAAGAAAGCTCTGTTTGTGGGAAAAAAAAAAAAAAGGACGTCAATTTTGTTTGGGTACAACGTCGCAAGACTGCGCAATTGTCAGTTAAAGCGACGCAGTGCCGTATCGCAAAAAATGGCCTGGTCATTGAGCAGCCAAATCTTCCAGGGCTGAAGTGGTTAAAGTGGATTATTGTGGGTTTATATTTGATGCCTCTTGCCTCTCTTGCGCTGTTGAAAAGGATCACGGCGAAGGTGGCGGAGTTTGCTACTGACAATATTGTCCTTTTAGGGGATTTTAACTTAGTACCTGACTCGGACATGTACAGGCTGACAGCGACAAGTTCTTCACATCAGGGCCTGTCAGCATGGGCAGCTACCTATGGCCTGCAGGATGTGTGGAGGTGGAGGAATCTGCAATCTCGGGCCTACACCTGTCACTCAGCATCCCACAAGACCTTTTCTCGTATAGATTTGGTCTTCGCTGGAAGGCCTGTCCTGCCCAGAGTCAGGGACATCCGCATACTCCAGAGGGGTATTTTAGACCATGCTACATTGTTTCTGAGCCTGGACACTCTTGTCAGTCCCTCAGACCAACTTTTTGCGGTTGTCTAGGTTCTGGATCTCGTATACAACGGTAGACGTGCAGTTCAGGGAAGCAATGGCTGGATACTGGGCAGTTAATCCGAGATCAGCAGGGGAGGGCACAGTTTGGGAAGCGTTTAAGGCATTCACGAGGGGACAGTACCACACCATCATAGCTAAAACCCGGAAAGAGAGAAAGACTGATTTGATCAGGGCCAAAGCTGCAGCAGGGGCTCAGGAGGCTGCCCATGTCAGGACTCAGGATCCACATCAGTATGTAAGGTTGCAATCCCTGACTAGAGAGATGCTTCAGATTTGCACGTCCCTAACACAAAAACAGCTATTATATCAGTCCCAACGCATTTTTGAACAGGGAGGCTACTAGCTTGGCTTTTAAAGGAACAGGCAGGGGTATTAGTATATCTCACATTAAGGGTCAGACTGGGGATCTTCTCTACGCCCCGGATGAGATAAATCAGTGTTTCGCCTCGTTCTACCACACACTTTGTAGATCCCAGGTGACGTATAGCGCTGAAGAGTTGACACCTTACCTAGAGACTATAGACACCCCAGTCCTTACGGCAACATGCCACAATAAGCTAGATGTCCCCATCACGGTGGAGGAGATTTTGAAGGCGCTCAAATTGCTGCAGACTGGTAAAACTCCGGGAGCTGCGGAATCCCAGTTGAGTTCTGTAAGACTTATGCGGCAGATCTCACCCCCAGACTACACACAGTATAAACCAAGTCTATTAAGATAGGGGAGCTCCCGAGCTCCATGGGGGATGTGGTCATTGTGGTTATCCTTAAACCAGGGAAGGACCCTTCATTGTGCTCCTCGTATCGCCCCATCTCTCTCCTAAATGTGGATGTGAAGTTACTAGCCAAAATCCTTGCTAATAGACTAAGTACGGTAATAACTTAGCTGGTCCACCCGAACCAGACGGGGTTTATGCCGGGATGTGGTATGGATATCAACATTAGAAGGCTTTATACTAACACCGCAGTGGCGCAATGGGAGAACGCAGGGGTGGTGGCCTCTCTGGACGTGGAGAAGGCCTTTGATTCGGTCAAGTGGGGTTTTCTCTGGGCAGTCCTATCAAAGTTTGTATTTGGTCCTCCGTTTTCTAACTTGGATTCAAATGCTTTATGCAAACCCGAGGGCACGAGTTCGGACAAATGGAAGTCTGTCGGACTCCTTCCTTCTGGGGCGTGGGACACGACAAGGATGCCCTTTGTCTCCGACTTTGTTTGCCCTAGCCTTGGAGCCTCTGATCATTCTTTTGAGAGCAGATTGGGGGTTGCAGGGCATAATAGTAGGACCACTCGAAGAAAAGCTATCCCTATATGTGGATGACACACTACTATACTTGACCGATGCCTCATTGTCGCTCCAAACGGCTCTGGCTTTATTTGATCAGTTTGGTCACTACTCAGGAATCTATATAAATTGAGATGAATCAGTACTTTTCCCCCTACACACCTCGGTTCCACGCACAGACACACATACCCCCTTAAATGGGTTGACAAATTTACTTGCCTGGGAATCAAGGTGACTAATGAGGTTACTGATTATTTGGAGAAAAATGTAAATCCCCTGCTAACTCAACTAGTGTGGTACTTGGCGCACTCTCCCGTTAACATCGGGGGGGAGAGTGAATCTATTGAAAATGATCTACCTACCAAAATTCTTATACTTTTTTAGGAACACTCCGTCCCACATTCCCAAGGCCTTCTTCGGGCATTTGGAGGGATTCATGACTTTTGTATGGGCTGGACGATCTCCCAGGTTAGCAAAACGCATATTCTATCTCCCATTGTCGGGGGGGTGGGGGTTGGCTTTGCCAAACTAACTTTTTTACTGGGTGGCTGTTTAGTAATGATTAGGTGGTGGTTTTCCCAGCCTAGACAAAACTCAGCGGTGATTTTGGAGGCGGCCATCTTAGGCTCTTATGCGGCCTTGAGTAACCTGGTATTCCGAGGCCTTAAGGCTCACCCTTCCCTGACATTATCTATGCGAACCATGATAAGGGTATGGAGGGATGCTGGAGCGATATATCGAAAACCCCTCCATATGTCTCCACATATAACTCTTTGGGCTAACCCATTGCCTCCCCAACTTGTGTAGGATCCCAGACCCTGCAATTTGGGCCAAAAAGGGTATTACAGCTCTGAAATGTGATAGTTGAGGGCAAATTTATTTATTTTTGTGAATTGAGGAACAGGTTCTCAGTACCTGGTTCCTTTAGGTTCCGATACTGGCAGCTAAGACATGCAGTCATGGCCCAATTTCCGGACCTGGTAGTCCTTGAATCAGATCCAATTGAGCGCCTTCTCACCTCCAGCGTCATGGGGAAACCTTTGTCCTCCTTGTACTTGTACCTGACTGTGGCCTACGATACTAAACTGACCCATTCGCTAGATTGATGGAGGGAGGATATTCCAAACCTTGACGAGGAGAAATGGGAAGAATGTGTTACAACCTTTATTCCCTCAATGATTGCTGCGAAAGACAGGTTTATCCAACTGAAGTTCCTTCACAGGGCCTACTAGACGCCACAGAGATTGTCCCATATATATATATATATATATATATATATATATATATATATATATATATATATATATATATATATATATATATATATATATATATATATATATATATATATATATATATATATATATATATATATATAGTCAGCTGGATCCTAAATGTATTATTTGTAATCTTGAGGTGGCAGCTTCTGGCATATGGTCTGGTCCTGTCCCAAAATTTACCTTTACTGGGAGGCGATCATAGTCACTTTGAGCGACATATGTGGCGTGAGAATACCCCTGGATTCACTGCTGAGTCATCTGGAGGACATTGAAGGGGATCTATAGTATGCTCTGCCTGACCTTTGTCCTTTTTTTATGCACGTAGAGAAATCCTCCTGTGATGGAAATCGTTGGAGGCACCCACTCATTCCTCATGGATTCAATTAGTGAACTCAGTTCTGCCCCTTTACAAAATTACGTATGAAAGCAGACGATGCCCTCAAAAATTTGACAAGGTCTGGTCCAGCTGGACAGATGCATGCAGCTAATGGGTGGGGTTGGAAGGCCTCTGTGTGCCCCCCCCCCCCCCCGCTATGGGATCTGGGTGCTGTGGGATTAGATTAGGCGGTTAGCCCCCTCCTTCCGGTGCGTTTACTCCCCTTCCCTCCTGTCCTACTCCTCTTTCCCCACTCTCTTCTGTATCCTGCGGTCTCACCCCCCCAATACCCTACCACTCTCTAATGCAACGTTCATTATAATGGCTAGTTATTAAGGATACGATGCTGGATGCTGATGCCCAAGAGGTCTTCACCACTATAAACGGTTCTTCTGGTGGGCATTGTAATTAGTAACTTACCTTGCATGGTAAACTGTGGGGTTAACCCCTTCATATGTAATCAATTTTACTGATGATAATTTTGTCATGCAATTGAGCTATGCCTGTTGGCATGTGTTTTGCTATGCTGATTTGTTCAATAAAAACTTTTCTGTTTTCTGATTTCCAGAACTGGTCTGGCTTTTTTAGATGTTTTTTGGCAAAGTCTAATCTGGCTTTTCTATTCTTCAGGCTTATAAATGGTTGTGGTGAACCCTCTGTATTTGCTCTTGTGAAGTCTTCTCTTGATTGTAGACTTTGGCAATAATACGCCCACCTCCTGGAGAGTCTCCTTCACTTGTCTGGATGTTGTGAATGGGTTTTTCTTTATCATTGAGAGGATCCTGTGATCACCCACCACTGTTGTCTTCTGTGGATATTCAGGCCTTTTTATGTTGCTGAGCTCACCAGAATGTACCAAATTTGGCCACTCCTAATGTTGCTTCTATCTCTCTGATGGATTTGTTTAGTCTTTGAAGCCTTACAATGGCCTGTTTTCCCATGCATGGAAAGCTCCTTTGAACGCATGATGTAGGTTCACAGCATTAGATTCCAAATGCAAATACCACACTTAGAATCAACTCCAGACCTTTTACCTGCTTAATTGATGAAGGAATAACAAAGGAGTAGCCCACACCTGGCCATGAAACAGCTTTTCATTCAATTGTCCAATTACTTTTGGTCCCTCGAAAAAGTGGGGATGGCTTAAAGAGCTGTAATTCCTAAACCCTTCCTCCGATTTGGATGTACATACCTTCAAATTAAACCTGAGAGTGTGCACTTTATTATAATTATAACTTGAATATGTTTTGGTAAATACCTGAAAAAACTAAAATTGTGCCTGTGTCCAAATATATATGGACCTAACTGTAAGTCCATGGGCACATGTTGGATAGAAGTTGCCTTAAAGTAGTACAGGAACCTTTTGCTATACCACATTTTAGTCTTTAGATAGAGCTGACGATCACAGGAAATAATCCATTACAGAAATTACAGGGAAAATGTATCCATCCTGCACAAATATGTGTTACATTCATCCAATGAATGTTTTAGAAATAGACCCCCCAAAAGTCACATAAGAATACACGTGCCTTTTGTAGTTAGACAATATTTGTTTATCCTGGAGTTCAGCTTTAAAGCGTTTGTTATCCTAACACTTCATACTCCTGATATGTGGCTGCTGTACCATGTACTTGTATGAGAAAGTACCCTGTTCTCTTTGTATTGCTTCCTTTATGTGAAATCCCTGATGTTCCTATCAGTCCCTCTGCATTCCTATTATCCGCTTAAAGACTGCCCACGTACATTTACTGCGGCAGGGTGGCCATTAAATGCAAAATCACATACCTGTACGCGATTTCTTTAGGAGGTTCTGGGGTGCGCACACTGCAGGCGCTCCGCTCCTGCTGTGGACACAGAGGGAGCCAATCAGCAGGTCTGGTGGACCTGATGTCTGCCAGAGACCCGGCGAATGTTCAGAGAAAGGCAGAATGTAAACAAGGCAGATCACCGTTCTGCCAGAGGGGAAAATTGAGATCTTGTGTTTCTGCTAAGCAGAAACACAGCTCTATGTTTTCCCCCAGTCCAAGCATCCCCCACAGTTAGAAAGCACCCCCTAGGGACACACTTAACCCTTTGATCGCCCCTGATAACCCCTTGCCTGCCAGTGTCATTACTGCGGTGAGTACATTTTTTTTTTTTAGCACTGATCACTGTAATAATGTCACTGGTCCCCAAAAAATGTCAGTTAGGTGTCTGATTTGTCCATCGCAATCCTGCTAAAAATTGCTAATCGCTGCCATTACTAGTAAAAAAAAAAATAAAAATGTAAAAAAAGTCCATAAATCTATCCCAAAGCTTGTAGAGGCTATAACTTTTGCACAAACCAATCAACAATACACGTTTATTGGGATTTATTTTTAACAAAAATATGTAGCAGAATACACATTGGCCTAAATTAATGAATAAATTGGATTTTTAAATTTTTTTTATTGGATATGTTTTATAGCAGAAAGTAAAAATTATTGTTTTTTTTTTTCAAAATTGTCGGTCTTTTTTGTTTATAGCGCAAAAAATAAAAACTGCAGAGGTGATCAAACACCACCAAAAGAAAGCTTTTTGTGGGAAAAAAAGAACATCGACTTTATTTGGGTACAGTGTCACACGACCGCGCAGTTGTCAGTTAAAGCAACGCAGTGCTGTATCGCAAAAAAATGGCCTGGTCAGGAAGGGGGGGTAAAACCTTCCAGAGCTGAAGTGGTTAAAAACTCACCACACTAAGCCTGAGAGCACTGCTTGATCAATAGACATATGCACTGCTGAAAAATTCCTTAGTTTTCGTTTCATTCGTTTTTTTATTTTAGTTTTTCGGGTCATTCGTTATGAATGAAATTCGTAAATTCTAAAATTCGTACATTCTAAAATTCGTAAATTCGGAAATAAGAAAGAAAATCCAAAGAAATGAAAATCCGAAAATTAGAAATAATAACTACCTAATAATAACTAACTATTAAATGATAGGTATAGGACTTTCCTTTCAAATTTGGCTGTTAGTCAACGTAACAAATACGAATTTATCCGAAGTTACGAATTATCTGAAATAACGAATGGTGCATCTAAACAAATGGAACGGAATTAATTAATAATAATAATAAAGTTTATTTTTATTGTTTATTATTAATTTAATAAACAATAATAATAATTAAAAAAAATATATTATTATTAATTCATGCTGTTCCATTTATTTAGATGCGCCATTCGTTATTTCGGATAATTTGTAACTTCGGATAAATTCGTATTCATTACGTTCTCTTAACAGACAAATTTGAAAGGAAATTCCAATACCTATCATTTAATAGTTAGTAATATTTTTTTTAAATTGGAAAACCAACTTTATTGAGAAAATATATGCTTGGTACATAAAATAACATGAGCCAACATGACCAAATCAGTAATATATACATGAGTAGGTTAAGTCATCTACATGGTATAGGATAACATATCCATCGGACATGAAGCTGGTACATAATAGAGAAGAAGGGGGGGGGGGGGGGAAGAGGAGAGAAGAAGATAAGAGATGAACATGACAACATTTCAAGTACATGTTTCACCATCCTCCAACCATCTGTTCCAGACCTGTTCGTATTTAAGCGGGCATCCTCTATGTACATAAATCAGCTTCTTATATGGGCGAGTGTCATTGATTTATTTTTTCCAACACTGAATTGTAAGGGGTAGGGCCTGCATCCAATTACATGCAAACGCTTTTCTCGCCAAGAATAGCGTTTCATGTAAAAAGGTACGGAGGGGTTTGTCAGCATCTAAGTCAGGTAGCAGACCAAGCAGACACATCTTAGGATCTAGGGTAGCCGGGGAGCCCATTTGATCGTGCAGGAAGCGTATTACTTGTATCCAATACGCTTGAATAGTTGGGCAGGACCATATGAGGTGATAGAAGGAGCCCGGGGTGTAGTCGCATAGTCGGCATCCTGGATTATACATGGGTTTGAAACGCACTAACCTCTGAGGAGTCAGATATGTCCTATGTATATATATATAACTGTGTTAGGCAGTCTGACAGTTTAGGGGAAACTTTAACGTCTTCCAAGATCTCATCCCAATCCTCATCCTCAGTCAGTCCAAAGTCCGCCTCCCATCTAGTCTTAGCACTATAGGCCAAAGCTATGGAGTTGGGAAGACGGATGGCGGAGTAGAGAGTAGAGATTTGTTTGGCTGGCTCGGCACCTGTAATCGTGTCAACTATGGAGGGGACTATAAGGGATGGGTTAGAACCAGCAAACTGAGTTTATATAGCATGGCGGAGTTGTAAGTACCTGAAAAGGAGGTGGTTGGGAAGTGAGAATTCGTCTTTTAGTATTTGGAATGTTTTAAATCCCGTGGTGGTCATGATCTGGTGTATATACAAGATTCCGTTGCGTATCCAAACCTCGGGGTCTGGGATAGACAACAGCTCAGGCATGCGTGTGTTGAACCAAAGGGGGTGTGGGAATGAATCAGCGGAGTCCCAAGCTTTTGTAGTGCCAACCGCCACACCCTTCGATGATGTGTCAACATGCCTGCTTTGTATTGGGGGGTATGTCCTGTCGATGGGGCCCTTAGGACTGACTGAAGTGGGGTATGAGCAGGGTTATTAGGGTGTTCACAGATTAGTAGTTGGTATCTTGGTAGCTTGTTCTTGTCAAAATGATAGAAGTGGGATAATTGGGAGGCAAGATGATAGTCCTGAAAATCTGGAAGAGCAACTCCTCCCAATGTCACTGGGTTCTTAAGTATTTTCCAGGATAATTATGTTTGCTGTGTCCCCATATAAATGAATTGAGAATAGATTCAATTGTCTTGAAAAATTTTTGTGGTATATACAGGGGAGCATGCCACACCAGATAGAGTATTTTTGGGAGAAGTATCATTTTGACTAGACTGATGCGTCCCATGACACCCAGGGGTAGTCGAGCCCAATTTTGTATCTTAGTCTTGATCAGAGTGTACAAGGGTTCAATATTCAGGAGTGTGTAGTCTGTAAGCAATCTAGTAACCTGCACACCGAAGTACTTGATTACAGAGACCCTGGGGAGCGTCAGAGGGGGGATGTGAGTGCGGGGGGGAAATGGTCAATCGGAAGGATCTGGGATTTAGACCAATTTATGCTTAGGCCCGAGTGACTACCAATATTCTCTATGGAGTGGAGGGCTGCTACGAGGGAGGGACCCGAGTCGGCCAAGTAGAGGAGCGTATCATCTGCATACATCCCAATCTTTTCTTCCAGATTCCCTTTCCTGAGGCCTCGAATATTGGTGTCCGCACGAACCATAATGGCCAGCGGCTCCACAGCCAATGCATACAGCATGGGGGAAAGGTGGCAGCCTTGTCGGGTCCCTCTCTCCAGCGGGAATTGATCGGAGAGCCAGCCATTTACAAACACCTTAGCCTTCGGGGATTGATACAGGAGCTGGACCCAGCGGACAAAGTTGGGGCCAAGTCCAAATCTTGAGAGGCACTCCCATAGGTAGTTCCACTCCACGGAATCGAAGGCCTTGGCGGCGTCCAGAGCCACCACGACCTTTAAGCCGACTTCATCGTGGGACCCCTGAATATTCATAAATAGACGGCGAATATTCATAGCAGTGTTCTTCCCCGGCATAAAGCCTGTCTGATCAGGGAAAGAATGACCTGGTTAAGGCGGGAGGCTAGAATCTTGGCAAGTATTTTAATGTCTACCTGTAGTAAGGAGATGGGTCTATAAGACTCCGGGTGTTTGGTGTCCTTACCAGGCTTAGGGATTACCACAATTTGAGCTTCTCTCATAGAGGGGGGTAGGATTCCCGTATCAAATATGGATTTGTATAGATCATGAAGTTTAGGGATTAAAATTTCAGAGTAGGTGGCATAAAATTCAAGTGGTAGACCGTCTGAACCTGGAGCCTTAGATGTAGCCAGACAGGAGATGGCCTCAGAGATATCTTCCTTAGTAATGGGAGCTTCTAAAAGTTCACGTTGGGCATCAGTCAATCTAGGGAATTTAATTCTCGCTAAATAGTCTTTGGTATCTTGGGGAGTGTGAGTGACCCGGGAGGTGTAAAGTGCGCGGTAAAATCTCGCAAATTCCTCCGCTACTTGTTGTGGATCAGTGACGTCATTCTCCTGGGGGTCAGTCAACGACACCACCACCAGGGGACGCGAATCTAAGTGAGCAAGATATGCAAGGAGTTTGCCCGATCTTTCTCCGTACTCAAATACCCTTTGCCTACAGAAAAAGATGCGTTGCTTGGCCTTCTCAATATGTAGTTGGGAGACCTGTCGCGTCTGGATCTTGAGATTGTTGGCAGCGCTAGGCGAGGGGTCCCGGTGGAACGCCTCCTCCAGCACCTGTAGGTGTTCTGTAGCCTGTTGGACAATGAGTTTTGATGATCGCTTAAGTCTATTACTACGCGTGGAGAGCAGGGAGCGGGCGTGGAGCGTAAACGTCTCCCACACTACATCAGGTGTGGCTGACTCCCTGTTGGCTGTAAAATAATATTGCAAATCCGTGGGGATGTCATCCTGGTCCTGCAGGGCAGTCAGCCAAAACGGGTTTAACCGCCAAGGAAGAGCAGGGGAGGCCTTGAGGAGCTGAATCGTAATCCAATAAGGGGCGTGATCTGAGAGTATTCGCGGAGCAAAGCCCGCGTCTTCCAGTTTAGGCGTCAGGGTCTTTGAAATTATAATAAAATCGATTCGTGACATTGTGTTATGACTGGCTGAGAAACATGAAAAGACTTTAGAGAGTGTGGGTGTTTGTGGCGCCAAGTGTCAACAAGAGCAAAATCAGTCAGTATCCGGTGTAGTCTGGTATGGGCCGGTGGGTTTAGGGGGAGGTCCGGTGTGCCCATTCGGTCTAGAGTGGGAATGAGGGTCATATTAAAGTCCCCCATCTACACCGCCGGTACAGAGGTGTATTGTGCCATAAAGGCAAGGCCCTCCTTAATCACAAGTGAGTTGTATGGGGGGGGGGGGGGATGTAGCAGGCTAGTATAAGAATAGGGGCTCCATTAATAGCGGCGTGTATAAATATATATCTGCCCTGCCGGTCCGTCTGGAGTAGTATTAGCTCAAACGGAACCCTTTTAGCAATCAGGACCGATATACCTCTGGAATAAGAAGTGTGGGTGGCGTGATATGCCCAACCAATCCAGGGTTTTTTAAGAGAGGATTGCAAGTGGCCCGTGACGTGGGTCTCAACTGGGGTGATGATATCGGCATGTTGGGACTTAAGGAATGTCAGGGCGGCTGTGCGTTTAATCTTATTGCGCAAGCCCCTAACATTCCATGTGAGGAACTTCAGAGAACTCATGGCGGGAAAAGGGTATAATGAACCGCGGCTGGACCAGGACCGGCAGAGCAGACATAGCCACATCAGATAACATAAAACACAATGATAACCAGTAACGACAGTGCATGTATGATAATAACATAGTACCTTTAGCATAAACAAACAGTTGCAAACATGGTGGTGTGAGAAAAACAACAACCACAACATTTTCCCTCCCTCCCAGTCCAGTGCCACCCACACTTGGCACAGACATAATATCCCATAACCAGGTATCAACTAGGGACATCCAACATATAGGACCCGTTGGAGGCCAGGGACTTAATTTCAGAGGAGCATAGATACCCATAAGAAAAGGAAAAAAAACAAAGGGGAAAAAAAAACAGTCAAACCAACGGGAAATGAAGGAATTCACAAAAACACTAGGGGGGCGACTTCTGCTCTGAGAAGTGCATGGAGTGTAAGGGCCACAAAAATGTAGCGCCAGTACAGTTGCGCGGGGGGGGGGGGGGGGACTCCGCTTGCCATCAGGGTGGTAGATAAAGTAAAGTAACAGAGTCCTGAATGACGATCGATCTGTTATTCTCTAAAGGCATCTCACAGGTAAGGGGAAATCGGGGAACATGAGTCAATGAGGTCACTTGGAGACAGTAGGCACACTGTGAGATCCAGTATAGGGCTGGAAAGGATTTGCAAGTCCACCCTCCAGTTCCAGCAAAGGATATGTACGTGCAAGGTGCCCACTGAGAGGCTCAGTAGTAAAGCAGTGGATGATATTGCTGGCACCGGGGGGAGTGGGGGGAGAAAAAAGGGTAAAGTACTCACTGCTTAAAGGCTAAGTGATACATTCAGTCTCGGTGATCCCTCTGGTCAATCCAAGCGGATGCTAATTCAGGGTCTTCAAAAAAGTGGGTTCGGCCGTCGCACTCGACACGAAGCTTTGCAGGATACAGCATAGCGTATTTGAGGCGCAGTACTCGGAGGCGTCGTTTAACATCCTGAAACTTGGATCTTTGTCATTATACCTCGTTGGAAAAGTTCAGAAATATGGCCACACTAGTGTTGGTATGGGGAATATTCCCCTTCTCTCTGGTCAGGCGGAGGATCTTGTCGCGGTCCCTGAAGTTGAGGAACTTCGCTATCAGGGTACGCGGTGGAGCCCCCGAAGGAGGAGGACGGGCGGGGATTCGATGAGGCCTTTCCACCGCAAACATTACCGAGAATGCATCTCTGCCAAAGGTGGCTGTCAGGAGGTTTTCAAGAAAACTTGCCGCGTCGCTGCCCTCAGCAGTCTCAGGAAGGCCAATAAATCGGAGATTACATCTCCGGAGGCAATTCTCCATGTCATCCTGTTTTGCACTGATCTGCTGAAGCTGCCGGCGCACCTCATCAGTAGTATGTTGCAGGGGGTGCAATATATCCTCCGCTCTACTAATACGGGTCTCTGTCTCTGCCACGCGGTCCCGCAGGGTAGAGAGGTCTTGTCGGATAAGAGACATATCAATTTTGACTTCCTCAATTTTGGTGGTGAGCGTGCTCTGGCATAGGGCAATAGCAGCTAGTACTTTGTTTGTGGCCGCCGTAGAATTTTCCGTGGCCAGAGAGGGACCGGCACCATCTTTGGCCTGTTGGCCTTCTTCAAGGCGATGGTACTTGGCAAGCTTGTCAGTAGCCTCGGAAGCCTTTTTCGGTAGAGACATAGTGCAGAGATGGTCGGGGGAATCTCAGGGTGTACTAATATGGCCTCTGCTTTCAGGGCCGAGTCCTCAGTGATCCCCTCTCTTCGCAGTTTTAGAGCTGCACAATAGGGACTATAGATTGCGGCCAGAGGAGTGTGGGAGCAGGTGGGTATAGCAAGGAGAAATCAGAATCAGGGAAATCAAGTAGTCTAGTAGTGCTTGCACAGGCCTACTACGAGTGAAGCAAGATGGCCGCCGGCCTGGGGACCAGGCCCGAAGTCGATTACCGTCTCGCTGGCTATCACTGACGGAGAAGATACCGCACCATCTGCAGACTAAGCTCCGGTGGTCGAGGGAGGCAGAGATCAGTCTCCAGGGAGCCGGGCAGGCCAGGGAAGTAGAGATGCTGTGGCAGTGCCCACAGGTAATCAGGAGTCTCTGGGGAGCAAGATGTGGCCAGAAAATGTGTAGGAGCCGCCGCCGGGTGCAGCAAGATGGCCGCCGCTCCAGGGACTTGGCCGAAGCCGCGGTCTGTCCTACAGGCAGTCCCCGGGCGGGGAGATCCGGTGATCGCGGCCGCGGATGGCGCTCCAGAAGGCTGAATAACTCCGATGGCCAGCCAGGGGACAAAGCAGGCTTGCTGGGCACTGTATTTAAGGTAGGATCGTCAGGATTAGAGCAGAATGGTGTTGCAGGAGTATGGGCAAGCGGAGCTCTCACTGCACACGTCCTACCCCATCGCTCTCCAGGCCACGCCCCCAATAGTTAGTAATATTAGTTATAACTGAAACAATTGCAGGACAATTTTATGGGTCAGATGGTAGATGCACCAACTAGAAATAAAACATTACTGGATCTACTGATTACCAACAATACAGACCTGATCATGGATGTGGAAATACGGAGCAATTTAGGTAACAGCGATCACAGGTCAATTAGTTTCAGTATAAATCACACAAATAGGAAACATAAAGGGAATACAAAGACACTGAATTTCAAAAGAGCCAACTTCCCTAAACTACAAACCTTACTAAAAGGCATAAATTGGGATAAAATATTAAGAACAAAGAATACGGAGGAGAGATGGGTTTGCTTTAAGAGCATATTAAATAAGGGCATTAGCCAATGTATCCCATTGGGTAATAAATTTAAAAGAGCGAACAAAAGTCCTGGATGGCTTAACGCCAATGTAAAAATGCATATAAAAGCAAAGGAGAAGGCCTTCAAAAAATACAAGGTTGAGGGATCATCCTCAGCATTCAGACTTTATAAAGAATGCAACAAGAAATGTAAGGGTGAAATTAGGACAGCTAAGATAGAACATCAAAGACAAATAGCGGAGCATATTAAATAAGGGCATTAGCCAATGTATCCCATTGGGTAATACATTTAAAAGAGCGAACAAAAGTCCTGGATGAGCAAAAAAAATCCCAAGAAATTCTTTAAGTATGTAAACAGTAAAAAAGGGAGGACAGACCATATTGGCCCCATAAAGAATGAGGAAGGATATCTGGTTACAAAGGATGGGGAGATGGCGAAGGTATTCAATTTATTCTTCTCCTCAGTCTTCACGAGTGAATTGGGGGGGCTTCAGTAACCAAAACTGCAGTGTTTATCCTCATGACACAACACAGGAAGCACCTCCATGGTTAACAGAGGACAGAATTAAAATTAGACTTGAGAAACTTAACATTAATAAATCACCGGGACCAAATGGCTTGCATCCAAGGGTACTTAGGGAACTCAGTCAAGTGATTGCCAGACCGTTGTTCCTAATTTTTACAGATAGTCTACTGACTGGAATGGTACCAGCTGATTGGAGAAAAGCCAATGTAGCACCAATATTTAAAAAGGGCCCAAAATACATCCCTGGGAATTACAGACCAGTTAGCCTAACATCAATAGTATGTAAACTCTTGGAGGGGATGATGATAAGGGACTATATACAAGATTTTAGTAATAAGAACGGTATCATTAGCAGTAATCAGCATGGATTCATGAAGAATCGTTCTTGCCAAACCAATCTATTAACCTTCTATGAGGAGGTGAGTTGCCATCTAGATAAAGGAAGGCCCGTAGACGTGGTGTATCTGGATTTTGCAAAAGCATTTGACACAGTTCCCCATAAACGTTTACTGTACAAAATAAGGTCCGTTGGCATGGACCATAGGGTGAGTACATGGATTGAAAACTGGCTACAAGGGCGTGTTCAGAGGGTGGTAATAAATGGGGAGTACTCAGAATGGTCAGGGGTGGGTAGTGGGGTTCCCCAGGGTTCTGTGCTGGGACCAATCCTATTTAATTTGTTCTTAAACGATCTGGAGGATGGGATAAACAGTTCAATCTCTGTATTTGCAGACGATACTAAGCTAAGCAGGGCAATAACTTTTCCGCAGGATGCGGAAACCTTGCAAAAAGACCTGAACAAATTAATGGGGTGGGCGACTACATGGCAAATGAGGTTCAATGTAGAAAAATGTAAAATAATGCATTTGGGTGGCAAAAAATATGAATGCAATCTATACACTGGGGGGAGAACCTCTGGGGGAATCTAGGATGGAAAAGCACCTGGGGGTCCTAGTAGATGATAGGCTCAGCAATGGCATGCAATGCCAAGCTGCTGCTAACAAAGCAAACAGAATATTGGCATGCATTAAAAAGGGGATCAACTCCAGAGATAAAACGATAATTCTCCCGCCCTACAAGGCTCTGGTCCGGCCGCACCTAGAGTATGCTGTCCAGTTCTGGGCACCAGTCCTCAGCAAGGATGTACTGGAAATGGAGCAAGTACAAAGAAGGGCAACAAAGCTAATAAAGGGTCTGGAGGATCTTAGTTATGAGGAAAGGTTGTGAGCACTGAACTTATTCTCTCTGGAGAAGAGACGCTTGAGAGGGGATATGATTTCAATATACAAATACCGTACTGGTGACCCCACAATAGGGATAAAACTTTTTCGCAGAAGAGAGTTTAACAAGACTCGTGGCCACTCATTAAAATTAGAAGAAAAGAGGTTTAACCTTAAACTACGTAGAGGGTTCTTTACTGTAAGAGCAGCAAGGATGTGGAATTCCCTTCCACAGGCGGTGGTCTCAGCGGGGAGCATTGATAGCTTCAAGAAACTATTAGATAAGCACCTGAATGACCGCAACATACAGGGATATATAATGTAATACTGACATATAATCACACACATAGGTTGGACTTGATGGACTTGTGTCTTTTTTCAACCTCACCTACTATGTAACTATGTATCTAACAACTGAAAACAACTAACAACTGAAAACTACTAACAACTGAAAACTACTAACAACTGAAAACTACTAACAACTGAAAACTACTAACAACTGAAAACAACTAACAATAACTAACAACCGAAAACAACAAATAACTACAACTGAAACAACTACAACAACAACTGAAACAACAACTACAGAATTTTCAAATTTCTGAATGTTCGAATTTACGAATGTTCGAATTTACGAATTTTCGTATATTCTGAAAAAAATAGTTAAACGGGTTTTCGTTAATTCAAAATTTGTTTTAACAAGTTTATCGAAATTTGTTAAAAAAATAATTCGGAACGAAACGAATTGCACATGTCTAGTGATCAGTTCTCTAGCTATTCTGGGAAATCAGTGTATTCTCCTCTAATGAACAGACTTGTCCTGACAGCCCCCCCCTTCCCCCTGCACAGCTATTCACTGGCAGTCTCGGTGTGTTGCTGCTCCTCCTTCCCCTTCCCCCAGCTCTTATGCTGCTGAGAACAGAGGGAATGGGATCACTTATAGAAAAACACTATAAATCCCTTTTTTTTATAGCTATACACAAAGGTTTTGCCTTTCATTTCTATTTTAAACTGAATTTCTTGTTTTACAAGGTGATCTTTTACAATATAAGGGCCATTTAGCACAGTTATCCAGGTGACTGTAGTGACATACAAGACAAGTTTTTCAGCTACATTTTTGCTGCATATTTCTGTAATTAAAGATGTTGTCCCAGTCACAAGAATTATTTTGGCCAGAGGATATCACACCTAAAATACACCAGACAATACAGTAATAAAATAGTGACAGGTGGCTTTTTGTTTCTGAAGAAGGTTCTAGCCATAAAGACAAGCAGTAACGTCATAGTAATTAGTTAAAAGAGTGTAAAAGGAATTGTTTACAGCTCATGCCACTCCTGATGGAATATCACAATGTTGGAATCTCCACTTACGTTGAGGACTATGACTAAGCCTTGGTGGGTGGGGTGAAACATGTCAGAGGGTGTGGCTTGTGGAGTGGTGTAATGCTGGGGCCATCTCACATGTTAACATAGAATGGACTGGAGCAGTGGCAATGTCTATAAGTATACTATACAGTATCCTCTCTGTTCACTGCAGATATATGGAAAGCCACCAGGGGCAGCACGTCCATTAAGGGAGCATGGGCGCCACCCCCCTTGAATCGCAGCCCCCCCCTATCCATGCATCCGGCCCCTTTGCCAAAGGCCCTACTAAACTCAACTGCATAAAAACTTTTGGGGTTTATTTACTAAAGACAAATCCACTGCGCACTGCAATTGCAGTCACTGTAGATCTGACAGGAACATGCAAAGAATATAAGAAACAGCATTTTTGCTTGCACATGATTTGATGATAGAAATCAGCAGAGCTTCCCCTCATTTCAGATCTTCCCCCTCAGATCTACAGCAACTGCACTTCCAGGTGCACTTGCAGTGAACTTGTAGTGCACAGTGGATTTGCCTTTAGTAAATAAACCCCTATGTGTCCATGTACACATATGCCCTGTACACACAATCGGACATTGATCGGACATTCCGACAACAAAATCCATGGATTTTTTCTGACGGATGTTGGCTCAAACTTGTCTTGCATACACACGGCCACACAAAGTTGGCGTAAAATCCGATCGTTCTTAACGCGGTGATGTAAAACACGTACGCTGGGACTATAAACGGGGCAGTAGCCAATAGCTTTCGTCTCTTAATCTATTCTGAGCATGCGTGGCACTTTGTGCTTCGGATTTGTGTAGACACGATCGGAATTTAACCGATCGGATTTTGTTGTCGGAAAATGTTATAGCCTGCTCTCAAACTTTGTGTGTCAGAAATTCCGACGGAAAAAGTCCGATGGAGCCCACACATGTTCGGAATTTCTGACAACAAGCTCCGATCGCACATTTTCCGTCGGAAAATCCGACCGTGTGTACAGGGCATTAGGCTTTTAGCGTCATTTAGGAGCTGCTGCGGTTAGGCGAGATTCAACCTCCCTCTCCTGAACTCTGAAGAATCACATTAAGAATAGGAACGTTTTGACCGCAGGAAACTACAAAACGCAGCAAAACCGCAAAAACTGCATTTTCTGGCAGCCGCGGTTCATCACAGCCAAGTGTACATTAAGCCTAACTGCACTGTAAACTTGAGTTTGCTTCAATTTGTCAGAGTGGGGGCGCTCTAATACAAGAGATGGCTAGATATACAGGCGAAAGCAGAGGGTAAAAAACCCTAAAAATAAGGAATCTAACGCAGGCACCACCTCTAAGTTTTGGTAAGCTGCAATATATTACATTTTTGGTTGTGGGTTCAATACCGCTATAAATTTATTTTGGGATGGTCCCAGGGATCCTCTGTATGTATCTTTGACAGTTATTTGTATCTTTTACAAATGTGGCTTTTTCGTTTAGGTTTCCTGACACTTTCGGAAAAGATCCATCTAAAGAAAAATACTAAAAAAAAAACGGAGGCAGTTCAACCAACAGATGTGTGGCAAGCTGGTTTGGATATAAGGCAAAGGTGTGCCCTCTCAAAATAGTGCCGTTGCCATGTCTTATAGCTAGGCACCCCATACTTTTTACCATGATTACGTTGGTTAAGGAAGAGCGAAGTTGAGAATTTCCATTCATTTGAATTTTTTTGAAAATTCTTTGTAGTCACTGGGGAAGGTGGAATTAAGGTGGGTTCAGCCCCTGAGGGTTATGAAAGCTCCTCCCAGAAGAACTTTTTTTAAGCAAATTCCCTATCATCCAATGAATGAACCTGAGAGTTTCCACTTTGGTGAAATTTCATTGAATACGAAATCAATAATTTTGTGGCTGACTCAGTTTTGCTGAAACCATTTCTAATGTAGCATACACACGGTCGGACTTTTCGACCGGACTGGTCTGACGGACTTTTTAACGAACGGACTTGCCTACACACGATCACACCAAAGTCCGACAGATTCGTACGTGATGACGTACACCGGACTAAAATAAGGAAGTTGATAGCCAGTAGCCAATAGCTGCCCTAGCGTCGGTTTTTGTCCATCGGACTAGCATACAAACAAGCGGATTTCTGGGTCCGACGGAGTTACAACATAAAGATTTGAAGCGTGTTCCAAATCTAAAGTTCCTCAGATTTTCATCTGGAAAAGTCGGCTGAAGGTCCGATGAAGCCCACACACAATCGGATTGTCCGTCGGACCAGTCCAGTCGTAAAGTCCGCCGTGTGTACGCGGCTTTAGTGATGAGGCATCTGCACTGGGAAAAGAGTTCATACCAGCCTTCGTAGCTTCCAGTTTCTTGAGATGGGAAAGAAAGGTTCATATCAAGGACAACATTGTTAGCACAACGACTTAGCCTGGTGATAGTTACAGTATACCTACATCATAACTATAGGTAGAAAAAAAGGGCCATCAGTGTCATATGCAAGGGTCCGTTAATATCTGTGCATTTGTTTGTAGTGTAACACGCTAACACACATTTTTACCACCAGTAAATTCCGGGACAGTCACAAATCAATTGTCTTTCAGGGCTGTTAATTTTTACTACCTTGTGGACAGGACCACTCACCCTGCACATGGAGGTACCCTTCGCCATGCTCACACTCATCAATGCCCAGGACCAGGCAGGGACTGCAGTCATGTGAGAATCAAACATTAAGGCTGGGTTCACATGATTGCGATCTGATGGAGGTTTCCCCGCATCCAATTCGCATGTCAAGAGGTTGTGACCGGTTCTCTATGGAGCCGGTTCACACATCTCCGGAGCTCGGCGATTCCATGTTCCGCCTGAACTGTCTTTTCCGAGCACCGCAGAGGGAGGGGTGCCCGAGATCCCCTGCTGACAGCTGGCAGAAGAGGAGAGCAGCGGGGGATCAGCTGAGCAGCGCTGCCACAAAGGTATTCCCCACAGAAACATACACAGTCTAGACCACACAACACAACCCTTCCAAACTAGGGCTTATTTTCGGGGTAGGGCTTATATTGCAGCCCTCCCCAAAAAGCACAGTAGGGCTTATTTTCGGGTAAACTCATGAGGTACTCACTTTTGTTGCCAGTGGTTTAGACATTAATGGCTGTGTGTTGAGTTATTTTGAGGGGACAGCAAATTTACACTGATATACAAGCTGTACACTCACTACTTTACATTGGAGCAAAGTGTCATTTCTTCAGTGTTGTCACATGAAAAGATATAATAAAATATTTACAAAAATGTGAGGGGTGTACTCACTTGTGTGAGATACTGTATCTGTTTGCCTGTACGGGATGTACGGCACACAGATATACTGATGGGTCTGCAGGAGACCTGCATGGCAGTAGCGATCTGCTGATCACTGGTGCTATGCTTTACAGCTCCTCCCCACAAAAATGATAATAAATGTACATTTTTTTACCTGCAAAAAAAGTGCATTTATTTTTAAGTAAACTTATCCTTCAAGGCAGTTCCCCGACTTAGAGATGAGCCATGTCACTGTGTGCAGTAATAGCATGTAAAGAGTTCCCCTGAAAAGTGCTATTCCGTGTCACTACACACCTTAGCTGATGTATGTTGCATTTAGGAGGGATGCTGCTGAGCCCACACTTGCTCCACCAGTCCAGCGTACTTCTATTACCTCACTCTCAATAACACAATGGGGTCCTACCATGCATATAGCGCAAACCTCATGCGTGCATTTGTTTAACTCCTTCACTCCCGTACCATGTGGCCAGGCTATGGGTCTCCGTAATGCAGGTTCGGTCCCAATTGCTATGGGAGCACTGGGGTTGGGGCCAGAACACTGAATCCCTTGCTACTGGAGGACCCGTCACCTACACCAGGCACCACACTTTGCGACTGGCTGCATGCAACTTGCGTTAGTTCTTGGTTACACATAGTAACTACTTCTCCTGCTTGACTTGTTGAGTAGACCCTTTGCAGTGGCTTTGCTTCATACCCCATGTGTGCTTTACTGACCCAAGTACATTTCATACACCAGAGCCAACATGCACCCATTTCAATAACTTCAGACCAGGCTTAGAACAGTTGATACAACATTACTTAAAGCGGCTGTATACCCCGCTTGGTGATTTTTACCTATAATAAGGCTTACCTGTAGTTAAAAAGAATATCTCGTAAACCTGTACAGTTTAGGAGATATTGACCCTGCATAAAGCCGCTGACGTCAGCAGTGCATGCGCTCTGCAGATTCGGCATATCCTGCTGGAACAGAGTGCGCAGGAGTGACGTCATTGCGGCTCCAGCCACTCACAGCGCCAGAGCCAGCGATCCTGGAAGAAACACAGAGGGAACATGTCAGCTCCCTCAGTGACCGGGCGCCACTGCAGGGCTTCGTTCTAAGGTAAGTATTTCATAATGTGCTAGTATGTAATGCATAATAGCACATTATGCTATTGTCTTGCAAGGTTTTTTTTTGTTTTGTTTTTCCGCAGTTTACTACCGCATTAAGAGTCTTTGGCGATACAGTCCAACATGGACAATGTCCAAATCCTGACCCTAACTACCCTGTTTCCCCGAAAATAAGACCTAGCGTGATTGTCGGTGATGGCTGCAATATAAGCCCTACCCCCCCAAATAAGCCCTAGTTAAAGTCCTTGTAGGTCTTATTTTCAGGGTAGGGCTTATTTTCGGGGAAACAGGGTAGGGCTTATTTGGGTTGTAGGGCTTATATTGCAGCCATCACCGACAATCACGCTAGGTCTTATTTTCGGGGAAACAGGGTATATCTGATTGGCTGCATAGCCATACCTCTTCAGGTGGTAGTCCATAACTGGCATCTTCCATGTTCTGGTTGTCCTCTAGATTTCCGGTGCCTCCAATGGACTGCAAAGTGTAACAAACCTACAGCATTTCTGTTCAGAGTCCAAAACCTTCTAAGAAAGCCACTCTGAGCCCCACCCTTCCTCCTTTTTATACCAGAGGTGGACAGGCTGTAACGGAAAGCCTGGAAACAGCAGCACACAAGTTAACTCTTCCCCCCAGCCTGGACCAGCTACTAGCTGAACTAACATACTGATAGGGCAATGTCTGAATGTCCTTTTTTTCATTTACTCAACTCTGTCGAAGAGCCAACTTAAAATGCCACTGCAATTGACTAAGTTCATATCAGGGCTGTTTGAAAAAGGAACCTAGTTTCAGTGTCTGTAGCAGGTCCCACAAAAGGTGTATTTCAAATCTACCCGCTGCCACTGACAGTCAGGTCCACCTGAAACAATCTCTCCTGGACTTCTGATCATAATGCTTGTAACTATAATGCTTCCACTTTGTAGATGCGTGAGAAATCCTGGGGACATTTCCTATAGAGTTCGATAGCCATCTTTGAAAGGGACAGAGCTGGATCAGTAGTGGTCTATCGTTTTCAGTTACAAAATAACATTACAACTGGTATGTCCCGTAAAAGTACACAGGCAGCTGGGATCAGATGCTTGGAGGATTCTTAGTAGTTGGGGATGTCTGTTATGCTGCAGCTGAGGAAGGGGGTACATTCTGGTTTTCATATGCACATGATAGGTGTGATTTAAAGAAAACCTTACAAAACCCCCACAATGATGTGCATTTGCTGCATTTAGGCAAGAAGTGGAATCTGAGTAGTTGGGTAGAAACAAATGCAGTTCAGAAATGATACATCAGGCCTATAGTAAAGGCAAAACCTCATTTAAAGCCTCAATTAAAGTCCCACCTTCCCCCTCCATTTTTTGTAAAGGCAAAACCTTTTATTTAATTTTGGATAGAGTAAGGGTCTCTTGTCAGTTTTTTTGCCATCTGTGTTCCATTGAGTAAAATTTCCTTTCACTTCCTGTTCCATACCCAACACGGGAAGAGTAAATTCCTCCAAAGAGAGGGAGTTCCTGTTTGTCTCCATTGGAAGATTTCCCCTCTGTTGTAAAATTATGGATTTTCTTATACATACCGTAATAAAAACTTGACAGGTGTTCTAATCCCTCTCCACTCTATCCAAAACTTTAGAAAAAAAAGTTTTGCCTTTAGCATACCCCCCAACTTTTTGAGAGGGGAATGAGGGACACCTATCAGCAAAAGTATGCAGGCATAGGACACACCCCTGGCCACGCCCCCTTAAAGGAGAATTGTAAAAAAAACAAGATTGGTTAAACCCACAAGTGCTTTTTTTTACCACTACTATTCCTTTATACTGGCTTTTGGAATTTACAAATGCAGCAATTTTGAAATCAGATGGAAGATTTAGCGCTGAAAAACACCTTTTGATAGATAAAAAGGGCATTTTATATACATCTATATAGATCAGACCAAAATGAGGGACAAATGAGGAGGAACGAGGGACATCGCTCCAAATCAGGGACAGTCCCTCGAAATCGGGGACAGTCGGGAGCTATGCTTTAATTATACTTTAAAAAGTCTGTGTACAGTAGGTGACTGTAGTACCATAAAGTAACAGTAGAGGGTGCTCCTTACTAATAATGTGCAGAACTCTCTACGCAAGCAGCTCGCCAAAACAGAGTGCATTTTGATCATTATTCTGCTAAAAAAAATCATTCAATGTTTAATTGTCATTTAACTGTTTAAAGAAAAACTCCAGGCCAATGTGTACTAAAAATTATATATATATATATACATACACTTCTTCTTTTGTATTTTTTTTTTCAACTAGCATGAAGGCAGACAACAGAACGTTAGGTTTCCTCGTTCTGTGTCAACATCCAACAATGGTCCCCAAAAAATTCGGTCAGCAAAACTCCATAATAAAAATGTATTTATTTCAAGCAGATGGTAGGGCCATCTACCGATAATATATGCTGTAAAGTAGGGCAGGCTCCACATTAGCTGAAAGTGAATGTTTATAGTTAATATATTTAAATTTTAAAATGCACAGAAATAATTTTTGTATTTTGGACACATGACCACTTCCTCTCTCTTCCTCCCTCTCCTTTGCTGGTCCATCTCCTAGAGAGCTTTGCACTAGCTCTTTCAGCCCCTGTAACCTGTGATTCCTGCTAGTCTCTACATCAGGGTTTTTCGAGAGGTTGCTCGGGGTTCCTGGAGCAATGGGCGATTTCTGCCCCTCAAGTTCCCACTGACACCATTGATCTTTTTAGCTACCTGTAAGGGGTTTTCCTTCTTAATTGCCACAAGTGTAAGGAGCATTCTTCCCACTGACCATCACACTAATGTATCATGAGTTGAAGGGTATTGTAATTTTTAGCAGGGTTTCCCTGAGACCAGAAAGTTACTTCTAGAGTTCCTCTGTGTTGAAAATGTTGAGAAAGGCTGATCTAGGCATTCACAGGGCAGTAGGATGTATGACAAGGTCATGTGAAAGTGACCAGCTTCATCACCATGCAGCCTTGTAGTGCAGTAGTAGATGCACAGCCTATAGGGTGACAGCGTTTTTGAATGTTAGAAAAGCAGCAGCATGGAGCATTGTCACCCTTAAAGAGGAGTTCCACCCAGGGGGGCCATTAAAAAAAAAAAAAATTAAAAGTCAGCAGCTACAAATACTGCAGCTGCTGACTTTTAATTGGACACTTACCTGTCCCTGGGTCCAGCGATGTGGGGGATCGAAGCCCCGCTCGTCTCCCCCTCCGTTCAGCGGCGCCGGGCTGTAGCTTCACAGCCTGGCACCCACTGCGCATGCGCGAGCGGCGCCGCGCACCGTGATTGGCCGCTCAGTCACCTGGGACCTGTAATGGGTCCCAGATGATTGACAGGAGGGAGGGAGCAGAGCGGAGCCCTTCCTGTGCCGAGGGGGAAGTGATGTTTTTTGGGGTTTTTTTTAGGATTTTTTATGTATTTTTGTTTTTTTGGGTGGAACCCCATTTTAAGGAGGAAGTAGTCCAGCAGTAGATAATAACTATATATATATATATATATATATATATATATATATATATATATATATATATATATATATATATATATATATATATATATATATGTGTGTGTGTATATATATATATATATATATATATATATATGTATATATATATATATATATATATATATATATATATATATATATATATATATATATATATATACACACACACACACTATATTACCAAAAGTATTGGGATGCCTGCCTTTACACGCACATAAATTTAATGGCATCCCAGCACCTTTGGGATGTGGTGGAACGGGAGATTCGCAGATTCGCATCATGGATGTGCAGCCGACAAATCTGCAGCAACTGCGTAACGCTATCATGTCAATATGGACCAAAATCTCTGAGGAATGTTTCCAACACCTTATTGAATCTATGCCATGAAGAGTTAAGGCCGTTCTACTAGCCAGATGTACCTAATAAAGTTGTCAGTGAGAGTATGTGTATGTGTATATATATATATATATATATACAGTATCTCACAAAAGTGAGTACACCCCTCACATTTTTGTAAATATTTTATTATTATTATTTTATTATTATTTAGTGTACATTTGCTGTCCCCTCAAAAATAACTCAACCAGTAATGTCTAAACTGCTGGCAACAAAAGTGAGTACACCCCTAAGTAAAAATGTCCAAATTAGGCTCAATTAGCAATTTTCCCTCCCCGGTGTCATGTGACTCGTTAGTGTTACAAGGTCTCAGGTCTGAATGGGGAGCGGGTGTGTTTAATTTGGTGTTATCACTCTCACTCTTTTATACTGGTCACTGAAGGTTCAACATGGAAAAATCTGAAAAAAAGAATTGTTGCTCTACATAAAGATGGCCTAGGCTATAAGAAGATTGCCAAGACCCTAAAAGTGAGCTGCAGCACGGTGGCCAAGAATATACAGCGGTTTAACAGGACAGGTTCCACTCAGAACAGGCCTCGCCATGGTCCACCAAAGAAGTTTAGTGCATGTGCTCAGTGTCATATCCAGAGGTTGGGAAATAGACATATGAGTGCTGCCTGCATTGCTGCAGAGGTTGAAGGGGTGGGGGGTCAGCCTGTCAGTGCTCAGACCATACGCCGCAAACTGCATCAAATTGGTCTGCATGGCTGTCATCCCAGAAGGAAGCCTCTTCTGAAGATGATGCACAAGAAAGCCCACGAACAGTTTGCTGAAGCCAAGCAGACTAAGGACATGGATTACTGGAACCATGTCCTGTGGTCTGATGAGACCAATATAAACTTATTTGGTTCAGATGGTGTCAAGCGTGTGTGGCGGCAACCAGGTGAGGCGTACAAAGACAAGTGCCTACAGTCAACATGGTGATGGAAGAGTCATGGTCTGGGGTTGCATGAGTGCTGCCGGCACTGGGGAGTTACAGTTCATTGAGGGAACCATGAATGCCAACATGTCCTGTTACATAATGAAGCAGAGCATGATCCCCTCCCTTCGGAGACTGGGCCGCAGGGCAGTATTCCAACATACACACCTCAGGGATGACCACTGCCTTGCTAAAGAAGCTGAGGGTAAAGGGGATGGACTTTCCAAGCATGTCTCCAGACCTAAACCCTATTGAGCATCTGTGGGGCATCCTCAAACGGAAGGTGGAGGAGCGCAAGGTCTCTAATATCCACCAGCTCTGTGATGTCATCATGGAGGAGTGGAAGAGGACTCCAGTGGCAACCTGTGAAGCTCTGGTGAACTCCATGCCCAAGAGGGTTAAGGCAGTGCTGGGAAATAATGGTGGCCACACAAAATATTGACACTTTGGGCCCAATTTGGAAATTTTTACTTAGGGGTGTACTCACTTTTGTTGCCAGCGGTTTAGACATTAATGGCTGTGTGTTCGGTTATTTTGAGGGGACAGCAAAGTTACACTGTTATACAAGCTGTACACTCACTAATCCATTTGATGCAGTGTGCGGCGTATGGTCTGAGCACTGATAGGCTGACCCCCCACCCCTTCAACCTCTGCAGCAATGCTGGCAGCACTCATATGTCTATTTCCCAAAGTCAACACTGAGCTTGTGCACTCAACTTCTTTGGTTGACCATGGCGAGGCCTGTTCTGAGTGGAACCTGTCCTGTTAAACCGCTGTATGGTCTTGGCCACCGTGCTGCAGCTCAGTTTCAGGGTCTTGGCAATCTTCTTATAGCCTAGGCCATCTTTATGTAGAGCAACAATTCTTTTTTTTCAGATCCTCAGAGAGTTCTTTGCCATGAGGTGCCATGTTGAACTTCCAGTGACCAGTATTAGAGAGTGAGAGCAATAACACCAAATTGAACACACCTGCTCCACATTCGCACCTGAAACCTTGTAACACTCACTTTTGTTGGCAGCGGTTTAGACATTAATGGCTGTGTGTTGAGTTATTTTGAGGGGACAGCAAATTTACACTGTTATACAAGCTGTACACTCACTACTTTACATTGTAGCAAAGTGTCATTTCTTCAGTGTTGTCACATGAAAAGATATAATAAAATATTTACAAAACAGTGAGGTGTGTACTCACTTTTGTGAGATACTGTGTGTGTGTATATATATATATATATATATATATATATATATATATATATATATATATATATATATATATTTCTTTTTTTACCTAAAGCTGCAGTGCATTTCATGTTACATTGCTAGCTTTGACATTTTGTCTGCATACATTTTAAGCAAATTTATGAAAAATAAAAATCTCTTAAAACATAATAACTCCTTTATATGAATTGAAAGGTAATCATTAATATGTAATGCAGAAGTGCAGGAACCCTGAAAGGCAATATATTGTTATTCTATGCTTGCTAATCATTTGTTCCATCTTCTATGTACAAGGCAATGGATGACTTTTTCCATCATGCGGATCTGTTGTTACCTTTGGTGGAATGCCAAGTCTTCTACATCCGAGGATCTTGTCCACCTTGTCCATGAAGGTAAATATAACTCATGAATAAAATTATTATAGCCGAAACATTAAAAAGTTAACTGAGGATTTGGGAGTTGTGTGTTGTCAATGCAAATTTTGCCCACAAGATGGCAGTGTGTTTTCATGTAGACTTATAATAGCGCTCTGTCATGGCTATCCTGAAATACAGCCTAATATCCCACTTCAGATTCATTGCTAATTTTATATAACATGTAAAAGGCCAGAAACACTTTCCCAAGCTTAGGATACTTTTAACCATGTGCTAATAAATAGAGTGAGCTTCTCGTAAATTAATTTATGATCTCACTAAAAGGCTTTCTGAATAACCTTTTTTTCACACATTGGCCTAGACATAAGACAAACTGTATCCCATAGCATCCAAGTAGAATTTATTCTTCACCACTCTGATATAGGTAATTTAAAATTGGATTATCTGCAGCGGTTGCATCCTTTTTGCACATTATAAATGCACTTTTCACTTTTTATGGAATAAGTTTGAGTAGATTTGGAGCAGAGAGCACTCAATCTATAGGCTTATGTAGATGGTCTTTTCAGAGGCTGGCTGAGCTCTGTCTGCATTGGGCTCCACTCGGGCTGTTTCACTGAATGCAGTACAACATATCTGGAAAGGATATGTTCCCCATGGGGGGGGGGGGGGGCACTGCTCTGACTGCAATGAGTACAGCCTGATGCTGGGAGGACTAAGGCTGGCTGCACACTTAGGGTTGCCACCTGTTCGGGATTCACCCGGACAGTTCGGGTTTGGAATCATGCGTCCGGGTTTCAGACTGTCTGATACCCGGACACATTATTCGGACCGGACTATGGCTTCCCAGCAGGGTTGCTGGCTACAGTTGTCTAAGCTGAGAGTTTCTGTTACACTCTCTTTCACACTACCCAAAGCCAGCACCATGAATCCCTCCCAAACACACACACAGATGGGAAAGGAGAAAGGGCTCCATCGGCACCTCTTTCTCCCACCCCTACCCTTCTGTGTCTGCCCACACTCCATTCCCTGGCGCTGTACCTCAGAAAAGGAAAGTGTGGATTTGAAATTTGAAGTCCAGCAGCTTCAGATACATCTGGATAAGAGGTGCTGAATGCCAAGGAGTGAGTGAGCTCACCATCCAACCCTGTCTGTGACTGAAGCCCCCCCCTCCCCCACCCCTTCTCTCTCCTGCCTCTAAGTGAGTATGCTAAGGTAAATCAGGGTTCTCAGAGTACCAGGGGCCGTAGTGTTCCCCCTTACTTCAGAGTCCTCTCTGTACACCAGAGCATCCCTTATGTTAGAGTCCCCAGAGTTCTCCCTTACATCAGAGTCTACAGAGATCCCCCCCTTACAGTGAAAGGGAACTCTGGGAGTTCAGATGTAAAAGGGGAACTCTGCAGACTTTGATGTAAAGGGTGACTCTTGTGATTAACTTCATATGATTAGAAATGTTATTTAATAGCAACATCTATGCATAGTTTATCTATGCATACTATGAAAAAAAATTGCTTTGCGACGCTGAAGTGTTCGGGTTTGACTTGAAGAAAAGGTGGCAACCCTATACACACTATACAATTTTCTTTAGAGTTTTTCCTTTAGATTTACCAAATCCATATAATATGGGGTCAAACCTGAACACTTTCAATTTGTATGCAATTAGGCAAGTCCTTGCACTACATAGTTGAAGGAAATTCAACAACAAACATTGTATAGTGTGTATCCAGCTTAACTCATAAAAAGACATTTACATCTCTCATGCAATGATACATATATTCATTCTCTCTCTCTCTCTCTCTCTCTCTCTCTCTCTCTCTCTCTCTCTCTCTCTCTCTCTCTCTCTCTCCTCTCTCATCTCTCTCTCTCTCTCTCTCTCCTCTCTCTCTCTCTCTCTCTCTCTCTCTCTCTCTCTCTCTCTCTCTCTCTCTCTCTCTCTCTCTCTCTCTCTCTCTCTCTCTCTCTCTCTCTCTCTCTCTCTCTCTCTCTCTCTCCTCTCTCTCTCTCTCTCTCTCTCTCTCTCTCTCTCTCTCTCTCATTCGTATTTTTTTTTTCCTGTTCCTTATTCCATCTCCTATCTTTTTTTTTTTTTTTTCTCTACCTCTCTTAGGGACAATTCACACTATATGCGGTGACACATGGTAAACCGTCTGTCACACCTGGAACACACGAGAAACAATAGTTTCCTATGTATCCCATTCCCATTGTAATGCAATCTAGTGCTGCGATAAAACACAGACGTGCTGCATTTTATTGCAGTGCACTGGCCTAAATTGCATTGCAAAGCCAGGCAGTGCATCGCGCTGCCTGATATTGCAGTGAATTAATTTTACATTTTGTACACCTCAAATAAAGCTTGTACAAAAAAGGGGGAGCCATGTAATGCGCTGAATCACACAGCACATTGCCCCCAAGGATCCGGCAATGCACATCGACCGGAGCGGCTGCTCTGCAAATTCACAGATTGCCCTGTGTGAATTCACCCTTACTAACACGCTCTCACTTTTCATTCATTCTTTGTATTTCTGCTCTTTCTTCTCTTTCAATTTCCTTTTGTCTTCCTCTCCCATTTCTCTATCTCCCCCCCCTCTCTCATCACCCCTCCCTCTCTTTCTCCCTCTCACTCTCTTCCTCTCCCCCTCTCAATCTGATTCCCCACACGTTCCCTCTCTCTTTCTATCTCTCTCCGTTTCTCTATATCTCCCCTCCTTTCTTTTTCTCTTATCCTCAAACTCTTTACCCCCCCCCCCCCTTTCTTCCCACCTCTCTTTTTTTCTCCCATCCCCCCTTTCTTTCTCTATCACCACCCACTCTGTCTCTCACCCAGTGGCGACCCGTCCACTAGGGGCGCAGAGTGCCGCCCCCCTAATCCATGCGACTGGCCCCCAATCTACATGCAGAGCGCTGGACGCATGGATTTCAATGGGGTTTTTTTTTTAATCACATGATTAGAGCCTGAGGCTCTAATTAGCTTAAAAAAAAAGAGTGGGCCCGGGCCGCAGAGCACTGCGCCCTGAGCCCAGCCAGTTGTGTGACAATAGCATATTAATATTTACTGTTGTCTTCCTGATTCTCTTCCTTGCCAATTAGGAAGTGGGTCCTCTTTGGCCGAGAGGAGAAGTGACCGGATTGACCGCCGAGGGAAGTCGCTGAGTAGGAAGCTGCCGTGAAGCTGCCGGGTGTCTTGTGTACCGCCCTCCCCAAAATATACAGCACCAGCTGCCACTGCTCTCACCCCTCCCTTTCTCTCTCCTGACCCCCCCTAACCTGACAGCACAACACTTCTTTACTTCCTCTCTTTGCTATCCAGCTCTCTCTGTCATTCTCTCCCACTTTCACTCACCCAACCACCTCTTACCCTGATCTCCCCTATATCTATATATCTGCCTCATTCTCCCTCCTTCTCTATGTGTGTGAAGTGCTTTGATTTGCCAAAGCCTGACCAAAACTGGCGCACACAAAATCTGGTGCAGCTGTACATAGCAACTGATCAGCTTTTAACAATAAAACCCAAAAGCTGATTGGTTACTTTGCACAGCTGCAACGGTTTTATTAAATCTCCTCCATATAGACTAATGCCCCGTACACACGGTCGGACATTGTTCGGACATTCCGACAACAAAATCCATGGATTTTTTCCGACAGATGTTGGCTCAAACTTGTTTTGCATACACACAGTTGCACAAAGTTGTCGGAAAATCTGATCGTTATGAATGCAGTGACGTAAAATACGTACGTTGGGACTATAAACGGGGCAGTAGCCAATAGCTTTCGTCTCTTAATTTATTCTGAGCATGCGTGGCACTTTGTGCGTCGGATTTGTGTACACACGATCGGATTTTAACCGATCGGATTTTGTTGTCGGAAAATTTTATAGCCTGCTCTCAAACTTTGTGTGTGGGAAATTCCGACGGAAAAAGTCCGATGGAGCCCACACACGATCGGAATTTCCAACAACACAATCCGATCGCACTTTTTCCGCTGTGTGTACAGGGCATAAGGCTGGCCATAGATTATGCAATTTCCTTTGCATCAACCATGGTTTGAAGCAAAGAAAATTGCTAGATTCCCCCATCAACACAGTCAGTGCTGATGGGGAATCCCTCCTGCTGCACTACTGTGTTCTGACAGCGGGAGGCTGCACTGGTTCAGAATACAATGAGTACTGCTGCCGGCTATAGCCAGCGGCAGTATTCTTATGGAAATACCTAACAGGCTGGTTATACTGAGTTCAGTCAATAGATTGACTGTAGTACAATCAACCGGCCCATAGATGGATCAAAATTCAGCCGGATAATGCTGAATATTAATCCGTCTATGGCCGGCTTTAGACTGACACTCAGCCCCGTCGCGACAGGACAGGTAAAACATGCAATTGCTTGGGGCCCCCGAGCTGGCCTGGGGCCCCAGCCGCGCCGCCGCTTCCTATAAGCTGCAGCCTGTAGCGTGGCCGAGCTCCTCTTCCTTCCTCCTGCAGTCCGCGTGGTACAGGAGATTCAGTTTCCCGTTCCCGGCCGGACTGACAGGAAGTGCACACACTGAGTGCTCACTTCCTTTCAGTCCAGCCGGCCGGGAATAGAAAACTGAATCTCCTGCCGCGCGATACGCGGTAGGAAGGGGGGTTAAAAAAAACACGGGGGGGGGTTGGGGGGCCTCCATATCCATTTTGCTTGGGGCCCCCATATTCCTTCAAACGGCCCTGCTGACACTCATACGTCATCTCTACCCAGCTAGAACATAGTTGATGATATCTACGTATCCTCCATTGTTTTTGTGGTCATGTGTGCAGCCCCTGTACCCATCCACAGCATTACCTTTTTGTCAACGTTACATCTAAAAGAGTGGTTTTCATTTCCATTAACTGCCAGTAGAATGTATCACAGATGAGTTGGAGGAGAAATGCAACAGAATATGTACCCTCATTTTGTTACTTATTGCCAGTGATTGGATCTTCTTATCTATTGCTAGATTCTTTTTTTTTTTTTTCTTTAACAAAGTGTAATAATAAGTGCTAAACACTTCACTTATTATTCCATGTCTGTGGCAATACGCAAGGAACTCTTGTTCCATTTGGTTCTTTGTTTTTGCCCAGTATGTTCATATTCATTGTTGACCGCCCCTTGGGTTACTGTCACATAATGGCAGTTCTATTGGTACCCCTGTATAGTGATAATGGGGAATCTCTAAAACATTCCAGCTCACCATAATTTAGTTTTTCTAGTGGTTCTGACCCCCAAAGCTGTCCTATGGCTCTTTTACACACTGTGATTTTCACATCTTTCCTGGTAGGGTTGCTGGCAGTCCTGACTTGCGGTACCACATGATTATACAGTTGCCTTTGGGCCATGCATGTTCCACATTTGGCAGATCAAACTTCTGGATCACAGTGGAGGGAGACAGGAGTTGTTCCTACAGATTTGCTGGTAATTCGATAATGTCTGTGGACATATTTCTGAAGCATTCTTATTCAAAAGGACATTCCTTATTCATAAAGGGCAGCTCCAGGCAGACAGGTAAACGAACAAGTGAGATACCTATACAGGAATGTATTACCTGCTAGACGATTTGTAAAGGACTGACCTCTTGTGATCCACCCAACCTCTCTGTAGTATGAGTACATAACCCAAGTATGACAATAAATCTTCAGAGCATGCAGTTCCCATACATTGGCTCCTGCCTGCCCCTTGGGGTAGTAATGACTATGCCAGCACTGATGATGTCCATCTTGAAATCCTTTTAACCACTTACAGAGTGGAAAATTTTCCCCCTTAATGACCAGGCCATTTTTTGCGATACCGCACTGCGTCTCTTTAACTGACAATTGCGTGGTCGTGCGCAACTGTACCCAAACAAAATTGATGTCCTTTTTTCCCACAAATAGAGCTTTCTTTTGGTGGTATTTGATCACCTCTGCGTTTTTTTTTTTTTTTTGTGCCATAAACAAAAAAAAGAGCGACAATTTTGAAAAAAATAACAACAATATTTTTTACTTTCTGCTATAAAACACAGACAATAAAAACATTTAAAAAATCAAATTTACAAATCTGTATTCTGCTACATATTTTTTGGGGAAAAAAATCCCAATTACCTGTAGTGTTACTTTTTGCTATAATAAATATCCCAAATTCGAAAAAACAACTAATTTTTTCATCAGTTTAGGCCAATATGTATTCTTCTACACATTTTTGGTAAAAAAAAAAGGCAATAAGCGTATATTGATTGGTTTGCGCAAAAGCTGTAGCGTCTACAAAATAGGGGATATATTTATGGCATTTTTATTATTTTTTTTTTTTTTTACTAGTAATAGCACTCTTTTTGGGACCACTGACATTTATACAGCCATCAGAGCTAAAAATAGTCACTGATTACTGTATAAATGGCACTATCAGGGAAGGGGTTAACACTAGCGGGCGATCAAGGGGTTAAGTGTTCCCTGGGAGGTGTTTCTAACTGTGGGGGGAGGGGACTGACTGGAGGAGGAGAGAGATCGCTGTTCCTAATCACTAGGAACAGCAGATCTCTCTCTAACTCCCCTGTCAGATTACATTGACAACGCAGCCGCCTACCACGCACATCGGGTCCCCCTGCCGTACAGCGGGCACGCGCGCCTGCTACAGCTCTTACAGGAGCCGATGTACACCTACGGTGATTTGCGGGAACGTGCGACCTGCCGCCGTATATCTATATCGTTATACGGCGGCTGGTTGGAAAGTGGTTAAAGATGAACTCTGAGCACAGAAACTTTAAATTGAAATATTAAATTTTAATTTTATTTAAATTGAAATATAATTCTCCAAAAGCTAAAAAGGATATACATTGAAATTGTGTGCATCAAATGCGATCAAAACATACAAGGGATATACGATTTACATAAACACATGAACACTCACACACCACAGGTTGAACTGGATGGACTGGTGTATTTTTTTCAACCTTACCTACTATGTAACTATGTATGTAAGATGTTACCTTGCAAAAGTAGCGGTAACATAATCATAGCCTATGCGAAAAGCAGAACTGTGGGAGGGGCCTAACTGGTCTTCCTACAACAGGTTGTTTTCAGAAAAATACAGGGGGGAGGGGGCGGATACAAGACCAGTCACCCTGCATAAGGAAAGAGAGAGCAGTGACTGGTCTTTATTATAGGAAACTCCTACACTGCACTGAAGCAAAGTGCAGAAGTTGTTTCATGCTGCATTACTACATAGATCTGCAAGAAATACACAAAGGATACCAAGATTCAAGTAAGAATACACAGAACTCCTGTAAATATTTATTTATCATGGTGTTCAGCTTTCAATACTTGTTCTTCCTCCTCGTAAGCCTAAAGGGTAACACCACTTTCGTGGGGAAAAAAAAATAGCAAATAAAGAGAAAAATAATTTTGCGTATACATGTGCGACACAAGTCATATTGTAATTGAATGTTACTAAAAATGACCTTTCCTTTTCTTTCCTTTCTGAAGCTCTGTAATTTTCTGTAAAGTGCAATGCAATATGGCTACATGGAGGCGTTCTGTACACCAGAATGTGAACAGAACGCCCCCAGAAACAACATTTCCTGCTTGTGTGATTGGCTCACTAATTTTCCCGGAAGTCAGATTTTAGGCATCCCCTGCAATAAAAATGTAATCTTTGGTGAGATACTTCCAATAGGAAATCACGTAAAAGGATGCAGGCCCAGCAGCTTTCCTCCTTAGAGCCCTGATTCTGCAGCAGCTGATAATAATGAAACCATTCCCATGAGGCTCGGTTCACACAGGGGCGACTTGTCAGGCGACCTAGTCGCCTGACAAGTCGCCTCCCGTTCTATGCTACGGAACCGTTCTAATAGGAGCGACGCAAGTCGCTCCGACTTAGAAAAAGGTTCCTGTACTACTTTGGGGGCGACTTGAGGCGACTTGCATAGACTTCTATGCAGAAGTCGTTTTGCAAGTCGCCTCGGAAGTCGTTTGCAGGTCGCCTCGCTGAGGCGACCTGCAAGTCGTGCCGCCCCTGTGTGAACCGGCACTTAGACTCACTGAGCACAGAGGAACACACAGAGATTTCTGCAGAATAACAAAATTTAGGAATCTGCAACAAAGTTTGGTAAATTCCTTACAATGTACATAGATCACCCAGAGGGGAGTGTTTTTTTCTCAACAAAAGTGGAGTTACACTTTAAAGCACAACTAAAGGCAAAACTTGTTTTCAGTTTTGGATAGAGTGGAGATGGTTTAGAACATCTATCAGTTTTTATTGCTGTCTGTCCCCCTGTTAGGGAGATTCACCCCCTCTATTTGTCCTGTTTACCATTGAAAGGGAAACTAAAAGAAAATCACAAATTTTGGGTTGTCCCCAGAAAAGTAATAGGGGGGAAATCTTCCGATGGGGACACTAGTTCTGATGACATGGGGGGTCCCTAAGGAATTCCCCTAATTTGCAGGGATTTCCTCTCGCTTCCTGTTTGGCTATGGGACAGGAAGTGAAGGTAATTCTTCCCAATGGGACACAGATAGCAAAAAATAAACTGACAGGGGTTATAATCCTCCCTTACTCAATCCAGAATGAGAAAAAAGTTTTTCCTATAATTCAACCTTAAACATTTGCCAACCAGCCGCCCTGTATTTACTGCAGCAAAGTGTCACTATTGCGGTAAACGATATACCTGTACGATGTCCGCCGGCCACCCACGATCATCCCCAGGAGAGCCAGAACGGTATGTAAACAAGGCAGATCGCCCTTCTGCAAGGGGGCAAGATGCAGATCTTGTGTTCCTGCTAAGCAGGAACCCAGATTTCTGTCTTCCCTCAACCAGTGCAACTCCCCCACAGTTAGAAAGAACCCCCTAGGGACACACTTAACCCTTTGATCGCCCCTGATGTTAACACCTACCCCGCCAGTGTCATTAGTATAGTGACAGTGCCTTTTTTTTTAGCACTGATCACCGTATTAGTGTCACTGGTCCCCCAAAAAAATGTCAGTTTGATGTCCGATTTGTTCGCCGCAATGTCGCAGTCCAGCTAAAAATCACTGATCGCGGCCATTACCAGTAAAAATAGATAAATAAAAAATTCCATAAAAATATCACATTGTTTGCAGACGCTATAACTTTTGCGCAAGCCAATCAATATACACTTATTGGGATTTTTTTCCCTCAAAAATATGTAGCAGAATACAGCTTGGCCTAAATTGATGAAACAATTAGCTTTTTAAAATGTTTTTATTGGCTGTGTTTTATAGCAGAAAGTAAAAAATATTGTTTTTTTTTTTTTCAAAATTGTCACTCTTTTTTTGTTTAAAGCGCAAAAAATAAAAACCGCAGAGGTGATCAAATACCACCAAAGGAAATCTCTATTTGTGGGAAAAATAGGACATACATTTTATTTGGGTACATCATCGCGCGACCGCGCAATTGTCAGTTAAAATAATGCAGTGCCGTATCGCAAAAAATGGCCTGGACGTTAAGGGGGTAAAACCTTCCGGTCCAGAAGTTGTTAAGTTGGCTATTCAGATTTCTTTGTTTCATTCAGCCTAACATATTATTTCATCCATGCTAAAGAGCACTGGTAGATGAACCTCCCTGCTGTGTTATTGTAGCGGCTGTCAGAATATACAAACAGCAGCTGCATCTGATTGGATGTGGCCGGTGTACGGCCAAAAAATTTCCAGCAAGCTCCTTCCACAAAAGTTGATTGAATAACCTACTTTTGCCTAACAGAGTGGGGCTGGCAGGCGCACCCACTGAGTTGATTTATCAGCAAATGGGTGAAATTTGTTCAGTCTATGGCCAGCTTTTTAGTGCAGGTGCTCCAATTGACTGCCCAATTTTAACTTAGGTGGCAGACCATTTTTTGCGATTCGGCACTGCGTCGCTTTAACTGACAAGTGCGGGGTCATACGGCGCTGTACCCAAACAAAATTAATGTTCTTTTTTTCCCACAAATAGAGCTTTCTTTTGGTGGTATTTGATCATCTCTGCGGTTTTTATTTTTTGCACTATAAACAAAAAAAGAGCGACAATTTTGAAAAAAACACAATATTTTGCACATTTTGAAATAATAAATATCGCCATTTTTTTTTTAAAAGCTAATTTTATTCTCAGTTTAGGCTGATTTGTATTCTTCTACATATTTTTGGTAATAAAAATTGCAGTAAGCGTACTGTATATTGATTGGTTTGCGCAAAAGTTATAGCGTCTATAAAATAGGGAATAGATTTAAAGCATTTTTATTATTATTTTTTTAAATTTTTTTTTCAGTGTTATAAAAATGCATTGATTACTGTAAAATTGTCACTGGCAGGGAAGGGGTTAACACTAGGGGGTGATCAAGGGGTCTACTGTGTTCCCTAGGTGTGTTCTAACTGAAGGGGGGATCGGACTGTGTAGGGGAGATGACAGATCACTGTTCACACTATGTATGAACACACGATAAGTCTCTTCTCCCCTCACACACAGATCCCGGTTCTCGGTGTGTCACGAGCGATCGCAGGAGCCCGGTGGTCATCGGGCCCGCCGGGCACTCGCATCGGCTCCGGGAGTGAGCAGAGGGCGCGCACCCCTAGTGGCCACAGGACAAAGCGACGTAACATAATGTCGTTTCGCCCAGCTGTGCCATTCTGCCGCCGCGGCTGGTCGGCAAGTGGTTACAAAAAGAATGGCTTTTGAAGGAAAATAGAAGCAGACTAGCTTGGTTTTCTTAAATACGTAATAGGCACTATTCTTTAATTTCTTGGAAATGCACTCTCATACTGTGGGAAGGGCTGTCTTTCTTGTCTATCAATCTCCTTTTCTGTTCACCACTTTGTCCTCATATCACTTTGAATAAAATATATATTATCAGTGGTGACTGGCGAGAGACACCCCTTTGCTTTTTAATATCACAAAGCAACACCACAGGAACGCGTTGCCATTTTTCTCTCCAGCTCTGCTAAAATTCTTCAGATGGTGCAGGGTCCTCTCCCCTTTTTTATTGAGAAACAGGAGCAATTTAAGAGTGATAACGGAGGCTTTCCAATATGCTGGGAATTTTCTGAAAGCCCGAGCACAAGTGCTTCATATCGTTTGAGGTTTAGGCTGGCCATACATTATACAATTTTCTTATTGAGTTTCCTTTAAAGTTACCTTTTAACTATGTAGTGCAAGGGGCCTGTCTGATTGCATACACATTGAAAGTGTTTAGGTATGACCTCATATGATATGGTTTTGGTAAATCTCTAGGAAAATTGTGCAAGAAAATTGTATAATGCTAGGCCAGTCTTAATCTCTTCAATTTTCAAGTAATACTTGAATCTGTCATATTGGTTTTATCAGTCCATGTGAGGTCACCCATTGAATGCAACCAGCCTTCAACCAGAATACATACCCGACATGCTCATAATCTAAATACATTGCCATATTTATTCGGACCTAACATAGAGGCTGATTGTTGACAGTTTAGGTCTAAAGCAGTATAGACATTATATAATGGTTGGACAGGAGGAGATGGTGAGACCAGTGAATGATTTGTTGAACTCTTAACCACTTCAGCCCCGGAAGAATTCACCCCCTTCCTGACCAGAGCACTTTTTGCAATACGGAAATGACAATTGTGCGGTCGTGTGACATTGTACCCAAACAAAATTGATGTCCTTTTTTTCCCCACAAATAGGGCTTTCTTTTGGTGGTATTTGATCACCTCTTCGGTTTTTATTTTTTGCACTATAAACAAAAAAAGAGTACAATTTTGAAAAAAGCAAACATTTTTTGCTATAATAAATACCCCCCAAAAATATATTAAAAAAAAACTATTTTGTTCCTCAGTTTAGGCTGATATGTATTCTTCTACATATTTTTGGTTAAAAAAATTGCAATAAGCGTATATTGATTGGTTTGTGCAAAAGTTATAGCGTCTACAAAATAGGGGATAGTTTTTTTTTTTGTATTAGTAATGGCGGAGATCTGCGATTTTTATCATTACTGCGACATTATGGCGGACGCATCGGACACTTTTGACACTATTTTGGGACCATTGTCATTTATACAGCGATCAGTGCTATAAAAATGCACTGATTACTGTGTAAATTACACTGGCAGGGAAGGGGTTAAACACTAGGGGGCGATGAAGGGATTAAGTGTGTCCTAGGGAGTGATTCTAACTGTGGGGGATGGGCTACCTATGACATGACAGCGATCACTGCTCCCGATGACAGAGAGCAGTGATCTCTGTCATGTCACTGGGCAAAACGGGGAAATACCTTGTTTACCCCGTTCTGCCGCTCCGTGACACGATCGTGGGACATCGGCGGACATCGAGTGCGCGGGCACGGCCACGGAGCACACAGGGGACATACCTGTACGCCCATTTGCGCAGCCATGCCATTGTGCTGACGTATATCGTCGGGCACTGGTCGGCAAGTGGTTAAAAGACACATACTCTATATGGTCATAAAGTGGAACTTCTCCCTCTCAGACAACATTGACTATTTTTGATCCTTATGCTGCTAGCATTAGAAAATAGGTAGGAAAGTAGATTGTATTTACTTGTTTTAAACTTTTTTACATTTCTTCAGTTACTTCCTGGTTTACATGCCTGAGCAAATGATATTCTCAGGCATCCTAGGAATCTTCAGGAGATGAAGAAGTTTTTTTTTGTAGCTAAGCATATCCTCCTGCCTGCATGCCTGAGCTAAGGATAGATGGGTTCCAGGAAGTAAATGCTACATGAATTGTTTGCCCTTACTCAAGATGGCCATGACCAGAAAAGCTAGGGGGCTGTTTTTTAATGTGATTTAATGAAATTAATTAAGCATTGTTTTTGGTTTGTGGTGCTCAGATGTAGTGAAGTTCTGCTTAAAGTATGTGGGCATCCTCCATATTATTAAGTGCCTTTGTTTCAAATGAGGGGTACTGGTAATGCGAATGCCCTTTTCTATTCCAGCATGGTGGTGCCCCTGTGCACCAAGCCAGCTCCATAAAGACATGGGGTGACAAGTTTAATGTGGAGCAGCCAGAGAGGAGAGCACAAAGCTCTAAACTCAGCCCTACTAGAACACCAATTGGGAGCCAGGTCATCTCATGTAACATCAGTACCTGACCTTACAAATGCTCTTTCGGCTTAATAGTCACACATTCCTGCTAGGACTTTTCCAAATTTTGTGAAAAGGTCTTCATAGGAGAGTGGAAGCTTTGGAAGCTCCCATTCCACCACCACCACCACAAAAGTGGTGGTGGTGGTGGAATGGGATGTAGAACAAGCTAATAAAGGTATACAAATACATTTGGTCATATCAAGTATTATTTTACCATGCGTGTCTGTATCCTGTACCGATCTTATTCAAAAGAATATTGTTTCTCATAGTACAGTATGTGAACCACTGGTGGTCATTCGCTGTTTCTGTAGGACTCTTGGTTGCAGAACTGCCCTGTGGTGAAATATGCTTACTGTGGGGTCACCTTTTTAGTGATACCCCAGGGAAACATGGTTTAGGAGTTTGTATTGACAGATGTGCTTTCTGGTGTAATAGAAAACATTCCTGAACGTTACTGAAAGATCACAGCATAGGTGGGTAAGATGCGTTCTCGCAGATGTTGCTAAAAACTGCAGAGGGTTAAAGTTCAGTAAAATTTGGGTGACACAGCAATAGACCAAAGATCTGCTTCAGCTGATAGGCTTCCCCCTCAGTTCCAGCAGCCTGCATGACTGCTATGATTTGTAATACCCCAAGAATATCTCTCATTCATTACCAGATCCTGCCAACTTCTGCAGATATCCATGTGATGGACACACTAATGTATGGGCTTGCCTACACGCGGTACACATTTCTAACCACTGACGGGGACAGGTAGTACTTATCCCCTGTGTATGTTATGTCTTTACTTGACTAATGTACTGTTTTGCACGGTAAACAGTTAAACACAACATAAACCAGCTACTATACTCACTGTACATGACATACACGTTTCATGAGGTCATTGCCCCCGAAAACGTCTCCTTATACCGTCTGATCATGGAGATTTCCATAGATCTCTGCAGTGTGCCTGTGAGATGAAGCCCGAATTATGGAATGACTGCACACACTGTAATCCCAGCTCCTCCTCTGACCTGCTAGTGAAATTCACAGAGAAACAAGCCCTTCAGTCAGCTCCACTGCAGCCCCTTCTGTGACTATTCATACCCTGCTAACCTTTACCTTCCACTGGAAACAATATATATATATATATATATATATTTTTAAATTTTTTTTCTCATGATTATAATTTTTTTTATTTTACGTGTTTTTTCTTGTCATTACTTCCAATTTCTCCCTTGGGGTTTTTTATTCTCCAGTTTTTTTTTTGTTTTTTTAATGGCAATGTCCCATCTTACATAGTGATGTCTCGAGTGCCACTGTGTCTCTTCATTCCTTCTTTATTAGATAAGAGTGTGAAAACAGTTTACCCCCAAAGAATGTTCCACTCTAATAGGCTGCTGTTATGAACTCCACGCTGTAATTCCACTCAGCAAACTGAAACATACCAGGATCCACAGGGAATCTGATTCAGCCCCAGTGAGTAAAGTCCCTCATTTATTTATTTTTTTTAAAAAGCAATATAAAATGGATTGATTTCAAGGGACATTGATAGAGTATGCTACCTGTTGGAAAGCCATGCATGCTTGTTTTCTAAGCTTCAGGGGTCCAGTTTTGATCCTACAGATGAATACATAAGGTCCTGCGGAGATCTGGGACTTTTTTTTTTTGTCTTAAATCTATTTGTTGTGGTGTCACATTTCTGCAGGAATGTACGAAGCGCTCGTACCCAGCGAACAGCATATTCTTCGCAGCAAAGTGACATCTCAAAGTTCATGCTTAATAACTCTCGCAGAGCCAATGAATCGCTGAGCAAATAAGCAGCAGGGAAAAAATGGTTGTGCGAAGTGTTTTAAATTCCCTGCATATTTTTATATTATTGTACAGATTGTCTGCATTCCAAACCACGGTGATAACACGTGCGTTTTTTATATTTCTTTTTTTTTTTCTCTCCTATAGGAACTGCCTGTGCACTTTTATCTTTTAATAAACTATAAAATGCATCATGAATTCTGCAAGTGCAAAGTAGATTGTCTTGCAACACTTAGGGCAGCTGGCAAATCATAGTTGCTTGGGATTTTGCTTTGGGTGTAAGTGGTGTGAGTGTGTATATCTTTTTTTTTTTCTTTTTTTTTTTTTTTTACTTTTAAACAATACCCTGTTGCTGCCTGGGATGTGTACAGCTTTAAGAAAGAGGCGTCTGTCTGAGAAATGACGTAGGAATGTTAATGAGTAACTCTTCAAGAAGAAAAAAAAAAATCTTCCTCACTGCACCATGTGTGGTAATAGGCTTGGCTGCCACACTATTTAAACAGAGGATATACTAAGGAACAAGGAGTATCAATGAGATCAAACAGGAGATGCCCCACCATCAATGAGAAGGGAGGACAGGCTGTGTCACCTTAGAGAACCCTTAACACAAAGGAAAAAGAACTCAACAAAATCAGCTGTTACTTTTTTTAGCAATTTTCTTATTCTTAATTTTCAGTTTTAAGGTTGCAGTGTTTAAGATTTTCTCGAGGAATAGGCTTGTGTAATTTTTTTTTTTTTTTAAATTTTTTTAAAGATGTCATCTTTTTTATTGTTCAACATCTTAATGGTGACTTTGGTGATTGTTGTAAAGAGCAACGTGGCGGATGATAAAAAAATGAATATGTTAGTCCTTTTGCCCAAGGATGATAACTATATGTTCTCGATAAATAGGGTGAAGCCTGCTATTGACTATGCCATGAGGTCCGTAGAGAAGAATACCAGTCTCCTGCCAGGTTTTACGTTCAACGTCACGTATCAGGACTCAGACTGCGGCAATCAGGCGCTTTTTAGCCTGGTGGACACGGTGCTGAAGCAGGAGAAGCCGGACGCCATCCTGGGTCCGGTTTGCGAGTATGCCGCGGCGCCGGTGGCGAGGCTAGCCTCCCACTGGAACATCCCCATGATCTCGGCCGGGGCGCTGGCCACGGGGTTCATGCAGAAGTCCGATGAGTACTCCCACCTAATCCGAGTGGCACCTGCCTACACCAAGATGGCTGAGGTGTTCTTAGCCATGTTTCGCTACCACAAGTGGAGCAAGGCGATGCTGCTGTATAGTGACGACAACCTAGAGCGGAACTGCTTTTTCACCTTGGAAGGGGTCCACACTGCCTTTAAGGAAGAAGGTTATCACATGTCTGTCTATAACTTTCACGAGACAAAGCATGTGGATCTGGAGGACATTGTGCACTCCATTCAGAATAAAGAAAGAGGTAAGTGAGCAGCGATATGGAGAACAAGTTCATAGACTGGTCTCATTAACAGACAGACAGGTCAATGAGATATCAAATTCCCTGTCCTGCAATGATAGATCTTTTTTTTTTTTTTTTTTCCCTGCAGCTGCAATAGAATTTGTGAGAAGCAGTAAATCCTAACACTTCTCTTATCTTTTCTCACACATTAGCTGTGCTAACAATGACCAGTAGAACAACTTTAAAACTCTTTGCAGATTTGTGACTGTCATAAAGGTACCCTGTACAGTGAAAGGGCTATAAATTACTGTTAAGTAGGCTGTGGGTTGAAGGGAGTGTATAATTGCTGTAATTGCCTGTGGCATCCTGATATGTCTTATCGGAGCTACACTGACATAGGCTGTACTTGTAAGACAAACTTTATTATAGAGAAAGCTGTGTGTAGATATAAAATTGTGTCGTTCCTGAACTGGCAATCCATTCCAATTCATGTAGCTAGAATGTAAAAAGTGAGAACTAAGTTAAGCAGCTAAGATAAGAAAAGGAATTTGTAAAGAGAGCCAACTAAAATCACTTTGCAGGACTCTGTGTAATCGGAATGATTGCAGGCTGACTGATTATCATAAACACAGGGTATCTTATCTGGCCATACACAGAAGGATCTGATCTGTTAAGATCCTCATTTTATTATCTCTTTACCCCACATGTATTCCCATTGTTGAGTCCAGGTCAGACTATCTTCCTGTTCTCTAGCAATTGGAAGCAACCCTGCTAATCTCTGCTTAATCAGCATAGGCTAATTCATTATTGGTTGTAAATTTATAATCTTCCTGATTGCAAGCAGCGCAGATGCTGTTCCCGAGTTTAATCATACATACTCCATAAACTGGAAGAATTGGATGATTGTGCCAAAAACGTATATATCGTGTGATGTGGCCAACATAGGGCTGGGGAAATTAAAGTAGATCTTTAACTGACTTGTGTACATTCAAAGACGTCTCAACTCCCCCCCCCCCCCAGTTCACTTATTTTTATCCGTGCAGTAAAGGAATGGGGAACAGTCAGTTAAAAAGAATTTCCAGCTTGCTTGCAAGTCTTTGCCACTGAGTTCTGCAGACTTTTATCCCATCAATGCTCTTACGTGTTCTGAAGATATGTGGGTTACTTTAGCATATGTTGGGATTTTCTGGTTAAGTAGCCCTCAACCCTAATCATCCAGGGCATAAACCAGTGCTGTGGTCAACAGCCTATGGCTTGTAATGATGGTAGGATAGATTATATCAGGGTTTCTCAACCAGGGCTCCATGAAATGCTAGGGTTCCTCCAGAGCTTGGTAGGGGTTCCTTGAGCCATAAACAACTCTCAGATAAGTTCCCACTGACACCAGTGATCTTTTTAGCTATCTGTAAGGGGGTAATTCTTCCCAATTGCCACAAGTGTAAGGCTCATTCTTCCCACTGACTATTACACTAATGTATCATGAGTTGTAGATATAGTAATTTTTAGGGTTTCCTGAGATTGGAAAGTTATTTTCAAGGGTTCCTCTGTGTTGAAAAGGTTGGGAAAGGCTGGATTAAATGTATATTTTTCAGATAATTGTTTGGCTAAGCGTGATCTAAGACATAGCTACTAGCATTGTAAAATCCTTTCCAGGGATGCTCTGCTTCTTGACCCATGTGCAAGAGCTTACCTTGTACAGTACGGGCTTGGAGGACTGCAGGACATCATGGCCTGCTGTGTAAAACTTATGACAAAGAAATTTGGAGTAACAGTAGAAGCAGCTGCGAGTGTCAACCAATCAGAATATTCGTTTCACTTTCCGAGTGAGTGAAAGATAGAACTTAACTGGTTGTCAATGTTGGCCATAGACTTGAGATGAGCGTTGCTAGTCACTTATATCCAGATTGAACAGCAGTCTCATGCCTGCCACAAGAGCAGATAATGCCACTGTTGGGGGAGCAACTGAACAAACAGCTTCTAAAACTAATGTACTCCATGAGACTATCCGGTGCTGTTAGTGTCCTCTTCTCCTTTCATAGGTATACATGGGTTACTTGGCCAAAAAGCATTGTTTATGACTGTTGGATCCTATCATACCTAAGTGTATGATTTGTCATCTTCAGTCTTTGGTCAATTCAGAGAGACATCAACTCTTTAACAATCTGTTTAATTTTCTTCTTGTCTTTGTACCCAATATTTCTAAGTATAATTTAATTTGATATTGAAATCATCTTAGTTTTTTACTGCTTGCAATAAATAAATATATAGTTAAGCAATAACAGACAGATGAGAGATGTCATTGTGTTGTTGGTATGATTGGAAGCCTTTCTGGGGACAAAGCCAGGGACTGTGCCAAGGAAGCAGGGAAAGCCAGCTTCCAAATAATGAGCCTTTCCTTATAACAGAATGTAAATGCCATGAAGGAACCCACAGCTCTCAACAGACTAACATGAGATTGAATGTTTAAGTTGGGCATACACACACCAATCATTAGCAAAGGTTTTTAATAATCTTTGCAACTGATAAATGGTTCTTGCATGTGATGTAAATGTTGAAGGTCAACAGATATCAATCATGAGGGTTGCATCTGTAATATGTCGATTGGTTCTCATACAGTTACTTGCATCGTCATACAAATAATATGAGCAACCAGCACCTATATTATCTGTCTGTATTTTTGCCACCACCGTGGGCATCTATAACATATCGGGCTACCCGTAGCCAGCAACAGGACTTCAGGAGTTTGATCTGTATATGTATGAGCAACCTAAGGCACATTCTGACTCTTTGCACTGTGTTCATAAAAACAGCCCCTAGCATATGCACTGCTTTAGATTAGATCTGTACACAGCCTCCCGCCGTCATGCCATGTTAACTCTTGCAGGCTTGGCAGCTGCACGTGCTTGGCATTCAGCAACAGGCATTTTCCATGTCTTCATTATGTGCGCTCCAGAAACCTATACCATGTACTTAGTTCTCAGCCAGCTGACCCGATACCAGGGCTAGTTGAGGAATTACAAGCATGGGAATGCAGGCACAGTACAGTGGGATATTCAGTACTGCTTGTCACCTCTGCGCGGGGTTGCCCAAGGAGAAGGCTCAATAGAGTTATGTGTTAACCTGAGTTATACAAGATAGGAGGCTGGAGTAAAATTGGAGAAACTGTAATTTAATTTTAACACCTAGTCAGACTCCTGTAGATTCCATAGTTTGGCAGTGTGTTTGTACATGTATTTATGTTTATGCATTCCTGTGCCAACAAAGAGCATATGCAGGCATTGCCAGGTCTTGTTACCTGTGTTAGTCAGCTACATGAGGTATGTTTTTTTTTTTTTTTTTTTTTCACACACAATCAGTACAAAGGTAGAGGTTCCTCTATATGAGGGTCATTTAGGGCTCCTTCACACCAGTGGCTGTGTTATGGCACTGGTGTGCGCTGCAAGGGGAGCTGTGCCAATGCATTGTTTATACTTTCCTTTTTTTTCAACTTTATCGAAATGTTACAAAATGACATTTCAATCATTTATATTCATCATAGCGGGTTGCAGTGATGTGCACTGCGTAGCAACATGCTGCGGAAAAAAAAAAGTCCACACCGCTTCAGGAAAATTGCCTTGTCTATGCGGTGGGTTTGTGTTGGACAAGGCTGCCCAGTCCAACGTATAAAGCATGTTGTGAACAGGTCCTTTTTAATGCTCTCACACGCTTTGTTAGAGTGATCTCAACAACCCTTTCTATCAAAATAGAATTTCAGTTTACTGGGCTCATCTGATGGTTGATTCCCTACTCATAAAAGAAATAGAAAATGAAGCCCTTTTGTTGGCACTGCTCAGCGTGTCTGAATGGGGAACAAAAAAAAACCCTGCTTTCATTATCCAAAAGGACAAGATAAAATTCATGGGTCAGTACAGGTGAAGGAGGCAAAAATGGGCGTAGACATGCCTGTTTCCCACTGAACTCTAGTGAAAGCAGGGCTGGTGCAGGTAGGACATTTTTCTGTATGTATGGTTTTGGAGATTAACTCATTTTAATATCAATAGCCTTGCCAGCTTTAGAAATGAAACAGAATTATTATTATTAGGTTATAATTTGGATCTAAACATAACTACTAATAGAAATGATAGAAGGGTTCCTATATAGCCAAAACATTTTGTTTTGTTTTGGATAGAGTAGGGAAGGGTTAAAACCCTCACCAGATTAATATTTTTTGCTGTCACTGTACTATTGGGGTGATTTGCCTTCACTTTATGTCCCAGGGACGCAACAGGAATTCGGACTAAATCTCCCAAAGTGAGGGAAATTATCTTCTTAAACATACTGTATGTTCCTAGAACAGGGGTCCTCAGACAACTTCCCCTCATTTTTGTTCTGTGGACAATTCTAAAGTGTTGAATTTCTTCTCATTTTCTCTTTCTCAGTGACAGTAGTCACCAGTACAAATAGACAAGTAAGTCTCCTTAGTGGGCACACAGACAGACCTTAAAGCGGTAGTAAACCGCTGTACGAGCCACGATGATGCATGCGTGAGCCGCTGTTAACGACATGGGACTCTGAAGGAACATGTGCCAGGGACATCTCCGGCGGCTTTACAAGTAAATATCTCCCAAACGCTGCACATTTACAAGATATTTACTGTACCTATAGGTAAGCTTTATTATAGGCTTACCTCTAGGTAAAAATCAACCAAGGGAGTTTATTTCTGTAACGAGCCCCTTGCTCGCTCGGTTCCACTCTCCCGACACTCCTCTGCAGCTATTGAATCAGATTGCAATGTCTGATGGTTCGGTCATCCAATGCTCCGGGATTAGAACTACAGCTCTGTGCCGTTCTAGTCCAGTTGTGATAGCTCAGAACAAACACCAGGCAGGCTGTATGTAAGTTCAAACAGGAAAAACTCTCTTTATTGCAACATACAGGCTTTTATACACTAAAAGTGGAGGTGCAGACCTCCTGCTCATATTACTCTAACAATACAGCTGTAACCTAATTAACCTAATTAACATGAGCTAATTAATCCCTTTAGACAGCCTAGATGACTCAGACATGACTTTTAGGCCAGACTGGCCGTCTTGTAGTTCAGAAAATCCAGTCAACATTATCACAATCAACATAGACTCTTCTTCACACAATAGCAGAGTTAATTAACACAAACAACAATGGGGATCTAATGACTCTTAGATCCCATACTAGAGACTTATTTACAATACACATTTTAGCAGACAACAGACAGACAGGTGCTGGAATTTACATCAGCATCTCCTAACAGTATCTGTCCCAGCATTATGAATCAGCCACTATTCCAATATGGCAAATCCAGTGTCCCCAGAGTCTGTGTGTCCTGGGGGACCAGGACCCGAATCCACAGTAATACCACCTCAAGGGTCCCCAGGCATACAGCTCACAAAGAGCACCGTTCCCCCAAATGCAAGGGCCCCCGATCGATCGGCAAGAGGCTAGCATACAGTCCCCTCCAAAAGTCTCTCTCCCGGCTAGGTCTGTCACAATTTCCACTTTAAAAACTTGGAGGGAGTGGGCACTGGATTCTGATCCTTAGATAAGAGGTTAAAAGGTCTTATGCAGGGCCATACATGGGTTGAATTCCAAACAAATTTTCATTTGATAAACAGAAATTGCGTGCAATTTGTGATCCAATGGTGCCACCATTGATTTCGAAAATTTGACTAACCAAGCCTTCAATTTCACCTCATGCTGCTACAGAAAAGAATATTCATGACTGGGAATCTTCTTTTCTTTCCAGGAATTTTCTTTTCTTGCACTCATACTCATTTCTTTTTTGATTATATTTCTTGTAGGATTCCCCCATCATTGCTTAATAAAACGTTTATTTTGCAAAAATTTGCCCCATCTATGGCCGGCCTTGGTTTGAGCTGGATGGCCTAAGTTTGGCAGCTTTCTTACAAAGTAGGAATCCCTACAAAAATAGGGGTCACCCAACTTGAAAATATAGTTGAGCCAGAATGAGCACCAAACATAAATTATTAAGAATGTGAAGTTATTTTATTTGTTCCGCAAAGGACAACAGGAAAAACAATAGGCATTATCTAATAGATACTGTGGTAATTGCTAAAACCCTGATAAAGTGGGGGTAGATGGGTGTTTTGGCCCCTGAAACGCGCAACTACCTTCTTTTTTCTCTGTTACCCCTTGCGGAACAAATACCTTTGGACTCTCAACAACCTGTGTTTGGCGCTCCTCCTGGCTCAACCCCTTATATAGCATTTAATAATTGACAGCGTGTTCAACCTTCAAAACTAAAATGAAAAGGTTTTGCATAGACATACACTTTAAAATGACTTTGCCGCTAGCAGATATAAAGCATAGGCACCTAGAGTTGCACATACCTTCCACAACTTTCATTGCCATCTCTTTGCGCAAATGACAAATTGTTCTGATCGGGCAAAGCTCTGGCTTGTCCTAGTAATTAGAGAAATTATTCACACCCTCCCACCTCCCAAAAAATCCTTTCAGCCAGTGAGACAGTCCACCACAGTGATGGGCTAATAGGAATGAGATGGGAGGCAGTTCAAAGCAAAAAAGCTCCAATACTGCTTGGAAGTGCTTGCGCTCTACCTAATCAGAGGGGCAAGAAGGCAACAAAAGCTTCTGTAGGTATATATTTTTTTGTGACTTAGCACTTTAAAGGAAAGCTGTCATGAAAGAAGTTTGGAGGCTACCACTGTTGACCTTTCTTTCTGAAAATGCTAATTGCTTGACCAATATACAGACTCTCTTGCTTGGAACAAAGATCCGGATAAAGATGTCTGACTTTCCTGATCTGCACATTGTTCCTGGTCAGTGGTCCGCAGTCTTTGTGAACTCTATGTCAGGGTTGGCTCAGCCCTTCCTTCTCTGAGCTGGCCGCTCAGCTGTCGGCTAATTGCCAGCACTCATCTCTCTCCACAGTTAACCAGCTGTTGTGGATCTGCTCGTCAGTCCCACCTACTTAAAGATCTCCAGCTCACTTCATTCCTGCCTTCTCCTTGGTCACATCACAAAAAAACATCTCCTGTATTCCTGTTTAAAGCCTGGCTTTGCTGACATCCCTTCTGGCTCCTTATCCTGCTTACTGTTCCTCTACTTGGATCCCTGACTTCTGGCCTGGCTGATTACCCGATCTGGTTACTGAACTCTGGCTTGGCTGATTAGCCGATCTGGTTACTGAACTCTGGCTTGGCTGACTACCCGTTCTGGTTACTGGACTCTGGCTATGCTTTGACTACGCTTTCTCTATTTACCTTTTTATTTTTATTAATAAACAAATGTGATTTTACTGTACTTCTGTTTCGGTCTGGTTCATGGTTTCTGACAGTAGGCGAAGGCCGTAAATTCAGAAGATACAGTCAATCCACTTGTTGGTAATATTCTTTCCAGATTGGATGAGCAAGATCACCGCCTGGATCAGTTTGCCATGGCGTTACAAACGCTCCTGAGTCGCACGTCTCACCTGGAATCCCCCACTGTGGCTGCTCCGTTACAACCTGAGTTGCAGGCCATCCCTGCTGCTGCGCCAGTCTCTGTGTAGGCACCCGCCTTTATGTCTGGTTCCCCCCCGCTTCCCCATCTATTTGGGGGCGATCCAGTTCAATGCAGAGGGTTTCTCAACCAAGTTGAGATATACTTTGAGATGCTGCCCCAGGCGTTTCCCATGGACAGAAGCAAAGTAGGGTTCGTGATAACTTTGTTTTCTGAGAGAGCCTTGGCCTGGGCTAACCGTTTATGGGAGACGCAAAAACCTGTTGTCTTGAGTTACCCTGAGTTTGTGGCCTCCTTTAAAAGGGTATTTTATGTTCCCGCACGCTCCACTTCTGCTGCCAAGTGCCTCATGTCCATCAGACAGAGTACGAGAACTGTTGCCGACTACGCCATTGAGTTCCGTACTCTGGCAGCAGAGGTTGCTTGGAACAATGAGGCCCTTGTGGCTGCTTTTTCTCATGATGTAGATATTTGCCAGCACACCAAGGATCCGCACACGGTGGCGTCCAAATGGTTTAATTTATTGCATGATCACAACACAAAAGGTGCAACGTTTCGGAGTCGCGCAGGACCAGGAACATGTGCGATGGGAATATGAAACATTGCTTTTTCTCATGGTCTCTTGGATTCAATAATAAGGCTTCAACTTCAACCTGGTGCCACTCCCCCTCGTGGCCGGGTTTACCCTTTGACGGTCTTGGAGGATAAAGCCATGGAGGAGTATGTTGCAGACGCACTTCCTCAGTGTTTCATCCGCAAATCCTCGTCTCCTGCTGGTGCTGGTTTCTTCTTTGTGAAGAAGAAGAGCAGTGAACTGTGACCTTGTATTGATTATAGGGGTCTCAATCGTTTCACGATTAAGAATGCCTACCCGATCCCGTTGATTACAGAGTTATTTGACAGCCTCAAGGGAGCAACGGTTTTCACTAAGCTTGATCTGAGAGGGGCTTACAATCTCGTGGGGATTAGGGAGGGCGATGAGTGGAAAACTGAGTTTAATACCAGAACAGGCCATTATGAGTATTTCGTAATGCCTTTTGGCCTTTGTAACGCCCCGGCAGTTTTCTAGGAATTTATTAACGATGTCCTCGGAGATTTGTTGCAGTTATGTGTGGTGGTTTATCTTGATGATATCCTCATATTTTCCAAGTCCCTGGAGAGCCACCACACAGATGTCTGTCATGTGCTTCAGAAATTAAGAGAGAACTATCTCTATTGTAAACTGGAGAAGTATGAGTTCCATCGGGAACAGGTTAAACTCCTGGGCTATGTCATTTCCACTGCTGGTTTTTCGATGGTCCCAGTGAAACTTTCGGCATTCCTACAGTGGCCTCGACCCGTGGGGTTACGTCCTCTGCAGCGTTTCCTGGGTTTTGCCAACTATTATCGGAAGTTTATTCGTAACTTCTCATCTCTGGCCAAGCCCCTGACCGATATGACCAGAAAGAACGGTAACCCTCCAGAGTCCATTAAGGCCTTTGAAAGTCTCAAGGTTGCCTTTGTTTCTGATCCTGTGTTGGCACATCCTGATCCCACGTTACCTTTTATCCATGAGATTGATGCTTCTGAGACTGGTGTTGGGGCCCTTTTGTCTCAACGTCCTACCTCCTGAGAGTGCTATGCATCCTTGTGGCTACTTTTCCAAGAAATTGTCACCTGCCGAGTGCAATTACGAGATTGGTGACAGAGCTGTTGGCAATCATTTTAGCCCTGAAAGAATGAAGACATCTCCTTGAAGGTACCACTGTGCCGGTTCTCATTCTTACTGACCATAAGAATCCCACATTCTTGTCTGAGGCTAAACGCCTCTCTCCCAGAAGGGGCGCGATGGGCTCTTTTCTTGTCAAGTTTCAATTACATTGTCTCATTCTTACCCGGTACTAAGAATGTAAGGGCTGACGCCTTGTCACGACAATTTTCCTCTACTTCCAAGTTGGAGTCGGTTCCGGTTTCTATGATTCCTCCTGATCGTATTCTGGCTACGGTTCGCACCAGTCTTACTTCTCCTTTGGGTGACAAAATTCTTGCTGCTCACGTCGATGCTTCTCCTGAGAAACCCTGTGACCGCTGCTTTGTCCCAGAGTGTCTCCGTACTGCCGTGCTCCAGACTTACCATTCTCCCAAGGCAGCTGGACACCCTGGTAAGAATCAACTCGTTTGGGCCATTTCCCAACAATTCTGGTGGCCTAGTCTACGTGCTGATATAACTGCCTTCGTAGCTTCCTGTTCCGTGTGTGCTCAGAGTAAGACTCCACAACACCTTCCAGTGGGCCTCCTACAACCCATACCCAATGGAGAGAGGCCCAGGACCCACCTGTCTATGGATTTAATTGTGGAGTTGCCCAACTCCCAAGGCAACACAGTTATCCTTATGGTGGTTGACCGGTTCTCAAAGATGTATGATTGTATTCCACTTAAGAAGTTGCCCACTTCTAAGGAACTGGCTTCCATTTTTGCTCGGGAGATCTTTCACTTACATGGGCTACCCAAGGTGATTGTCTTGGACAGGGGTAGTCAGTTTGTGTCCCCGTTTTGGTGAGCCTTTTGTGCACAGCTGGGAATTCAGCTTTCCTTCTCTGCATATCACCCGCAGTCTAATGGGGCCACAGAACGAGCCAATCAGTCCTTGGAGCAATTCCTACGTTGCTATATTTCTGACCATCGCAACAACTGGTCAGACCTATTACCATGGGCAGAGTTTGCTCACAACAGTGCCCTGAGTTCTGCTTCCCGATTGTCTCTGTTTATGTACAGACTCCATGCTAACCGCAGACACCTGCCTGCGCCTTCCTACCAGGTTGGGGACAGGGTCTGGCTGTCATCTCGCAAACCTCCGACTTCATGTTCCCTCACTGAAGTTCACACCTCGGTTTATTGGGCCTTTCCATATCCTTCGCAGGATTAACCCAGTGGCTTGCGCGTTGGACCTTCCTCCTAGTATGCGCATCTCAAATGTGTTTCATGTCGTCTTATTGAAACCGTTGGTCTGCAACCGCTTTACCACCTCGGTGCCATGTCCTCACCCTATACAGGTTGAGAACCATGAGGAGTATGAGGTACAATCCATTGTTGACTCCCGTAGGTTCCGTGGGTGCATACAGTACCTGGTGCATTGGAAGGGGTACGGTCCGGAGGAACGCTCCTGGGTCTCATCCTCGGACGCACATGCTCCTGCCCTCCTCCGTGATTTCCATAGATGTTTTCCCCTCAAGCCCGGTGGTCCTCCGAGGGGGGGGGTCGTTGAGGAGGGGGTATTGTCAGGGCTGGCTCAGCCCTTCCTTCTCTGAGCTGGCCGCTCAGCTGTCAGCTAATTGCCAGCTCTCATCTCTCTCCACAGTTAACCAGCAGTTGTGGGGCTGCTCGTCAGTCCCGCCTACTTAAAGATCTCCAGCTCACTTCATTCCTGCCTTCGCCTTGGTCACATCACAAGAAACCATCTCTTGTATTCCTGTTTAAAGACTGGCTTTACTGACATCCCTTCTGGCTCCTTATCCTGCTTACTGTTCCTCTACTTGGATCCCTGACTTCTGGCCTGGCTTATTACCCGATCTGGTTACTGAACTCTGGCTTGGCTGACTACCCGATCCGATTACTGAACTCTGGCTATGCTTTGACTACGCTTTCTCTATTTACCTTTTTATTTTTATTAATAAACAAGTGTGATTTTACTGTACTTCTGTCTCGGTCTGGTTCGTGGTTTCTGACACTCTACATGTACAGTGCAAAGCAGAATTATGATGAATTATTCCTTCTCTATTTATGTTTTTGCATCACTCTGATAAAAGATCTAAAGTCTGAAGACTTCTCAATCAATAAACACAATTTTCCAACTAGCCCAGTTGACAATTTGTCCATTATTGTCTAATCTTTTATTTAAAGCACATTTGAATCCAAAAACAAAAAAATTTAATTTTTTTCCAACTTACCAGTTCTTTGACTTGATGACTGCATGCCTATATTTCCACACATGTGCACCATCGTCCAGTATGGTTACCATCATCTGTCTATACTGAAGTCTTTTATGTCTGTGTCTGTATAAACAATGCTTTTGAACACCAGATTTTTGTTCTTCACTAAGGCTCAGAACAATGTCCAAGCTTCATTAGAGAAAGATCACAGTGACCAAGAAGAGTTCATGTTTCTTTAGCCTGCCCACTCTAGTCGGAAATCTGATTGATTGCTGTGGGTTTCTGCACTTTGCTCTCTACCCTATTATATAAGCCTGTCTATGTTCTTTTTACTTTCATGTTCAGTTCCATATGGTACGATTATTTCAAGAGAATCAATTGAATTTTTAATAACACATCGCCTAGTGTCCAGTCGGCCTTCATGCCTCTCTGCCCAAGAAGGGATCTGTAGAATCCCAACCATACGCTGATACTGATCTCAGGAGAACGTCTTTCAAGCTGCTTCGAGGTGATAGTGTCATTGACCCCAAAGCCTTAGAACAAGCTTGAACTTTCAGAAGTCAATGTCAGTTGCATACATGCAGTCAATATTTTACACTTTCTCTGCCAAACAACAGGGGGCATGAATATGCATTTAGTTTGCTAGAGTACATTAGCTGCTACAGGATGTACTATACAGATCAGCATTAACAAAATAAGGTGCTTATGCTTTTTAGGTAATGATGTAATTGGCTGCAAAGTTAAATTCGGCACCGCAACCAGCTTCAACTTCCAGATGCCAATTTCAGTAATGTGCATGCAACTAACATGTCGAACAGCAGGGGGTGTAAAGATGCATTGGGCTTGCCAGAGTATACTAGCTGATGTGTGCTATACAGATCAGGAAGAATAGAATTCTGTTTCACAAGTGATGCTACTTGGGAGGAGCCTGAGTTAAATCCAATCCCATTGAATTTTTGCTTATTTACAGTCCAGAAGTCAGGTAACTATTATACTACAGGGGGTCCCCGAGTTGCGAACCTCCGACTTGCGAACAACTCCTACTTACGAACGGGAGCTGGCGTGATGTTCTGCGCATGCGCGCCCATTTTTCGACAGCGGGCACACTGGAAACCATCGGAAAACAGCGTCTGCGCATGCGCGGCTACTTGACAGAACATCGGAAAACGACGTCTCTGCCGTTCGGTGCATGCGCTTCCGACTTCAGAACCATTAGGAAGTCCCTAACCTGTTTGCAACTCGGGGACCCCCTGTTTTGCACCTAAAATGGAGGGGGCATATCTTGCTAACTACAGCAAGTTCTGGGTGGGACCAACGCGCCCTACACACATGGCCTTCTCTTTCCGAGTACACGTTCACTAATCCCCGGGACCAGGCAGGAGTCACGTTCATATTGACTCAACATTAAGGCAGCACCTTGTACTTATAAGTGAGCCGTTCACCTGGTGCAGCTGTACCGTACTTGAGGCTCCATACTGTGAACCACCATGTCCCATGATACCGCACACCTTGCTTCCCACAATCAAGAACAAAACACAATGTGACTATACATATACCTCCAGTAGTAAACTCAACTCAAATAAAATAAACATAAAATTTTATTCATATAGTAAAAACAATTATGACACATACAAATGGATGTTAAACCTACTGTAGATGGAGGATGCTATGTGGCTCGATCATCTGGATTGTGATGTTGATGGTCGCCCATAGGCTTAATACTTCTGCCCCAGGCAATTTTTGAATGCCATTTAGAGAGGGAATTTCTGCTAAGAACCCTCTGGATGGCCCTTATAATTGCCTTTTTGGTCCTGCATTCCCCTACGGACCACCCAGGGCTTGATTTGGACTCCATAACCTACTCTTTATCTTATGTGGATTACACCTTCTAAGCTATTCTTGAGCTTTTTATGTGACACTGTAATTACATGGGAAAACGTATGATGTCCTGAAGAAACGACGGTTCCAGCGAAATGCGTTGACCCTATTACAGCGACCATATTGACACTCTAACTGGAATATCCTGGGACTGGTTGTTTGTTTGTGTGATCATGACCTCAAATGCTTATTAACCACTTGCCGACCAGCCGTCGTCATTATACTGCGGCAGGTTGGCTCTATTGTTCGAATCGCCGTAGCTGTGCGTCGGTTCATGCAATGGATACAGTGGGCACGGCGCCAGAGCCCATGCACGTGACCGGCGGCCGCGATGTCTGCCGGCCACCCGCGATCATTCCACACAGAGCCAGAATGGGAATCTGTCATTGTAAACAAACAGATCCCCGTTCTGACAGGGGAGTTGGGAGAGATCGTCTGTTCCTAGTGATCAGGAACAGCGATCTTTCCCCTCCTCCAGTTAGTACACTCCCCCACAGTTAGAAACACCTCCCAGGGAACACGCTTAACCCCTTGATCACCACTAGTGTTAACCCCTTCCCTGCCAGTGTCATACGGAAATCAGTGCATTTTTATAGCACTGATCGCTGTATAAATGTTCCTGGTCCCAAAAAAAGTGTCCGATCTGTCTGTCACAATGTCGCAGTCCTGCTAAAAATCGTTGATCACCGCTATTAGTTGTAAAAAAAAACAAATAATAATAAAAATGCCATAAATCTATTCCCTATTTTATAGACGCTATAACTTTTGTGTAAACCAATCAATATATGCTTATTGCAATTTTTTTTTTTACCAAAAATATGCCGAAGAATACATATTGGCCTAAACTGAGGAAGAAATTTGGGGGTTTTTGTATATATATTATATATATATATATATATATATAGTGCAAAAAATAAAAACCACAGAGGTGATCAAATACTACAAAAAGAAAGCTCTAAATAAAATTTGATGATAATTCTTTTAATCGAGTTGTGTTTACTACTGGAGGCATATGTAAAGTCCCATTTTTTGTTTTTTTGGCCTTGATTTACATAAATAGGGATGATCCCTCCTCTGGTAAGCTTCTATACAATATTGAGGCCACCACATATGTGTTTATTTCTAGCATCCCAGAATGTAGCATTTAGAAGGGAACACCGCTGAGCTTGTGTCCCGTTCCACCAGTCCAGTTTTCCTATCACTCCCACTGATGGAACCATTGTGCACTTCTGGCGTGCACAACAAATTTCTGTAACTCCTCTCATACCTGCCGCTAGGTCCTGGAGATCTCCACCACACAGATTTGGTCCCAGATGCTAGGGCACTGGCTGCTAGGGAGGGAATCATGATCCCCTTGCTATACATAGAACCTGTCACCCCTGCTGGTACTGTCCTGCTTTCTGGCTGCCATCTCATTCCCTTGTGTTTGTTGCCCTTAGTAACTACATGTCCTCCTCTTCACCCCACGTGTATGAAACAGGCAACACCATTTACCACCATGCAGTAGTAGTAGTAAGTTCAGACCAAGCATGGAACAATTATTGAACTTTCTCTGCAGTACAGTCCAACCATGTAAAGAACAAACAGCAACTGTCCATCCCATTTGTCTAAATATGGGCTGCGCAGTGCATACCTTCCCAAGGTAAGAGTTCATGAATGTGGCAGTCCTCTGAGTAGAGCCTTATAATAGTAGAGCCAAATACAGAGCTCTGCTTAAAGTGGAGTTCCACCCAAAAATGGAACTTCCGCTTCAAGTGTTGGTGACCCCTGACATGCCACATTTGGCATGTAATTTTTTTTTTGGGGGGTGGGGGGGGAGCGGTTACCCTGTTTTTAGAGGCACCCAGCTCCCACTTCCCCCCCTATCACTGGAAGGAGGATCACCTCTCCCCCCCTCCCTCCCTGCAATCTTCTGGGACACATGACAGGTTCCAGAAGATTGCCCAGCCATTTACAGCACGCAGCGCGGCTCACGCAGTCCGCGCCCAGCTGTGAAGCCACAGCCAGGCTCCCACATTTAGAATGCCGGCGCCACTGAGAGGAGGGGGAGAGGAGCGGATGTTTGTGTGCCTGCATCGCTGGACCGTGGGACAGGTAAGTGTCTGATTATTAAAAGTCAGCAGCTACACTTTTTGCAGCTGCTGACTTTTGAATGGGTGGAACTCCGCTTTAACCTCTTCCCACCTGGGAAGCCTGAACAAATTACCTACCAAACCACAAAATACTTGTAAGCACCTGTTTAAATGCTTGTATCATGTTCTCTTCTGTGCTTCAAGTGGTTGTAAAGGCTCAAGTTTTTTTACCTTCATGCATTCTATGTTAACATGTTTGTTATTTTTTTTTAAATTGACTTTAATATCACTTTAACTGGTTGAATGTAGGGCATTCAAAGATGGGTTGATTTCAATAAAAGACAAGAAATCTACCTAATTTTTGTGAACACTCAAAATTTTTTTCTCTTCCATTCATTGAAGAACACTGCTGGATCTTTAGACCTTGATCGATTGGTTGTAGTGCCGCCTGCAGGAGTAGGATTAAAGATCTAGCTGTGTCCTTCAATGATTGCAGAGAAAAGGATTTGGCGGTGAGTAAGAAAAAAAAATCCTTCTTCTTAAGTAAACATCTTACATTTTCACTTCAAAAATAGGACGTGTATGCACACCAGCAAATCCATTTTAGCATTTGCATTATCAGTACTATATTATCAATATGCCTTTTGTTCTGTTACTTCTCTTCAGCATTAGGAAGTGATGAAAGTGGTGCTGCCATCTGAGGGTAGTGATGTAATCATTCCCTCACAGGAAGTTGTGTGTAGGAACTACTTTAATTTTTGGTGAGGAATTGGGCATGTAATAGAATGGTTCTATCCTCACTCTAATCCTCCCCCTTCCACTGTTTTATCAACCACTTATTACTTATTTTACTAAATGCCACTGACTAGCAAATGAGAAGAGAGAACATCTGTCCAGTATATTGGAATTTGGAAAATTTTGGTTCCAAGACCAAGGGGTCAAAGTTTGGTGGCTGGAAGTGGTCCACCCAAGGTTGCCGTGAAATCTTATCCAATATGGTCGCCTCAATTGTACCATGGATCATGGCTTGGGTAACCCGGTTACAGCTACAGAACCATTCTTTTTTAGTTTGGATAAAGGGTTTAATACATATGGAGAAAATCTGACAATTGTAAGCACCCCAGGCATTTTAAATGGTTTGTCCCAACGTTTGGAACCTTTTTGCTTTTCCTGGACAGCTTAGTCTCCATTTACATGTAGAGAAAAAACATTTAAAAAGGCATATGAAATAGCAAAAAAAGTTCATATTCTAAATATTATAATTACATTTAACCACATACAATTGCCAGAATACGATATGTTTCACTATATTGGAATTTTACATTTAAACACTTTACACAAAAAAATAAAATAAAAGCATAAAGCATGACTTTAAACTTGGAAACAATACAAAGTAACAAAAAATATGGTTGGACAAATATTATTATATTTTGTCTTTTAAGATTCATTTAAATGTGTAGTAGATGTTAATTATGTTACTAGTGATACACATAGAGGGCAATGACTCCTGGACATCCTTGACCTACATGTATCAGCACTGATTTGTGTTTCCTGGAGAGCATATTATGCTGTTGGGTCATTGTTGTTGAAAAGAGCTGTACGTGACTGAATGGGAGCATAGTGAAACTCCCATTACTAGGTTAGAATTTGACTACGATAATTAATCAAGATATTTGTGAACTTAAAAAAAAAGATTATTAGGTTGTCAATGCAGGGCTTGATTTTCACCAAACGGCAGTTCCTGGAGAAAGGTGAACTTCCAATCTGAACATAAAGGATGTTTTGGAGTGATTTGGGCAAAATTGACTTTGCCTTTACATTATGAATTTCACTGTCCTTTAAATTTCAGAGGAGTGGAAACTCTCAACTCTCATTGGGCTACTTAGGCAAACTTACTCCTCCAAAATTGGTGAAATGCATTGGAGTGATAGGGGAAGATGAAGAACAGTGCTGAATTGAATTGAGTTTTGTAAGGACCCTTTTAAAAATATATATCATTTAGTCCAGAATTTCACTTTAAAGTGGTTGTAAACCCTCACTTATACCCAGTGAAGTGAATAGCATCAGATGATACACAGGGATGAAACAAATCTCCCTACATAAGTTTTAAATTTATATATGCTGTCTTTCCCTTTCTACACTCTTTGGTAAGTGCAGATCGTATAAGAAATCTTATTTCCTCTTCCAGCAGTGGGTGGGAAGTCTAGGCTTACACTGTGTGAGAGCTGATTAGAGGAAAGGGACCCCCCCCCCCTCCATATAGGCAGAGGACACGAAGGAACATGCAAAGCTGTAGTCTGAATAGACAAGCTCTCTGCTTATCTACCTCTTCTCTTATCTCATGTGTCAGAGAACTTGTCAGGAGTGACTCCGCTGATAACAGAGGAAGGGAGCATCAGAAAGACACAGCACTTAGAGCTTTGGCGAGAGATAAGCAAACACTACAGATATATGTGCTTAAGTCAAATTTCATGAATGAGGTTTACAACCATTTTAAGGTGTTTTTTGTTAGTTTGTATGGATAGCCCAAAGTTTTTTTTTTTTGTTTTGTTTTTTAAGTTCATAATTATCTTGCAAATAGCGAAATTTCTGAAAGGTTTTTTTTATATGGCTCCTGAATGTTACAGGTGTTCTTTTTAACTGTGCTGGACCCCTGGAACCATTATTTTGCCAAAAAGGTGCCCTTATTAGTATCACTGTTTTGTTTTTGTAATAATTAAAGGGGAAAAAATGGAAAATAAAAATTTAACGGGACAGTTTAACAAATGACAATCAAAAAAGACAGAAAAACGTAAATGTGCATTAATGCTAGGTGCGTAAATACATTCCAGTGGAAACTATTGTCGCTGGGGGGGTCTCTTTTATTGTGGGGGGCGGTCTATGTTGCTGGCGGAGGATCTATTGTTACTGGTGGGAGGATCAATTGTTGCTGGGAGGTAGCTACTGTTGAGGGGAAGGGTCAATTGTTGCTGGCTCCTGAGAAATCTATTGTTACTGGAGGGGATCTATTGTTGCTGGGAAGGATCTATCACTGCTGATAAAGGGAATCAATAGTCCACTCATTCGTGAAAACAGATAAAAAAATGCCTTTATGATGACTTTTTGTGAACCTATTTAGCACAATGGTGTCCCTAGAAATATCTTTGTTCCTCATACTGTGTTTAGCGGCACAGTGGACATTAAATTCCCATTGATCCTCATATGTGACTCAGCGGTGCCTCCGCTAATATTGCTGCACAACAATCCCAGCACAGAAAACAGTGTCCTTGACCTTCCATATCGGACTCAATAGCACATTGTTCCCGGAGATATTGTTAGGTATAATTTGCATCTGAAGTGGGTGGAGAAGGCAAACACTTGTGTATGCATATTTTAGAGTAAAATGTTGATTTTCAGTGCAGTTCACATGAACTATTAGGGAATTAATGTACAGGGGCTGTTGAGAGGAATCAGAAAACTCCTTCAACCTCAGCTTTTCTCAATCTTTCTCTTGTAGAGGAACCCTTGAAATGTTTTAGGTTTTAGGGAACCCCCGCTAAAAATGATATCTATTTACATAATATATGTGTGTTTACTTAATCATAGGATGTATAGAGTTAACAAAAAAAAAGAAAGAATGGAGTGTATCTAAACACCCCAAGCTCTATATCAGGGGTAGGCAACCTTTAGAGCACAGTGTGCCGAAAAAGGTTTTCAAAGTAATTGAGCGTGCCAATTTTATAACAAAAAAATTTCAACTTCACATTCTCAATCACGAAAAAGATTTTTTATAAAGTAAATGCTGTAAACTACTTCAGTAGCAGTGAGAAATTAACATCCTGCACTCTCACGCCTCAGATCAGCCCCAATTTATGCACCTTCACACCTCAGATCACTGTCATCCTTGCACATCTGCCCCACCACTGTAACCCCCCTGCACATCTGCCCCACCACTGTAACCCCCCTGCACATCTGCCCCACCACTGTAACCCCCCTGCACATCTGCCCCACCTCTGTACCCCCCTGCTCATCTGTCAAACCACTGTAACCACCCTGCTCTTCTGTCCCACCACTGTAACCCCCTGCTCATCTGCTCCACCTCTGTACCCCCCTGCTCATCTGTCTGACAACTATAACCCCCCTGCACATCTGCCCCACCACTGTACCCCCCCCGCACATCTGCCCCACCACTGTACCACCCTGCTCTATTGTCCCACCACTGTAACCCCCTGCTCATCTGCCCCACCAATGTTGCCCCTTTCTCATCTGCCCCACCACTGTACCTTCCTGCACATCTGCTCCACCGCCATACCCCCATGCTCTTATGTCTCACCGCTGAAACATCTTCTCATCTGTCCGAACACTGAACTTATCTGCTCATCTGCCCCACCACTGCAACCCCCTTTCTCATTTGCCCCACCACTGTACCTCCTGCACATCTCCCCCACCTCTGTTCCCCCTGCTCTTTTGTCTACCAATGTAACCCCGTGCTCATGTGTTCCACCAATGTACCTCCTTTCTCTCTGCACTCCTCTGCACATCTCCCCCACCTCTGTACCCCCCTTCTCCTCTGCCCCACCACTGTACCCTCCTATACATCTGCCCCACCTCTGTACCCCCTACTCTTCTGCCCAACCACTGTAACCCCCCTGCTTTTCTGTCCCACCACGCAAACCCCTTCTTATCTGCCTCAATGCTGAACCTCCCTGCTCATCTTTCCCACCACTGTAACCCCCTGCTCATCTGCCCCATCACTGTAACCCCGTGCTCATGTGTTCCACCGATGTACCTCCTTTCTCTCTGCACCCCTCTGCACATTTGCCCCACCTCTGTACCCCCTGCTCATCTGCCCCATCACTGTACCCCCCTACTTTTCTGTCCCACCGCTGAACCCCCTTCTCATCCTTCCCACCACTGTACCTCCTGCACATCTCCCCCACCGCTGTACCCTCCTGCTCATCTGCTCCACTGCTGTACCCTCTTCTCATCTATGATATGCGTGATATGCAGAGTGGTGAAAGGAAGCAGTGATGAGACACATCTACCTGTCCTGGCACACTCATCCTGCTGATCCACTTCTTGCATCCAGCCCACGTGCTTGTATGTGATGTATGGAATGTCACATACAAGCATCTGGAATGGATGCGCAATGATGAGCTCAGGTCAGGGGCATTTTCTGAAAGCAGTGTGCAGGATCATAAGTTGGGCTACCGCAGCTGAGAAAAAGTGTGGTGCTCTGCGTCCCTGCAAAAGTTGGGTGTGATTTTCATTGCTCTGAATACTGGCTGTGGCTTAAAGGACACAGAGTGCCGGGGTTCAGTAGTAAGTGATTCAAAGGTTCAGGAATAATTTCAACAAAGTTCCCAGAAGCTCAACAGTAATTCCACAAACTGTTACCCAGAGGCGTATCTAGGGTATGGCAGCCATGGCAAGTGCCATGGGCGCCATAGGGGGGGGGGGGGGTGGCGGCAAAAAAGCACAAAAAATAAAGTCTCACCACCCGTCCTCTCGCGGCCGCCTCCCGCTATATTCTTGTCCCCGGCGCCACGACCGGCCTGCTGGAGCGCAGCGCCGGCACAGCAAATTAGCAAGTGAGGAGGACAGGAGGGAAGCTAGTGACAGGCGCCCCCCCTGACGGCCGATGAGTTGGTCTGGCCAGAGTGACCGCCCCTGGGTCATCTACGTAGAGATAAAGTAACTGGCGGAGGCGGAGCCTAATGCTCCACCTACCCTCCTCTGCGCAGCTACTTCGGCTTCTCTTCTGGTGGGTCTCACGGGCCGGGTCGGGTCTTTGTGACGTGCTGACGCCCGGTGCTCTGACGTGGTCGGCAACGGACTCTATAGGGGAACATGGAGGCTGGCGACCAGGAGAAGAAAGAGACATCAGAGAGTAGAAAACCAATTGGAACCCCCCCAGGCAGCAGCAGCAGGTACTAGTACTGTACAGCACCTGTCACCATGATATTGATCATCTTGTGCATGTGTACCAGTGACCAGCACCAACTTCAAAGCATTTGTTACCGCATTTTTGGGTGCTGGTTAGGCCACATTTATGGGTGCTCATGTTACTGCTTTTTTTTAGTTGTTGGTAAGGCTGCATTTATGGGTGCTGATGTTACCACATTTATGGGTGCTGATGTTACCACATTTATGGGTGCTGATGTTACTACATTTATGGGTGCTGATGTTACTGCATTTTTGGGTGCTGGTTAGGCCGCATTTATGGGTGCTGATGTTACTGCATTTATGGGTGCTAGTAAGGCCGCATTTATGGGTGCTGGTAAGGCCGCATTTATGGGTGCTGATGTTACTGTATTTATGGGTGCTGATGTTACCGAATTTTGGGTGCTGGTGAGGCCGCATTTATGGGTGCTGATGTTACTGCATTTTTGGGTGCTGGTAAGGCTGCATTTATGGGTGCTGGTAAGGCTGCATTTATGGGTGCTGATGTTACTGTATATATGGGTGCTGATGTTACCGCATTTTTGGGTGCTGGTGAGGCCGCATTTTTGGGTGCTGGTAAGGCCGCATTTATGGGTGCTGGTAAGGCCGCATTTATGGGTGTTGGTAAGGCCGCATTTATGGGTGCTGATGTTACTGTATTTATGGGTGCTGATGTTACCGCATTTTTGGGTGCTGGACAGGGGCGCAGTTTCAGTTCTTGCCATAGGCGCCATTTTCACTAGATACGCCTCTGCTGTCACCTGATTGTGGTTTTCTCAATCACAGTGAAATCCCTTCTTTCTGAGATTGGTAGTGGCAACCAATCGAGTCATCTTCCTCCAGATAGTGGGTGGGGCTAGCCGGACTGTGATTGGCTTTAGCAGTGGCCGATGACAGTCCTCCTCCTCCTGGAAACAGGGACCGCCCCCCCTAGCAGAACTGCACCCAATCTCTTCCCCAACACAAGAGCTGACGATTGCAGCTACAGCAAAGTTAGAGAACCAAACAATGTTTCCCATTATTTAAAATGTAGGGGCACAGTGCCTCCCCCTCAGTGTGGGTGCGGTGTGGGGAATTCTGAAATTGGAATGCATTAATGTCTCGCTGACACTTCCCTGCGCTGCTCTGCTGATGGAGAGGGAGTCGAGTGCCGGCAAAAGAGGCTTCACGTTCCGCTTGCGGCACCAGTGCTGGGGGTTGCCTACCCCTGGGTTATTGTTTATAATGATGTAGCTTTTTAACATAAGTAGGTCAAAGTGAAAAGAAGCCGTTGCAGATTAGTAGCTCAAGTTGTGCAAGATTAAAGGTACACTCTAGCCAGACCTTAAAGTCCAGGTAAACCCTCACTGGATGACATTGTTTGCTAAAACCCAATTACTGTTTTCATCTTTTTAACACATTTTGACATCTTCTCATCTCTTCCAGCCTCTTTTAGCTATTTCCTTTCAATATGCTCTTGCTCCAGCGTTGGCTGCTAATTATTACTTTGGATCAGCTTCTTGATAGTGATAGCAATGGATCATACCTGCACAGTGTGTGTTGCACTGGCCACTTGTAGTCTTCACTAGAGTTGGGCCGAACATACCCCTGATTCTGTTCTCACCAGAACTCTCGAACATCGCAAAAGTTTGGGCCCAAACCCTATTACAGTCTATGGGATCCGAACTTGAGAAATCGAAAGCCCCCATTTTGAAGGCTTATATGCAAGTTATTGGCCATAAAAAGGGTATGGGGGCCCGGGTACTGCCCTGGGGGACATGTATTAATGGAAAAAAAAATTTAAAAAGTTTTTACAGAAGCAGTGATTTTACCCACTTGCCTACCAGGCACTTACACCCCCTTCCCTCCCAAGCCATTTTTCAGCTTTCAGCGCTGTCGCACTTTGAATGACAATTGCGCGGTCATGCTACACTGTACCCAAACACATTTTTTTGTCATTTTCTTCACACAAATAGAGCTTTCTTTTGGTGGTGTTTAATCACAATTTTTTACAACAAAAAAAAAATGTTGAAAAAATTTTTTTTTTACTTTTTTTCTGTCAGTAAATTTTGTAACTAAGTCATTTTTCGGCTTCACTGATGTGCGCTGATGAGGCGGCACTGATGGGCACTGATAGGCTGAACTGGTGGGCATTGATGAGGTGGCACTTATGGGCACTGATGAGGCGGCACTGATTAGGTGGCACTGATGAGGAGGCACTAATATGCCGCACTTATGGGCAGTGATGAGCACTGATAGGCGGCACTGAATGGCACTGTTAGGTGGCACTGATGGGCACTAATAGGCAACACTGGTGGGCACTGATAGGCGGCACGGATAGGCAGTACTGATGGGCATTGATGGGTGGCACTGATGGGCATTGATTGACAGCAGTGATGGCCAATGATGGGCAGCACTGATAGGCGGCATTGATTGCTAAGATCTCTATGTTTGACTTTCTGGGTTTGCACACCTGCTTCCGCAAGCACAAGCAGGCCCCACTCATTATGTTGGAAATATAATGTATTTTTATTATGAAGCATAAGCAAGATGAATGGTATCGCTATTGGTAGAGCAGTGATAATCAGAGGCTGTCAGATCCCTGTCTGAGAACAACTCGCAGAGAGAAACCTTCTTGTTCTGGCAGGACCCTCTACTATACTCACTTGACTTCCAGTGGGGAAGGTGTGGTACTACGAGTCTATAACTATTCAGAGTGAAGGATCAAGACCAGTCCTTCACTATTCTGCTGCACAGAGTGAAGGATCAAGACCAGTTCGCAGTGGGAAGGTCCAAGACCAGTCCTTCTATTCTGCACAGAGAGAAGAATCAAGACCAGTAAATTACTATTCTGCTGCACAGAGCAAAGGATGAGGACCAGCTCACAAGCACATTTTTCATTTCTGTAAAAATCCCCCCATGTGGTAAAGAGTTAATGATTGCCTTAGGTGCTTGTTATTACTTCTTTGCAGTGCAGAAATGGTCTAGTCAGGGCTGGATTTCCACCAGTGGAACCTTAGCACCCAAGCCACCTTCTGATTGCATCACCTCTTTTGCAAAGAACACTTTTCCTAGCCTGCCTTGTATACAGTAGGGTTAATTTACTACAGTCAAATCGACTGTGTACTTTGCCAATGCAGTTGCTCCAGGGCATAGTAAATGAGGGGAAGCTCTGCTGACTTCCATATTCCAATCATGTGTAAGCAAACATGCTGATTGGGTATTTCTTGTAAAATGAAGCTTTACCTCATTTACTAAGCTCTGGAGCAACTGCCCTTGCAAAGTGCACAATCTATTTGCCTTTAGTAAATCAACCCTAACATTATAGGAGGTGATTGTATTTCTACTGATGAAAACAAAAAGTGAGTCAATAATTGCATAGGAAGAAACCTATCCTCTATTCCTTGGTTGCCTATTGACACAAGCCCCCTGTGCCTACTGCTAAATCTAGCACTGGGTGCAGGACTCAAAATCAAGATCATTGTTCGCTTTCATTAAGCCATGCATAGCCTCGTTACTCAGCTTACCAGACTCCCCTACTACTGAAATATCACTTATGTCAAAATATCTGGACTAGTTTAAATTTGTCTGCACTCTGGTAATGGTCACATGACCAGTGCTGAGAGACTGGTCACATGATCTAAGCTAAGAGGAGAATACGTGTTCAGGCAAAGCTGCTGATTGGTCTGCTTTGCTTTAATGCCACTCCCACAAGCACCGTCAGCAGAAACCTGATTAAGACACAGTATAGTTCTGTTAAATGCACAAAACATTAGCGTTCCTGATATAAATGTAAAAAGTGGGAAATATACAGTATATGCTAAAATATGACTTTCAAAGTCTATGATGGTCCCAGGAAACAAGGAAACATGTAATTGTCTGAGGGATTAACTTCTTTTGTTGGCGGATACACTGAAATGGTGATATCATGTTATAGAAAAAGGATAAATGGCCTAGTTATTATAGTCCTGTACAATACAACCAGTGAAAAACCATAGGAATGACCTTGTGTCCACACAACGACTGAAAAAGCAGTAGGGTTAAGTATAAACACAAGTTCTTGGCTATTACATGAGCTAGGAAACAATGAGGCAAAGTATTCTCTCTATTGATTAAATGTATGTAAAGCCCCATTAATTGAGCTTCTGTTGACCCCATTCATGAGAAAGTTCCCAGATTGCCTACAGCAAAACTCTTTATTGACTACGACCCATTTAATAATGGCTCAGTTTCAAGCACGGGAACAAGCTGTGTTTCATGGCAATCAGAACAATAGCAGAGGTTGTTGATGGAGGAATTCTGGAGCCCAGCATTCTACAAAAGTAGGTTCTCCATGGCCAAACAATTAACTAGTCTGTGAAGGTTTAGATTTCATGATAACTCCAAATATAAGGAATACCAGGCAACTGTATCACTCTTTGTAGTGCGCGTTTTTAAAAGGACCTGTAATACAAAGAGCTTTATTGTGTTGAGGTAGATTTTGCCTGTTTAACCTGATTAGGCTGTAGTTCATTGTTAATTAGAATTAATATTTTAATCAGTTCACAGAGTAGAATATGGCCTATTGGCTCAATTTAAAAGTATACGATTATTCAAATAATAAACCTTTAACATATATATATATATATATATATATATATATATATATATATATATATAATTTACACCAGTGTGGAGTGAAAAGTGTTCAAAATAAATAAATAATGAACAAATATTCAACGATTATTAAAAGTTTATGAATCTGGTGATCGTAAAGATGCTTGGGACAATCCTTCACCAAAATGATCCACCACCACGTGTCACCTCCACCTTAGGTAGAAATGCAAACTCACCAGACAATGTTGCTGTCTATGAAATAAAAATGCCAAAAAAGCTCATTACAAGAAAAACATCTCATTCAGGGAGAAGGTCATCTCATCGTTAGGTATTTGGTGCGATGGACCCAAAATGCTTTCTCTCTTTAATAAACCACAATAGCAAGGGATCCAGCAACTTGCATCAGACCAAATCTCCAACAACACCCAGGGCCAAAGTTCAGAGTCTGAGTCTCAGCCTCTAATAAAGAGAGTGAAAACCTCTCTCAGATCTTCTCACCCAAAGCAAATCCACAAGCCTAACAACACAAGATGGCTCGCTTCGGGTGAGAAGGTGTGAGAGAGGTTTTCATCCCCTTTATTAAAACGTAAAGAGATAAAAGGCATTATGACAGCTGAGACTCAGACTCTGAACTTTGGCCCTGAGTGTTGTTGGTAATTTGGCCTGATGCAAGTTGCTGGATCCCCTGCTATTGTGGATTCCTAAAGAGAGGAAGCATTTTGGGTCCATCGCACTGAATACCTAATGATGAGATGACCTTCTCCTTAAATTGAATCTTGAAATTAGCATATTTAGCTGTTCTATTTCATAGATCACAACATTGTTTGGTGAGTTTGCATTTCTACTTAAGGTGGATGCGACACGTGGTGGATCATTTTGGTGAAGGATTGTTATCACCATTGAATATTTGCTCATTATTTAATCACTTTGGACACTTTTCAATACGCCGCAGGTGTAAATGATTTATATATATATATATATATATATATATATATATATATATATATATATATATATATATATATATATATATATATATTTATTATTATTATTATTATTATTATTATTATTATTATATTTTTTTTTTTCTTTCTTTTTTTGGGTTAGTGCTGCATTTTTTTTTGGCTTTACTTTAAAGGTGTTTGTCTGTATATCTACACCCAATGCGGCTTTGTATTATATAATTAAGCGCTTGCAGATTTTTTGTTTAACTTTATATTATACATATGTGATAGCATAGGGTACATGTTCAAATCCCAACAGTCCATATTTCCTTTCCTAGAACACAATCTCACTTCAGGGTTGATATATAAAAAAAAAAAAGTGGAGTTATCAAAATGATAAATGCAAGAAGCTGAGACCTCACTACAGTGAACTGTACTTGGGTGTCCATAAAAGTCGGCCATAGATGAAGCGATTTTCTGCAGGAAAAAAAATTGCTCGATTCCCCCATCAACACAGTATGTGTTGATCGATGCTGCAGATCTAGGTGATTATGATTTTTTTTTTGCTATTCCCATACAATCCACTTTGCACTGCAAGTGCACCTGAAAGTGCACTAAAAGTGCTCTTGGAAGTGCAGTCGCTGTAGATCTGAGGGGGACATGCAAGGAAAACAAAAAACAGCATTTTAGCTTGCACATGATTGGATGATAAAATCAGCAGAGCTTCCCCTCATTTCAGATCTACCCCTCAGATTTACAGTGACTGCACTTCCAAGTGCACTTGCAGTGCAAAGTGGATTTACCTTTTCGTAAATAACCCCCATACTGTATAAGGTGATTATGTTTTAATAAATACATTGCTCATATTTATTATTAAAGGCTGACAAATGTAAAAAAAATGAAAAAAGTTTCTAATTTTAAAAACATATTAATTCTTTTTCAAAACACCGGACCATCTTCTTTACAAAATGTATTTCTTTCTCTGTACACAGAGAGATGTATTGACACCTGTCGTCTGCAATGTTTGTCTACTTACAAACCTCATGTGACCGCCATGCCATGCTGATTAGTTCCTGATTGTTGAAACTGGGAGCTAGCTAGCGTGCTCCTAGAATTGCACACATCTGAGCTCTGTAAAAGCTGTAAAAGCCAACATAAATTAATGTTATCCTAGCACAGAGCATTGTCTTGAAAAATAAAGTGCTTTAAACCCTAACAATGAGATTCTTTCTCTTTTGTTCATTGAAGGTCACAGCCCAGCAATCTTGACCATACGGTGAAGATAACCAGGCTGTGTCCTTCAATGAACTCGGCAAAAGGGATTTTACAGTGAGTAGAAAAAAAAATCTGTTTTTATTTGCTCTCTTTTGGTCTGTTAAATATGCCATTGAAATGGTTTTAATATTTCTGTTTGATAAATACCCTTTGACGCTGACAGAAATCTTGTTAGCTGGTAACTTCCAGTGCTCTCTGCCTGGGCTGATAGTTATCAGTTATATTGTTTCCAATTATTGCTTAAGCTGGCTATAGCCAGTTCACACTTCGAACCATGCATGAGCAGGCTGATTGATCGACTTGGGTACAACCAGCATGTTATGATATTATGATATTTAAGATTCGATTATTGCCAGCGCCAGCAAAAATCATTGTGTCCTCCCAGCCAGGAGAGCTCCCCGCAACCCCCCCCCCCTACAGGGTGAGCACAGTAGCTCCGCTGGAAGGGATTCCTCCAACAACACTAATGCCCTGTACACACGGTCGGATTTTCCGCCGGAAAATGTGTGATAGGACCTTGTTGTCGGAAATTCCGACCATGTGTAGGCTCCATCACACATTTTCCATCGGAATTTCCGACACACGAAGTTTGAGAGCTTGCTATAAAATTTTCCCAAAGCAAAATCCGTTGTCGGAAATTCGAAAAAGTGCCACGCATGCTCAGAATGAATTAAGAGACGAAAGCTATTGGCTACTGCCCCGTTTATAGTCCCGAATATCGATGCGCTGTTGTAATACACCTGGGTGGGCTTGAAGCGCACTCTCTGCCACCCGAGCCCACCCTATATTGAAGCCTATTAGAGCCTCAGTCTCTAGTCGGTGCTTCAAAAAAAACAGCCCCTCCGCATTGGAATCCATGCACCAGTGTCCTGAAATGGATAGGAGAGGCGACGATGGACGGGGGGGGGGGGGGATGATGCTGTCTGTGCGCTGTTAATGGACGGGCGGCCCCTGGTGCATGTGACCAGCACAGGGCCAGACAGAGGGTCAGGGGTTCTGCAGCCTCATAGGACAATCAGGGGAGGATGAAAACTTCTCCTACAAGCTATAACCAGACACTGATAGATGTCACAAGACTGCTATATACTGATGACGAGAAAAGGTATTATATAGGTATAATTGCATTTCAATGTTCTGTGTACTGTGGTAGACCAGATATAGTGAATGCAGGCTCCTGGGCTTAGTAACACTTTAAATAACCAGTGGGGTAGGCATACACCAGCAGGTCCACCAGCCATCTACCCAGAAGTCCTTTTGAGGAGGGTTATTGGCATACTTTTCCCCAGAGCTCTGCCTGTAGCCTCCCCTCCTTTTTGCTTATGTGAAGTCATGATTTTTGAAGAAATGCATAAGTAAACTAAAGAGTTTTTGAGGGATATTTGCCTATTATTTATTTATTTTTTTTTTAATATAACATCATATTATATCAGAAGCCTTATGTTAAAATAAGATACATAAAGGGCCCACGTGTTTTCATTTAACAGGTATATGATGTATGCAGTCACATATAAAGCCCAATGCAATCTTGCCTGCCTTAGGTATGCCGGATGGCTGCCTCTGCTGGGATTTTCTATGCACAAACATATTTTAGTTAATCTTGCCAGGGGCGCATGCTGGTTTCATCTAATGATAATTTCCAGATCAATTATTTGGAAATACCAAAGTATTGCTTTGCGTGCCTGAGACTTCTGATTGGAAGTTCTGGAATGTATATTACTCAGGGATTACACTGACCATCCCGTCCGTCATGGGAGCATCATTATGTTTCTAAAACTTTAAACTTTAAATGGCTCAGCTTATGTTTATGCATTCAGCTTTATCATAGCCTGGATAGTTAATTTCAGTGTTTTGTCTCTGAATAAGGAGGAAAAAAGGAGTCATGGAGTCAGCACAGATTGCTTCCACATTTGCAGATTTAAAGAAAGAAAATTGATTTGATTGTATAGTTACAGTAGGAATATTGCAGTGGATTTACATACAGTGCCTTGAAAAAGTATTCATACCCCTTAAAATTTTCCACATTTTGTCAGGTTACAACCAAAAACATAAATATATTTTATTGGGATTTTATGTGATAGACCAACACAAAGTGACACATAATTGTGAATTGCAAGGAAAATGATAAATGGTTTTCAACATTTTTTACAAATAAATCTGTGAAAAGTGTGGCGTGCATTTGTATTCAGCCCCCCTGAGTCAATACTTTGTAGAACCACCTTTTACTGCAATTACAGCTGTGAGTTTTTTTGGGGATGTCTCCACCAGCTTTGCACATCTAGAGAGTGACATTTTTGCCCATTTGTCTTTGCAAAATATCTCAAGCTCTGTCAGATTGGATGGAGAGCGTCTGTGAACAGCAATTTTCAAGTCTTGCCACGGATTCTCAATTGGATTTAGGTCTGGACTTTGACTGGGCCATTCTAACACATGAATATGCTTTGATCTAAATCATTCCATTGTACCTCTGGCTGTATGTTTAGGGTCGTTGTCCTGCTGGAAGGTGAACCTCCAACCCAGTCTCAGGTTTTTTTGCAGACAAATGCCCCGTACACACGATCAGATATTCTGCCAGCAAAAGTCGGATGTGAGCTTTTGGTCAGAAATTCCCACCGTGTGTATGATCCATCAGACTTTTGCTGGTAGAATTCCAGCCAGCAAAAGACTGAGAACAGGTTCTCTATTTTTCAGTCGAAAAAAGTTCCTATCCGAAAATGCGTTTGTATGCAATTTGGACGTAAAAAATTACGCATGCTCGGAAACAATTCGACGCATGCTGGGAGGCATTGAACTTCATTTTCTCGGCTCGTTGTAGTGTTGTTGTAGTGTTGTAGTGTTGTACATCACTGCGTTCTTGACGGTCGAAAATTCAGAAGAGCTTTTGTTTGACCGTGTGTATGCAAGGCAAGCTTGAGCGGAATTCCGTTGGAAAAACCATCCATCAGTTTTTTCTGACGGAATTTCTGATCTTGTGTATGGGGCAGGTTTCCTTCTGATTGCCCTGTATTTGGCTCCATCCATCTTCCCATCAACTCTGACCAGCTTCCCTGTTCCTGCTGAAGAAAAGCATTCCCACAACATGATGCTGCCACCACCATGTTTCACGGTGGGGATGGTGTGTTCAGGGTGATGTGCTGTGTTAGTTTTCTGTCACACAAAGTGTTTTGCTTTTAGACCAAAAAGTTTAATTTTGGTCTCATCTGACCAGAGCACCTTCTTCCACATGTTTGCTGTGTCCCCCACATGGCTTTCCTCAAACTGCAAACGGGACTTCTTATGGCTTTCTTTCAACAATGGCTTTCTTCTTGCCACTCTTCTATAAAGGTCAGATTTGCATAATGCAGGTCTAATAGTTGTCCTGTGGACAGATTTTCCCACCTGAGCTGTGGATCTCTGCAGCTCCTCCAGACTTACCATGGACCTCTTGGCTGCTTCTCTGATTAATGCTCCCCTTGCCCGGCCTGTCAGTTTAGGTGAACGGCCATGTCTTGGTAGGTTTGCAGTTGTGCCATACTTTTTCCATTTTCGGATGTTGGATTGAACAGTGCTCCGTGAGATGTTCAAAGCTTGGGATATTTTTTTATAACCTAACCCTGCTTTCAACTTCTCCACAATTTTATCCCTGATCTGTCTTGTGTGTTCCTTGGCCTTCATGATGCTGTTTGTTCACTAAGGTTCTCTAACAAACCTCTGAGGGCTTCACAGAACAGCTGTATTTATACTGAGATTAAATTACACATAGGTGGACTGTATTTACTAATTAGGTGACTTCTGGAGGCAATTGGTTCCACTAGATTTTAGTTAGGGGTATCAGAGTAAAGGAGTGCTGAATACAAATGCACGTCATACTTTTCACATATTTATTTGTAATACATTTTGAAAACCATTTATCATTTCCCTTCCACTTCACAATTATGTGCCACTTTGTGTTGGTCTATCACATAAAATCCCAATAAAATACATTTACCTTTTTGGTTGTAACATGACAAAATGTGAAAAATGTCATGGGGTATGAATACTTTTTTAAGGCACTGTATATCGCTAGTGGAAACCTCGTAAAGAGACCCTGTCATTTTGTTTATTTTTCTGACACAAATAAGTGATTAGTTACTTACCTGCCTCATTGTTGTGACCCCTCAAGGGCCCCAGGACCCATTGCCATGTCCCATATTGGTTTTTCGCTGCTGAGTGCCACAATCTTGTTTGTGACATCTGGGGTACCGAGAAGGCATTGGGGTTGATTTACTAAAACTGGAGAGTGCAAAATCTGATGCAGCTGTGCATGGTAGCCAATCAGCTTCTAACTTCAGCTTATTCAATTAAAGGAGTTGAAAAGGCAGAAGGTTTTTTTATATCTTAATGAATTCTATGAGTTAAGATAAAAAACCTTCTGTGTACAGCAGCACCCCCCCTCAGCCCCCTAAAATTTACTTGAGCCCATCTCGATCCAGCGATATTTTATTATTCTAGGATGTCGGTTGGGAGGGTGCTGACAGGGCCACCCACGGGCGTTTTTTGACCAGGAACCAGACAAAATTTGTTCCGTGTATGGCTTACTTAATTTTGCTAAAGCACTGGGTATTATAAACAATTGCCTGCTTTTTCTTGTAAAAAAGTACTTTTTTTCATCCTTTGTTATGTCTTAGTGCTGCTGACCTGCAGCCTCTTTGAAACCATTACCTGTCTACTTCTACTGAATGACATTTCTCAGGAATATTTGACACACCAGCTGGAATACAACTCACCTCTTGAAAAATAATGTGGCCATGGCATAAAAACACAGGTCAGCAGGGACATTTTAGTAAGAATAGCTGTGCGGTGCTGGGTAGTGAATATCATTAAAATGTGGGAGAAGGTAAGTATTTAACACACCAGCCTGCACTCAGGTATTTAAAAGTGAAGTGTAGCCTCCCTGGCGGTTTTCCCGAGTGTGGCTCGGAGTTAAAATGCAGGACCATTAGCGGTAACCCCGAGCCACACTTGGGATTACATCCCAAGTGTGGCTTTACTTACCTTGTCCCCGGGATCCTGCGATGTCCCCCCGCGCTGTCTGCGGGCTCCGTCCTCCTCCGAAGCCTCTCCGTGCCAGGCTCCGTTCCCTGCGAGCGGTGCGACGCAGGGGGGCGGAGCCTGGCGGCAAATTCAAAAAAGTGTAAAATCATAACACATACAGTACTGTAATCTTACAGATTACAGTACTGTATGAAATTATTTCACATCCCTTTTGTCCCCAGTGCTTTGTCCTATGCCCTGCGTGCAGTTTTATGTTATATATACTGTTCTTTCTGCCTGGAAACTGGAGATTGTCCATAGCAACCAAAAAGTGTCCCTTTACATCAAAAGTGGCTTTAGACCAGCTAGAAAACAGCGATAGTAAATTAGAACACTTGCAGAATTGAACGATAGTGAATCGTGGGGAAATTTATTTTATTATTAATTTTTTTTTTTTTTTTTAATTATTTATTTTTATTTATTATATTATAATTTATGTTTTTGTGTTTCAAACTTTATCATACCCGGGATGTCTACTAGACTCTTGTTTGGACAGATTTAAGTGTGTTATTGTTAAGAATTACAGACCTACAATATAAAACGCCAAATTTCCATGCAAAATAATTGTACCGCTTTCAGCACCTAAAATCCGAAATAATCATACCGCCAGGGAGGTTAAAGTGGTATTAAATGAGATGTATGGCCAAAGCTACTTCCGTTTTCAGCTGACCCAATTCAGACAGTAAGTATGTTATTTTCAACAGAACAAGCTGACATGCAGATGTAGCAGTTAGAGGATTGACAAACCATTTGCCACTGACACGGGTGCTTATAATGGTCAGCTTTTATTTATGTAAAACATTTATCCCAAAAGAAAAAACAGTTTGCTGTAATTGCTTATAAAGTTTTAGCTGGAGTTCAGCTTCATGTATCTAAATCTGGTAGTGCATCTAACACTCCCCGTCCCCCAGACTGACAATGTTGCTGTCCAAATGTGTCCAGAGTATAGGCAGGAAGTGTTTTTTTTTTTTTTCTTTTGGGATAAAGGCTTTACATAATTAAATGAAGGCTGATCATTGTAAGCAAGATTGTCAGTGGTAAATAATTTGTTTCCACACTCTAACTCACATGTGTCAAACACAAGGCCCATGGGCCGAATCCGGCCCTCCAGGCCATTTCATGTGACCCTAGCACCCAGAAGGAGGGATGGAAGTGAGATGTTAACAGCCTGTGAAAGAGAACTAATTCCTGCACAGTATGCATAGCAAACCACTAAACCCTGCACTCTGTATGTAGCGCACCTCTGAACTCCGTACATAGCGCACCTCTAAACGCTACACTCTGTACATAGCACACCTCTAAACTCTGTACATAGCGCACCTCTAAACTCTGTACGTAGCGCACCTCTGACCTCTGAACTCTGCACTCTGTACATAGCGCACCACTGAACTCTGCACTCTGTACATAGCGCACCACTGAACTCTGCAATCTGTATGTAGTGCACCTCTGACTTCTGAAACCTGCGCTCTGTACGTAGCACACCTCTGAACTCTGCACTCTGTACGTAGTGCACCTCTGAACTCTGCACTCTGTACGTAGCACACCTCTAAACACTGCACTCTGTACGTAGAGCACCCATAAACTCTGTACTCTGTGAGTAGTGCACCTCTAAACTCTGCACTCTGTACGTAGCGCACCTCTAAACTCTGTACATAGTGCACCTCTAAACCCTGCACTCTGTACGTAGAGCATCCATGAACTCTGTACTCTGTGCATAGCGGATCTCTAAACTCTGTATTCTGTACATAGCGCACCTCCAAACTCTGCACTCTGTACATAGCACACCTCTAAACCTTGCATTCTGTACGTAGCGCACCTCTAAACCCTGCACCCTGTACGTAGCGCATTCCTGAACTCTGCACTCTGTATGAAGCGCAACTCTAAGCTCTACACTCTGTACGTAGTGCACTTCTGAACTCTGCATGTAGCACACCTCTAAACTCTGCACTCTGTAAGTAGCGCACCCTCGAAATCCACACATAAAGCACTTGTGGTATTTATTGCCCTTTTAAATACCTCCCACTGTTAGTGCAATTTGTCGTTCAATGCGGTTCGTTGGGGGGGGGGGGGGGGGGCGATTGAGTTCCTGCACACATTCTCTGAGAAACAAAGCCCTACATAAATTTATATAGTCTTACAGATACAACCGGCCCTTTGAGGACAACCATAATGCTGATGCGGCCCACAGTGAAATTAAAGGGGTTGTAAACCTTCATGCTTCTTCACCTTAATGCATCTTATACATTAGGTGAAAAAACACCTGGCAGTAACAGGCCCCCCAACCCCCCCGTTTTACTTACCTGAGCCCTGGAACTTGACCCGATGGGGACGCGCTGTCTCTCTGCCCGGGGTTCTTGGCTCTTGATTGGATAGATTGATAGCAGCGCAGCCATTGGCCTCCACTGCTGTCAATCAAATCCAATGACGCGGGCACCGGGGAGCGGGGCCGAGTCATACATTTGGCGGCTATGGATGCCGAATGCTGGACTCGGGAGCGTGCCCGCAAGGTAACCCCCTCGGGAGAGTGCTTCTCCCAGGGGGTTATCTGATGTGGGGAGGAGCCGAGAGAGCCGCCAAGGGACCCCAGAAGACGAAGTTCAGGGCCACGCTGCAAAGCGAGCTGCACAGTGGAGGTAAGTATGATATGTTTGTTATTTAAAAAAAAAAACGAACCCTTACAAATCACTTAAAGTTTGACACCTCTGCTCTAACTGATACACTTGTAGGTCAGCTTGTTCTGTTGAAAAGCAACAGACTTGCTAGCCAGATCACCAGGTGAAAACAGAGGGGAAAAAAAACATAAAAAAGAAAACAAATGCAGCCACCACATCTTAGACTGATATATGTTACATTTTAGGTTCTGGGTTTATTACCACTGAGGTGCATTATTTTGCATCTTTCGAATCCACCTGGAATTCAGCTTCAAAAATTGTCCTTGCAACTTATTCACAAGCAAACATTAGCGTCCCTCTCTCTAGCAATGAAGGGGGGTTTGGGTTAAAGCTTGAAGGTCACATTTTTGTTTGCATTAATTCCAAAGTCATCCTTGTACTCTGCATTTATTTTGATATATCCTGTTTACTATAGGCAGAGGATATTTCAAGTGGAGGCAGTAAATCGCGGCACAGTAATATGACCAGTAGTGTAGTGAGATGGGAGTTCAGCCCCCCCGACACCTCATTTACATGGAATGCGCAACAGACAAACAAGCCGTCTGCTATTTACATAAAATGATATTTATCGGCATGAATGCCTTCATTGTGCTTGTCCCTGCCTCACTGCTGCTTAATTAGGACAGGGCAGAATACAATAAGCTTACAGCTTGCAGATTGGGCAAATGTACATTACAAAACGGCTGCCAAGTCTGACTGTCACTGTCCTAGATCCTGTTGTGTTTAGACTTACCAGTGTAGTATGGCTGTACACCTGATTGTTCAGTTATGGGGATTCCCCCCAAGTCCTGTTATTTACCGGTATTTATTTCAGGTACTTATATAGCGCCGTCAATTTACGCAGCGCTTTTACATATACATTGTATATTCACATCAGTCCCTAACCTCAAGGAGCTTACAATCTAAGGTCCCTAACACACATTCATACATACTAGGGACAATTTAGACAGGATCCGATTAACCTACCAGCATGTCTTTAGAGTGTGGGAGGAAACCAGAGTACCCGGAGGAAACCCACGCAGGCACAGGGAGAACATATAAACTGCAGGCAGATGGTGTCGTGGTTGGGATTCGAACCAGCAACCATTTTTGCTGCTAGGTGAAAGTGCGAACCACTAACCATATGAGCTGAGCACTTTGTTCCCAGGTATTCTGGAGGGGACTAGTAGACTGATTGCATATATATTTTTGGCAGCTAGAACAAATAAGGCTCAGTGCTTTCAGAAGTCTATGGCACCCTTAGATTTAGTAAAAAACGAAATAATCAAGCCTATTATACAATGCCCAAAATAAATGTAACTTAATTTGGGAGTGCATTGATCCAATATGATGCTAACAGATAGTTTCCACTACTTTGTGTCTGCTGCAGAGGTCTCAGACTCTTTATCTTAAGCAAGCCATAGATTATACCATTTTATTTCCTTCCACCGTGGGTGTAAATTGCTAGATTCCCCCATCAGCACTGACTGAATCCCTCCCGCAGTGCTTTTGCGTTCTGCCGGCTGGGAGCCTCCTCTGCTTAAATTGAAAGTTAAGTAGACCTACCACTAAGAAAAGATCTATTAGCTAAGCATGCCTCTTCCTTAGCCCATATAGGCCCAATGTCAGCAGATTATATGGTAACAACTTGAGTCTCTGTAGAGACCCCCCTCTTAGTCCACATCTTTTGAACTAGGAGGCAGGACAGCAGCATGATGTGATCAGATTTTAGAATACAATTCTATAGTACTTTCACACTTTATCAGTGAATATCTTTGGTGGCTCTGGTGACTTGTCTTCGATAGATATGGGAAGCTTTTGGGTAATGTAACCCAAAGGTGCTCATTTGCTCTTTTTTTTAAAAGAGCCTGGTATATTGCCAAAGTGTAAAACCTAACATACCCTGACCAGTGAATGCATCCTGTTCTAGTTTATAATACTTGTGCTTGTCTAACACTTTGGGGTTGATTTACTAAAGGCTAATAGACTGTACACTTTGCAAAGTGCAGTTGATCCAGAGCTTAGTAAATGAGGCAGAACATCACTTTGCAAAGAATACCCAATCACGTGCAAGGTAAATTAAAAAACAGCATTTTTGCTTGCAAATGATTGGATGATGGAAGTCAGCAAAGCTTCTGCTCATTTTACTAAGCTCTGGGGCAGCTGATCTTGCAGAGTACAAATGCAGCTTGAAAAGTGCCCAGTCTATTTGCCTTTAGTAAATCAACCCCTCTGTGCCATAAAAGCTCCCTGGCCCAAAGTGTATATAGGACCTCAACTTCTGTCCAAGCTGGAATTTGCCTCCATCCCCCTTCCATTACTAAACCTGCCACCCGTTAGTCGTTTCTAAGATACTAGAGCTTCTACTGCCAGCTATTCTCATCCAGGGTTCCGTAGAGCTAGGGGTTCCTTGTGCTGTGGCAGATAGACCTCCCATTTGATGGTGTCCACATAGTTCTGTGGTCAACGCCACTTGGCAGAGCCAGCTGCATGGACCCAATTACCGTTTTATCTGTAAGGGTGTCATTCTGACCACCACTGTAAGGGCGGGTATTCTGTCTAGCCACCAATACAAAGGGGCATTTTTCCCACTGGCCATCAATTAGTTGGTTTGCAAGGTTTCTCTGAGACCTGAAAATTATTTTAAGGGTGTCTCTGCAGTAAAAAAAGGTTGAAAAAGGCTGCTCTACTGGCTATTGCAATTCCGGCACTATACAGTGAATACTAGAGAACAGCTTGGCACCAGTTGAAGGTGGGATCTCACTTTAGAGAGAAGTCAAGGACTGGTGTACAGATCTTTCTTGGTATCAATGTACACTTTAAATTTGTATGTGTGATTCAACAAACAGTCTTGTGACAACGTTTCTACTTGGCAGCTATCTGGCATATTTCAAACAGAATTTTATTCAGTTTAAAAGTACACAGTATGATTACATGCTTCACTGACTTTGCCATTGTTTTTTTTTTTTTCTTCCCTCAGTGGTGATAATGTGCGCCAGCAGCGACACAGTCAGGAACATTATGTTAGCTGCACATCGACAAGGACTGACCAAAGGGGACTATGTTTTCTTCAACATCGAACTTTTCAACAGTTCATCTTATGGTAAGTCTACAGGGCTGGGTTGGATTTTGTGTTTTGACTGATCATCAAAACAAACCTTCTAAGTGCCTGTGGGGCACTCCTAGAATTTGGGCATGTGCACACGTACATCTCTAAATATAAGCTCCCAAAGATCGTTCAGTGGTTGATTGTGTGAATATCCAGTCTAATCTAATAATTGCTGTCAGCTAAATGTATTTGGGTGCACTTAAAGGGAATCTTTATTGTCTTTTCAACCAATCAGGCTCCATTGTATTGCATGGTGCTGTCAATCTAACATGTTTTTAGGTGTGGGAACCAGATGGGCAATTATATAGAGAGCTTACATGAAAGAGAAAGCACATGAAGGACCTCAGCTGCATGTTGATGGTTAGTGCGTAGTGAACAGGCAGGCGGCACTGATAGCTTTGAGGAGGCATTAAGAAATAAAGCTCTTGTTAACTTGACTATCCAGCGTAGCAGTAGTGTGTATGTAGTGCACCCCTGAAGGAGCTGCTGGATTTGATGGTCACATTTTCCCAAATTTAGTGCACTGGCAGCCAGGCATACAGCATTTTCTTCTCTCTCACTGACTCAAATAAACAGTCTAGGGGTGTCTTTTGTATGTTTATTGCTGAGTTGAACTTGGACGGGTGAGGGGGATCACATGGGATACCCCAGAAAGAACTGAATTGACCGAGGACACTTCTTTTCTCACTATTCTGGCAGGGAGTTTACACAAAGGTCAATACTTGTTGGGAAAATGCCTAGGACTTGTTTTTTTCTGTAGGATTTAGGACTGCACAGTCTCTAGAAAACAGGATTTAGAACATTACTGATAATGCCACAGGATCATCAGTTGCCTCCTTCTGATATCCACAGGGCAACCTTCAGTGAGGGAGACACAGACTCACAATACCACAGGACAGCTGGACAACCTCCACCGGGTATCCTACATTGAGCTTCTCTAGACTGTAACAAAGAAATCCCAGACTTTAGAAGATATGCCGCCAGCATAGACTACAGCTAAGACCTTGATAATATCCAAGCAGCGTCTCCAGCAAACTGCCCTGAGGGGCAGAGCCCCTTAGATAGGGAACTCCTCCGGTAGGACTGATCCCAGTATCCAACGACTCTGCTCCAGGCTTCAGACTATTTAAGGGTTTTCCAGCCACATACAGGACACACCTCTCCAGGGTTTAGTTGGGTCTCTGTAAATATTCAGGCTGCTTTTCTATTCTTCCTCCTACTGTAATTCTAGAATCCTCTAGAATGCAGGGGGAAGCAATCAGACCAGCAGCCTGTGAAACACTGAGCAAGCTAGAACAATCAACTCCTGCTCCACAGATTACAGAGGAGCTAAACTAAACTTACTTAGCAACTTATACTAACTGGGAGGGTGCTACATGTAAATTATATGGAACATTTCTATTATATTGTATATTTGAGTATAGTTTTGTAGTTATAAGACAGATGCACTGCCTCAAACCTAAGCAATTCATATTAATTATGTCACATACCTAGATGGGGAGCCTGAGATGATGAGGGTGGACTTTCTTAGTGCTTCAGTCTAAGCACTCTTGGGTAGTGGGACAGAATGCAGGAGTGGCACAAGTGCTGGTAAAAGTGATGTTGCTGATGTAAGTAGAGCTTTGTGGGTCACCGATGAGAACTCAATAGTACAGGAACAAGCTAGAGTCACCTACAGACAATAAATATTTCACCTATATGACAGGCAGAGACATAGTTACATAGTTAGTCAGGTTGAAAAAAGACACAAGTCCATCCATTTCAACCTTAAAGCGGGGTTCCACCCAAATTTTGAACAATATCTGTATGTATTCTCTTCCTTGCCTAGATGCTGACATGCCGTTTAAAAAAATTTAAATCGCCGTAATTACCTTTTATTTTTCTATTCTTCTTTGCACTTCCTGGTTCTCCTCCCGTGGGAGTAGGCTTGTTTCTAGCCTCTCCCAGACTCCTGGGAGCTAGTCTCAGGCTTCCCAGGATGCCACTGAGCACGTACGGGAACGAGCAGTGAATGCTGGGAGCACAGCATTCACCACATCCAGGAAATAAATGCTTGTGGGCTTCAAATGCCCACAATGAAGATGGAAACCGCTGCAGTGAATAATATAAGTTATTCTTTCCGACCAAATCTGACACAGGCGGACATATTACACACAATATGTGAATATGTAATGCTGAGAAGAAAAGTTTGTGAATGAACTAAAAAAAAACAAAAAACGATAGATAGGTGGACCCCCGCTTTAAGTCAGGGACAGGCTAAGTCAGCAGCTTGAAGACAAGGTGGTACCAGAGTGGCAGGCAGAAATCGTAGTTCAATAACAAGCCAGGGTCAGTACAAGAACAGGTTAGCAAACAGAAGAGTCGGTGAACAAGCTGGGTTCTTAACAGAGATTTGGATCAAATGCAGAATCACAGGTTACAGAGTACAACTGCAGATCTCTCAGCACTGGAGGCTTGCAGGCCTTAAATAGCTTGCTTGGTGCTACTGCTCGCAACGAGCGTGCATGCACACGGACACTTGCACCCGAGCAGAAATGCAGGACTGTGCACAACTCTGTCAGGAGAGCCATGCACGCGCAAAGGTGCTCACATCTTTCTATGTGGTTTGGCTTGATCTTGACAGATTATACAGTGGAAAAACAGATCAGTCGATCGAAAGACATAGGCAGCTAAAGTCCCATGAAAATCTCCCATTCCTTACACTTTCTGTTGGCTCTTTAATGTAATAGGTGGCCTCAGTGGCCAATAGGAAAGCACTGAGAGGGAGGTAGCACCAAGCTCACCTTTTACATGTACTTTTCGCTGCCTATATTTTTGGATCTACTGATTGTTTTGAACATGCATGTCCCTGAAGGTAACCTTTACTTGTGTACTTTTCCACCCTATTACTCATTTAGAGTCTTAACGGGTTTACTTTAAATTCTCAGCCCAGGGCCAGTGTTTGGTGAGCTATCCTAGTTTGTGTACAGACAAATTAATAAGCAGATGAGTCATTGAGAGAGATTCATATCTTCTTCCCAGGCAAGGTCCTGGAAAGCTGTTCTGTATGTGAGTCTCCAGGACTGAAGGTGTACACTGGAGCTAATCTTATTCTGGCATTTCTGTGTAAATAAATTCTAGTCCTTGAAAGAGCCAGATGTTGGGTGCATGTGCTGCCCTGCACAGTCTGATGGAAAGTAAACTAAGCTGATTTTAGCTTGATTATTAATCTAGTAAAACGGCAGCTCAGGGACTTGTGGCTACTTATGAAAAGCAGAATTTCTTGCATCATTTCAGTACCAGTTCAAATAGTACATTTCTAATGCAATATCCGTTTTCCTAAATATTAATTTACACTTCTAGCTGGTGCGTCCTGTGTAAGGATTTTCGTACATAGCCTGATTAAAGCAAACCTTGTGAACAAACAAAACTCAAAACTCAAAGAAGAATGCATATACAGTAAGATTTAACATGCTCATGGTATTTTAAAAATTCATTCTCCTTATTTTTCAATCTTCAGCTTTTATAAAATAAAACCTGGTGACCCTGCTATGGAGGTCTTTGTGCAGACAATGCCTGTTTAAGATTGACAACGCTCAACTTTAGCAGCCCAGAATGCAAACTCTCTGCGTCTTGTGCCGCTCATTTGTATCTAACCACATTAAATCTCTCAATGTGTGGTTTGATGTGCACAGCATGAGCCTGTCATTGATTTGTTCAGGCAGCTGGCCGCTGAGCGCAAATGCCTGTGCTACCCACTGCAGAGAAACGCTGATTCTTGGTGGCATACAACCCTTATCAGCCATCCGATTGAGCTCTAAGGCCCCATTCACACCTGGGAGGCTGACAGCTTCGGCAGCTAATCATGGCTGCTCGCATGTAATTTCTCAAGCAGCAATTACCTGCAATGATCAGCCTTAGATGCAGGCTGGGAGCTTCAGTGATTTGCTGCGGAGCTGTCACCCTCTCATTGCTTTCAATGGGGCATCTGCCTGCAGCTTATCCCCGGGAACCCTTGCTGGGTCTCCCACATGTGATTCCTGACAACCCCATTCACAAGTGGGAATGGGGCCTAAGACTGGAAGGGAGGGTTGGGGATGGAAGAGACCACGATATAAGGTTTCTATTCATATGCTATATGTAGTCAGGTACTTGGCTACCACAGTATGGAGAAGGAGAAGGAGACATTGCTGTTATTTACTTTCCTCTATGTGATGTTAATTTTGTACTGCACAACCCTCTTCTGGCCAGCAGGGGAAGATCCAGTGGATCCAGTGAATCCAGAAGTCCAGTGAACCCATAGACCTCAATGAGGAGGACCTGGAATCCTGGGAGGTGTAGTCCAAGGCCGCAGCCATGTATTGGTACAACTGACTGTTTTAACTACAGGTCCCAATAGACTTTGTATGACTAGGAGGAGCTAGGGAGAGCTTTTATTGAATTGCCTGGGAAAAGCCTGCTCTCTTGGAGCTGTGGGAGTCCACGTATCCAGCCCTGTGTGAGCATGACACAGAGCCAGTCCTATAGAGCCTGAGGTTGAGGGCAAGATCGCCGATTTGCCAGGGAATCAGCAACACTGTCAGCCTTGTCAGCTTGCAGGATTGCTTTCTAAAGACTGGATCATTCTCCAGATACACCGCTCTGACAGTTTGAGTTGCAGTCAAACCAGAACAGGACTGAAGGGGCCCTTTCCACTGTAGAAGCCTACCTCCACCTCAAAGAGTTGGAGAGAGGGCTGCTGGCCAGCTTTTTACTGTTTAGCAGTAGCCATATCTCTGAGAGCAGGACAATTATAGCACCCAACCTACACCCCTCCGTAAAAATTCTGCACTTCATTACCTTCAAGTCCATACTGGATCACTACCACTTCTGAGCTGTGGTTGTTTTGCATCATCATTATATCTAGCCCACTCCTATTTTCACCTTGCACTGAACTTTATTGAACCTGTTATCACCTTACTGCATGAAAGGTTAAAGGACCACCATAAGGCGCACCAATGCTCACTTAAAGAGCTCAAACGTTAGCCGGCAGAAGATCAACTTTAAGGACTGCCCCTATCATCCGTCTAGAAGGTTTGCCTCATTTCCCCTTCGCTGTTTATGCTGTTCAGTCTGACTGTGCCTACCCAAACGGTGTAGGCCTAGCACAGCCACTATCAATGCACACTGGCAGTATAGCTCCTGTATTGTTAGATCAAGTCTCACAACTGCCCACTGCTGCACTTTAGGTGACACTGTTACTGTATACACTGATCTCGGCGGTTTATGCCATTTATGCCTAACCCTCCTGTTAGCCATTCTTCGTTTTGAACTGTGTTACCACAATTGTCAACTATTTGTACTTGCTTCGTTATCAACTTTATGGGTGATAATATATTGGGTTTACCCTTGCTAACTGCTTGGTTCTTGTTTCAAAATAGCACTGTTATTGGGTGGTAAGAATTATTTGCCGTGTTTTACTGTGTTTGCCTGTCTCTTTTGCTCAACCTGGTGTGTCTGAGGGCTGAGGCCTTTGAGGAGGTCAAGGCAAAGAACAGAGGACCCACCTCAACCAGCGGCTTCTTCAGGGGTAGCGCTACATATATATATTTGAGTTCTCCGGTAGAGTACAGCTCACACAGTATAACTTTGATCCTGCAGGGTGGGATTCCCATATATTTTCAGGTGTTGCAGACTATTTTTCATTTGATTTTTAGGTTTTATATTATGTAAAGTGTTCATATAGTGATCTTTCCCAATTTGCAGTTTCCTTCTTAAATATAAATGAGCACTTGCCAATTTGTACCTTTGCTTGATTTTAAAGTTACATCCTGAGGCCTTTTCCATACCAGGTGGTTTTCATAAGACAAGGTGTCTCTTAAGCTTGCTTTGTCACTTGAATTTTTATTTTTTCCTGCTCTCTGTCATCCTACACAATAAGCAGGAAACATTTCTGTTTGTCTTTACAAGGAATTAGTACAAGGAATTTCCCTCTTACCAGTGTACTCAGGCACTAAACAACGCCACTCTCGTACTTATGACAAAAAAATGAGTTTACAGTAACTCCACACTTATTATCTCTTTTTTGTTTCCTTGTGTAATATTTGGAACCAGCTTATCTTGGCTTTTCTAAGTATTTTCTTTCCTGTTAACTATAAAAATGCATACATTTGAAGAGATGAAAAGATAGTTTCCCTGTACAATGCAATGTGAATTTTGGTTTACCACTTCTAAGGGGTGTTAGAATCATTTAGGAGATCTGAGATGGGCCTTTACTAGTGCAAGGTACTTTCCAGTCATAATTGGACATTATTGGGAAAGTTAAGGGAACACCATACACCTACAGTGCATCCGCTTCAATATTTCCACATTTTGTTATGTCATAGCCTTATTCCAAAATTGATTCAATTAATTATTTTCCCCAAAATTCTACAAACAATACCCCATAATGACAACATGAAAGAAGTTTGTTTGAAATCTTTGCAAATGTATTAAAAATAAAAAAACGAAAAAAAACACATGTTAATAAGTATTTACAGTCTTTGCCATGACACTCAGGTGCATCCTGTTTCCACTGATCATCCTTGAGATGTTTCTACAACTTGATTGGAGTCCACCTGTGGTAAATTCAGTTGATTGGACATTATTTGGAAAGGCACATACCTGTCTATATAAGGTCTCACACTTAACAGAGCACGTCAGAGCACAAACCAAGCCATGAAGTTCAAGGGATTGTCTGTAGTCCTCCGAGCCAGTATTTTATCGAGGCACAGATCTAGGGAAGGGTACAGAAAAATTTCTGCAGCATTAAAGGTCTCAATGAGCACAGTGGCCCCCATCATTCAATAAATAGAAGAAGTTTGGAACCACCAGTACTCTTTCTAGAGCGGGCTGCCTGGCCAATACTGAGTGGCCTTAGTCATGGAGGTGACCAAGAACCCGATGGTCACTCTAACAGAGCGCCAGCATTTTCCTGTGGAGAGAGGAGAACCTTCCAGAAGAACAACCATCTCTGCAGCACTCCATCATCCAGGCCTGTATGGTAGAGTGGCCGGACGGAAGCCACTCCTCAGTAAAAGGCACATGACAGCCCGCCTGTAGTTTGCCAAAAGACACCTGAAAAACTCTCGGACCATGAGAAACAAAATTCTCTGGTCTGATGAAACAAAGATTGAACTCTTTGGCCTGAATGGCAAGCATCATGTCTGGAGGAAACCAGGCACTGCTGATCACCTGGCCAATGCCAGCCCTACAGTGAAGCATGGTGGTGGCAGCATCATGGTGTGGGGATGGTTTTTAGTGGCAGGAACTGAGAGACTAGTCAGGATTGAGTGAAAGATGAATGCAGAGACATCCCTGATGAAAACCTGCTCCAGAGTGCTCTGGACCTCAGACTGGGGCAAAGGTTCATCTTCCAGCAGAATAATGACCCTAAGAACACAGCCGACATAACAAAGAAGTGGCTATGGGACAACTCTGTGAATGTCCTTGAGTGAACCAGCCACAGCCCAAACTTGACCCTGATTGAACATCTCTGGAGAGATCTGAAAATGGCTGTGCACCGACACTCCCCATCCAACCTGATAGGTCCTGCAAAGAAGAATGGGAGAAAGTGCCCAAAAATAGGTGTGCCAAGCTTGTAGCATCATACTCAAAAAGACTTGAGGCTGTAATTGGTGCCAAACGTGCTTCAACAAAGTATTGAGCAAAGGCTGTGAATACTTATGTACTTGGGATTTTTTTTTGTTTTTTTATTTTTAATAAACTTGCAAGATTTCAAACATCTTCTTTCATGTTGTCATTATGGGGTATTGTTTGTAGAATTTTGGGGAAATGGGGAAAATGAATTTATTCCATTTTGGAATAAGGCTGTAACATAACAAAATGTGGAAAAAGTGAAGCGCTGTGAGTACTTTCCAGATGCACTGTGTAAAGAATGAACAACCTTTAATCCAGTTATAAAAGTCTAAACATTGAAAGTGTATCTCTAGGCAATACCTATTCTTTTTATTTCTTCAAACGGGGACACCTGTTCCAGGAACAGCTTTCTAAAAGTTCATTTACACTTGTGTCACCCTCTAAATAGTGATCCAAAAAGTGTTTGACAGGCAATGAAGATGCATTATGTCACTTCCTCACCGACTGTTTTAACCTCTAAAAGCCTGCACCACCATGCCACAACTGACTGCATTGTACATGTTTGTGGGGTGGTTGTGGCGCCACCCCCCCCCCCATTCACTTGAATGAGTTGTGTTTGGTGGATGGTACTGCAGAAGGTGACAGCATTGATAATTTGTGCAATGCCATTAAACTATGCATCACAGCCACACCATGTGTTCACCCCCCGTATGTCAAAAACTTTTGGCTACACATACACTTCAAATATAATGTTAATACCAGCAAAATTTTCTCTTTCTCTAACTTTAAAGTTACAATTACAATGTAACTAAATGGTTAAATTTTATCCACAATTTATCACTAGAAGTTGTTACAGCACCATTGAAGCTTCAGGTCCGGACTGGAACATTCATAGGATGGGAATGTGCACTGCAGGGTTGGACTGGTGTACTAAGTATGTCCTGGAAGTATGAATGAAGTCATGTACGTCACACCTAGTACTTCACTAGAACAAAATATTACAGCGTACACATGCAAAAAAGACATTTATCTCCTGCATTTATATCCTGCAGGTATTTAAAATACCTAAAAATTTCCAAAAAATATGGGGATTTGGTCACACCATATTGCTATATGGTGCTTAAGCCCACTTACTGCGACAAAGTACCCCATAGTTAGTGGGTTCTACGCTATCCATAGAATGGGAGATCCATGCTTCTCTGAACCATGGGAGAAATACACTCCTCTATATGAGAGAACTAAGGGACTCCACCTATGACACAGGTGGACACTAAGGAGAGGCAATGATGAGAGTGATACTTCACTAGGGCTTCTTTCACACAGAGCGGACTCTGCTCTGATCAGCAGGGGATCTGTGAGCAGATCCCCTGCTGGTTGGAGCAGAGCGGAACAGATGTCACATCCATGCTCGTTTAGTTTCTGCAATGCGGACACTTGTCAACAGTATCGGTGGCTGGGTGTAAACAGACTCCACTGTCCGTTTACATCAGGCTACCTCCGATTTATTCTGCCAAAACGGAAAAGGATGCAGTCCTTTGCTGTTTTTTAGCAGACCTGATTGGGCCTAGAGATAGGCAGGTGTAAATGGACACAAGTCTGTTGACACTCCCCTGTCCATAAGGCTCTACATACCTTCCGATAAGGTCTGCCAGAAAAACTGACAGGCAGACCTGATTGGAACAGCTACGTGAAGGGGGCCTAATCCAAAAGTGGTTGAAGGCCATCTCAGTTCTGGGACCTCTGGTGTTCTATACCAACAAGGATCAATTCTGATATCAGTTTGAAACACTTGATTTCATTTGATTTCATTTTCAGTTCAGTTGACTTCCTTCTCACCTACATTGGACTTGCTTCGAACTACTTTTATATTCGCATTGACCTGTATGGGAAAAAAAGCTGCCCTGAAGCAAACAATAGCATGTGGAAGGCCCAAAAAACACTGAGGAATTTAGATTGCCTAATATACAGGTGCATGAACTACCTGTACATTCATCATATCCAGTTTTTTGCTAGCTGGAGAAATGATGTAAACAGCAAGCATGGCCACATAGCAGGCAATTGACCTCTATTAGCTACAGTTATTTAGGTCCTTGGGTCTATAGCCAGCCATATGTATTGGTTCGTCGGTGAAAGAGACTTTGGGGTTGTTTTACTAAAGCCAAATAGAGTGCGCACTTTGCAAAGTGTAGTTGCCCTCTGCAAGTGCAGTTGCTCCAGAGTTTAGTAATTTTTGGTAAGGCTTCACTTTGCAAAGAATATCCAGTCACGTGCAAGGAAAATAAATAAAAGTGTATACTAATGTCTGGTACACATGATGAGTATATTGGATAAATAATTGTTCTTTTTTTTTTTTGCATGCTAATCTCAGATCGAACAAATATAAAGAGATTTCCTCAAACTTACCAACCAGCCTGCGACCAACTGAATTGACCTGTCTAACAACATGCGTTAAGAACAGGGGTTTAGTTGCACACATTTGTAAATACATGCGTAAGCTGCAGGCCTCGCCAAGGCACATGCTTACGCATGTATTTGCAAATGTGTGCAAATAAACCCCCGTTCTTAACGCATATTGTTAGACAGGTCAATTCAGTTGGTCACTGCCTGGTTGGTAAGTTTGAGCTTGGAAATCTCTTTATATTTATTCGATCTGAGATTAGCATGCAAAAAAATGAACAATCATTCGTCCGATATACTCATCATGTGTACCAGACATTAGTATACACTTTTATTTATTTTCCTTGCACGTGATTGGATATTCTTTGCAAAGTGAAGCCTTACCAAAAATTACTAAGCTCTGGAGCAACTGCACTTGCAGAGGGCAACTACACTTTGCAAAGTACACAGTCTATTTGCCATCCCAGTTCTCCTTGCTACAATGACCAATTATAGGTGGGGGCAGTGGCCACTTTTTTGTACCTTGAATATATTAATCTCAGATGGAACCTGAAAAGTTTACTAAAGTCACAAACATTCTCGTACAACAGAATAAAAATTCAGAAGTGATGTAATGTGTTGTAGTGTATTTGTATTGCATTTGGCATCGTACAAATTCTTATTACATGCATGTCCGATCAGATAAAATCAGATGGACTCCGTCATGATCAGCTCTCGAAAGCTCTGTACTAATGATCTGATTATAGTACGATCGTTCCGAAAGCGGTATTTTTCGTACTATTTTTTGATCGTGTGTACGGGGCTTAATACAGTGATCAGTGCTAAATAATATGCACTGTAACTGTACAAATGACACTGGCAGGGAAGGTGTTAACATCAGGGGCAATCAACTGTGGGGGGGGGGAGGTGCTTGTACTGTGGGAAGACAGAGATCCGTGTTCCTGCTTAGCCGAAGCACAACATCTCTCTCTTCTCCTATCACAGAACAGCAATCTGCCTTGTTTACATAGGCAGAACGTCGTTCTGTCTGCCTTGGGAATGATCGGCGGGTCCCATCGGACATCGGGTCCACCGCATGCGTGCTCCAGACCCAGGAAACAAAATCACGTACAGGTATGTGATTTTGCGCTGAAGGGCCGCCCTGCCACAGTATATATGTGTGGGGTGGTCTGGAAGTGGTTAAAGTCTAGTCTATGGAAAATGAAGGGTACTGAAATTTGTTGCCATTTTACGAGCGCAAGCAAATTTAATGTTTGACATGTTGGGTATCTATGTAGTTGGTGCAACCTCATCTTTTACAGTATATTTTACCAAAAAATTGGGGATTTTTTTGCATTTTTTTTTGCATTTGTGTGCCCTAAAATTAACTATAGTGTAATTTTTCTAGAAATTTTGCATTTTGACATAAAAAAAATTGGAACTACCACTATTTTATTCTCTATGGTGTCTGCCTTCAGAAAATATGTAATATTTGGGTTTTTTTATGTAATCTTCAGGCTTAAAATTATTTTTTAAGCATGTGTGCAAAAAATGGCACTGGCAGAGGCAGCAGTTTGGGCCAACTGCCTCCCCTTGCCCCCTTCATGCCATATATACCCTCGACTACTGACCTCAGACAGAGAACCTATCTACTTGCTAACCTGCAGGGAGACATTTTTGCCATTGGGGTTGATAGAGACAGACTGTCACCTCCTGTGTGTGATGCAAAGTTTCATGAATGGTATTAACTGGGCTCAAGTATGGGTGATTTTACTGTTGCTTCTTAAACATCTGCAAGCCATGCCCTTGCCATTTTTTTCTACTTCACTTAAAGTACATAACCAACAATAAGCTATACTGTTATTTACCAACATATATATTTACTGGATGCCTTATACAAGGGGAGTTGCAAATGGAGAAACTGTTTTTTTTTTATGGTGACTGGCCGAGCTTGTAAATATTTTTATATCTCCCCTAGGAGATGGCTCGTGGAGGCGAGGAGACAAGCACGACGTTGAAGCAAAGCAAGCGTACTCATCCCTGCAAACAGTCACTCTACTCAGGACAGTAAAACCAGAGTTTGAGAAGTTTTCCATCGAGGTGAAAAATTCTGTTCAAAAGCTGGAACTCAATGAAGATGATTACGTAAGTAGCTGATGACCAGGTGAACGCTTTAGCTGTCTGTAAACAACCTCATAATTTAATCAAAGGTGACAAGAGGCTTTACCCTGTACGCCTTTCACTGGTCACCGAGGCTCATGTCAACATTCTTTTGCTGGTGGTGCTTTTACATGTTGTGCTTCGTTGTAGTGTATGGTTTGTGGGTAAAAAATATATATTATTGCTCCTCTAAGTAATTGCGACATCTCAACACACAAGAAATATTATACAGGAAAATCTGGAAATTCTAGGTGGAGCAGGATGAAATAGATAGTAGAGCATAGAGTGGAGGGGTATGGAGTATATAATATAGGGGACTGTTTACAGAATGGAGGGATATGGAGTATATATGACATTGTGTACAGAATGGAGGAGTATGGAGTATATATGACATTGTGTACAGAATGGAGGGGTATGGAGTATATATGACATTGTGTACAGAATGGAGGGGTATGGAGTATATATGACATTGTGTACAGAATGGAGGAGTATGGAGTATATATGAGATTGTGTACAGAATGGAGGGGTATGGAGTATATATGACATTGTGTACAGAATGGAGGGGTATGGAATATATATGACATTGTGTATAGAATGGAGATATATAGTATAGAACAGACTGTACAGGGTAGGGGAGTGTGGATTATATAACACGGAACTTATTGTACAGAGTGGAGGGATATGAAGTATATACAAGAGAGCACAGTGTTCAGAGTAAAGGGCTGTTGAGTATATAACATAGAGTGTAATATACAGAGTGGAGGGGTATAGAGGGTATAAGAAAGAGCACAGTGTACAGAGTGGAGGGGTATGGAGTTGTATAAAATATAGAACACAGTGTACAGAGTGGAGGGGTATGGAGTTGTATAAAATATAGAACACAATGTACAGAGTGGAGGGGTACAGAGTATATAACAAAGAGCGCAGTGTACAGAATCAGTGGCACATAATCCATGCATACCCCTCCATTCTTGACGGTGCTGCCCTAAGGCATCCATGGGTGCAGGGTGTGACAGGTCACAGTGGGCCCCCCCTCCTTCGGGGCTGCGTGCAGTGAACACCCTGGACCCATGGATGCCTTAGGGCAGCACCGTCAAGAATGGAGAGGTATGCAGTATATACAGGAGAGCACAGTGTTCAGAGTAAAGGGCTGTTGCCTGTATAACATAGAGCACAGTGTACAGCATGGAGGGGTATGGAGTATATAACATACAGCACAATGTACAGAGCGGAGGGGTATGGAGTTTATAATATAGAGCACAGTGTACATAGTGGAGGGTTATGGAGTATATAAGAAAGAGCACAGTGTAAAGTGTGGAGGGGAATGGAGTATAAAACAAAGAGCTCAGTGTACAGAATGGAGGGGTATGGAGTATATACAAGAGACCACAGTGTTCATAGTGGGGGGTTATGGAATATATACAAGTTAGCACAGTGTTCAGAGTAAAGGGCTGTTGAGTATATAACATAGAGCACACTGTAAAGAAAGGTGGAGGGTGAAATATATAACCTCCTAGAGCACAGTGTACAGAATCCAGGAATATGGAGTATACTGTATAACATAGTGCACAGTGTGCAGAGTGGAGGGGTATGGAGTATAAATCAGAATACAGTGTACAGAGTGGAGGGGTATGGAGTATAAATCAGAATACAGTGTACAGAGTGGAGGGGTATGGAATATAAATCAGAATACAGTGTACAGAGTGGAGGGGTATGGAGTATAAATCAGAATACAGTGTACAGAGTGGAGGGGTATGGAGTATAAATCAGAATACAGTGTACAGAGTGGAGGGGTATGGAGTATAAATCAGAATACAGTGTACAGAGTGGAGGGGTATGGAGTATAAATCAGAATACAGTGTACAGAGTGGAGGGGTATGGAGTATAAATCAGAATACAGTGTACAGAGTGGAGGGGTATGGAGTATAAATCAGAATACAGTGTACAGAGTGGAGGGGTATGGACTATATAACATAAAGCACAGTGGACAGAGTTGTGGACTATGCAGTCTAAACTGTAACATAGAGTACATTCTACAGAGTGAAGGGGTATGGAATATAAAACATACAGCACAGGGTACAGAGTGGAACAGTATAGAATATCTATGCAGGAGAAATTAGGTAATGGTCGGTTGTGCTTATTGACTGTAATGGGCCCTTGTTTAAATACAGCATCTTGTTTTCAATCAGACCAGAGCTATTTTTGGGTTAGCTACATTGTACGGTTAACATCTTTTTAAATGATGCTAAACAGAATGACCTAAGTACATTTTTATTCAAATATTTATTCAGTTTAGGAAACATTAATTTAGCCTGAATAAACAGCCTAATTGCAAAGTACATCTACTAGCACACACATCATTTTTATTACCAAGCTATTAAATTCTTTTGCTTCCTCTTTGCAGTTGATACACAAATGTGCAAGACGTTGTTTTAGTTGTGCTGTTTTTTTTCTGAAGAGATCCTATATCACGGTATTGTCCAAAAGTAAAAACAGAGCAATATACAAAGCCTGAAAACTTCCAACTCTTAGGTTTAGTGAAGAGTACTTTCTGAGGAGCATAGTGAGGTTGTTACTCCATTTTTATATGCGTAAGTGTTTGCAGCCTCTAAAAAGAGATGTGAGTTCATGCTGAATGTAGGTTACTATATGGATATTTTCTGCATACTAAGGACAGTTTCATCCACAGCTTTATATGCATCAGTTCAAAAGTATGGATATTTTTACATAGGTACATTGGTCTAGCTTGGACCAGTGTAACTATCATAGGCGTGCGCACAGGGTATGCCTGGGCACACCCTAATCACCCCATGCGCAATAGCATTATCACTCTGTGTGCCAACTGGAAGATGGGAAAGAACTCCCTCTTACCAGCTCTGCCATAAGAGAAACTGTTAAATCCATGGGTTTAGTTCCGCTTAATGATTTACTGCTGTTCAGGGGCTCTGGGCTTCAGCAAAATGGCAGCCTCCAGCAAGAGGAAACAGGCGCACACTAATTTTGGTAGCATCATTATTAAGGTGGAATGTATGTTCCTTGCTAAAGAACATTCTTTTTATTACGTTGTTATGGTAAAGTTCAGTTAAACACATAATAAAGCCAAGATCCGCTTTTTATAATAAGGTACCCTTTCCCATACCAAATTGGCATATTAAAGTGAAAAAAAAAAAAAACTTGTGTGAAAGAAAAAATTAGAAAAGGGAGATGATGCTTCAGTGTAAAGCAGAAGCATCTTCCCATGAAATTTGGGGTTTTCAAGATCTCTCTGGAATGCGCTTGATATCATCCTCTAATACAGTGGTCTCCAAGATGTGGCCCTTTGCTTGCCTTTATCTGGCCCTTGGGACAATTTTCTTCCAACCAACACCAACGATGGGCACCATTCCTCCCACTAAGACCATCATTGGGGCACCATTCCTCCCATTGACACCATCATTGGGGAATTATTCTTCCCACTCATACCAACAGTGAAGCACTATTCCTCCCACTAAAACCATGGCATTGTTTACTCCCTCTGATGGCTGGGCATTTTCTTCTACTGCTGGCCAAAGTCCGGCCCCTCTAAAGCGTGAAGGACTGTAAACTGGCCCTCTGTTTAGAAAGTTTGGAGACCCCTGCTCTAATAGATCTAGCAGACGGAAGCCAGGAGTAAGGTAGGTATATTTTTTTAAACTTTTTTCCCACATTCATTTTTTTATTCACACTCTAGTGCAGTGACTTGCAATGGGGAGGGAGGCCCTGATGTATTAAGTGGACCTTGCCTTTTAGTGCAAGGTCCATTTTACAATAACACCATTCTGAAAAAGTATAACACACTGTTGGCAGATACATTTCCAAAACATACATATGGCTTGTATAATATATGGGATGCGGACCTGCTGTTTGTTGTGTTGAAATGATTGCATATGGTTGTTAAAGTGGAACTGGCAGTTGGAATTTTTAATTTAGTGAAGCAGCAAGAACTATTGTCAATTGACTTTGATGATGCTGACAAAGAGTTTAGACCTTTTGAATTTATATTGCAATTACAGTATATAGGGATATTCCGAGTTGGAATGCTTTCATACACAATGCCTTGAAAAAGTTTTCATACACCTTGAAATTTTCCACATTTTGTCATGTTACAACTAAAAACATAAATTTATTTTATTGGGAATTTACGTGATAGACCAACACAAAGCGGCACATAATTGTGGAGTGGAAGGAAAATGATAAATGGTTTTCAATTTTTTTTTTATAAATAAATATGTGAAAAGTGTGGTGTGCATTTGTATTCAGCCCCCCTGAGTCAATACATTGTAGAATCACCTTTCACTGCAATTACAGCTGCAAGTCTTTTTGGGGATGTCTCTACCAGCTTTGCACATCTAGAGAGGAACATTTTTGCCCATTCTTCTTTGCAAAATAGCTCAAGCTCTGTCAGATTGGATGGAGAGCGTCTGAACAGCAATTTTCAAGTCTTGCTACAGATTCCCAATTGGATTTATGTCTGGACTTTGACTGGGTCATTCTAACACATGAATATGCTTCAATCTAATCCATTCCATTGTATCTCTGGCTGTATCTTTGGGGTTGTTGTCCTACTGGAAGGTGAACCTCTGCCCCAGTCTCAAGTCTCTTGCAGACTCTAACAAGTTTTCTTCTAATGCCGCGTATACACGGTCGGACTTTTCAGCTACAAAAGTCCGACAGCCCGTCCGACAGCCCGTCCGACAGACTTTCAACGGACTTTTGGCGGACTTTCAACAGACTTTCTAACGACCAGACTTGTCTACACACGATCACACAAAAGTCCAACGGATTCGTACGTGATGACGTACACCAGACTAAAATAAGGAAGTTGATAGCCAGTAGCCAATAGCTGCCCTAGCGTGGGTTTTTGTCCGTCGGACTAGCATATAGACGAGCGGATTTCTGGGTCCTGCGGAGTTACGATGTAAAGATTTGAAGCAAGTTCCAAATCTAAAGTTCGTCAGATTTGCGACTGGAAAAGTCCGTTGAAGGTCCGGTGAAGCCCACACACGATCGGATTGTCCGCCGGATTTGGTCTGTTGGACAAGTCCGGTTGAAAAGTCCGACCGTGTGTATGCGGCATAAGATTGCCCTGTATTTGGCTCCATCCATCTTCCCATCAACTCTGACCAGCTTCCCTGTCCCTGCTTAAGAAAAGCATCCCCAGAACATAATGCTGCCACCACCATGATTCACGGTGGGGATGGTGAGTTCATGGTGATGTGCAGTGTTAGTTTTCCGCCACACAATGCGTTTTGCTTTTAGGCCAAAAAGTTCAATTTTGGTCTCATCTGACCAGAACACCTTCTTCCACATGTTTGCTGTGTCCCCCACATGGCTTTTCGCAAACTGCAAATGGGACTTCTTATGGCTTTCTTTCAACAATGGCTTTCTTCTTGCCACTCTTCCATAAAGGCCAGATTTGTGGAGTGCACGACTAATAGTTGTCCTGTGGACAGATTCTCCCACCTGAGCTGTGGATCTCTGCAGCTCCTCCATAGTTACCATGGGTAACTGCTAGGGATGCACCGATACCATTTTTTTTACGAGAACAAGTACCGATACTTTTTTTTTTTTAGTAATCGCCGATATCAATTACCGATACCTACTGCAACTGTTTTGTTTTAACTTCAGCTGTCAGCAATGGTACAAAGCATTGAAAAGTTATTTACAAATGAAATAAAATGATTTATTTTTTAATTTAGCACTTTTTCATTGTGAAATGTGTAAATATATGTTAATATATATGTGTAAAAATATTCACTAACAAAGCAAACAGAAAAAAAGTTTTTATCGTTTATCAAATAGACATAAACAAAATTTAAAAAGCAGGAAAATAATAATTAAATGGAGGAGAATAGGGAGTTGATTAAGGCTGATTAGAGTAAATTAAGGGTTATTAAGGGGTTAAACAGAGGAACATTTGTTTATCCCTTTGATCTGCAGATGAAGAAACAGAAATATACTAAAAAAGAAACAAAGTTTCTTTTTGTTTTAGTGTTTCAGGGCTGAGCAATGTTGACAGCGTCAATTACCGGACTTCTTTAACACTGGGGAGACCCACTGACAGCTCAAAGAACCGAGCCTGAAAGTATCAGTTTCAGGTATCGGTGCACTTGCACCAGTACCGATACTTGTGCAAATACTCGGTATCGGCACCGACACCGATACTAGTATCAGTGCATCCCTAGTAACTGCTTCCCTGATGAATGCTCTCCTTGCCCTGCCTGTCAGTTTAGGTAGACAGTTATGTCTTGGTAGGTTTGCAGTTGTGCCATACTTTTTCCATTTTCGGATGATGGATTGAACAGTGCTCCGTGAGATGTTCAAAGCTTGGGATATTTTTTTTAAAGCCTATAGCCTAACCCTGCTTTAAACTTCTTAACAACTTTATCACTCACCTGTCTGAATATGCTTTGATCCAAACCATTCCATTGTAGCTCTGGGTGTATGTTTAGGGACATTGTCCTGCTGGAAGGTGAACCTCCACCCCAGTCTTAAGTCTTTTGCAGACTCGAACAGGTTTTCTTCCAAGATTGCCCTGTATTTGGCTCCATCCATCTTCCCATAAACTCTGACCAGCTTTCCTGTCCCTGCTGAAGAAAAGCATCCCCACAACATGATGCTTCCGCCATCGTGTTTCACGGTGGGGATGGTGTGTTCAGGGTGATATGCTGTGTTAGTTTTCTGCCACACATAACATTCTGCTTTTAGGCCAAAAAGTTTAATTTTGTTCTCATCTGACCAGAGCACCTTCTTCCACATGTTTGCTGTGTCCACCACATGGCTTCTCGCTAACTGCAAAACGGAACTTCTTATGGCTGCCTTATAACAATGGATTTCTTCTTACCACTCTTACATAAAGGTCAGATTTGTGGAGTGCACGACTAATAGTTGTCCTGTGGACAGATTCTCCCACCTGAGCTGTGGATCTCTGCAGCTCCTCCACAGTTACCATGGGCCTCTTGGCTGCTTCTCTGATTAATGCTCTCCTTGCCTGGCCTATCAGTTTAGGTGGACGGTCATGTCTTGGTAGGTTTGCAGTTGTGCCATACTCTTTTCATTTTCAGATGATGGATTGAACAGGGCTCCGTGAGATGTTCAATTCTTGGGATATTTTTTTTTATAACCTAACCCTGCTTTAAACTTCTCCACAACTTTATCCGTTATTGGTCTTTTTTTCTAACCTCTCTGACTTCATAAAAGTGAAGTTAGATTGTCCTTAGATGAGCAAATCCTTCACCTAGAAAAGGATGATCTGAAAACTTCCCATCGTAGAACAAAGCACTGTAGGGACACTGTCACTTTTGTATTTATCTTATTTTTGGATAAAGTAGGGAAGGATTAGAATCCCTAACAGCAAAAAATTGTTTTAGCTGCACTTACAGTGAAATCCCCCTTTTCTGTGTTGAAATGGAAATGACCCTTCAACATTTCTTGAAACTTCTTGTATGGCTTGTACAAAAGTTGATAGTGTATAGAAAGTGTAAAGCTGCCCAAGGATGCATACATACATACATACATACATACATGCACTGAATAGTGTTTTTTCCAAGAGGAGGTATATCCATAGAAGGTATGCAGGAGAGCAAAGTTTGCAGTGCTGCTGCCAATGAATGGTGCAGGCCATGTTCATTGTAGGTCATCAATAATCTAAACATTTCCTGGAAGCTTGCGTTATAGAGCTATATAAATGCAGGTGTCAGGGAGTACTCAGGAAAAGTTAAGGTTATTCCTTCAATATGGGGCTTACAAGTGCTTAGAGTGTAGTAGCTGGTTGAATTCTGCATGGATATTATGGCACAGTTTATTAGGTGCTGACAACTTGTCTCTTTGTATGTTGGTGCAAACATTTTTACTGTTATATTACAGTATATGTTTGTTTTGGCACAAGACAATTTTCGTTGCAATCATATTGTCAGTCCTAGTATCAGCATAATGGAATCATTTTTATTGTGATAAAATTATTGATGCTAGGATTATGGCTGATCTTCTGACTTTGTGTTAGGTTTGGGTATTTGATTGAAATTTAGAGTTGGGTCTATGGGTTATGTTGACATTTTGGGTTGGGGTTTAAAAGTGAGGTTGTGGTTTAGGATTAGCGGACAGATTGAAGTTTAGGGTTATGCTCAGAGGAAAGCATTAGGATTAGAGGTTACTATGAAATTTCATTAGGTGAAGGTTTAGATTTTTAATATAGGCTGAGGTTTGTGGGTTAGGTTATAGTTAGCAGCTTTATGGGTACAGTTGAGCTAAAGGCTTAAAGCGGAATTCAGCACATAATTTTTTTTTCCTGGGGGGGGGGGGGTAGCGGGTGCCTGGTTTTGACAGGTACCTGCTCTGCCACTTCCAGTCGGATCGCCACAGCGATCTGAGCGGAAGTTCCCCCCTCCCCCTACTTCCCCCAGCAGCCTTCTTAGACATGTCACAGGTCCCAGAAAGCTGCAGGACCATTCAGATTGAGCAGCGCAGCTCATGCATGCACAGTGAGCAGCCGGGTGTGAAGCCACAAGCAGTCACAGCTGGCTGCCCACAGTTAGTATGCTGGGGATCAAAGGCTGGTGAAGAAACCAGGCAAGAGAGGACAGCACTAGATCCTGAGACTGGTGAGTGTCCTAATATTAAAAGTTATGCCCCGTACACACGAGCAGAATTTCCAAGATTCCATCCAAGATTTTTCCGACGGAATTCCGCTCAAGTTTGCCTTACATACACACGGTCACACAAAAGTTCTCTCTCAAAAGAACGCGGTGACATACAACACTATGATAAGCCGAGAAAATGAAGTTCAATGCTTCCGAGCATGCGCCGAATTGTTTCCGAGCATGCGTGTTTTTTGCATGCTGTATTGCATACAGACGAACGGAATTTCCGTCAAGAACTTTTTCCGTCAGAAAAATAGAGAACCAGCTCTCAATCTTTTGCTGGCGGAAATTCAGACAGAAAAAGTTGGATGGTGCATACACACGGTCGGAATATCAGACCAAAAGCTCCCATCACACTTTTTTTGACGGAAATTCTGACCGTGTGTATGCAGAATTATAGTAGCAAAAAAAATTGTGTTTTTTTGAAAAAAAAATGTGGGATATTTATTATAGCAAAAAGTAAAAGATATTGTGGTTTTTTTTTTTCAAAATTGGCGCACTTCTTTTGTTCATATTGCAAAAAAAAAAAATGCAGAGGTGATCAAATACCACCAAAAGCAAGCTCTATTTGTGGGTAAAAAAGGACGTCAATTTTGTTTGGGTACAGCGTCGTATGACTGTGCAATTGTCAGTTAAAGCAACGCAGTGCCGAATCACAAAAAATGGCCTGGTCATTGAGCAGCCAAATCTTCCGGGGCTGAAGTGGTTAAGCATCTCTTGACGTCTCTCTCAGATAGAATAAGTTTAGTGCTTGTAGTTGTTCCTCGGAACTGAGTGCCTCCAGTCCCTTTATTAACTTAGTTGCCATTCTCTGGACTGTCTCAAGTTGCTGCACCTCCCTCCTGAGGATTGGTGACTAGAACAGTTGAGGTTTAGGAGTTAGAACTGGTTTTGGCTAAATTATTATGCTTAGATTTTAGTTTTACAGTATGGTCAGATTCAGGTTTATGTTTCATTTTATGGGCTAGGTGGAAATTTAGGGGTTGAGTTAAGTCAGCCTTTCTCAACTAGGGTTCCTCCATAGATTGTTATGGGTTCCTTGAGCAATGAGCAATTTCTGCCCCTCAGATAAGTAACCGCACCAGTGTTCTTTTTAACTATTTGTAAAGGAGGAGATTCTTCCTACTGACCACAAATGGCACTCTTTCTATTAACCATTAGGCCCCATTCACACCTGAGCGTAGCGTTTTCAGGCAGAAAGTCACACTATTTTGCTGCGATTTTGCAGCAATTTTGTAGCGTTTTTGCCGCGATTTTGTACAGGTCAAAAGGTCAACGATGTAAAAAGCAGAAAAACGCCCAAATCTGCCTAAAAAGAAGTTCCAGAATTTGTTTGAGCTTAAGGCGTTTTGGAGCTTCTGGCTTCAGGCGTTTGGAGTGGAGACGTGAACCATCTCCATAGAGAATAATTGATTTTTTCCCCTCCAGCATTTTGTAGCTTGAGGCTTCAAGCTACAAAATGCTCAGGTGTGAATGGGGTGTTACAATAATGTGCTGTGAGTTGTAGATATGGTAATTTTTAGCAAGGGTTCCTTCAGACCAAATATTGCTTCAAGGGTTCTTCTGTGTTAAAAAGGTTGAGAAAGGTTGGGTTGGGTTATTAGATTGCGATTAGGAGTTAGCTTTTGAGGAACAGCTGAAATTTGCAAATTTGGTAAGGTAAGTAACTTATTTATTATTTGTATACTAAAATATCACATATACATCAGTGCCGAATATATATCAGGGATCTAAATGTGCCTGCATACATGATATTTGTGTTGAAAATTCATATGCTTAAGTTTGCGACATCTAACTACCGGCCTAAAACTGCCATGGCAATGGTCTGCTGTGTAACCGGGGCTGATAACAGACTAGTGTGAGGACACTGGGCAACAATCTTCAGCTGTTTGTTTCTTGATAGTAAAACTTTTTTGTGGAATTAAAGGCCATTCTGATAACTGGTGTTCATGGAAGTCCTCTGGGCCGTGTGTGTTGCCAGATAACAGGCTCCATGGTACACCATTGTAGTCATTCAAAATAGACAACTTGTCCCTGACTTTTATCTGGAAAGAATGCTATCTGGTTTTGCATATTGTTATATTAGAAGACAAACACAGACTGAAATCCAGTGTAATCTAGTTTAATAAAAAAACATTTGCTCGTTGCAGACTATAAAAATGTAAGCAGTCTTATTCCGCGAACGCAGCGTATTAGGAAACATCAGCATTTTTACATCAGAAAGTAAGCATAGCTAAAGTAATCTGTTTATACTTCACTTCGGACTCATATGTATGTTATTTTTACCTTTCACAAAGGGTTCAAAAATGAATATGTAGCACAAAATGACTAAACTAAGTCCATGAATGAAATGCATGCTCCAAGAGGAGTTCTCCGGGACCCTGAAATCAGGGTCACTCCAAATATTGATGTCATCGAAAGAAGATGGCACTTTGCTCCACCTCCTGAACCATACTATTGGTTAGTGAATGGTCTAGAATGGTAAGGCACATGTATTGGAGAAGGGGTGGGATGGGGTTGAGGGCAAAAAATGGCTATATGGGATGACTTATATAGCGCTGCAAATGCGAATTGAATCACCTGAAGGCACTTGCTCCATCCTGTGGGTCCAGCTTGTTAGAAGAGGTAGGTCTTGAGTTTCTTCCTGAAGGCCTGATGGTTTTCTTCCATACGGATGTTGGTCGGTAGAGTGTTCCATAGCCGTGGTCCTTGGACTGCGATCAAGCTGGGATCAAGCTGACATTTGCTTTATAGAGCACCATGGGTTTCAAGCCCCCAAGGGGAATTTGATGATAATAGAAGATATATACATGCATTTAATGGAACCTGTATTGGGAAAATACCAAGAAATCTGGGAGACAGCCCTGCCCCCCCCCCCTCCCCCAGCACACAGCAGGTGTTTTAGCTGTGCATGTTTCCCACTGAGACAGTGTGTGTGTGTGTGTATGTGTGTGGGGTATCCATTTCCTCCACTCAGTTCTCAGATTACACTCAGCTCTCTGCTCTTTGCTGTGCTTTATTAAAAGTATTGCTTTATAGTTAGACAGAAATAAAATGACCTTTAAGAATTTAAAAAAACATCTGTGATAAAAACTCCTTCGGCATCGGCGTCACCCGGGTTCCGCCTTGGACCCTTATGTGAGTCTTATGCCTCGTACACACAATCGGACTTTCCGCCAACAAAACCATGGAATTTTGTCTGAAGGGTGTTGGCTCAAACTTGTCTTGCATACACACGGTCACACAAATGTTGGCCAACAATTACAAACGTAGTGACGTACTAGACGTACTACGTGGTTTTTCAGCTCTTTAGCGCCACCCTTTGGGCTTCTGCTAATTTTGCGTTAGTAGAGGTTTGGTGAGTGTTGATTCGCACTTTTCATTTCGTGCTTTTCAGTTCGTTTCTGAACGGCCGTTCGTCAACCAGACATGTTGCGGAATCGGAGGAGATAACGTGTTATTTATTATTATTGGCCTTGGAGTTATTGCTTTGACATTTTTTTTTGATTGAATAATGATTTGATTTGGTATATTTTCTATATTTTTGGATGCATAGAATGCACTTTTTGGTTAAGTTCTATTGGCAGATAGCATGTCTACTTTTTTTTTAATGCACATTCCACTCAGAGGAAGGTTGAATGATGCTGGCAATCCGAATGAGGACATCTATGAACAGGCAGATGTACTGAATGGGAAATCCCAGGGTTAAAAGTGAATATTGCAGCAAAATCTGGTTTTGTTACTTTATCTTTTAATGGGCTGTTCTTATTTCATTTTGATATTTTTGGCTGAAGTACAGCTTCAAAATAAATACTTACTGAAAACACACTGTGCTATCCCTTTAAATCTGCTAAATAAATGAAGACTCATAAAACGCGGAAATGATGATCATAATAAGCCAGTATTTCCTTTTTCCTTTCTAAAACATTTGCCTGAATAAATATTTTTCATTGTATATATTAGCTTTTTATTAATGACAAAACTGTGCAACAACATATGAGATGACTCCTATGAACTAGATAGCATCCAGGAAGCATTGCCATGTCAGATCTTGGCTCCCTTCTTGTGATCTCTTCTGGAACAGACACAGAACACTAAAACACTTTTATGTGTAGTAAATGGACAGTCCATGTGAATGAATATTTCAAGCGCAGCTGCAGGCAAACTGCAAATTACTGGCTGAATATTGGAAAAGTGGAAATAGAATTTTTTTATTCAAACTCACTCTGTTCCTGGCCTCTTCCTTTTATACTTATAGGGTCCTTGCATAGTGGCAGGTGAGCCTGTTCAATATAAATGCTGGTGTCTTTCTTTTTCCAGGATAGCCCAGGTCAGGGTTGCCAACCTCCCGCAGCATTTTTTTACTGACAAAACATGGAAAATTTACTGGCGGAGCACATTTTTTACTGGCAACCTGAGAAATTACAGAACTCGCACTGAAAACTAACAGTGAATATTTGAACAGTATAAACATGATATGGAAACACTGACAATACCAATAACAAAGTAATTTGCTTGATTTACACCTAAAAAGTCAACACAGCATGAAATTATCAGCACCTGATATTTACTGGCAGTTGTAAAAAAAATCACTGATTTTTACAAACTGTCGGTAAATTTACTGGTGGTTGGCAACCCTGGCCCAGGTGCAGCGTACAGCCTCCCGTAGACATGAATGGCTGTGAGCTGCTTTACCCTGGGTATATGGCATTGCTCTTGTAAAGAACAAGTATAGTATATGGGCATATGCAAAAATGAGAACGTTTTCTATTGTTTGCATATGCCTGTAAGTTATACATGTGCCTATTATAACAACAGTGTACAAACGAGTACGGCAGCACACAGCCATTGGTGTCTATGGAAGACTGTACAGTGCCCCTGGAATTCCCTTGCAGAGTAATGGAGCCTGCATTTACATTGAATGGGCATCTTCCCACGTCTATGATTATGCAGTCAGTAGGATAAAAAAATCTGCAGCATGGTTTTGAACAAGGGAGAGCCCTCTCTCCTGTGATGATGTGCGTGAGCACCCAATGGCTGGAGCGTCCTGCCATGGAAATTATATCTAGGTGAGTTTTTTGGCCAATTTCGGGGAGGGAAGGGGGGTGCTTGTAGGTGCAAAGGCCTATAGGGATGCCAGTTACATTAATCAACATTTTTGAAAGTCGCACAGTACTTCTACCTACTGGGGACCGTTTTCCTAAAAGTTGAACTTAACCTTTAATGCCTAATGGAACCTTTACATTTTATTTTGGAATGCAGTGGGGCTGGCTAAGGATTTCAAATCTGTCATTTAATGTGCTATGGATTTACTATATTATACTTCCCTGTGCCGGCAGAACACTAATGCTCTCACACAGAGCGGGTTGATCTAGATCTCCAGCAGTTCAATGCCACCTGTACAATGCTCCCATCAACAACGCTACTCAGGAAACAGTGCAGGGATTACTCTACAATGGCAGTATACATGTTAATATGTCCGTCTGGTACTTAAAACTCATGGTGACGTTTGATCGTTTTCATCAGTCCTGAGGGGCTAAATTTGACCAAAGTTATGAGAAGGTTACTTAATCTGGATGCATTGATTACATTTAGTATTATATTTTGATTTTACAGTCCAAGCGTTCTATAAATTAGATTTCATTGACTGTTTTTTATTTCTGCCTGCTGTAGCTCTTCATATCAGACTTTTGCCTCCTTTAATCTCTTTGAGTCTTCTGAAAAGCATATCACCCAACAGGTGATGCCCTATAGCACAAAAACAGCTAGAAATGTCCATTTTGTCCATTTTCTTTTTACATAATCTTTTTACTTTATTTTATTTTTTTGTATGCGTCCAAACTAGCACTAAACAAACACATAATCTTTTTTTAAATACATTTTGCATACTCTTTTTTTTAACATAAAGAGGCCTAATCCATACGGCTACAATCATACCTTAAACCATTATACCTGTTTGCTACATCTTTGTTACGGTTTCCAGCTATACCCACCTTCCATAGGGATGAATGGTAGATGTGAATGTGCTTAAAGCTCTGGTGTCCAACCTTCAGCCCAAGGACCGCATGCTGCCCTTTGCCACTTTTTATGGGGCCCCTGCAGTCAGTATTGTCTTTTACCTTGTCTAGGTGCTTTCTCAGGCCATTGAAGGTAAAGCATTCTTTAGACTGACTTATTTTATTTATTTCGTCATCTTACTTTTTTCTGTGCTACCCATACTTTTTCACTTTTTATGTTTTTCCCCTTCAGTCTTTTGTAATGGACCATGCTGAAAGAAATATAAGTTGTGTAAGAAATATTTTTTAAGGCCCCACACACACTATTTTTTCCTTCAGATTTACCAAAACCATATAATATGAGGTCAAACCTTAAGAGTTTCGATTTGTATGCAATCAGGCAGGCCCTTGCACTACATGGTTTTGGTAAATCTGAAAACAAAAATCGGCAGAAAATCTAATAGTGTGTATGGGGCTTAAGGGGGCTGCAGGGAGCAGAAATATGGAAGCATTGATTTGTAAAGGGGCAGTAATAGCAGTGATCTCATGTAATGTGTCTCCAGTCCATGACTCCCCAGTCTCCAATCTTATTGCATGTTTGCAGTGCTTTTTATCACTTGCACCATGCCTACTGAGAAAAAGACAAGGGTGAAGCGCCATCTAAGTGCAGTATAAAAACAAGTGGTTTATTTACACTTACATCCATGCCCCAACGCTATCAGCTATAGCCCTGTGGATTGCGGTGGCAGAGCCTGCAGGATGGGATGAGCGGCCGATGTCTGATTCTACATATGATAAGCCTTATTTTACTACACATCCTGTGAGCCTTCTTATTCTTATGTGAATAAACCACTTGTTTTTATATTGGACTTAGATGATGCTCCTCCCTTGTCTTTTTCTCTTGCATTACCTTAAAGAGCAGGCCAAACTCTGAGGATGGCTGCCACAGGTGCAGTTTAACCCTTATGGATGGTTTTTTGAAACCCTTGGACATTCTTTTGTTCTTAACATTTGGACTGTGTTGCATACAGGCTGGACACTGACTACTTTGTGCGCCAGAACATCTTTTGTTTAACCATGCCTGTTAACCATCCCCTGTTGCTTGTCTGAGAGCTTTCTGTAGCATTCCAGTCATTGCATTTTATGTGTTGTGTACGGTCCTTTGGTGATGTCAGAAGCTGCGCTTGAGGCCTCCTGCGTCACGAAGGTTGACCATCACCGACTTATATTAAGAAATTTTAGGGGCTTCCCATAATCACCAATAACTCTTTGTTTCATTGTTCCATATTGTGTTGGAGGCGTGAAAAAGAGCATGTTCTTGGTTGCTATGGGTAACAAGGATAGTACTACCTTTAGATATTGCATTAGGCACTGGTTGTCTTTGCGTGTCAGCACCACGGACAGAGTCGGTGAGCAGATATCACTGAATGGGATGGTGGTGGGTGTTATACACTGATCTTTGTTGAAACTACCTTGCTAATCATAAATTAAGAGATATATTTATGTAATATATATGCAAACCTGCCTAGTTAACATTTTGTTAGAGATGGTATGAAAATGTAGTTTAATAACAAGAAAAGGAGGTAATAGTGGAAGTTGGATATAAATACATTGAAAAAAAAAATGTTTTATTCAGCAAACTTTCTTAACTTCATCTGTTATGATGATACTGAGAAAAAAAGACATGAGAAAAACATGGCTGGGAAGAGATGAGCCAATCACATGAATATGAAATTAGATGTTTATGTTCATTCTTTACCAATGTTGCAAATGTTCATTTTGTGGCAATTGTATAAAACCGTGTCTGCCTGCAGTGGAGAACTGAAAGGCATTTCTTTTTATAGCATTAAATTATAAAATAGTTCTTGCAGCAGTTATATATGGTATATCAATGTTATTAATAAAAGTGGAGGTTTACTTTAAAGACACTCAGGGATAAATAGCCTCCAAAAACCTGCTAATAAGAATGCCAAAGCCATGCTAACACACAAAGCCCTGAAGCTCCCTGATTGCACTGAACGTTGTCATCCTTTTCCTGTCTCCTGCATATTCCCATCAGACAGTGAGACACCACGGGCCATGGTGATTGCTCTGACACTACTTAAAGGAGAAGTACAGCGAAAGCTTGTTTGGCTGTACTTCTCCTGTGGATCACAGGAGTGCAGTTAGTTTTGCACTCCTGTGACCCGCTGTCTGCTGACATCACAGAGCCAGTCCAGATCTTCCTACATGCCTGGAACGGCACCGGCTCAGCCTCTCAGCGAGCCACTGAGAGCCTGAGTCCAGTGCTCCAGTGAGTGAGGAGAGGGCAGAGCAGAGAGCGGAGTTCAGTGGCACGGCCAAAAAGTGGCTGCATCTGATAGGGTTGCAGTCACTGTACCCCCGACAGTTTTTCACTCAGCTCCATTGACTTTTCTCAAGTCAGGTGGTGTTTGCAAGGCCAGTCATGTCTCAAATGTCAGCCAATTCAACATTAGTCTGAAATGTGACCTGCCTGTGGGTCTCAGAGTGTCAGAATTTTGCCTGTCAGATTTCAGATTGCCTCCTCAATTATCAGCCATAATTGTAGGCTTTTGGAGGCTGTTGCAAGTACTGTTTAGCAGAACTTTAGAGACATTTGTCCTATATACAGTCTCTATATACAACTCCACTTCTTCCTCCAGCACACACTTGCCTGCAGAACCCAGCTGGATTACTGTGTGAAGATCTGACAGTCACTCAGTCAGATTAAAGGTAATAGCCCATTACAGGCAGGAACCCGAGGCCCCTTGGTTGTGTAGCAAAACTGCCAACTCACCTGGTTGCAGCTGCCCCTTTACTAGCCATCTAGGCTAGCTTCTAACCCAAAGTCCTCCTGACTGACACTCACCAGCCCACCCAGCTATTAGGAGATCTTCCAGTAGTGCTGACCTGCCCCTGCTGTCCTCTCTCCTTGCTCCCATGCCCCCAGGAAGGACTTCCTTCTTGTGTTATGGCAGGATCCTTCCAGCACCTGACCCCAACCCGAGGTAACCCCCCCCCAGACTAGGGGCCACCCTTGAGGGCCATGACAGCCTCCTCAGCACTCCATCTTCCACCCGACTCCCCTACTGGCATGACTCGTGCCTATTTATGAGGTAGCTTGCCCTCTGCTAGCCCTTTACTGAGGATTGGCTGAGGCCCTCATAGATATTTAAAACAGCTCCTCCTAACTTCCACCCACTGTGTCTAGAACATTCTCCAATGTCCCAGAAAACAGGGGGAGACACCAGAGAGGCTGCTAGAATGAGTCATCCAGCCCTGACTCACTGAACCCTGACCCAGATTCACAGCTCAGCCCTTAGCTAAACTACATTTTTCCTATACTAACAAACCTAACACTACTAGAGGGTGCTACACCTACATTTTATAACTGCATAATATTGTTAACCCTTGAAAGTCTCTTAGGTGATGAAAACACCTTTTTTTTAAAAACAGTAGCTATCTTTTTTGTGAGATTGTAGTGCATGAAATCAAATTAGTTCAAAGTCTTAAGCCGATGATCGATGGTTTAATCGATGGATTAACTTCAGTACAACCAGCCTGCCCATAGATGGATACAAATTTTTTTGATCCATCTATGAGCAGGCTGTACTAAGGTTAATCCATCGATCAACTTCAGTATAACCAGCTGGTCAGTTTTTTTTTTCGCCCTATCATTGCTGGTTGGTATAGTTGCCAATAGTGATGATTGTATTCTGCCAGTGGGGAAGGCTCCGTGTGCTCCCCACCCTCAGAACACAATAGCAGTGTGGTAGGGATTCCCCCATCAACACTGACTGTGTATGTTACAATTTGTTTTCTTTAGGATGCAGCCATCTGAGAAAAACCTATAGGCGTGCTGTGGAGAAGAAAACTTGCTCTATGTGGGAAATCAGTGGTCCCTCTGCAGTGGTAAGACACACCCACTGAGTCAGAGCTAGATTTCTTCAGTCAGAAGGGATCGTTAGCAGAGATGAGCTCAGGCGCGCATAGGCACAACTCTGAACCCACTCAAGCTATCCCACGGGGAAGCTGTCAAAGTTGACAGCCAATTATGGAGGGCGGAGGCATGTATAGTGGCATGTATAGGGGTGTGTATATGTACGGCTGTCAGCTGATAGATTCCCAGCGTGATGAGCTTGGGTGGGTCCAGACTTGTGTCTGAACCACCCAAGCCCAAGCCCAACCGCCCAAGCTCCTCACTAATCATGAGCTATGCTGATTGCAGAACTATATGGCATGTTAGACCTCTGCAGAGAAACCACTGCTCTTTACAAAAAGTGAAGGTCCTTCTCTACAACCTCCAGCTTTTCTGCTTAGGTCGTGGCTGTTTTCTAATGAAAGATAAACTGTAAGACTTTATCCACCTTTTATTTTTATGTACCTGGAATGTATTTAGCTGATTTAAATTGAATGTTTAATTGGACTTCGAACAGGAAAGCCAAGGAGAACATTATAAACATTTACAGCCACAATGAACTGTATACAACTTGTAACTTTCAGCAACACAGATCTTTAGTCCAGGTCTGACGCCCGGGCAGAAGTAGGAAAAACTTTTTCCGAAGGATGTACCAGGTTGTCTCTCTGTTCATAATGTCTTTCCAGCACAATCTCCAGGGAAGGCCCTACCAGATAAAGGACATTACTGTCTTCTGTACATGCAGTTGTCCTGAAAAGCCCGCATTTCCCAGCCGTCCTTATGAATATAAGGCACGTAAGGAAATTTGAAATATATCAACAGGTAGGCCTGGTTGCACAGAATTTCTTGGTGTGAAAATAATGCCAGATAACACTTTTACAAACAACAGTCTGCGCTCTTTCACCTCAATATTCAGACTGCTCTGATTAAATAATCCCCAGCCCTTATTTTTTTTCTTTTCAGCTCGGATCCAACTAGTGTTTCAAGGTCCTTAATGCCATCTCTGTTCCTGGTATGAAGAGAATTCCCTAATGCTGTTTTCATAGCTTGATCAGAATTCTAAAATGGAACAGTTTTCGACCCTGGCTATTTGTATAGAAGGGCCGGCCAGACTATTTTATCCCTAGTTAACCCTTCTCACCATAACACAAGAGGTCTTATTTATCAAAGTGACTGAGGGAAGAATGTACTTGTGGCAACCGAGAGGATTATTTCTTTCTCTCTCACAGTATGGGAGGATAAACAGAATGATCTGATTGGTTACTACTTGAACAGATCTTCCTTCATGGACTTGTAGTGCAGTGGTGATGCATTAGTTATCCAAATGGTTAAAGTGGGCCATCACTCAAAAGTGAAAGCACTGCTCAGCCCTTTCCTCTCCACCAATTTGCAACCTTTTTTTTTTTGGTAACTTTGTTACAGGTACCCAGTTCCACTTCCCTAATTCTCACCTAGGTGGGAATTACTTCATCTTGCCCTTCAGTGCTTTTTGGCCACTGCAAGTGTAGCGATCTGCCTTCTGCAATTGCCTCTCTGTCTAAATTTAGTGTGCATGTTACTGCTAGGCTTTAACCAACTTGAGCTAATGCATACCTTTTCTGGGCTCCGTAGGCTTTACTTAAGCCTGGTGGGTTGATTGCTTCAGCCTGTTCCTGGAAGGAAGTTCCCATACCTCCCAACCTTCTGAGATACGTGGGACACCTTTTAGCACAAAGTGTGTAGGCAAAAGACCCACCCGCTGCAACATCCCCAGTTACGTGGCTTTAATAAGAATTAATAAGCACAAATGGTTGGCTAAACCCAAAAGTTATTTTTCCATCACTATGTTTCCTTTATGCTGGCTTTTAAAATAATAATGTGATAATAAAAAGGTGTGTGAAAGGTTTAGTGTAGTGTACCACTTTATTATAGACGTTCACACATCTGTCCAAAAAAGGTACAAGTTAGGAGGAAAGAGGGACAGAGGGATTTGGTTCCAAAAGAGGGACAGTCCTGGCTTATCTAACCAAGCCAATCCCTGGGCAGCTACATTCAAAGATATAATCAAAGTGAAAATAACATATGAATGAAACACAACAAAATATATAGTGTATAGTGTTTATATAGAGGTGGAGGCACTATCCTATCTTCTGTTGGGCACTTTCCTAGTGGTATTATGCCTGTATACCACCGTGGAGGAATATATTGATACACCAGTTCCAGTATATGAACTTTCTTGGTGTTTTTTTTTTCCATCAAGGACTCTATAGTGTTCTTTTGAGGAAATGCACCATTTTGTATTACTTTCTGTTCGCAGGATTGTTCATTCTTTTGCTGTGTATCATTCATATGTTATTTTCACTGTGATTATTTTTAACCAGCGTGACTTATTTTTGGAATTGTATGTTGTGTGTGTCTCACAAAAGGTTGCAGCAGGTTTATTTTAGATTTCACAGGAACATATCTCATTTATTTTTACATAGATAGCACAGTAATTAAAATTTTTGGTTACATTTCGAAGATATGGCCTGGAGAGATGATAAATGTTTAGGAGCACCTTACTAGAGCTCCCTTTCCACTGGGTCTCTCCATGTGGGAAGGTGAACTGTGTGAAGACTGCTGTTTGAGCTAGGCCTCAGGCCAGGTATTTTTTGTCTGCTTACAGAGGGACTGGAGTGAGTTCTTGGTACGAGAAAAAACAGTTTACTGCTCTCAAAGGTTAACAGATTTATCTGGCTCTCTTCTGTCCATCAGCATTAACTTTTAGCGGTCACTTGCATAAGACCTATTGCTGGCTCAGTACATTTGTTCTCCTCTTTGCATTTTTGGCTATCCTGCAACCCTTAAACGCTCCCTTCTGTATTTGAGTAATGCAATAAATAGTAAAAAAGACCCACAAAATGGAAGCTTGGTTTTTGCCAGGTGAACTGTTGGTGTGCCGTGTGGTTCAAAAACAAGACAGGTAGTCACAGGACACGTAAGTGGACCCAATTATTTCCAGTGGCTCCCTCTGAAGAAATGGCTATGCAAGTATTCCACACTGGGGTCCACATTCCACACTGGGGATCCATAACTACCTGCTCCTCCTGCAGCATGCTGATTTTAACTGACTGCCTTGTGTGTAAGTACAAGCTGGTGGGAGCCAAGGGGGAGCATACATATAAATGTATGTGTATAACCTTTCAACTTTTAACTTTTTACATTTTTCAACTTTTTAGTTGTATCTGACTCTCAGCAATGTCCGATAAGCTGGAAAGGCTTTCCCAAGAAATTTTCTTGGCAAATTTTTTATGAGGTTGTTCATCGGGTCTTTCCTCGACTCTCTCCAATTGCTCAGGCTTGAAACTGGCATGCAGAATGAAATAACACATGTGCATAGCTAGTTTGCACACCCTTACTAGTACCAAAAAGAGGAGCCAATAAACCTATTAGCACCTATTTGGAGTATAGGAAGCCCATGCAAACACAGGGAGAAGATCACACCCCATGCAGAAAGTGTTATGGCCAAGATGTGGGCCAGGGATCCCAATTCTGCAAGGCATTAGTGCTAACCACTAAACTACTATGCCGCCCCAATGAAAACCGATGCTGACAGATATGAAGTGCTGTCATCTTGAGGTACCTACACGTACCCACAAGTGCCTAAAATCTAAGGTCCCTATCTCATGTGCATACATACTAGGGCCAATTTAGACCTGAGACAATTAACCAACCATCCTGTCATTGGAGTGCAGGAGGAAATCACAGTACCCTGAGGAAACCCACACAAGCAGAGGGAGAACATGAAGCCAGTACTCATACCAAGCATTATAATCCATCTTGTACTGCATTACTTTCTGTACTTTAAAATTTGTTTGGTCCTTCGTTTATAAGATAAGCTCAGAATTTCTTCCTAGGTCATAAATATAGAGATCTGAACAGCTCTACCATTAGAAACAATTAGAAGGTTTGTATTTAGGCTGGAGCTCTTCTGTAAAAAATCCCCAGCTATTTGTTTGTGCCCATGTTTACATGAATAGGGTCATATAAGCCTTTTTCCTATTGTTTATCATATGTGGCATGCTAATATCACCCAGTGGTTACTGCTTCTCCCTGATTTCATTCCAACTCACTTAAACAGACCCACCCCGTAGAACAAAGTTTATTTAGCCTGTTTTCATTCTGCAAGTCGAATTGCATTAAACCCGGTTGTGTGTCATCGCAGGGAGTTCCATTCCGCAGACAGAGAGCCTGAAAGTCGGCAATGAGTTAGGATGACCACCAGGGATTGCCATAGAAACCACAAAAACCAAACGAAATGAAAGGCATAATAACGCCTTCATCTTTCGGAATTTCGGACAAGGAAAAAGAAAGGTTTATTCTGGGGAAACAAGGACGCCTCGCTGTGTGAATGCAGCACAACATGCCGATGGATGCCAGCTGAGAAAGTTAATTAAGAAAGAAATAATTGTGTGCAGCAAAATGTATTAGAAATGATATTATGTGAGGTTAGCATAGAAAACCACATGACATAGAAGTGAGTTTGTCTTAGGTTTAGTGGTGTATGATGCACTTCCAGACTCTATGTCCTTACTGATTGACTTCTGGGAGAGATGGAAACATTCTTTAAAGGGCCACTACACATAAAGCATATGTTGGTTTGTGCAGGAGAGTTTTTTTCCTTTAAGTCAAACTCTACCCAAACAGCTAAATGAAAAACCAAAATACAGAAATTAATTTTCCTGCATCTTAAAGCAACTTTGTCAATACCATTTACAAACTGAAACACAACTAGCCTGCCAAAGACCACCTTTCAAGTTTATTTACAGCCAAAACCTTTTTATTAGTTTTGGATAGAGAGGGGAAGGATTAGAACCCCTGTTCATGGAATTCATCATGTGTGTCTTCCGGAAGTGAAAACTGTCGGGAAGATTTACTGAAACCGGTGCACACGAAATATGGTGCAGCTGTGCATTGTAGCTAATAAGCCTCTAGGTTTTATCGTCAAGACCTAATTGAACAAGCTGAAGTTAGTAACTGATTGGTTGCTATACACAGTTGCACCAGTTTTAGTTAATTCCTCCCATTAAATCAAACAAGTATTTAAAGATGACTTTCTTGTTCTCCTTGCCTGCAGATTCAACATAGACACAGAAGTCTGACTTGAAACAATGCAGTATTTATGCCTCATGCACACAGGGCGTTTTTACTGCCGCTTTTAGCAGGCATTTTTTTTTTTTTTTTACAGCTTCAAAACGCCTCTCCATGTTTTTCTAGGTGTCCTTGCACACATAGGCTCTTAGGAACTATATGTGGTATAGGTGTTTTCAAGCTGTAAAAAAAAAACAGGCCCACCGTGTTCTGGAGCAGCGTTAAGCTGTAAAAACATCTGCTGCGCCTAAACGCGTGTTAACGCTGTATACAGCGTTAAGTCGCATCAAGCATTTCTAAGCTGTAGTAATTGGATTCGGGAGTGGAAAATAGAAGAGGGCCGAGAAACGCTGCTGATTGTGGCTAAACGTGCAAAAACGCCAATGCAAAACTTCTAAAAGCGCGTTTTCACAGTCGCTTTTTCCTGGCATTGTATTGGCTTTGCAGCTTGTTCCTGTTAACGCCCTGTGTGCGTAAGGCCTTACACTGACCTAGTCTTAAAGTGGTTGTAAACCTCACACCATGTCCGTTGAACTGTGTTAATCTGTACAGCATGCAGGCTGGTATGAATGAGCCCTTAAAGGAGAAGTTGGGCCAAAGCTATTTTGACCTTATTTCTCCTAGGAGTTCACTTCATTTTGCACTCCTGTGACCCATTTTTGTCCTACACTAAAGCCGTTGGCTGACATCACTCAGCCAGTCCAGGCTCTGGAAAGGTCGCGACTTTACAGTCAGGATCCACCCAAATTCCTGGACCAGCAACTGGCCCAGCCGCTGAGAGTCTGAGCCAGACTCTCCCACCCCCTCAACAGCTCGGCGCTCCAGTGAGTGCTGGAGGTGCAGAGCAGAGAGTCGGTGACTGATAGTCACCGGCTCTCTGCTCACTGAAGACAGAGAATTGAGTGATCAGCGTTTTTTTATCGCTCAGTTCTCGGTCTTAGAGGCGGTGGGGGACAGCTGCAGCTGGGATAAATGCAGCAGCCATATAGGTGAGTATGATTGTTTATTTTTTTGTATTCCCAAACTTCTCTTTTAATTATTTTTTTTTTTAATGAATACATACAGTGCTTCCGGAAAGTATGCGCAGCGCTTCACTTTTTCCACATTTTGTTATGTTACAGGCAAGCCTTATTCCAAAATGGATTAAATTCATTATTTTCCTCAAAATTCTACAGACAATACCTTATAATGACAATGTGAAAGAAGTTTGTTTGAAATCTTTGCAAATTTATTAAAAATAGAAAAAGAAAAAAATCACATGTAGATAAGTATTCTCAGCCTTTGCTCAATACTTGAAGCACCTTTGGCACCAATTACAGCCTCAAGTCTTTTTGAGTATGATGCTACAAGCTTGGCACACCTATTTTTTGGGCAGTGATGCTGCCACCATTATGCTTCACTGTAGGTATTCGCCAGGTGATGAGCGGTGCCTGGTTTTACACAGACATGACGCTTGCCATTCAGGCCAAAGAGTTCAATCTTTGTTTCATCAGACCAGAGAATTTTGTTTCCTATGGTCTGAGAGTCCTTCAGGTGTCCTTTGGCAAACTCCAGGCGGGCAGTCATGTGCCTTTTACTGAGGAGTGGCTTCCGTCTGGCCACTATACCATAAAGGCCTGATTGGTGGAGTGCTGCAGAGATGGTTGTTCTTCTAAAAGGTTCTCCTCTCTCCACAGAGAAATGCTGGAGCTCTGTCAGAGAGACCATCGGGTTCTTGGTCACCTTCCTGACTAAGGCCCTTCTCCCCCGATCGCTCAGTTTGGCCGGGCAGCCCGCTCTAGGAAGAGTCCCGGTGGTTCAAAACTCCTTCCATTTACGGATGATGGAGGCCACTGTGCTCATTGGGACCTTCAATGCTGCAGACATTTTTCTGTAACCTTCTCCGGATCTGTGCCTGGATACAATCCTGTTTCAGAGGTCTACAGACAATTCCTTGGACTTCATGACTTGGTTTGTGCTCTTACATGTACTGGTAACTGTGGGACCTTATATAGACAGGTGTGTGCCTTTCCAAATCAAGTCCAATCAAATGAGTTTACCACATGTGGGCTCCAATCAAGTTGTAGAAATATCTCAACAATGATTAGTGGAAACAGGATGCACCTGAGCTCAATTTTGAGTGTCATGGCAAAGGCTTTGAATACTTATGTACATGGGATTTTTTATTTTTAAGAAATTTCTAAAGATTTCAAACAAACTTCTTTTACATTGTCATTATGGGGAATTGTTTGTAGCATTTTGAGGAACATAATGCATTTAATCCATTTTGAAATAAGGCTGTAACATAACAAAATTTGGAAAAAGTGAAGCGGTGTAAATACTTTCCGGATGCACTGTACCTGAACTACCTGTACTTCAACCTGAAGTTCACCTTCATTTAAGTATCTTACTGCTTAAACCTATTAAATCCCTCAATGAGGATCTCCAGCATCTGCAGTTTGAGATGTTAAAAGTGACTATGTTCAGTGAACCTTGTAATGTTCTTCCATTTTATTTTTCCTCCAAAAACTGCAGTGAACTATAACCTTACATTTTCCATGGCATCGCCAAATTATTTTAGGGACATTAAACATCGCTCAGTTACATTACGCTTTTGTGGTTCTCAACACAGAACTCTCTAATTGAGCCCACTTAGCTAAACTGCGGTTTAAATGGATTATGTTAATGTGTCTGTCTCATCCATTTCTTCTCAGTGCGTAAAGCTGTTAGTTTAACATTAGCAAATTGCTTCCCAAGGAAAATGAAAAGTCAGTGAGGCATGGAAAAAAAGCAAAATTTTACCGTTCTTGGCCGATTTTCTGCAAAGGGCGGGGAGAGCTGGTGACATTAATCATAAAGTTCATCGGCGGAGGCAAGAAAGTGTGCCAGCATTTCCCTTTCTCTGTTAAAGTATTTGCATGCCTACTGTCTTGGTTTGGGTTCAAATAACTCATCCCTCTTTTCTTCAGGTTAGGCCCACTTTTTGTATGTTGGACAAGTTTGATACTGGAAATGTTATACCTTAATTTGGCTTCTTTTTCTTAAAGCTAAACTCTTTGTGAATATTTACAGTAGTTGAGCTTGGACCAATGTAAGTACTGTATGCATATCTGATACCTGAGGGGATGCTGGTGCTACTACAGTGATAGCCATGATCTTCCAGGTCTTGTGCGAGTGGCTTCCCTTCTGCAAAATGACCACAGGTGGTCACTAGATTGGCACTGACACCATTCATAGTATACCTTGTGTGTTTTTTTTTTTCAATGAATGCAAAGTGTTCTCTGATTGAACAAGGTGGTGATCGTCATGTCACTGCCCCACCTCTCCACCTTATATGAGATATGCATAATCATATGTATGAGATATGCATACTTGGACTGCTGGACCCATGTAGGTATGCAATATATGTATACAGTATATATATCATACCTGGAGTTCATTAATAAAACCTTACTCCTGCCAATTCCTTTTTAGTTTTGGATAGAGTGGGGAAGACATAACACTTCTGTCAGTTTTCCTTTGAGCCTGTGACCCCATTGGAGGGATTTTCCCTAACTTCCTTTCCCTCTGATGTCCACATAAAAATGAAGGGTGAGGTTGTCATGAGGACAGGGATGCAGTGCGCCGACCTAACCAACCAATTGGTTAAAGGTTAGAAGGGCACCAAAGATTGTAACAGGGTCATGGTAGCAGGTATTGTAAGACTTTAGAATCTGAAAAGATATTTCACAGGGTAGGACGGTGGTTTAGTGGTCAGTACTTGTGCCTTGCAGATTGAGGTTCTTGGGTTTCGAATGTTGGCCATGACACTATCTGTATAGAGTTTGTATATTCTCCTGGTGCATGTGTGGGTTTCCTCTGGGAAATCTGGTTTTCTCCCACACGCCAAAGACATGGTGATTGGTTAATCATCTAATTTGGCCCTAGTATGTGTGGGTCTGAAAATCCCAACTGCAGTCTCTTATGGCAGACCCTGGTAACACTCTGCTGAGTGACCAGTGCAGCTCTGATATATATTCAGGTGCACCATCCAGCTGCAGTAACTGTCAAACTCTTATAGAAGGTAAGTATTATAGAGAACGCTGCTTATTTATTGAAAAATATCCTGGATTATGTATTAAGCAGTCCAGCATAATATAGTATTAAGTAGTCCAGTATTATGTTAGTATTAAATAGTCCAGTATTTATATAGTATTAAGAACTTATTAAACTGGAATTCAGTTTAATGCCAAAGCGACCTTAACATACAATCCCTTTCCCCAAGCCCTATTCTGCTGCCCTGCTCAAGAAGACTCTGTGCTAAAAGAATGGAGGTCCAATACCAGTAACTGATTCGTCCTGCTGGCCCAAAAAAATATATTGTGGTACTGAATTTAGCTCCCAACTCTCTTCGTTTAGTGCTCTGCACTATAAAACAATAATACCTGTGGATAGCCACTTTCATGTATACATGAGACAACTTCAAAACCATTTGCTTATGGAGTCTATTGTACAATGGCAAATAAAACGTCATATAGAAAGAATTCATAGGGTACTAATTAGATTATTTCTCACAGAAAATTTATAAAAAAAGAGTATGCAGGAATACACAATACCAGTTAAGACCCCCAAAAAACACACATACGTACTATTGTCCAATTTTCGCAGCAATCTGCTTATTCTCTCTATTCTCTTTGCCATAACAAGTAAAGACAAACATATCAATGGATGGATATTCTGGATGTCCATAATCTGCCAACAGTTGAGGCTAAAGCTGGACATACACCAGTAAAATTTAGGAAAAAAATAGTTTTCAAAATATTATTTTGAGCTGCTTCATATATACTACACTTTTGCTTTCACAGAGCTTCTGCTCATTTCCGAAGCTCTAGAGCAGGGATATGCAATTAGCTGACCTCCAGGTGTTGCAAAACAACAAGTCCCATCATGCCTCTGCCTCTGGGTGTCATGCTTGTGGCTGTAAGAGTCTTGCTATGCCTGGGACTTGTAGTCCTGCAACAGCTGGAGGCCCGCTAATTGCGTATCCCTGCTTTAAAGCAACTGCTCTAGCAGAGTGCAACTGCAGTATGCAAAGTGCATGGCCTATTTGCCTTTAGTAAATCAACCCCTATGTGTCCATGTTAATCACCCACTCCTGAACGCCTAAGAATCAGGTTCAGGATAGGAATGTTTTGACCGCCGGCCGCAAAAGAGGTAAAATTGTGGTGCGGCCAGCGGTCATAATAGGCTATGTGTACATGAAGCCTAAGGCCAGGTTCACATATGTGCAGCTGCAGTTTTCAGCTCGGGGTCCGGTGCGTTTCTGTTCACCGGTTCATGTGCGATTCAGGTCCGAATTTTTGCCTGAACTGGTCCCAAAAATGCACAGGACCCTTTTGGAAACTGCACCGCAGCAGCCCCGGCCATGTATGAACCGGCTCCATTGAGAGCCGGTCACATTTGCATGTCATGCGAATTGGATGCAGTGAACCCAGCCTAATAGTTAATGGGATCAAATTGATGAGCATTTTTAACTGTTGAAACAAGGAAAATTGAAAAAGGGTGGAAAATGTTTCTTGAATCAGCAAACTGTGAATGAATGTGGTCTTCATTTGGGAAAATTTGTATTTTTTGTAATGCCCATGTGCCTTCCAAAAACAAACATTCAATTTGAAATAATGGCATGGCAATCAAACAAAATATTTCAGGGTTTTCGTACAAATTTTGTCTATAATAGTTAGATAATAATAATTATTTGATCCCCTGCAGATTTTGTACGTTTACCCACTTACACATAAATTAAGGGTTTATAATTTTTATCATTCGTGTATTTTAAATGCTAGAGACAGAATATCAACCAAAAATCCAGAAAAAAACAAATGAAACAAATGCTATAAATTAAGTTGCAGTTCAGTGAGTAAAATAAGTATTTGATCCCCAGGAAAAACATGACTTGGTGGAGAAACCCTTGTTGGCAAGCACAGAGGTAAGACATTTCTTATAGTTGGAGACCAGGTTTGTTCACATCTCAGGAGGGATTTTGGTCCACTCTTCTTTACAGATCTTCTCTAAATCCTTATGGTTTCTTGGCCAAAGAAAAAAGGGAATATTTGGGACTTTAAATGAGACACAACAGGGAATATTGCGCCTCCATCCCTGGTTGCTTTTGCAAAAAAGAGGGGGGGAGGGGGGGACTTTAGATGAGGTGCGTGGGGTAGAGCCAAACAAAACCATATACATATGTAAAAAATTGTATTCTTTATTAGACCAAAGATAGGGCATGGATCAACCCATATAAACGCATAATAGCACAATGGCATATAAAATACAAAGTATCAACATACATATTGAGTATAGTCACCAACATGACACAGAAATTAAATATTATACATCACAGTTCTCCAAATGGAGTAGGCATAACATTATATCAGGGTGGTAAAGCAATAAAAAACATCTAGAATCATGAATATGAGATGGATGTATCAAAATAAGCTTGATGACGTTTCATGGACTTCTATCCACTCATCAGGAGCAAGTGCATCCATATACTATAAAGGGGATAAAAAAATCACCATTAAGTTTGATATAACCACAAACTGGAGGGGTAGAGGGATTAAAGATGATGATGAAGGTTTCTTGGCTGTCTCTTGGCAATTTAAAGTTGCACCTCCCTCCATAAATTTCCTATAGGATTAAGGTTTGGAGACTGACTAGGCCACTCCATGACCTTAATGTGCTTCTTCTTGAGCCACCCCTTTGTTGCCTTGGCGGTATGTTTTGGGTCATTGTAATGCTGGAAGACCCATCCACGACCCATCTTCAGTGTTCTGGCTGAGGGAAGGAGGTTCTCATCCAAGATTTTACAATACATGGCCCCGTACATTGGCCCCTCAATGCGGCAAAGTTGGCCTGTACCTTTAGCAGAGAAACAGCCACAAAGCATACTGTTTCCACCTCCATGCTTGACTGTAGGGATGGTGTTCTTAGGGTCATAGTCAGCATTTTTCTTCCTCAAAACACGGATTGCATGAAACCTACTTGGATATGACCTTCATCAGCCTCTAAGCAGAAGCAGTACAAGAGCCAATCAGTTCATCTTCAGTGCTCATGCGCTTACAAGGGATATTCTGATAGGAGGAGAGAGAGCAGAATGGCAGTAAGATGAGCTCATCGGTGTGCTGCTTCTCCTTCACTGTCCAATCGCATGCTAGTTTCTTAATTGCAGTTGTGTCACCTACTTGTGTTACTTAATTACAACTGAGAAAAATAAGGTCTCTGCCAGACAGGGCTGTGCTAAGTGGCAGAGCTGTGTGAATTGCAGAAATGTAGGGACAAAAATACAACTCCTTTTGGCAGGTAAGATAGTTCCCTTATTTGTATTTCATCTGTGTATTTGGATGTTTGCCTGGAGTTCAGCTTTAATTTCCTCCATTTATTTTCTTTTTTTGCACCACTAAAGTACAGTGTACCCAGAACATTAACAAGGAATATTCTGTAAAGTAAGAGAACCAGTGAAATGTTACCAGCTTCATTTCATTGAGGACTAGCAGGCAGGATAAATGACAGACTGGCTTTGTATTTACCCTGTCAGCTACAGAATGGAGTTTTTTTACCCCTCAGCCAGGGAATAATTTGTCCAGATGAATAGAGCCATTCATTAGTTAGAGTGCTTCACTAATTGTGTTTGAAAGTCTAAAAGCAAACCACAAGCAGGCGAGAGAAACTAATGCCATAGCAACTCTGTAGTGATAAAAATTATTCCAGTCAGTGAAAAGCGAATTAGTAAAGTTCAGGGAAGGCTCTCTGACCCGAGTTTGCAGGGTAGTACAATGAGAAATGTTAACTTTAGACAAGATTTCCAATATCTTACCAGTTCTCTCATCTATGGTATGACATTTAAAGTGGAACTTAAGTTAAAAAAAAAAAAAACACCCTCTAGACCGCATAGGTAGGTAGGTCCACTATTATCTAGACCCCCAAATCCCCAGCCTGACTGACCCTGGCCTACCTCTTTCATTCATTGGATTTCAGTTCTTTGAATCATGGAGGTGCAGCATCACATGCAGGCATAGGGGGGCTCTACATGCAAATGCAACCTGCCTAAGAATGCCAACTTTTTCAAATTGACGTCCACCTATCTAGGCATTTTGAGATTTACATAACTCCTTCCAAGAGCCAACCCACTGCTTGCATTAATGCTGAGGGGCCTTTAGAGGAATACTGAAGCAGGGTCCTGTGTAGTTTTTCATGGCTGCCAGCCCCTCATACTAGCCATGATTTGCCTGCATTGCAAAGAGAATCAATGAGAAGAGAAGATACCCAATAATGACATCACTGTTAAAAAAAGGTATGTAATTAAAATGGAAAAGTTATATTGAAAAATGTCTTGTTGATGGGGGGGGGGGAGGGCTGAGAGAAGACAAAATATAATCAGATTGACCTCTTGCCGTTCATTTATTGCATACAGTGCCTTGAAAAATTATTCATACCCCTTTCCACATTTTGTCATGTTACAACCAAAAACGTAAATGTATTTTATTGGGATTTTATGTGATAGACCAACACAAAGTGGCACATAATTGTGAAGTGGAAGAAAAAAGGTTAAATGGTTTTCAATTTTTTTTTTTTACAAATCAATATTTGAAAAGTGTGGTGTACATTTGTATTCAGTCCCCTTTAATCTGATATCCCTAACTAAAATCTAGTGGAACCAATTGCCTTCAGAAGTCACCTAATTAGTAAAAAAGAGTCCACCTGTGTGTAATTTAATCTCAGTATAAATACAGCTGTTATGTGAAGCCCTCAGAGGTTTGTTAGAGAACCTTCATGAACAAACAGCATTACGAAGGCCAAGGAACACACCAGACAGGTCAGGGATACAGTTGTGGAGAAGTTTATAGCAGGGTTAGGTTATAAAAAAATCCCAAGTTTTGAACATCTCACAGAGCACTGTTCAATCCCTCATCCGAAAATGGAAAGAGTATGGGACAACTGCAAACCTACCAAGACATGGCCGTCCACCTGAACTGACAGGCCGGGCAAGGAGGACATTAATCAGAGAAGCAGCCAAGAGGCCCATGGTAACTCTGGAGGAGCTGCAGAGATCCACAGCTCAGGTGGGAGAATCTGTCCACAGGACAACTATTAGTCATGCACTCCACAAATCTGGCCTTTATGGAAGAGTGGCAAGAAGAAAGCCATTGTTGAAAGAAAGACATAAGAAGTCCTGTTTGCAGTTTACGAGAAGCCATGTGGGGGACACAGCAAACATGTGGAAGAAGGTGCTCTGGTCAGATGAGACCAAAATTTAACTTTTTGGCCTAAAAGCAAAATGCTATGTGTGGTGGGAAAACTAACATTGCACATCACCCGGAACACACCATCCCCACCGTGAAACATAGTGGTGGCAGCATCATGTTGTGGGGATGCTTTTCTTCAGCAGGGACAGGTGGAGCTGATCAGAGTTGAAGGGAAGATGGATGGAGCCAAATACAGGACAATCTTAGAGGAAACCTGTTAGAGTCTGCAAAAGACTTGAGACTAGGGTGGAATTTCACCTTCCAGCAGAAAAATGACCCTAAACATACAGCCAGAGCTACAATGGAACAGTTTAGCTCAAAGCATATTCATGTGTTAGAATGGCCCAGTCAATGTCCAGACCTAAATCCAGTTGAGAATCTGTGGCAAAACTTGAAAATTGCTGTTCACAGACGCTCTCCATCCAATCTGACAGAGCTTGAGCTATATTGCAAAGAAGAATGGGCAAAAACTTCACTCTGTCTAGATGTGCAAAGCTGGTAGAGATACCCCCAAAAAGACTTGCAGCTATAATTGCAGCGAAAGGTGGTTCTACAAAGTATTGAATCAGGAGGGCTGAATACAAATGCACGCCACACTTTTCACATATTTATTAGTAAAAAAATGTTGAAAACCATTTATCATTTTCCATCCAGTTTACAATTATGTGACACTTTGTCAATAGGAAGTAGTGATATGGGTAGGTGAAAATGACAAGGAAATGGCACCAACATCCCTGTAGATAAATGTAAACAAGGGAATTTTTTGGCGGGATTTTTGAGGTACGGTAGAGTAGGCTGTCGACTACCATACCCATCAGCAATCGCTCACCCATATGAAGATCTTTTGCCTGTGACTCAATGTCAAGTCAAGAAAGACCGTCACTGGGTAGTGCACATAGGAAGACGCCAAATAGGGCCTGAAAGAATTGTTCGGCTGGAATCTAGCCGAGAGAGTAGTGCAGGAATTTTAATAAATTAAAATATCTTAAGTGAAAAATGTAATTTAAATAAATCTAATATAAATAATAGTTTAGGTGAAGGGGAGTGAGGGAAGGGGACGGAGAGAGAACTGGGATGGGGAAAATAAGGTTAATGGGAGATGAGGAGGGGAGGGGAGGAAAGGGTAAGATTGAAAAGAAAGGAGGGGGGGGGGGGGTTGAAAAGGTGAGTGTGCTGGGTGGGTTCCTTCCACTTCACAATTATGTAACACTTTGTGTTGGTCTATAAAATCCTAATAAAATACATTTACATTTTTAGTTGTAACATGACAAAATGTGGAAAATGTCCAGGGGTATGAAAACTTTTTCAAGGCACTGTATGTGCAATGGAACAGGAGGGGGGCTTTAATAAGCAGATTAAGGGATGAGTTCACCTTTACTGTACATAAAAAATTATAAATGCACATTTTTTTGCATGAAAAAAATATGCATTTATTATTTTTTTGTTAGGGACCTGTAAAGCATTGCACCCACGATCAGCAGATCGTGGGTGTAATGCCACAGTTCTGCAGACTGTATCTTGCTCCGATACGAGCATGAAGTTACACTTGAGACAGGAAGCTCAATGAAGTACCATGGCGCTCAACAGCACCTTGGTAGTTCATTGAGAACTACAAGCCAACCGCCACAAATGCTGTCGGACCTTGTAGTTTTTCCATTCACAGAACACTGTGAATGGATGACGCAGCCGGGTGAGCGGAGACCCACACAGCCATGTATTTTTTTAGATTGTGACAGCTAGCTGAGGGAGAAGATCCCCCAATAGCTGTCAGAATGGGGGATTGGGGAGAGTGGGAGCGGGTGCATATGTTACATGTTACACCCTGAATATGGGTGTAACATGTTACAAAAGGTGAACTTATCCTTTAAGCTCTTGTGAACCATGTAATGCAGAAATGCAGTGAAAAAGAGGGTGGACTTAAATGCCCACACCCTGCAAATATGCGTCCATGGCAGCCAAGGTTTCTGTGCTAAGAGAACGCAGCACAGTGATCGAGCTATCACTGACGGTTCCTGGTTTCTGGTTATGATGAGGAACTGATGGGACAGTCACAGTTATTACATTACCAAGTAAGTATAAGAACCTAGTTAAAAGGCTGCCAGAAAGGGGGCAGGGAGGGGTAAAAATATACAATAGACCTAAAATAATTACCTTAGCTGCAGACACCACCACTCCTGAATCCTAGAACAGCTAGGATAGGATAAAAAAAACTAGTCGTTTCATCCTGTGATACACTACTCAAGGGGAGGATTGGTTAGCCTTAACTTACATCCTCCTCCTTCAACAGAGATCACGTGATCAAATGCCTATACTCTGGAGCAGCAGTTTTAGCCCAGAAGGTGAGTATTTTAAGTCTTCTGCAGAGCTGTGGTTGGGCAGAGTAGCAGAGGGATGTTTAGAATTTCTTTTGTGAACCTATTAGGGTAACTGTTATCTGTCCCAAGGTTCACACATTTGTTGCTAAGTTTGACAACTAGTGCTGGGAGTTGCCATTGCCTGAATCGTTAAGGTGCCCATAAATCAGTAAATTATTAAGCAGAGCAGGTCATGATGTTGAGCCTAGTAATGCTGGCAATTAGTCTTAGGCTACCCCAAATCTGTCAGGTTTGCCTACTGACTGATTCTGCTGTAGATTGGTCTGTATGTAGTTGAGAATGGCCCATGGGTACTTTGAGGTTCTGAGTATCCAACACCCTAAGCAGCTAGGTGCTGGGTATCCAACACCCTAAACAGCCACAAATAGATCATTTATTCCTTTAAAGTTTTAGTCCATAGTTCAGTTATGACTTGTACGCTCCAACTGCTCCCCTCTTCATGGAGGTTCAGTTTTCCCACTGTATGCTGTACTGTAAAAAAAATTAAATAACCACTCCAAAATCCTCCCTTTAAAAGCTCATTGCTCCCAAAACTAACTTTCAGTATTTTATGGATACTGGAAAATTAACTACCTAAAAATTGTTATATCTCTCTGGGACTCAATTGATGAGATCTCTGCACTTGCTGGGTTCCCTGGTCTGCACTCCCGCTGTATAGGGATGAGATTCACGTTTGACATTAACATAGATCAGTGGTGAATTCTGCGGGTTTGAGATTTATTGTTCCAGCAAATTATGATGCAGATTCACTTGGGAACATTTATTTTAAACAATATTACATTAAATGGCCTTTAAACTATGGCCAGTAGTTTTAGAAGAGCCAACAAGGGGCTTTTACTATAAAAAGGGGGGGGGGGGGCAGCCATAGTGTCAGTGAATTGGAAGCTGTTTGGGAAAATAAGCTTTTATTAGAGGCGGGTTTATTATAGGGGGCTTTTATTACTTTTATTTTGTGGTTGATTTGAGGTCATTAGTCACTTTTAGCTGCTCTCCCATTCATAGAAAATGAGGCTTCCTTTAAAAAATATGTAATTTCGTTTAAGGGGGCGGTATTTTGGGGTTTTCATTTATTTTGGAGGTATATTATTTTATGTTAGGGCCTTTTATTTTAGGTTTTTGTTTTTCAGCATGACTTCCCTTTAAAAAGTGGGCATTTGTTTCAATGGTGGTATTTTGAGCGTTTTGTTTCTTTTTTTATTTTTTTTTTTATTTATGTTTGTAGAACCTTTTTTAAGTTTGTGTGCTTAAAAGATCTGATTTTTTAAACTCCTTTTTGTTATCAGTACGCCACTACATCATTTAAAAGTGCAGCATTCATATGATCTGATTTTTTAAACTACTTTTTTTTATCACTATGCCACTACATCATTTAAAAGGAAAAAAAAATACTAAGTGCAAATATAGTGTGCACCTAAACCATTTCACATTATACCTCTCCAATTATGCGCACTCCTCATCCCTACAGATAAAATAAAAGTTAGGCATATATCAGTTAAGACTATTATCCCCAATTCAGGCTCACAGCATGATGTCCGGTGCATCCCTGTTCACTGATTCAGGTGCGAATAAGGTCCAAATTTTTGCTTGAATTCACACCTGAATCAGACCAGGAGACGCACAGGACCTTTCTTGAATGCTGTATGAACTGGCTTCATTGAGAGCCAGTCACACTCTCCTGTCATGCAAATTGGATGTGAACCCGGCCTAAAACTTCACTGCTAGTGGCCAGTTTTACACTGCTGTAACCTCTGCAGTATCTTTATTATTGCACTAAAACCCAAACCTGTCGTCTTTATCTCTAATAATTTGGGCCTAGCCATGCTCATCAAAAGTGGAAAACAACGTTGCTGTCAGCCGATTAATAGGCAGAGACCCGGGAGAGCAGCTGTTCTTGTGCACATCACTGGATCGCAATGAGGCTTGAGTAAGTATAAGAGGGGCTGCGGAAGGAGCTGCATACTAAAGTTTTTTTTACCTTCATGCATAGAATATTGAATATTGACGTCCTTTTATCCCCACAAATAGAGATTTCTTTTGATGGTATTTGATCACCTCTGCGGTTTTTATTTTTTGCGCTATAAACAAAAAAAGCGACAATTTTGAAAAAAATGCATTATTTTTTACTTTTTGCTATAATAAATATCCCCAAAAAATATATAAAAAACATTTTTTTCCCTCAGTTTAGGCCGATACGTATTCTTCTACATATTTTTGGTAAAAAAAATCGCAATAAGTGTATATTGATTGGTTTGAGCAAAAGTTATAGCGTCTACAAAATAGGGGATAGATTCATGGCATTTTTATTAATAATTTTTTTTTTTACTAGTAATGGCGGCAATCTGCAATTTTTATCATGACTGCGACATTATGGAGGACACATCGGACACTTTTGGCGCTATTTTGGGACCATTCACATTTGTACAGCGATCAGTGCGATTAAAAATGCACTGATTACTCTGTAAATGTGACTGGCAGTGAAGGGGTTAACCAGGAGGGGGCGCTGCAGGGGTTAAGTGTGTCCTAGGGAGTGATTCTAACTGTGGCGGGCGTGGCTATGTGTGACACGACACTGATCACCGCTCCTGATTAGAGGGAGCATGATCAGTGTCCTGTCACTAGGCAGAACAGGGAAATACTTGTTCACATTAGCATTTCCCCATTCTTCCTCTCTGTGAGACGATCAGATGGTCGGACTCACGGATCTTGCTGCGGGAACGCGCGCGCCTGCTATCCAGGCCTCGCGAGATCACGTTCAATAACGTGATTTCGCGCAGCGGAGCCAACCTGCCGCAGTAAATCTGCGGCGGCTGGTCCGCAATCGGTTAAATAAAACATCATTTTTGTTTGGGCTCACCCTTTAATGGAACAACAGGTGAGTGGTGCTGAGAACTCAGGTGCATAGATCTATTTGCTTTAGCCGCTCAAAATAAGAGGCTAGCCGCTCAGCCCATCAGCTGGTGACTACAGTGCGAGTGTCAGAAACCATGAATCAGACTGAGACAGAAGTAAAGTTAAATCACACTTGTTTAATAATACAAAAAGGTAAACCAAGAAAACGTAGTCAAAACATAGCCAGAGTTCAGGAACCGGAACGGATAGTCAGACAAGCCAAAACGTCAGGGAGCCAGAGATGAGCGTAGTAGAACAGCAAGCAGGATCTGGAGCCAGAAGGAATGTCAGCCAAGCAAGTCTTTAACAGGTACACAGGAGAGCGTCTCTAGAGATGTGACCATGGTGAAGGCAGAGTATCAGAGAAGTACTTACCAAGGCCGAAATGCCGAGAGCGGTTCACCCTTGCGACTAAGCACAGTCCGCCCCTGGAGATGAGACAGGGAGTGGATGCATGAAGAGGCACAGGCTACCTCAGGGAGCAGGAGGTGGCTGACGTGAAGTCCTTAGTAGAGGGAGGCAGCTGTGCAGCAACTGGCAGGTGGATGATTTGCTGAAGCGGGTACAAGAGAAAGTCCAGAACCAGGCTGAGGGTCAAACACACACAGGATAAGTATAATCACAGCAGGCTGAGGTATGTGGCAGTAAGACACAAGGATAGTCCAGGATACAGGCAGAGGTTCAAGGGCAAGGAGACAGCAGGCAAATCCGGGTCACAGGCCAAGGGTCAAACATTGGAGAAGAGCAGAGGTCCGTGTAACAAGCCAAGGGTCAGGTTCAGGAGACAAGCAGAATAGTCGAGGTCAATCCGGGTCAAAAATGGCTAATCAGGTCACAACAGGAAGCAGAGATATCACAAGAAGCTGAAGACAAACCAGCAATTGATCTGTGTGTCAGAGTCCCCTTTGTAGGCCAGCCCAAGGATAACGTAGGGCGTGCGCTATTGCGCATGCGCGTGCGGTGGAATGCCGGCATGCGCATGCGCCGGAGCACCATTCCGCCGCGCATGCACGCAGGAACACGGTTTTGACGGCTGGGGGCCATATTCTCCTGACACAGAGATCATCTGGGCTGGACGACTTAAGTAGGCAGGACTGACGAGCAGGATATCATCAACAGGTGAGTCACTGTGGAGAGAAAGCATCTGGCAATTAGCCGACAGCTGTGCGGCCAGCTCAGAGAAGGAAGGACTGAGCCCAGCCCTGACAGCTAGTTCTGCAGATTTTCCTTTTATGTGGAAAGACTAATAACCCGATGCTCTCTATAACAACCTTTGTCTCCCATGTGTCAGGAAAACTTACTTCTGACATGTGAATAAACAATAAAGTCTTTCTTGTACTTTTTTAGCAAGAATATAATCATTAGAAGCACTCGAGGAAGGCTGCATTTAATTATATCCATCCTACAGAGAAAAGCTCAGGGTCAATTGAAACCAAACCAGTAGTGATTATCATTATGTGATCACGACGTGCAATCAAACAAAACAACCAAGTAGGATGAGAGGAGAACAGCTTGGGTTGTTTAGGCTCCTTTATTCTAGAAGGCTTATCTTTTCTTATTCTATTCTTCTCTGTTGCCCTCTCGGTCTTTTTCTTTCATGTGTAAGCTAACGTCATTTGATTTCTTGCATATGCTGTTGCCTTTCAATGTAAATTCTCTTTAAAGAGAGCCCCGAACTAAATGATAACCAGTAATTAGACTACAATAAAGGAGGTTTCAAATCTCCAAATATTCTGTAACAGGGGGTCAATTATTTCCAATTTCCTGGCAAATTTAACTGTCAGGAGGTTCTGATCATTTGTAAATAAGCATTTTTTTATACAACTAACTCCCAAGGTTGTCGACTCTGGCAATCCCCTTCCTCCCTTTCACCGTTTGCTTGAGAAGTTGGTTATCAAAATGATGGGCCAACGATAAAGTGTGAGTGGTGTCGAGGGAGTGATCCCAAACTAACAACCACAGAAAGTACTTATTAATATAAGAACACCCTGGTATCTGAGGCTCCCAGGGCACACTACAAGGAAAGGAATTCAGTTGCTACACTTTACAGTGGAACCTTGGATTACGAGCAGGATTAGTTCCAGAAGAATGCTTGTAATCCAAAGCACTCGTATATCAAAACGAGATTCCCCATAGAAGCCAATGGAAACTCAGATAATTCGTTCCACATTGACTTCTATGGTATGCAGTACCAAATGTGGCCAGGGGTGGAGGGGTGCCGGAGACACTCGGAAACCGCTCGGAAACACTCGGAGAGGCTTGGAAACACTCGGGAACAGAGTGTTCCTGAGTGGCTCGGAGCGGCTCCTAATGTCACCGGCGCCCCCGCACCTCTGGCCAAATGCTGTACTGCACACCGCAGAGGCTTGAATCCTGCTTGTTTTGCGAGACACCGCTCGCAAACCAAGTCAGGATTTAAGAAAAATAGTAGCTCGGATTTGCGAAACACTCATTAACCGCGTTACTTGCAATCCGAGGAATTACTGTATTGTTAAAAGTATTTGGGATGTCTGCCTTTACACGCACATGAACGTTAGTGGCATCCCAGTCTTAGTCCATAGGGTTCAATATTGAGTTGGTCCACTTTTTGGCAGCTATAACAGTTTCAACTCTTCTGGGAAGGCTGTCCACAAGATTTAGGAGTGTGTCTATGGGAATGTTTGACCATTCTTCCAGAAGCGCATTTGTGAGGTCAGGCACTGATGTTGGAGGAGAAGGCCTGGCTTGCAGTCTCTGCTCTAATTCATCCTAAAGGTGTTCTGTCGGGTTGAGGTCAGGACTCTGTGAAGGCCAGTCAAGTTCCCCTACCCCAAACTCGCTTATCCATGTCTTTATGAACCTTGCTTTGTCCACCATTTGGTGGAGGGGGAATTATGGTGTGGTTTTTTTTAAGGGGTTGGGCTTGGCTCCTTAGTTCCAGTGAAGGGAACGCTTAATGCGTCAGCATTCCAAGATATTTTGGACAATTTCATGCTCCCAACTTTGTGGGAACAGTTTGGGGATGGCCCCTGGTGTTCATACATAAACATAGGTGGATACACAGCACATTGCAATACCCAGTGGGCAAGATAATAGTGCTCCATAGAATAAAATGGTAGAAATAATAAAAGAATTAACAATATGGTCTAGATGGAACTGCAGGATGCATCTCCTCCTGATACAGTGGCTTTGCCCACGAAACGCGTCAAGCACTAGTATTAGTCCCTTAGCAGAAAAACACCCCCAAAGCATAATTTTTCCACCTCCATGTTTGATGGTGGGGATGGTGTTCTTGGGGTAATAGACAGCATTCCTCCACCTCCAAACACGGCGAGTTGAGTTGATGCCAAAGAGCTTGATTTTGGTCTCATCTGACCAACACTTTCACCCAGTTCTCCTCTAAATCATTCAGATGTTCTTTAGCAAACTTCAGACAGGCCTGTACATGTGCTTTCTTGAGTAGTGGGACCTTGCGGGAGCTGCAGGATTTCAGTCCTTTACGATGTAGTGTGTTACCAATGGTTTTCTTGGTGACTATGGTCCCAGCTGTCTTGAGATCATTGTCAAGGTTCTCCTGTGTAGTTCTGGGCTGATTCCTCACCGTTCTCATGATCATTGAAACTCCACAAGGTGAGATCTTGCATGGAGCCCCAGACCGAAGGAGTTTGACAGTTATTTTGTGTTTCGTCCATTTGCGAATAATCGCACCAATTGCTCTCACCAAGCTGCTTGGCGATGGTCTTGTAGCCCATTCCAGCCTTGTGTAGGTCTACAATCTTGTCCCTGACATCCTTGGACAGCTCTTTGGTCTTGGCCATGGTGAAGAGATTTGAAATCTGATTGCTTCTGTGGACAGGTGTCTTTTATACAGGTAACAAGCTGAGATTAGGAGCGCTCCCTTTAAGAGAGCGTTCTTAATCTCAGTTAGTTACCTGTATAGCAGACACCTGGGAGCCAGACATCTTGCTGATTGATAGGGGATCAAATACTTATTTCACTCATTAAAATACAAATCAATTTATAACTTTTTTGAAATGTGTTTTTCTGGATATTTTTGTTGTTATTCTGTCTCTCACTGATAACATAAACCTACCAAAATTATAGACTGATCATGTTTGTCAGTGGGCAAATGTACAAAATCAGCAGGGGATCAAATACTTTTTTCCCTCATTGTAAGATGATAATTTCGGCAAAATTATCACTTTTGGATGGACCGATTCCTTAAAAATCAAATGTGAGGGAGGTTAATTATGCTTGCAATGCATTGAATTATCTGTTTATCCTGCCAAAACAATCTCTGAGAGTGTCATGAATATTTAATTGTACTTGTACAACTAAATATTCTGTACATGCAATCATATTGTCATCACCATGTATTGAGCCCGTTCACTAGAACCCGAAGCACGTCATACAGGATGGCCCAGCAGCAAGGAAGACCATATGATCCATGCACATATCTCATGGGGGAAATGACAGTGGAACCAGCTGTATTATGGAGACAAATGTTATCTCTTAGTGAAGGAACGTGCTGCAACATCTCAACTGACTATGTGGGGGATGCAGTTTCTTTGTACGCTCCTAAGTAAATATTTTACTGTGTACGTGATAGACTCTAGAGCTGTTGCAGTTGTTGCCATTGGCCAAGTTAATTAGTCATTAGGTCAGAAAAGACAGCGCTGTACAATGTGATTAATAATTTAATTACATTTTTTAGTCTTCTTTTTTTACTTCCATAACAGGCATTAGCAAAACAGGAATCTGTATTGGTGCAATTTTGTTTAGTACAAAATCAGCAACAGTTTGAAGGCCCGTACACGCGATCAGAAAATCGTACAAAAAACACTGCTTTCGAAACGATCGTACGATAATCTGATCGTTAGTACACAGCTTTCGTCCAAAATTATCCAAAGGGACAAACACAAAGTTTTTTCTCGTACAAACCCACATTGTACGATTTTCATCTAATTCATTTTGGGCAATTTTTGCCCAAAAATACAATACAAATACAATAAAATACATGACATCACTTCCAAATTTTTATTCTGTCGTGGGAGAATTTTCGAACTTTAACCACTTGCCAATCGCTGCATGTACATATACATCGGCAGAATGGCACGGCTGGGCAAATGGGCGTACCTGTACGTCCGGCCGGCGCACGCGTGACCCTGCCGGGAGCTCCGTGAGTCGGATTGCGGGTCCCGCGGACTCGATCGCCTCACCGAGCTAAAGAACGGGGAGATGCTAATGTAAACAAGCCCCTGTGATCGGGAGCTATGATCAGTGAAGTATCGTTCGTAGCCCATCCCCCTAACAGTTAGAAACACTCCCCAGGACACACTTAACCCCTCCCTAGCCCCCTAGTGGTTAACCCCTTCACTGCCAGTGTCATTTTTACAGTAATCAATGCAATTTTATAGCACCGATCGCTGTAAAAATGACAATGGTCCCAAAAATGTGTAAAAATTGTCCGACGTGTCTGCCATAATGTCGCAGTCATGATAAAAATCGCCGCCATTACTAATAAAAAAAAACTATTAATAAAAATGCCATAAAACTATCCCTATTATTTTGTATTATTTTGTAGACGCTATAACTTTTGCGCAAACCAATCAATAAACGCTTGTTGCGATTTTCTTTACCAAAAATATGTAGAAGAATACATATCGGTCTAAACTGAGGAAAAAAATAGTTTTTTTATATATTTTTGGGGGATATTTATTATAGCAAAAAAATGATGCGTTTTTTTTCAAAATTGTCGTTCTATTTTTGTTTATAGCGCAAAAAATAAAAACCGCAGAGGTGATCAAATACCACCAAAGGAAAGCTCTATTTGTGGGAAAAAAAGGACGTCAATTTTGTTAGGGAGCCAAGTCGCATGACCGCGCAATTGTCAGTTAAAGCGACGCAGTGCCGAATCGCAAAAAGTGCTCTGGTCTTTGGCCAGCAAAATGGTCCCTGGCTTAAGTGGTTAATAGCCTTTAATTTTCGATATGGAGGCTAGCATGCAAAAAAAAAAATTTAAAAATGGACGATCATTCGTCCGATTATTTCATCGTGTGTACCAGGCTTTAATCTTCTGCCATTTAGCAGATTGTGTGTGCTCTTCACACTGCTCCTTGTGTGGACATTTCAAATAACTATTGCAAATGCTCAGCTACTAAGATCTTTAGTAAATAAAGTATATCGAAACCCAAGAACAAACATTTCACATAGTGCAGCTTACCAGTCCTTAGATGTGGTGGCCTCATTTGTTTTCTTTTTCAAGCTAAGTACAATGTATGCAAGTACTAAAAAATATCTGTTGATCCTGAATGATATGCAGTATTCTTTTAACTTTCCGTGCATTAAACTGCACTCTCAATCATTTTGCAAGCCATCTTCTATGAACTATGCAACCTCATCTCTCATAAGGGTGGGGGTAACCGTGGGGGAATTATAACTCCACAGAGGCACCGTCCCTGAGAAATGCAAAGTTCAAACTAAAAATAAAGTAGAGTGGGACTTTGAGTGTGCCTCGGTGGGGTTGAAATAACAATCTATACCACAGTTTTAAAATAATGTAGAAAAACTTTATTCACCATCCATGGATGGAAACCTTAAAAACAGATTACATTCTGAAATAAATTGCAGTTTTACTGTGTCTTTAGGGTTTGCAGATCCTGGTAGAGAATGTCAGAAGTATGGCCTACGCGTTTTGCGGGAGACCCCACTTCATCAGGGCCTTTAAAGAAGCACAAAAATATATGAGTATTGAAATATTAAAAAACAATCTAGAGATATAGTACCAACAACATTTGTAAAATGATGTTTTGAAAACATTAACAGCACAAATACAGCATATGAAAAATTGCATTTTTTTGTATCATAAGAATATTGTGATATTGTGGGGCGTTTATAGTTGCCAATAGTAAAATTCCAACATATTAGCCTTGAGCTTTAACCAAAAACGTGCAGTTACATGACATTTTGTCTGATGTTCAGCTGTGTCTCACAAACGCAAGACTAAAGAAGTAAAATGAATTACATATACATCTAGATAGTAGATTCAATCATAAATATAAGTAAATATAAAATTCATTCATAATTTACCTTCAGACTGTGCAGTTTGTGTATCGATCCAGGAGGAACAAAAAGCCTGGGGAGCCCGTGGGGATGACCTCCCGAGCCTCACTGGAGAGAGCAGGGCGGACCCCTATGTATGAATAGTGGTATTATGAGTGTTTGATACCACACTGTGCTAAATCAGGGTGCTACGGAAAGGGGATGCAGATGTATAGAGAAAGGAAGGGGAGAAAAGGAGCCAGGGAGAGAGGGAGGGGAGAAAAGGAGGGAGGGGAGAAAAGGAGGGAGGGAGAGAGGGAGGGGAGAAAGGAAGGAAAAAGGTGGGGAGGGAGCAGATGGGAGGGGGAGGAAAAAGGGGAATGAAGGAGATGGAGAGAGAAGATGAGGGAGGGAGGGGAACGAGGAAAAGGAGGAAGACAAGCAGAGAGGTAAGAGGGAGGGGAGAAAAAGTGGGAAAGGGGAGGGAAAAAGAGAAAGGGAGGGAAGGTTCCCCCCCTCCGCTTCTTCCCTCTCTGCATGTCTTCCTCTTTTCCTCCTCCACCACATCTAAGGACTGGGAAGATGCAATATTTTAAATTTTTGTTTTGTGAGGTTAGATACTCCTAAAGCGTAACTCCACTTTTATTGAGAAAAAAACATTCCCTTCTGGGTGATCTATGTACTCTGCAAGGATTTTAACAAACTTTGTTACAGATTCCTACCTTTTGTTATTCTGAAGAAATACCTGTATGTTCCTCTGTGCCTCTGTGGTGAGTGGGTCTAATGGGAGTGGTTTCATAATTATCTAGCAGGTGTGCACCTGCAGGGCACTTATAAGAAAATCTGCTGGGCCTGCATCCCTTTAGACGTGTTCCTACAGGGAGTATCTCACCAAAAATGACATTTTTCTTGCAGGGGATGCCTGAGATCTGACTTGTATCTTAGACAGACTTCTGGCAAAATTGGTGAGCCAATCACACAAGCAGGAAATGATGTTTCTGGGGGGTGGTCAGTACACACTCTGTGTACAGAACAACTCCAGGTAGCCATATTGCACTGCATTCTCAGAAAAATTACAGTGGCTGCAGATTGAAAAGGATAGGTAATTTTTAACAATATGACTTGTGTCGCAATTGTTTACGCTATATTATTTTTTCTTTGTTTGCTTTTTTTTTTTCCCCACGAAAGTGGCGTTACCCTTTGAAACTTCTGATGCCGCGTACACACGAGCGGACTTTACGGCAGACTCGATCGTGTGTGGGCTCCAGCGGACTTTTTTTTCCCAAAAGTTCGACAGACCTAGAAATAAAACATGTTTCAAATCTTTCCGACGGAGCGGAAAAAATCCGCTCGTCTGTATGCTAGTCCGACGGACAAAAACCGACGCTAGGGCAGCTATTGGCTACTGGCTATAAACTTCCTTGTTTTAGTCCGGTGTACGTCATCACGTACGAATCCGTCGGACTTTGGTTGATCGTGTGTAGGCAAGTCCGTTCATTTAGAAAGTCCGTCAAAGTCCGCCAGACCTAGTCCGTCGAAAAGTCCGCCCGTGTGTACGCGGCATAAGGCTGGGTTCACACCTTTGTGCTGGGGGAACACACATTAGCACAACATATGAGAACATTTTGCATGTTGGGGTGCTGCAGTTCCATTCATTATTAATGGCACCCAAAAACATGTGCATTTTAGCACACCATGGGGGTTATTTACTAAAGGCAAATCCACTTTGCACTGCAAGTGCACGTGGAAGTAAAGTCGCTGTAGATCCGAGGGGGATATGCAATGAAAATAAAGTACAGCATTTTAGCTTACACATGATTGGATGATAAAATCAGCAGAGCTTCCCCTCATTTCAGATCTACCCCTTAGATTTACAGTGACTGCACTTTCAAGTGCACTTGCAGTGCAAAGTGGATTTACCTTTCGTAAATAACCCCCACATCACATGCTAATGCACTACCGTGTGTTGTGGTGCATTGCCTTTCAAAAAAAAAAAAAGTACATGCACCTTTTTTGGTGGATTTTGTGGAAACTACTTTTTTTTTTCTCCATTTAACCCAGCGGGTTGAACGGAAAAAAAAAAAAAAACCTGACAGCTCAGGTCAGAGCTGCTGTACTAACAATCCAATGTTAGTACAACAATCTCCTCTGCTGTTCTATTGTGTTATGATAGGGGGACGCCCCCCTCCCCCCGCCAGAACATTCCCATCAGTGCTCTCAACTGGTTAGCAGACCTTTCTTTGGTCATGACCCTTTGACAGAAGCTGACCCGGCTGCCGTACGAGTGTCGGCCTGTTTCTATTGAACTGAGCGATGCCCATTCAGGGAGCTTATTAAACTGAAGAAATAGACTTCATTGTGCGTTGTGTTAATGCACCCCAAAAGTGTGAACCCACCCTAAAGCCTGAAAAACACTGTTTGTTTTTTCCCTTCAACCCAGCGGGTTGAGCGAAAAAAAACCTGTCAGCTTTGGTCAGAGCCGATGGAATAACTATGCGAAGTTAAGGGGTTGTAAACGCTTGTGTTTTTTCACCTTAATGCACCCTATGCATTAAAGGGAAAAATTACCCGGCCCCCCAGCCCCCCCCGTTTTACTTACTTGAGCCCTGGAACCTGACCTGGCGGGGACACGCTGTCCCTCTGCCCGGGGTTCTCAGCTCTTGATTGGATAGATTGATAGCAGCGCAGCCATTGGCTCCCGCTGCTGTCAATCAAATCCAATGACGTGGGCGCCGGGGGGCGGGGCCAAGTCATACATTTGGCGGCTATGGACACCAAATGCTGGACTCGGGAGCGCGCCTGCAAGGTAACCCCCCAGGAGAGCGCATCTCCTAGGGGGTTATCTGATGTGGGGAGGAACCGCGAGAGCCGCCGGGGGACCCCAGAAGAGCAGGTTCGGGGCCACTCTGTGCAAAACGAGCTGCACAGTGGAGGTAAGTATGATATGTTTGTTGTTTAAAACAAAAAAACAAACCCTTACAATCACTTTAGTATAGTGATCTCCCCCTGCTGAGCTGTTGTGTTCTGACAGGGGGCTGAGAGCGCTGATCGGGACCCAGTCATCTTGTTTTTTGGCTAGCTTCGTATTCGTTTTGTTCACTAACAGCCAAATTTGAAAGGAAATTTCAAGAATTATAATTTAATAGTTAGTTATTATTTCAGATTTTTCGAATTTCCGGATTTTCGAATTTATGAATTTTTGAATATTCGAATTGACGAATATTCGGGAAAATGTGTTAAATGGGTTTTTGTTAATTCCGAATTAACACATTTGTCGAAATTCATCAAAAACGAATTTGGAACGAAACAAATTGCACATGTCTACCTGAGTTTATTTAGCTACTCGAGTGAGATGTTTTTATTTTTTATATATATATATATATATATATTTATATATATATATATATATATATATATATATATAATATATATATACGGTATATATATATACCAATGCCGACAGTACACCAATTGTGTACCTGGCTTTAGAGTAGCAAACGGTCACTACATAAATGGAATGAAACTTTCAGGCAGCTGTATAATATTGATGCCTTTACCCTTACCTTGTTTGGTTCAACATAGACAGAATCAACCAATCAGGGTTACCAACCTCCCGCAGCATTTTTTTACTGACAAAACATGGAAAATTTACTGGCTGAGCATGTTTTTTAAGGCACCCTAAAAAATTACGGAACTCCTATTTATATTAAACAGTATAAACATGATATGGAAACACTGACAATACCTATAACAAAGTAATTTGCTTGATTTACACTTAAAAAGTCAACAGAGCATGAAATTATCAGCCCTTGATGTTTACTGGCAGTTGTAAAAAAATCACTGATTTTTACAAACTGTCAGTAAATTTACTGGCGGTTGGAAACCCTGCAATCTATGTGCTCTCTAACCTAAGCTGATTTTTTTTTTCTTATTTTCCAAACAGCATATAAAGTCAGCAAACCGGTGAACTATATGACCGTTCTTAGCGTGTTTAAATTAAACGTGTATCAACACATCCTTAAATACTGCTAATGCCTTACTCAATGCTGTAATTACAGGAGATTATATAATGCAAAGAATGTTAAGATAACATTAATCCTATTTGTGTAATTATTGTGTAACAAACCCTCAGCCAATAATTCACGCCCAAAATATAGACAGCATGGCCCAACACTGTCTTAAATCCAGGAACCATAGTTAGCACTACAGCTTTTTTTTTTTTTTTTTATAAGGATAAAAACATATAATATATTTCTGCACTTTTAATCCAACTGTACCATGGAAACATTAATTCTAATAATATTTAAAATCAGTGATTCGTTTTTTTTGTTTTTTCTTTGACGCTTACCTTTTTCTGAAGACTTCTACATAGTCAAGTGACATGCTGGGTCCTCTTCCTCTTCGAACTTCACCCAATGGTAGTGTGCCATTCTCCAGCGATGATAGATCCAGGCTTCAGTCGTCACTCACCATCTTTCCTGCCCAATTTTCCAGTTACCTTCACTCCACTTCAGCCATTGGACAGTGTGAGGGGGACAAGCTAAACGGGTATTGGTAATGGTAAAACTATGCATGAGATAGGGAAACCCAGGAACAGTAATGCCGCGTACACACGATCGGACTTCTCGACGGAAAAAGATATGATGGCTTTTCCGACAGGATTCCGCTCAAGTTTGCCTTGCATACACGCGGTCACACAAAAGTTCGCTGAACTTACAACCGTCAAGAACGCGGTGACGTACAACACTACGACGAGCTGAGAAAATGAAGTTCAATGCTTCCGAGCATGCGTCGAATTGTTTCCGAGCATGCGTAGGAATTTTGCGCTTCGGAATTGCCACAGACGATCGCATTTACGGACAGGAACTTTTTCCGACCGAAAAATTGAGAACATGCTCTGGAATTCAGCCAGCAAACGTCCAATGGAGCATACACACGGTCGCATTTTCCGACGAAAAACTCTCATCGGTCTTTTGCGGGCCGAAATTCCGATCGTGTGTACGCGGCATTAGAGCAGGTTTGTCTTGCACTTTTTTCAGCAAGGCAGAAAATAAAGTTTTAATGCAGGCGGGCTTGTATATAGTATATTTTAAAAAAATAAATAAACAAATAAATCAGCTCACCCAAGTAGTGAAATAAATTTAGGTAGACATGTGCAATTCGTTAAGTTCCAAATTCGTTTTTGACGAATTTCGTCAAATTTGTTAATTCGAAATTAACAGAAACCCGTTAAACAAATTTTTCCGAATATTCGTAAATTCGAATATTCAAAAATTTGTAAATTCATAAATTCGAAAATTCAAAAAATATGAAATAATAACTAACTATTTAATTATAGGTATTGGAATTTCCTTTCAAATTTGGCTGTTGGTGAACGAAGCGAATACGAATTTATCCGAAGTCACGAATTATAGGAAATAACGAATGCGTATATAAACGAACGGAACGTAATGAATTAATAATAATAAATAATAATAATAATAAAACCTTTATTATTATTTATTATTAATTTGTTCTGTTCCATTAGTTTAGATGTGGCATTTGTTATTTCGGATAATTCGTAACTTCAGATAAATTCGTATACGTTCCGTTCACCAACAGCCAAATTTGAAAGGAAATTCCAATACCTAAAATTTAATAGTTAGTTATTATTGGTTAGCTAGTTATTCTTTAGAATTTTCGGATTTTCGTTCTTTGGAATTTTCGGATTTTCGTTCCTAATTTCAGATTTTCTAATTTACGAATTTTCGAATTTACGAATTGCGATCATAACGAATGACCCGAAAAACGAAAAAAAAAACCCCAAACGAATGAAACAAAAACTAACAAATTTCTCCGCAGTTCACATGTCTAAACTCGGGTCAATTCCTGACTAACAGGATGCCCTCAAATGTCCCCACGCCAAAGAAAGAAAAAAAAAACAACCAAGCAGAACATTTTTAGTAATCTTTTTAGCACTTAGCCTTTTCACCCAGCAGCATTCTTTCACAACAGAGAGAAAGAGCCCTGAGCATTGGTCAGTTCAGACACAGTATATAAAGACCTGTGACTGCCCAAAGCTCTACAAAGTCTCCAGGCTCCAGGATGCAGAACTGAACCTAAAATAGTTTTAAACGCTAATGCCCCGTACACACGATCGGACATTCTGACAACAAAATCCATGGATTTTTTTCCGAGGGATGTTGGCTCAAACTTGTCTTGCATACACACGGTCACACAAATCTTGACGGAAATTCCGATCATCAAGAACGCGGTGACGTACAACACGTACGACAAGCCGAGAAAAATGAAGTTCAATAGCCAGTGCGGCTCTTCGGCTTGATTCCGAGCATGCGTGGAACTTTGTGCGTTGGAATTGTGTACACACGATCGGAATTTCCGACAACGGATTTTGTTGTCGGAAAAATTTGAGATCCTGATCTCAAATTTTGTGTGACGGAAATTCCGATGAAAAATGTCCGATGGAGGCAACACAGGGTTGGAATTTCCGACAACAAGCTCCCATAGAACATTATCCGTCTGAAAATCTGACCGTGTGTACGGGGCATTAGGGGAATATTTCCTATAACTGGAGTGTGCAAACTCTGGTGCAGCTTCGCATAGAAACCAATCAGCTCCCAGGTGTTATTGCCAATGCTTAATTGAACAAGCTGAAGATAGAGGCTGATTAGCTACCATGTACAGGTGCACCAGATTCTGGGTGCACATCTTTTAGTAAATTCACCCATAAGTGTTTTTTTTATCTTAATGCATTCCCTGCAAGTGATTGTAAAGTCTTGTTTTTTTTTCCTATAAAAACAACAAACATGTTATACTTACCTGCCCTGTGTAGTGGATTTGTACAGAGCAGCCTGGATCCTCCTCTTCTCGGGTCCTGGACCCTCCCTCCTGTTGAGTGCCCCCACAGCAAGCAGCTTGCTATGGGGGCACCCCAACCAAGTCACAACTCCCTGTGTCCATTCAGACATGGAGCCCTGACCCGGCCCCACCCACTCTCTGTCCTCTGATTGGTTAGCTGACTTTGATTGACAGCAGCGGCAGCCAATGGCACAGGAGGCACAGGAGGAAGAATCTTGGATGGCTGAGACACTCGTGGACATCTCTGGACAGAGAGGGACCTCAGGTAAGTATTAGGGGGGCTGATGCACCAGAAGGCTTTTTATCTTAATGCATAGAATGCATTAAGATAAAAAAAACCTTCTGCCTTTACAATCACTTTAAGGTGAAAAACTCCCAAACTACTTGTACCCCCTCCATGCATAAACACTTACTTGACTACTCTCTTGATCCAGCGCAGTCCTGTCTGCAGCCCCGCTCTCCACTCTTCCTGTTCTCACGGGAGACACAGGCAGCAGCGAGAGCCTAAGGCCATAGGCTTCTGCTTTTGTCAGTTAAATTCCTGTGGGGAGGGGGGCTTACTATCGCTGTGTGTGTCTATGGACGCACACAGTCTAACCACTTTTTTTATTTTAATTTAAAAAAATTACTTTAATATCACTTTAAGATTCTGAGAAAACAACAACAACAAACTAAAACCCTGGAGCTCCTCAACATGTGTAGGTAGAAAACCTATGTGGCACACAAATACCATCCACAATCCTGCCAGCCATTGCTTTTAAACAACAGCTAATGATGCAACTCCTGCCCATGTGCACAGGAGTTACATGGCCCATGTCACCTGACTCTGTTCCCTGTATGCCGAGAATGAGCCGGAATTTACACTGCACGGTGCATTCATACATTTCCATGAAACACAAGAATGCTAGGAGCTTGGGGTAATTGTATTTTGGCAAAAGATACTTTGCATGTCTCTTATGCCAAAATACTCTAACACCTAGCAATTTTTTACCTGGGAAAATCCGGTTTCCTGGACTGCCAGACAGGACTGTGACATGTGACAGAACTTTGTTTATTTCAGGACTGCATGGACAGAAATACAAACCCTTTGGCAGGTAAAACAGCTCCCTTATATATTCCATCTGTGTATTTAGCTGTTTGCACAGGGTTCCTCTTTAACCACTTGCCGACCAGACAGCGTCATTATACTGCGGCAGGTTGGCAAGATCCCGCAAATCGCCGTAGGTGTACATCGGCACCTTTATGGGCGATGGCAGGCGTGCGCGCGCCCGCTGCACGGCGGGGGAGCCGATGCGTGTGGCTGGCGGCCGCCATATCCGCTGGTCACCTGTGATCGCGGGCACGAGAGCCAGAACAGGGATCTGTGTATGTAAATTCTGACAGGAGAGGAGAGACAGATCTACTGTTCCTACTAATCAGGAACAGCGTTCTGTCTCCTCCTCCAGTCAATCTCATCCCCCGACCATTAGAAACACACATGAGAGAACACATTTAACCCCTTGATTGCCCCCCTAGTGTTAACCCCTTCCCTACCAGTGACATTTACGCAGTAATTAGTGTAATCAATTTTTATAGCACTGATCGCTGTATAAATGTGAATGGTCCCAAAAAAGTGTCAAAAGTGTCCGATCTGTCCCCGGCAATGTCGCAGTCCCACTAAAAATCGCAGATCGCCGCCATTACTAGTAATAAATAAAAATGCTATAAATCTATCCATTATTTTGTAGATGCTATATTGCGCAAACCAATCAATATACGCTTATTCTGATTTTTTTTTACCAAAAATATGTAGAAGAATACATATCGGCCTAAACTGATGAAGAAATTAATTTTTTACATTTTTTGGGGGATATTTATTATAGCAAAAAGTATAAAATATTGGGGTTTTTTTTCAAAATTGTCGCTCTTTTTTTGTTTATAGCGTAAAAAATAAAAACCACGGAGGTGATCAAATACCACCGAAAGAAAGCTCTATTTGTGGGAAAAAAAGGACGTAAATTTTGTTTGGGTAGGACGTCGCACGGCCGCGCAATTGTCAGTTAAAGCGAGGCAGTGCCGAATCGCAAAAAAATGGCCTGGTCATTAAGAGGGGAAAATCTTCTGGTCTGTAAGTGGTTAAAATACAAACTGTCTTTATCTGACTACAGGGTTCCGTTACAGATCATAAGCAGTGTTTTATGTGGGTAGTTTTAGCACCAAAATCTGTTGCAAATTGTCTTGGCTCTTTCCCATCCAGACACCAAGAACTTCTGCCCCGTTTACCAAATAAAGACATGTCCAAGTAAAATTATTACCCATTTTGCAACGGCATCGAGTTAATGAACAACTTTATAAGCCCGTGGGAAAAAATGTGAAGTGTAGTATGTACGAGTCTGTTCACAATAACCAGACCACATTTCTTGAGTAACGGCCTGCTTCTGCCCACAGCAATAATAAACAGTGAACATTTGCACACACTGACACTTTTTATTGCTAACTTGCATGGGCTTAGAATAACCTTCCAGCTATTCCTCCCCGATATCAGCTGCAACTATGTTTCTGCATCTAGAGCTGAATTCACTTTCATTGCATCACAATCCTTTTCTTTTGAATAGAAATTTTTAGTCTTATTACAATATTAGAGATACTGTATATGCAATATGTGAACCTTGTTTTGTAATAATATCTGTATATGTGGGCAGCCATGTCTGAGCATTTTATATGTAAGTCCCCTTTCACACGAGCATACTTAAAACGTAGTGGGGTGCTTTTAACCCCCAAAAAAGGGTTAAAAATTCCCGTTTTGCAGCACTTTCAAATCACTTGTTGGGCACTTTGAAAGCGCTGCCCATTCATTCCAATGGGCAGGGGCGTTTCGGGAGCACTAAATACAGCGCTCCCAATCCACCCCAAAGATGCTGCTTGCAGGACTTTTTTTTTTTTTCATCCCGCAAGCGCACCGCCCGAGTGTGAAAAGTCACACTGGAATGAATGGGAGGCTGTTTTCAGGTGCTTAGCAGAGGCTATTTCCAGCGCTAAAGCGCCTGAAAACTGCCCCAGTATGAAAGGGGTTATACAGATGGCCACTGGAGGGAGCATTTAAAAATGTGTTAAGCCGCGTACACGCGAGCAGAATGTCCGACAGAAAAAGTCCAGCGGAAGCTTTTCATCGTATATACCGAAAGTGTGTAGGCCTCATCTGACTTTTTTTTCCCAAAATTCTGACGGACCTAGAAATGGAACATGTTCTAAATATTTCCGACGGACCCAATTCCTATCGGGAAAACCCATCGTCTGTATGCTGGTCCGACGGATCAAAAAAGACGCATTCTCTGTAGCAAGTACGGACGGAAGACGGAAGCTATTGGCTACTGGCTATTGAACTTCCTTTTTCTAGTCCCGTCTTACGTGCTGTACGTCACCGCATTCTGAATGGTCGGACTTTGGTCGGACTTTGGGTTGACCGTGTGTAGGCAAGACCGTCGGAGAAACCGCCAGAGTTTATTACGACGGCAAAACCGGTCGTGTGTACGCGGCATAAGTCACAAAAAATACTTTCAGCTAAGACCCCTTTCACACTGAGGCGCTTTTTAGGCGCTTTTACGCTAAAAAAAAAAAACGTCTGAAAAGCTCACGAAAACCTATTTCCATTAAAATCAATGATTGATTTCACACTGGAGGTGTGCGCTGGCAGGGCGGTGAAAAAACGCCCCTCTCCATTGAAATGAATTGAAAGCTCTTCAAAAGCACCTGAAAAGCTCTTCAAAATTGCTCAGTGTTTTACTGGCAGTTTAGAAGTGCCTCAATGTGAAAGGGGCCTTAATGTCACAGTAATTCAAAATTTGTACTGAATAAAGACAACAGTTTCCCTTCATTCCTAAGAAGAAAATCCTCCAACCATCAACTTAATGGAAACCTGAAATTAGAGAATTACTGTATGAAGTCCTCTATTGATGACTACTATATACTTTTAATGATATCTAAATACATTTTTTGTTTTGCTTTGGATAGGGTAGGGTAGGGTTAACAGTCCTGATATTTTGCCACCTGAGTCCCATTGGGGAGGTCTTTCTTCACTTCCTGGCTGGAAACACAACAGGAACTAAGAGGAGATCTCTCCGGAGTAAGGGAAATCCTTTCATAGATAGTTGTCAGCGGAGCAAGTGCCCCCATAGGAATAATTCCCATTTACCCCCCATCCAATGCTAACTGACAATATTTTACAGTACTTTTAGTCCTGTTGACAGTGACCATCAGGACTAATAGGGTGAATTGTCCCAGTGAAGGCACAGAGGGCAATGAATACCTATATTACATTCTGAGCTACAAACTATGAACAAGTATGTAATAAATTATAAAAAATTATTTGCCCTGAATGGCCCTTAAAGCAAAGAAGTTAGCGCACATGTGGACCAGGTAAGAGGTGTGGATTAATGAGTATATTTTGCTGGGGTGAGCTATTAAATTACACAGAATTCTTTATTCAGAACTCCTGATCTACATGCTTACTCCAGGTCATTGATTTAAAGAACTAAAGCCAGGCAACTAGCATTTTGAAATGGTTGACAATAAGAGTCTCCATGTTGCTTTCAGCACAGGTTTTCTAGAGATTTCAAAGAGCTGTGAGAAGCTGGTGCTGATTCGGTTTACAGGAACTCGCTCAGTTTCAATGGCCTTTTAAAGCTACATAGTTACATAGTCGGTAAAAAAGACACCAGTTCATCCAGTTCAACCTTTGGTGTGTGAGTGTTCATGTGTTTATGTCAATAGTAATTTGCATAACCCTGTATGTTGTGATCGTTAAGATTCCCATCTTTTTTGACACTATTGACATTCCCTGCTGTTACCACTGCTTATGGAAGATAATTCCACATCCTTACCGCTCTGGCAGTAAAGAACCCTCTATGCAGTTTTACGGTTAAACCGCTTCTCTTCCAATTTCAGTGAATGGCCGCGTGTCTTTTTAAACTTCCTTTCACTCAAAGTTTTTTTCCCTATGCTAGGGTCACCAGTACAGTATTTGCATATTGCTATCACATCCCCTCTCAAGCGTCTCCTCTCCAGGGAGAATACGTTCAATGCTTGGAGTCTTACCCCATAGGTGAGATCCTCCAATCCCTTTATTAGCTTTGTTGCCCTTCTCTGTACTCTCTCCAGTTCCAGCACATCCTTCCTGAGGACTGGTGCCCAGAACTGGACGGCACACTCAAGGTGCAGCGGGACCAGAGTCTTGTAGAGCGGGAGAATTATCGTTTTATCTCTGGAGTGAATCCTCTTTTTAAGGACAGCTAATATTCTGTTGGCTTTGCTTGCAGCAGCTTGGCATTGCATGCAATTGCTGAACCTGTCATCTACTAGGACCTCCAGATCTTTCTCCATCCTGGATTCCCCCAGATGCTCTCCCCCTAGCGAGTAACTTGCATTTGTATTTTTAGCACCCAAATGCATTACCTTACATTTTTCAACACTAAACCTAATTTGCCATGTTGTTGCCCACCCCATTTGTTTATTTAGGTCTTCTTGTAAGGTTCCCACATCTTGCTGTGTAATTATTGCCCTGCTTAGCTTTGTATCATCCGCAAATACTGAGATTAAGCTATTTATCCCATCCTCTATATAATTTATAAATAAATTAAACCAAATTGGTCCCAGGACAGATCCCTGGGGGACTCCAATTATCACACAAGAACATTCTGAGTACTTGCTATTTATCACCACCCTTTGGACCAACCCCTGTAGCCAGTTTTCAATCCAGGTACATACCCTATGGTACATACCCTATGGTCCATGCCAACAGACCTTTGTTTGTAAAGTAAACATTTATGGGCAACTGTATTAAATGCCTTTGCAAAATCCAGATACACCACACCCACAGGCCTACCTTTATCTAGAGCTGAACTTTAATATTCTCTTTATATCATTAGAATGGTCTTTCTCAGTGTCCTCTTGTTCCTCTCTGTTTAGGATTTGACATGTTGCTTATTCTCCTATCGATGGATTATTTTAAATATCTGTCGACTATGGAAGCATTCCCATAGCAGAGCTCGGCAGCCAACACAGAGTAGATAGGTTTGTTAGGGTTTTGGTCTAGGGATGGTATTTTGAACAGCATCCAGAATCAGCAGTGGTGGAGCGGGAGCAATGATAAAACAAACATGTCTCAGAATGAGATAACAGGATTTTTTTTACCCAACCCAAACTGCAAATTTCTGGACTGACCACTGATACATTACTATTGCTTAATGTTACATACAGTATATGTGCAGTACATTACGAAAATAAAGATTACACTTTAGGCTGAAGCTTCAAGTTGCACACAAGTTGCGTTTTCAGGTGCTACAGAATCTGGGAACACTTGGCCTGACCTTTCACAGGTTCAGGGTGATTCAGAAAATAAAGATTTAAGATAAACATCTAATTATTTCAGCATTTTTACCTGAGTCAATTTAAAAGTAAATATCTTAGGTACAGCACAGGACACAGGCTGGATAGGCATAGACTTTCAGGTCACTGGACACCAGCAAAGCTTTTAGACATGCCCCCTAGAGCATACCCCTAGGACAGTGATGGCGAACCCGAACCTTAGCACCCCAGATGTTTTGGAACTACATTTCCCATGATGCTCAACTACACTGCAGAGTGCATGAACATTGTGAGAAATGTAGTTCCAAAACATCTGGGGTGCCAAGGTTCGCCATCACTGCCCTAGGATCTCAGTGAGACCTCCATTTTTTACTAGTGTCCCGTAGGTCAATGTTTCTCAACCCCAGTCCTCAAGTACCCCCAACAGGTCATGTTTTCAAGCTTTTCATTATTTTCACAGGTGATTTGATCAGTTTCACTGCCCTAGTATTAACGCAGCTGTTTCATCTGAGGGAAATCCTGAAAACATGACTTGTTGGGGGTACTTAAGGACGAGTTGAGAAACGTTGCTGTAGGTGATATACCTCTCCTCTTTCTATGCTTAACTAATTCTTATTTACTTGGATTTTTTTAATCAACTCTTCAATCATCACCCTCTTCACTGCCTTATACTACTACAAGAGAAGCAGTGCATCTAGACCTGTGCAACCTCAGTAAAACTGTACCCAGGACCCCACACTATGTGGAAAGTCTGTAATATTGCTTTGGACACTGGACCCTGCTTAGGCCCTCACCATGGCACTTAGTGCAATGTGTGTAGTTAGCCGCAGGGAGCTTTACAGATCCAGGGTCGTTGTCCATTCCTATGGTTCCCAAACCCTGAAGAGCCCTTCGGGGGTATGCCCACTGTGAAAGGTGAGCCCTGGACCCATACATGGACCAGCAATGTTGAAAGGTAAGACAGGTTTGTCCTGTTATTGGACTGTTACTGTAGCCCCTTTGCAAGTATGAGACTTAAGATCTTCCACCATTTGCAACACACTTATTAATATTGTATTTGTTTTTATTATTAAAATCAGGAAACCAGGAATCATGTTTGGTTTTATTCACTTAGGCCCCTTTCACATTGGGGCGGTTTGCAGGCGTTATTGCGCTAAAAATACCGCCTGCAAACCGCCCCAAAACAGCCTCCGCTGTTTGTTCAGTGTGAAAGCCCGAGGGCTTTCACACTGAAGCGGTGCGCTGGCAGGAGAAGAAAAAATCTCCTGTCAGCCGCATCTTTGGAGCGGTGTATTCACCGCTCCTAAACCGCTCCTGCCCATTGAAATCAATGAGACAGCGCGGCCATACCGCGGCAATACCGCGGCTATAGCCGCGCTATACGAGTGGTTTTAACCCTTTTTCGCCGCCAGCGGGGGTTTAAAACCGCACCGCTAGCGGGCGAATACCGCGGTAAAACAGCGCTAAAAATAGCGCTGTTTTACCGCCGACGCCCCCTACCGCCCCAGTGTGAAAGGGGCCTAACTGTTTAAAAGTTTCAAACTTGGTGGTAAAATTTATACCATTTAGAGCTTAGACTCAGGTGGATGACCAGGTGTCACCTCATACCACATGTTGTACTATTAACACCAAAACTCACATTTAAAAAAGGTACTGCTTACTGTTCTCCTCGCCTCTACCAAGCCCGAATGAGAGCAACATGGATCCTGCCATTGCTGACCTTCCTGGAAATGATAGTTACATGGCTTCAACTCTGACCTGCTTTTCTCAGTGTGCAAATGTACTGACCCAGAACAATATCTGCATATCTGTTCCAGGTCATCAGAATTTCACTCAGCACTATCAAAGAAGGAAATTCAACAATGACAGCCTCAATATTTCACTCATGACAGGTTTACTCTAAAGGCAAAATTTTTGTTTTAGTATTGGATAGAGTGGAGATAGATTTGAACAGCAATTATGCTTCTACTGCCACCTGTGCCCCCGCCAGGGAGATTCACCTTCTCTATTTGTCCTGTTTACCATTGTTATTGAAACTGGAAGTAAAGAAAACCCCAAATTTTGGGTTGTCCCCAGGAAAGCAATAGAGGGAAATTTTTCCAATGTGAACATTAGTTCTGGTGACCTGGGGGACCCCAAGGAATTCCCTTAGTTTGTGGGGATTATCTCTGACTTCCTGTTTTGGCTATGGGGCAGGAAGTAAATATGTAAATTGGACACAGATGGCAAAAATAAAATGATGGGTTATAACTCTCCTTTACTCTATCCAAAATGAACAAAACAAAAATTGCCTATAGTTCTACTTTAATACTCATAATACTTCATAGTGCATGGTTCAGTTTATGAACCCCGTATGAAGTTGTGTTGTTTTTTCACTTTTTGCATACACTTTACATCTCTCTTTTTTCTATTCCAGGTCAATATGTTTGTGGAAGGATTCCATGATGCTATTATCCTATATGCTATAGCATTACATGAACTATTGAAGAGTGGTTTCAGCAAAAAAGATGGAGAGAAACTGGTTCATCGGATGTGGAACAGAACATATGAAGGTACAGTTATGCCAGTGTCTTTGTAGTAAGTACTGTGATTTTCTTTTGTTAAAGACTACCGTTACTGTGAATTCTGTTCCTGAAAAATGGCAAGAAGGGAAAAGAGGACTAGTCACAATTCTTGCCTGTGGTCTCACTTTTTCCCATTACTGCCAATGCCTAGTTACATGCCTCTGTGTAGAGACAGCCATCATGTTTTCTAGTATTTTCTTCCTCGTATCAGAGTTGGCAAACTGGTGACTGTTGATCTGATGACTGGTGGGAGAATCTTTAAGAAACAACAGAAGAAGTAGAGAAAGCACAGATCTACATGCGTAATGAACCAGAAACACAGAGATGTTTGCTGTAAATCCTCTGGTGCAGCTTCTCTCCAGCAAGAAGAATAGAAACAACCACTTAGTGACATCACCAAATCTCATAAGACTAGCAGTCCTCATTAACCTGTAGGCATTCTCTACTGACCATACAAGGTTATGTCAATGGAGAGGGTAGAAAAAAGGAGGTTGAGGCGGGAGCGTGATGCTGACCTATTGATGGGAAACGTGGTCATGATAGATCTAACCATTTTGATTACTAAATAACCTCCATAACTAACATGACTAGCAGGGTTCAAGGCTATCTGGAAAGGTAACTATGAAATCATGTCTGTGGGTAGCCAAATCCAGGAGAATTGAAAAGTCCACCCTTGCAGTGGCCCCCATGGCATAGACAAAAGTAAAATCTGGATCAGCCTTGGGTTGTTGTTTAAGAGTTTAACCTTCTCAGTTTTTAATACCAGATTCTGGAGGGTATACCTAGTATAACATTTGTATGAGTTTTAGAAGGCTTTACCCAGACTAGTGCTGGGTGAAGAACACCTATTCGCTTACTCTTTGGTCTTGCTGAGGCGTAACAGCTACAGTTCATGTACTCTCTGCAGCATATAAGGAAAAGTGGATGGGGCGTCTTGAACAGGGTTTTGGGAGTTTCGTTTATTTTATGCATTAAACCTGGCACATTTCTGAAATGTTGCTAGAAATGTGTGCACTGTCTTTGATTGCCATGGAAGGGCTTTGCAGAAGTAGATATTAATAAGTGCACTTTTTTTCAAGATGATAATATGGATTAACCGCTTGCCGACCGCCGCATGTAGATATACGTCGACACAATGGCACAGACAGGCAAATGGGCGTACAGGTACGTCCCTTTAAATTTGCCGCCATCGCATACACCCGCCGCGAGCTCCGTGAGTGTGATCGCGGGTCCCACGGACTCGATGTCCGCGGGGATACCCGCGATCGGCTCACAGAGAGGAAGAACGGGGAAACGCTGATGTAAACAAGCATTTCCCCGTTCTGCCTATTGACAGGACACTGATCACAGCTCCCTGTATTCGGGAGCGGTCATCAGTGTCGTGTCAAACATAGCCACGCCCCCCCCACAGTTAGAATCACTCCCTAGGAAACACTTAACCCCTACAGCGCCACCTGGTGTTAACCCCTTCACTGCCAGTCACATTTACACAGTAATCAATGCATTTTTAATCGCACTGATCGCTGTATAAATGTGAATGGTCCCAAAATAGCGCCAAAAGTGTCCGATGTGTCTGCCATAATGACGCAGTCATGATAAAAATCACTGATCGCCGCCATTACTAGTAAAAAAAAAAATTATTACTAAAAATGCCATATTACTTTCCCCTTTTTTTTTTAGACGCTATAACTTTTGCGCAAACCAATCAATAAACGCTTATTGTGATTTTTTTACCAAAAAGTGTATGTGCAAATGTGGAAGAATACGTATCGGCCTAAACTCAGGAATAAAAATGTTTTTTTTATATATTTTTTGGGGGATATTTATTATAGCAAAAAGTAAAAAATTATGCGTTTTTTTCAAAATTGTAGCTATTTTTTTGTTTATAGCGCAAAAAATAAAAACCACAGAGGTGATCAAATACCACCAAAGGAAAGCTCTATTTGTGGGGAAAAAAGGAGGTCAATTTTGTTTGGGAGCCACGTCGCACAACCGCGCAATTGCCAGCTAAAGCGACGCAGTGCCGAATTGCAAAAAGTGCTCTGATCTTTGGCCAGCCAAATGATCCAGGGCTTAAGTGGTTAACAAATGCAAAACTTTTTTTTTTAGGAGTATGGAAGGAATAGGTCCTCTGCCAATTTTTTATTGCTGTCTTCATCCCATTGAGGAGATTTTCCTCTCTATTTACCCTGTTTTTTTTTTTTTCTGGTGATCATTGTCTCTGGGACAGAAACTTAGGGGAAATCCAAAACTTTAGAGTTTCACTAGAACAAGAGGCGAGAGGAAATCTTCTAATGGGAACATCTGTTCCTGTGACAACTGTCTAAGAGGGAAATCCTCTCACTATGGGAAATTTCCTTTCCGGCACAAGAGATGAAGGGAAATCTTCATAATGATACACAGAGTCCAAAAAATCTCTTCCCTGCCCTGTGCAAAACGTAAAAAAAAATAAAAAACAACTATATATGCACATTACCAGTAGTATTGGTCCCTATGACTGGCTAGCTTGCTGCTCCAAAATCAAGGCATATAAACAAATGGAAAGGAAAGATAGGCTTCCTACAGTGTAATGTATTACAAAAGAAGGCATCCTGTGTTTCTTCTTTACTCTTTCCTGCAGACGGGTAAATCAAAGCTGTTAGTTGTACCTTATATTCAGTGCAGTCCTCAGGGTGTGATACAGTGCAATCTGTGTCTTTGAAGAATTAGAATACTATTTTTTTTATAGCATTGAATTTTTGCCATCTATTCGTGTTATCTGGGTTTTTCAAGTTGTAGAAGTATGTGAGTTAGAAGTTTTCACATCTGAAGGGGTACATGGGATGTTAAATTTGCTATGTGCAGCAGTGGCGGCATATTTTTTTTTTGGGGGGGGCAGCAAACAATGCACCCACAGCCACCCCCCTGGTCGATTGGGTCACCTGCACCACCCCACTGCCCCTCCTACCACAGTCGGGTCACCCACAGCTCACACCCCGGGACGGTCGGTGACCAGCACCGCACTTACCCCATCTAGGTCACTGCCAGCGCTTCCTCCAGACGGCGGCTTCCCCTGTGTCTCCTCTTCCTCGGCGGTCAAAAGGATCGTTTCACCTCTTGGCCAATCGGGTGACGGGTCTTAGGACCTGCTTCCTGATTGGCCAGAAGGAGAATCAGGAAGACAATAGTGAATATTAATTCACTAGTGTCACGCAACTGGGTGGGCGCGGGGTGCAGTGCTCTGCCCACTCTTTACTGAAGCCTATTAGAGCCTCTGGCTCTAAGTGCTTCTAAAAAAAAAAAAAAAAAAACCCATTGGAATCCATGCATCTGGTGCCCCACATGTAGATTAGGGGGCCAGATGTATGGATTATGGGGGCGGCATTACAGGCCCCGCCCTCCCTGCATTACGGGCCACCACTGATGTGCAGTGAGTCTTGTACCCAAAGCCTATGATGACTAGGTGACATACTAAGACATTACCCAGGGGGCATAAATGGGCACAATTAGGGCACCTGTGCCCAGACTTAAAATGGTTCTAAAGACTTAAGGTTTTTTACGTTAATGTATTCTATGCATTATGGTAAAAAAAACTTCTGTGCTACATCATCTCCGCTTTTACCTCCCTTACACTTTCTAACCCCTGTTTTTTTACCAGCGCTGTGCCCGAGAGCAGCATCTCTCTCCCACCTCACAGGGCAGTTTGATAGCAGTGGCAGCCATTGGCTGCCACTGCTGTCAATCAAATTTTGTGACAAGGGAGCAGTGGGCAGGGCCGAGATGCACTATCTGTGTCTATAGACACAGACAAGGCAGATAGGGATCAAACCCGCACAAGTGCCCTCCTTAGAAAGCGACTTTCTATAGGGACACTTGTTGAAGAGGCGTGCCGATGGGGGACCCCAGAAAAAGAGGATCAGGGCTGCTCTGTGCAAAACCATTGCACAGAGCAGGTAAATATGACATGTTTATTATGTTATATTAAAAAAAAAATAAAGCTTTAAAATCACTTTAAGGCATGCAGCAAAAGAGTATTAAAACAAGTAATCTTTGACATTTCTACCTACTTGTGAAGTCATTTGTTCTTGGAAATCCTGAGTATAACAGCAAAGACTCTTTAGCCAAGTTTCAGTCTGTTTCAGTCTGTAACAGCTTAGAGTGTTTTAAAGTGCTTTTACTGCTTGTTCATAATATGTATATACTTTAGTGTGCATAGTCCGAACACAGATATACTTTAAAATGTATCTAAACACAAAGCCCAAAAATGTACTATGTCATAGTTTACTAGTCCTTGGTGTGGTGGCGTCATTCATTTTCTTTGATCAAGCTTTTTTTGCTTTATTTTCACCTGGTAATTCCACAAATAACACAATTCATGTCCCCGGTGTGGCTACATCGCTTCTCCACTGTATCTATGGCGGAAGCCATGGTTGTCCCCCCAGGTTGCTTCCCTTATATATGTTCCAAACTTATCCATATCTTTTCATCTCCATTATTGAAGATGAACAATTGGTAGTGTACAGAAGATCACTAGAAAGGAAGGTATTCTTCAGTGCAGCTCACAGGAAGTAACAAAAACACTGCATTTCTGACAAGATCACCGGGTTTTTTCAATATTTGCCGAAAATGTTCTTAGCTTGAAAAGAAAAAAGAAAATTAATGCAGCCACCACATCTAAGTACTATAAGCTGAAACATATTGCATTTTTGTTCTTAGCTTTAGGACCCGCGGACATCTCTCAGGGGGCCTGGAGCAGCAGGAACATTGTAACACTTAAAGGTTTTATTTGCAAACTTTACTTTCCTGGCTATATTAGATGAGCAATATTATATTAAATTTCCCTTCTTTAAACTCTTAACCTCCGGAAGATTTACCCCCCTGTAATGCCATTTTTTGCGATACAGCATTGCGTTACTTTAACAATTGCGTGGTCGTGCAACGCTGTACACAAATTAAATGTATGTCCTTTTTCCCCACAAATAGAGCTTTTTTTGGTAATATTTGATCACCACTGGGTTTTTTTTATTTTATTTTTTGCGCCATAAATAAAAAAAGACCGACAATTTTGGAAAAAAAAAAAAAACAATATTTTTGTACTTTCTCATATAAAATATATCCAAAAAAAATGTAAAAAATCGAATTTCTTCATAAATGTAGGCCAATATATGATCTGCTACATATTTTTTGTAAAAAAATAAAAACTATGGAATATATACTGCAATTTTTATTTATTTATTTTATACTAGTATGGGCGGCGATGAGCGACCTATAGCGGGACTGTGATATTGCGGCAGACATTCTGACACTAACTGACACATTTGACACTTTGTGGGAACCAGTGACACTAATACCCTATACACACGGTCGGATTTTCCAACGGAAAATGTGTGATAGGACCTCGTTGTCGGAAATCCCAACCGTGTGTGGGCTCCATCACACATTTTCCATCGGAATTTCCGTCACACAAAGTTTGAGAGCTTGCTATAAAATTTTCCGACAACAAAATCCGTTGTCGGAAATTCCAATCGTGTGTACACAAATCCAACGCACAAAGTGCCACGCATGCTCAGAATAAATCAAGAGATGAAAGCTATTGGCTACTGCCCCGTTTATAGTCCCGACATATGTGTTTTACATCACCGCATTCAGAACGATCGGATTTCCCGACAACTTTGTGTGACCGTGTGTATGCAAGACAAGTTTGAGCCAACATCCGTCGGAAAAAATCCATGGATTTTGTTGTCGGAATGTCCGATCAATGTCCGACCGTGTGTACAGGGCATAATACAGTGATCAGTGCTACAAATATGCACCGTCACTGTACTAATGACACTGTCTGGGAAAGGGTTAAACATCTAGGGTGATCAAAGGGTTAAATGTGTGCCTGACCAGTGCTTGTGTACACTAGGGGGTTGATTTACTAAAGGCAAATAGACTGCATTGCATTTAAATAAATAAATAATAAATTGCATTAGCACTCTGGATGTGCAGATGAGCCAGAGCTTAGTAACTGAGCAGAAGTTCTGTTGACTTCCATCATCCAATCATGTGCAAGCAAGAATGCTGTTTTTTTCTTTTTTTTTTTTTCTTTTTCTTGCACGTGATTGAGTATTCTTTCCAAATGAAGCTTTACCTTATTTACTAAGCCACTGAGCAACTGCACTTTGAAAAGTGCACAGTCTATTTGGCTTTAGTAAATCAACCCCTATGTATGCTGTTTTTACTAAGAGATGTGATGGATTTTCTTTCCCTGCATTGCAGGGAAAGGACATCCATCAGATCCCTGCTGACAGAACAGAGCTCTGTTTTGTGTTACATAGGCAGAGCTCTGTTCTGTGTCTCTCCTCGCCGATCAGCAGGTGCTGGCGGACATTCATTGGCCGGCACCCGCTGATCGGCTTGTGCTGTGTCTAATTACAGCACAGCCAAGGCGCCGGCAGCGCACGCACACCCTTTACCGGGATGTGCTGGATCATGTGTTAGGTACGTGATCCAGCGCAGGAGAGTCGCCTTGCTGCCCTACATCTAAGTGATGCAGTCGGCAAGCGGTTAATAAATTAGCAAGCAACAATTTGTTCTCGTCTTTATGTCAGCAGAAATGCTATTCTGAACAGTTTGAAATAGCCAAGACTAATGTAATCAGCTTCCTGATTGGTCACAGTGGCTAATTACGCTGCTGTATTCTGTACAGAATTAGGCCTAGTAGACAGGTTCTGTACTGTGTAAAGTAACACATGTCTGATAAGTGAGAATCTGTCAATGCATGAATTTTACACCGAGATAGAAGATGGATGCCAAGTACGAAGATTGGGAAGAAACACTCTTATACTCCTTTATACAGTAAGCAGAACATTACACCAAGCACTGGCTTTTCTTTTATCCTGCTCATTGACCATAAAGTTTTTTTTTTTTCCTTTTCATAACGGTGAAAGACAGAGTTTGATACAAACCAAATGCAGAATGTTCTTTGACCTCTGTCATTTTTCTGGATCTCTTGTGCTTTGCAAGGTTATAGGCTGCTTATCTCAGAATACCGAGAAACCTTTCCAAATCTAATCTTCAATATGGAAACAATGGGATGCTCTTTACTGGATCCATGTATTGTTCCATGCGCTCATCGGTCTTTGAAAGACTACCAAGATTTCAGGATTGACTGACGAAAATATTTATTTTCTTTTTGATAGCTAACCTGCAATCAGTCTTCATTACCATTGAAATTCTGTTGAAAACAGAAGGTGTTATTTAAAGGAAAGGCATGGCCCTTTTTGCAGATATGTAGGTCAACCCTTTCACCTTAAAGTGGACCTGAATTCATAGAGTCAAGATTGCCTATCCTAGAGCAAGCTACTTTTGTGCCTACAGTGCCTTGTAAAAGTATTCACACCCCTTGACATTTTCCACATTTTGGCATGTTACAACCAAAAATGTAAATGTATTTTATTGGGATTTTATGTGATAGACCAACACAAAGTGGCACATAATTGCAAAGTGGAAGGAAAATGATAAATGGTTTTCTAAATTTTTTTCCAAATAAATTTGTGAAAAGTGTGGTGTACATTTGTATTCAGCCCCCCTGAGTCAATACTTTGTAGAACCTCCTTTCACTGCAATTACAGCTGCAAGTCTTTTTGGGGATGTCTCTACCAGCTTTGCACATCTAGAGAGTAACATTTTTGCCCATTCTTCTTTGTAAAATAGCTCAAGTTCTGTCCGATTGGATGGAGATCGTCTGTGAACAGCAATTTTTAAGTCTTGCCGCAGATTCTCATTTGTATTTAGGTCTGGACTGTGACTGGGCCATTCTAACACATGAATATGCTTTGATCTAAACCATTCCATTGTAGCTGTAGCTGTATGTTTAGGGTTTTTGTCCTGCTGGAAGGTGAACCTCCGCCCTAGTCTCAAGTCTTTTGCAGACTCTAATGCTGCGTACACACGATCGGAAATTCAGCCAGCAAAAGACCGATGAGAGCTTTTGGTCGGAAAATGCAGCCGTGTGTATGCTCCATCGCCCTTTTGCTAGCAGAATTCCCGCCAGCAAAAGAATGAGAGCAGGTTCTCAATTTTTCGGTCAGAAAAAGTTCCTATCCAAAAATGCGATCGCCTGTACAAATTCCAACGCGCAAAATTCCTACGCATGCTCGGAAACAATTCAACGCATGCTCGGAAGCATTGAACATCATTTTCTCGGCTCGTCATAGTGTTGTACGTCACCACGTTCTTGATGATCGAAAGTTCAGAGAACATTTGTGTGACCGTGTGTATGCAAGGCAAGCTTGAGCGGAATTGTGTCGGAAAAAACATCCAAGTTTTTTCCAACGGAAAATCCGCTTGTGTGTATGCGGCATGCCAGGTTTTCTTCTAAGATTGCCCTGTATTTGGCTCCATCCATCCTCCCATCAACTCTGACCAGCTTCTCTGTTCAAAGCTTGGGTTATATTTTAATAACCTAACCCTGCTTTAAACTTCTCCACAACTTTATCCCTGACCTGTCTGGTGTGTTCATTGGCCTTTGTGATGCTGTTTGTTCACTAAGGTTCTCTAACAAACCTCTGAGGGCTTCACAGAACAGCGGTATTTATACTGAGATTGAATTACATACAGGTGGACTTTATTTATTAATTAGGTGACTTCTGAAGGCAATTGGTTCCACTAGATTTTAGTTAAGGGGCTGAATACAAACGCCACACTTTTCAGATATTCATTTTTAAAAAGTGTTGAAAACCATTTATCGTTTTCCTTCCATTTCACAATAATGTGTCACTTTGTGCTGATCTATCACCTAAAATCACAATAAAAAGCGTTTATGTTTTTGGTTGTAACATGACAAAATGTGGAAAATTTTAAAGGGGTATGAATACTTCTGCAAGGCACTGTACCGCCGCATATCTGTATACTTGCAGTGTGAATCCCCGGCAAGGTACATCTGACTGCTAGTCCCACAAGATTTGGTGAGGTCAGTACTGTGCTGCTTACTGTTCTCCTTGCTGTAGAGAAGAGGAAACAAAGCTGTGCCTCTACCAAGATGGCTGCCTCCACACAGAAACACAATGTTGGACAAAACATGGTAAGTCTGTAAAGGGAAAAAGGTCAGTTGACAAGCTACCACTGACAGGTGACTATTCAGTTGGCCTTTGCTTGCCTTGTGTAGCCAAAGTACTGAGTGCCTTTAATTTTTTTGGCATTGATCATCAAAGACAGAATGAGGCAGAACTGGGTCCTAGGTTTTGGAACCCCCCCCCCCCCCAAATCTCTTTAATTGACATTGATGTGGATTGCCATAGGAACAGAAAAGCTGCATCCTTTGCAATGTCTATACTGGCATGGCCTTTTTTGACACCAACTGCCTACAAGTGTGTTCATCCTTTGGAAGGGAAAGACAAAGTGCATAGCTAGGACCAATTGCTTCATCACCCCAATTTACTGTAGGAGTGTAAATGTTGTAGCTGGGCCCCCTGGGCCCTTGGCTCTCCTCCATAGGTTGCCTTGTGGTTTTTCTGCTTGCTCAGTCACTTTGGTCACCAGTATCCTAATTTTCTAATTGAGCTACATTGTAAATCCAAGCACTGCGATTAACACAGTATTTATAAATTTCCAATACGAAAAATTAAACATTGTAAGCGTGAACTGACCTAATTTTTTTAATCTAGCTAAGGTAATCCAAGAAATCCCCACGTGCCATTTTGCAGCTTCTGGCACCAATCATAATGAGCTAACCTCTACTTCCAAGCGATGCAATGCCTCCTTGCCGCCTGTTTTGACCTAATTTTTGCTAACCAATGTGCCTCAAACACGTGCATTTTACACGGTTGCAGGGAGTTTGCAATGCTTCCCCATTTGCTTGACTGTGTAGTGCCCAGTGGGCATGTCAGATGAACTTTGCTATGTAAACATCTCCGTCCACTGCATATCCCTATGATTAAGCTCCAAGGGGTACAGGCGGAACACGTTGGGGGCGGGGCCTGGTTGGAGTCCAGGCTGAGGTTGCAAACTATCGATCCGTGAGATTGTTCAGATGTGTGGCTACAGGGAGACTTTATTTCATCCCCGTCCGCAGCCTATTGCAGCTTAAAGGAGGGGGTTTGTTGGCAGGCGGAAAAAACGCAGCTCAGCCTCGAATTTTTGCCACCTACCACCTTCAAGTCTAAATGAAGCTTTACTGAGCAGTTTATGGATATTGTTAAGAATTACAACAAACTTTTTACAAGTTGTAATGAATCCTTTTTTAAGGTTATTGTATGAAAACAAGCAATTCAGCCACTGACAATGTAAAAAAAAATATAAAAGTAACTCAAACAATTTGGAGAGTAAGGCCTGGTTTACACTAGTGCAACTGCGATTTCATTTGATTTCTAATGCGATTCTGTAGTGCAATTGTAATTTTGGAGGAGGAGGATTAGAATAGTTGGGGGGGGGGGTGAGTGCATTGATGGGTTTTTGATGCATTTCCCTTGAAGTCTATGAACATTGCACTGCATCGCACCAAAGTAGCACAGGACCCTGCCCCAAAGTCACATCACAGCTGCACTGCATTGATGTGGACAGGCACCATTAATATTAATTTGATTTCCATTGTCCTGCTATTCTGTGTGAACCAAGTTGCATCTACAATCACACCAGTGTAAACCAGGCCTTATATCTAAATTCCAACCACCCATCTCATTTTTTAACATTTTGGATAGAGTGAGGAAGATTTAGAATCTATCTACACCCCCATTAAAGACATTATGGGGATTTCTCAACACTTATGCCCCGTACACACGGTCGGATTTTCCGACAGAAAATGTGTGATAGGACCTTGTTGTCGGAAATTCCGACCGTGTGTGGGCTCCATCACACATTTTCCATCGGATTTTCCGACACACAAAGTTTGAGAGCAGGATATAAAATTTTCCGACAACAAAATCCGTTGTCGGAAATTCCGATCGTGTGTACACAAATCCGACGGACAAAGTGCCACGCATGCTCAGAATAAATAAAGAGATGAAAGCTATTGGCCACTGCCCCGTTTATAGTCCCGACGTACGTGTTTTACGTCACCGCGTTTAGAACGATCGGATTTTCCGACAACTTTGTGTGACCGTGTGTATGCAAGACAAGTTTGAGCCAACATCCGTCGGAAAAAATCCTAGGATTTTGTTGTCGGAATGTCCGATCAATGTCCGACCGTGTGTACGGGGCATAACTGTCCATACCTCCCAACTGTCCCTGATTTTGAGGGACTGTCCCGGATTTCAAACAAAGTTCCTCTGTCCCTCTTTCCTCCTCATTCGTCCCTCATTTTGGTCTGATCTATATAGTTGTAAATAAAATGCACTTTTTAATCTTTTAAAAAGTGTTTCCCAGTACTAAACTTTTCATCCATTTTATAAGTTGCTGCTTTTGTAAATGTCAAAATCCAGTGTAAAGGAATAATAGTGGTTAAAAAAGAAAAAAAAAAAAAAGCACTTGCGGGTTTAACTAATCTTTTTTATAAACCTCCTTTAAGGGGGCATGGCAGAGGGTGTTTCCTATGCCTACATACTTTTGCTAATAGGTGTCCCTTGTTCCCATCTCAAAAAGTTGGGAGGTATGACTGTCCCCTGATACTGGGATAGGAAGTGACTGGAAACATACCCAACAAATACAGATCCAGCTAGAAAACTGCATTTAATTGTTCCCAATGGCAGGACCTTGTGTATCAAGGCATGGCAGGGTGTCAGTAGGACAGAAAATGAGGGAAAAGTTCTACAACAGTGACAAAAGGCACAAAAAAATGCTAAGTTTTAGTTCGAGTTTGCTTTTAGATATATTTATTTTCTAGAGAATAAAGTGATAGCTGTTAAGTAAAATAGAACAGATGGATTTGGGTGCAAAGGAAGGGCAGTTGGCAGTTATAATTTAGGTTAAACTAGTAAGATAATTAATTTCTGCACAGCTCTGTGTATTTGTTTTGCGCAATATTATTATTTTTTATATATATGAACATGTTGATTATGGTTTGCTTATCCTCTGGGTGAATTTGATATAGTACTCAGTCTCTATGCTCTCGTTTTTAATAGTATCTTTTTCATAGTATCCGTGACACACAGGGTCCAGTTTTGTGTTCCTGAAAACGAAGCAGGCTTCAGGTTTTAGGAATGCAGACAGTGGGATGAAATTCCAATTCAGCTTGTAAAGCCAATGAAAATCTTGGAGTCTGATGAGATTTCCTGTTGTATCGCTTGCGAGAAATCTGCAGACTCACTTTTTTGTGTTTGACTTGGACACTTAGGTATTTGAAGTAATTTGTTTTCTAATTCCTTGCATACCATTCCACAGGTATTGCCGGTCAGGTGTCCATCGATGCTAATGGAGATCGCTATGGGGATTTCTCAGTGATTGGCATGACGGACTTGGAAACAGGTACACAAGAGGTAAGATGAAATACATGCTTTCTGGAAGCTTGGACCTGGCTGTACTCCTCTCTCCACATGTCTGCACAACCACTAACTATTTGAGAATTGACCAAGAATTGTTAAAAAATACGCTAATGCACTTAAGGGGCCACAAAGCTTTCTTTTAAAATGCATGTAAACCCTAACAATATACTTCTCTTATTTGCTCCCGTTTGGTCTGCTGAGTATACCATTGAAAGAGTTTTGTTAGATCTGTTCGATAAGTGCAAAAAATACCTGTACGTTTTTCAGAAATTGTGTGATATGATATCTTCCTGTGCTCTCTGTCAGTGCACAAGGAGGGGTTATAGAAATGAGGCGTGCCGAAAAGATGAGGAGAGATAATCCATCAGAAATTAAGTAGGCAGGGCTGACACCACATGCATAGGAAATCAGAATTGTGTTGTGTTGAAACTCAGAAGTATGCTATATTGATGGCATTTTGACGCACATCAACAATTATTTTTCTGTATTTGCTCCGTGTTTAAAGAGATACAACTCAATACATGTATTTCAGAGGTGAACTAAATGTTTTTTTTATTTTGCTTTCACGTATTCGAGAGCTTTTCCTGCTTCAAATATTTGCCTCTCCTTAAAAGAGAAGTTCATGTTTCTTAGAAAAAAAAAAAAAATGATACTTACCTAGGTGGATGCAACATCAGTCGAATGCTGCATCTGTCTCCTGCTGCTGCTAAGACATCGCTCAGTTCTCAGTCTTCACTGAGCAGAGAGCCGGTGACTGTCAGCCCCTGGCTCTCTGCTCTGCCCCTCCAGCACTTATTGGAGCGCCGAGCTATGAAGGAGATAGGAGCGGGTGGCTCAGGCCCTCAGCGGCTTGCTGAGCGAGCTGCCGATCCAGGTATCTGGCATTGATCCACAGCCTAGACCGGCTGAGTGACGTCACTCACAATGTTTTAGCCCACTGTCAGCTGAAAATGGGTGATCCACAAGAGAAGTAGGGCCAAAAAAGGTTTGGTCATACTTCTCCTTTAAATGACCAACATGCAACAGATCATTGACTTGCTCTAAGCCCAGGTTCAAACTGAGCTGCGGGAATGAAGCCGTGCGAGTTCAGCTGAACTCATGCAATTTCACTCCCTCATGTCAGTTCCGATTTCGGCCGCGATTTCAGAGACATCTGTGCAGCTTTCTGCACAGATGTCAATGTAAATCGCAGCCCGAAATCGCAAAAAGTAGTAAAGAAACTACTTTTTGAAATCGGCGCAGCGCCGCAGATGCGGCATCGCACCGATTAGGACAGTACCATTGACGGCAATTGCCACCGATTTGACATGTCAAATCACATCAGTGTGAACCAGGGCTAAAGGATATTTTTCTGACTGGAGTAATTGGCCCCACAGATGACTTTGACGGCTGACCTATCTCACCCAAAATTTGAGATAAACAAATTTTTTTTTTTTTTGGCGCCTGAGTCAATCAAGTGACATATTTCCCCATACCCCAAAGTACCAGGTATTTCTTGTTGTTCCCAGAGCCTGTATTAAGTAGTTGAGGGAAAAAAGGAAGGTGAGTATGTGCTGCTGTTGGGGCTGCAATTAAACCCAACCACTGCTCTACATGGGTAAAGCACAGGTTCATTTTAAGGTGATCACTTTGTAATTTGCACGTTTTACTGCATTTCTTAAGTGTAAGTGCTAATGCCTAGTACACACAATCAGAAAATCAGACAACAAATACCGATTTTGAAGCGATTGTACGATAATCTGATCGTTAGTGCACAGCTTTCAAGAGCCGTTCGTGCGGAATTATCCAAAGGGACAAACACGAAAATGTTTCTCGTACAATACCAGAATGAATGATTTTCAAAAAAATCGGAAGACCAAGAACACGCATGTTCGGAAAGGAAAGAATACATTACAATACAATACAACACATTACATTACTTCCAAAGTTGTATTCTGACGTACGAGAATTTTCATAACTTATAGTAACCTATTGGTTTTCGATATGAGACTAGCATGCAAGAAAAACTGCATGATCATTTGTTCAATATTCTCACTGTGTGTACTAGGCTTTAAGGCTTTCCATTTTCATTATATCTATGGTATATTCCAATCCTGTCTTGGGGTAGTCAAAGTTAGGGCATCACAATTTATCATGAAGATAAGTAGCCTTTTGTCATACATAGAGATAGCTGCCTGTTCTGAATAATTGGCAGTCAACACCTAGCCCAATTTAATGTTAGCTTAAGGTGGCCAAAGATGACTATTTCTTCTTTGCTCCTCCAGCAGGCTGATCAAAAAAAAATGAACAGATTCCTCCATCCACACAAGCAAGGTGGATAGAGGAATCCACCCCACAGAGACATTGTATTTTGACAGTAGGACCCGCTGTGAAAATACACTGATCAGGGAAACTTTTTCCAACTTTCCCACAATCTAATGATTGACTTCTGTTGAACGGGGATGACCATGCATGGATTGAAGTTTGGCCGGTCTGTTTGGCCAGTTCTTGCTAAACCAGCTGAATTTCAATTCATCTATGGTCAGATTTTGATACAAAATGATTCGGTATCTTTGATCTTTGGGCCTTGCCTATTTTGATGTGTGATTGGCACTGATTTCCTCTGAGACAGCTGTGAAGAGGGACACATAAATAAAGAAAAATTAAGAAGATAACCAAAAACCAGTGGACACATTTTACATCACTTTCTTCCTTCAGTTTTTTTCTGCAAAATCATCTTTCTTTGCAGCAACTTTTTCAGACAGCAGTGACTGCCATACCTAAAGCCCCATACACATGATCGGACTTTCCAACGGGAAATGTTGGATGTCAGGCTGTTGGCGGACAATCCGACCGTGTGTATGCCCCATCGGACAATTGTTGTTGGACTTCCCGCCAACAAATGTTGGATAGCAGGTTTTCAAATTTTCCGCCAACAAATGTGTGTTGTCGGATTTTCCAATCGTGTGTACACAAGTAAGTCGGACAAAAGTCCAAAGTACAAACACGCATGCTCAGAAGCAGAAGCGGTCGGTGGTGTAAACTAGCCTTTGTAATGGAGAATTAACATTCGTGACGTGGCAAATTATGAAATCTCGAAATGCAGCTCACAATTCTGTTCTTTAATGGGATAATAATGAAGCTGCTTTGCTGGTGATACTCATGGAGTTATTGCAAACACATTTTCAAAGGCTTTTTTTTCTAGTGATATCAAGAATAATATTATTATGTTTTTTGTTTTTTCTAGTTTGTGCAAGTTACCACAACACCATTATCTCGTAGTTTTTAAGAACAAAGATACATCTATGTTGGTGTCCCTTGTTAATTTTACATTGTATTTTTGAAAATGTAACTGCCTACTCCCAAACTGTCATTTGAAGTAAAACACATAGCCAAGTATTATTCATTTTATTCATAATTTTTTTTTTTGTGCATTAAAAAAAAGAAAACAATTAAAATTAGACATGCTATCTGCCAATAGAATTTATCCAAAAGGTGCATTCTATGCATCCAAAAATATAGAAAATATACCAAATCAAATCATTATTATTCAACCAAAAAAATAATGTCAAAGCAATAACTCCAAGGCCAATAATAAATAACACGTTATGTCCTCCGATTCCGCAACATGTGTGGTTGATGAACGGCCGTTCAGAAATGAACTGAAAAGCACGAAATGAGAAGCGCAAACTGAAAAGCGCTAAATGAAAAACGCGAAAAGAAAAGCGCGAATCAACACTCACCATACTTCAACACGAATTTAGCAGAAGAAGCCCAAAGGATGGGGCTAAAGAGCTGAAAAACAATGTAGTATGTCTAGTATGTCACTACGTTCGTAATTGTTGGCCAACATTTGTGTGACCGTGTGTATGCAAGACAAGCTTGAGCCAACACTCTTCGGACAAAATTCCATGGTTTTGTTTACGGAAAGTCCGATCGTGTGTACGAGGCATAACTCTGCACTCCAACATCCTAGCACTGCCAAGGCAACAGGCAAGAAACGAAATGAGTTACTAAGCTTTGGAACGGCTGCATTTGCAAAGTGCACAGTCCATTTGCCTTTAGTAAATGAACCTCTGTGTAGGGCTGTATGCTGCTCACTGCCATTCTGAGGCCAACAGTCTGGAGATAGACTTGTTGCTGGGGAGATGTTGGCTTTAAGCTTTATTTAATTCTTTGACTGTAGTATCTTTATAATCAGTTTTGTTCAACACTGTTGATTTTTTTTTCTAAAATGGGGAACTATTGGGTTTTGGGTCAAGTCTATTTTACATTTTTTTAGCTTTTAAACTAATGTTTTTATACATTTTATTATTTATATTACACATATCAACACTTTCTGCACATCCATCAAGCTAGTTTGTAAAGCATTTGGCTTCTCCAAAAAGAGAGCACAGAGGTAGCTTTCCTCTTTCTGACTGTCTGTAATTTAATCTCTCAGTAGCCCTCTCTGAACAGAACAGGCAAGGAGAAGATATAGGTCACTCCTGTGATCTAATCAGCTTTATATGTGCAAACTAAAGCTGGATATAAATATAAAATATATTACTAAAGCACTAATAAGAGTATAACAAACAACCTTAAAACTATAAATAATGTGACTAATTACATTAATGAAAAACAGCTGCAGCTATTTAAAATGTGTTCTGGCACTACATGTACAAATGAATAAAAACAAATAATAGTGCGCTAATTTCAAATATATGCTTCATAATAAACTACAGTGATCTTAAAAGATTTATGCAGAAAGTTCACATGCACAATAATTTAAATAAAACTCTTGATTGCTGAAGAGACGTGAATAAACTCAATCTGTGCTCTGTGACAGTCTTTGCAAAGAATCATCGCTCAAGATTGCTTAAAAATACTTGCTTTTCATTAATAACATCATATGCACTCACATTTAAGAAGAAATAAAACCTCATTGGACGATCAGTTTGGCATTGGGACAGCTCTCCTCCTCACTACACATCCAGGGAAACGAGACACCGGAAAAGTCGCCACCGGCTCCTCTCGATGCATTGCGTCACAGGTCACGTGACTTTCTCAAGGGAAAATCCTTTTCCCTTGAGAAAGTCACGTGACCTGTGAAGCAATGCGTTGGGAGGAGCCGGTGACGACACTTCCGTTGTTGTAACCGCATTGAACTCATCGTTCAATGCAGTTTTATTTCTGCTTAAATGTGAGTGCATATGATGTTATTAATTAAAAGAAAGTAGTTTTAAGCAATCTTGCACTCTGATTATGTTTTATTTGCTTTGAGAAATTGAATTTGGAGAAAGAAATTGTTTATGGAGAAGTCCTGGTATTCCTGGAGCCATTAGCTGAAAACCGTGTACGATCAAGCTGATCCATTTGTGGGTTATTACTAAAAGTGCCAATAGACCCAAGGGGGGTCTTTATTTGAGGTGAGCAGGCATTGCACATGGAGGTGGTGGTGATTACCTGTCAGCACGTATTCTTAGCAAAGACTGTCACAAAGCACAGATTGAGTTTATTCATGTCTCTTCAGCAATCAAGAGTTTTATTTATATTATTGTGCATGTGGACTTTCTGCATATATCTTTTAAGATCACTGGAGTTTATTATGAAGCATATATTTGAAATTTAGCGCACTATTATTTGTTTTTATTAAAGCTATACACTAGTAGATTTTCACACAGAAATTTGTACGAAAATTCTCAGTACATTTGACGGCTTGACGAATGTCATTTGAAATTTCTTTTTCTTTCAACAACCATTTGTTGAGCCTTGTGTGGACCTGATCATGAGGACCTGATCATGGGGACCTAATTTTATAGAACTGAGCCTTCTAGGAAACCAGACCACCAACCGTACTGGACTAGATAAGCTGCATACCAGTGTGATGAGCAGAGCAACTGAGCTTAACTCCCTACTGCCCACAGTTATTGCAAATGGAGACTGTTCCTCACTTAGCAGCCCATCAGTCATCCATTGTGTACAGTTTTAAAGGGACATTTAAATGTGCACCACTTTACAGATGGGCCCCAACGATAGCCGGCTTAGTACTGCTAAATAGGTGCTAGGTATTTTATAGCCACCTCCAGGGGTACCCTTTGTCAGTAATCCATACGCCCACCCAATATTAGGGTTGTATGCATAGACATTCCTTTAATTAATGTTGCTATTTTTTCCACTGTTTATACCAGTAAAATTTTGGTTTAACTTTATTGCAATTAGTTAATTGGCATATTATGGTATGGTTAATTGGCCTGTTTAGACATGCTCAGTTGTCTATCTACTGTTTTGTGCATTGTCTAACTTTCCTTGCCACAATACATATATTTAGTCTACTATCAAGTTGCTTGTGGCCTATTTTCTGAGCATTATTGTAGACTGTTACAGTTACTGTTACACAGGTGTAAATGGCCTTCAACCTATAACCAAGTTTTTCAGTGTGGACAGAGCAGTTTAAAGAGTTGTGGCAGAAGAGAGATCACCCATTATATCAAGCGGCTCCTACCTAATTTTTTGTAAGATTTCATAACTACTTGACTAGAGAAACAGTTCTGAGCATAACAAATAAAGCACTACTACATAAAGGTGTTAAACATTTTCTTTGAAATAGCTTTTTCATCTGCTGTGAAATTTAAGGGAAGACTGTACTTCACATCCTCTCTTGGAAGGAGTTTAACTTTGTTTGGGAAAACCTCTCACATTTCAGGGTTTATCTGCTCATTCCCACAATCCTCATTCTACTGCTCAGTAACAGGCCAATTTGGATGGTATCTGCCTGTTCGCCAAACAAAAAATCAATTATTATGGAAAGCAATAAAAGGCACTCCTGCTTTGTTGTTTTTGAAAAATACAATGATGTAAGCTGTTTATATTGAATGCTGGCTGTGGCATCTGTATCACATTCTTGTGTAACCTGGTCATGTTCTTCTTAGATGTAAACCAGATAGCTGTACACTCTTGTGCCCATAAATATTTATATGATTCCAGAGAGCAACATCATTCTATTTTAACAAGATATGACAGACCACATACTGTTAGGGTCATTTCGGAACTCCAAGAATAAAATAAATGCATAGTGCACAGCCTCGTTATTGTGGAGTGCAGCATTTGTCTGCTATGAGCGGACCGTCATCTCTTGGACTTTGTCTTCCTAACCCCCCACCTACTTCCAGTATCCATGATTATAAACTTTTTTGTTTCAGATTTCAGCCTACTAGCACTTCACAACCACCACATGCTTTAGGTACAACACTCCGGTTCTATAACTTCCAAGTGTTTTTGGCAAATTTTAAATTGCTTTTTTTTATGGTAATCTTTCATTTATTTTGATCCTAGCAGATGTTTTCAAATGAAAAGTTAGTCAACAAACACATGTCTCTATAAAGTCTCTTTTAAATTTCTTGGTAATTAAAATTATAAAGTTTCCGCGGAGAAGCCTCCATGTCCTTTGTAGAGTTTTATTAGAAGCGCATAATGAGGGTGCCTCACGCTCCTGATGCCTGTGTGATATTTTTGTAATTTTAGAACATCTCAGGCTGATGGACGGGAGCTTGATGGTATTAAAATTGGCCTTTGTATGATTAAGCTAATTTAATCTAATCTACATGTGGACCAAGGACATACCAGGTATGGCCTACAGAACATCAGGTAGCCTTAGTACCAGGCATATCTAAGACGTTCTGCCCCCACTCCAACAATGCATAACCCAACTCCAGCATCTCACCCAACTGGTATTGATAGTCAATTTGGCAGCTGAGGCCTCATTCTATACAAGAGCCACTGACAGTAGCTCTTTTTTTCAGTGATGCTGAAACCACTTGCTAACGTGACCACTGATAAGCACAATATAACAATGTGACTATATTAATTGCAGCAGTGACATGTGGGTTGCTGATTTTAGCTTCTAAAGCCGCGTACACACGAGCGGAATGTCCGACAGAAAAAGTCTGACGGAAGCTTTTCATCGTCTATTCCGATCGTGTGTGTGCTTCATCAGCCTTTTTTTTCACAAAATTTTGACGGACCTAGAAATAGAACATGTTCTAAATATTTCCGATGGAACCAATTCCTATCGGGAAAACCGCTCGTCTGTATGCTGTACCAACGGAACAAAAACGACGCATGCTCTGAAGCAAGTACAGGGGGTCCCCGGGTTACAAACAAGATAGGGACTGTAGGTTTGTTCTTAAGTTGAATCTGTTTGTAAGTCGGAACATGTACATTTTTTAAGTGTAGCTCCAGCCAAAAAAAATATTTTTAAGCTTTTTGGATAGCATAGGGAAGGGTTAACACCCCTGTAATGTTTGTTTTGCTGTGTGTGCCCCTGTTCAGAAGATTTCACCTCACTTTCTGTCCCAATGACAATTGGATTTTGAAAATTTTGGGTTGTTGTGGAAACAAGCCTTGGTGATAAAGCATCAGTGGAGGTACCTTTTCCCCATAATAGCTCTTACAGGAATGAATTTCCCTTCCTAGGGGTAGATTTCCTCTCACTTCCTGTTGTCTCCCTCCGTTTGTAAGTAGGAGTTGTTTGTAAGTCGGATGTTTGTAACTAGGGGACCCCCTGTACGAGACAGAAACTATTGGCTACTGGCTATTGAACTTCCTTTTTCTAGTCCCATCGTACATGCTGTACGTCACTGCGTTCTGGACGGTCAGACTTTGTTTTGACCATGTGTAGGCAAGACCACTTGAATGGAATTCTGTCGGAGAAACCTTCAGAGTTTATTCCGACGGCAAAACCGGTCGTGTGTGCGCGGCATAACTGCAGCTTTGAACAGCTGATTTCCAATATTCTAACTGTGCCTGAAACAATACTCTAACTATGGCCTCTCTATTGAACTCCTGAGACTCTACATCCTCCGGGATACCTAATACACAGCACTTAGGATCAGAGGGGATGTTAGACTAAATACTTTATTGATCATATCTAGAACCCCCATTCAATAAAGGTGGAGTTTGGGACACCGCCATAGCAAATGAATCAAGTTCCCATGATTCCTATTGCATCTGCTACAAAATGTTAGATATATTTTAATCCTATTTGCTTCCATTTGGTCTGTTGAATTTACCATTGAAAGTGTTTTGTTGAGCTGAGTTTTCCTCACGCAATGTTATCAGTCCTGCCAATTTCACTTCTGTAAACTATAAAGCTAGGGAGACATTTTGTTGTTCCAATATACTCCCTACTATTCATACATCTCCATAGATACAGTACAGCTAGTGAGTGTTGTCACCCTAGTTCAATAATTGTGTCACTGGCAGGATCACCAGGTAAAAATAAAGGAGAAATAGCCTAAAAAATAAGAAAGTGAATACAGGCCCCACATCTAAGGACTGATAAGCTGCAATACATAAAATGTTTTTATTTAATTTGCCTATAGTTCTGGATATATGAATGATTTTAATATGAGGTTTGCACTAAAGGTAACCATTTTTATGCATGTATTTGTGTGCTCTGTTGGAATTGTCGCAAACTGTCCCAGGTTTACATTGAGGGCCTGAGCTGTACCTATAATAATCACTCACTGGGTTCATGGTTCTTTGAAAGTGGAAATCTCCTTTAATTGAGTAAATAGTGAAACAAATCCAGGACATTCTGAATTTCTGGAACAAGAAGGCTGTGACTGTAAAATTGCTTCCTCTATGGATTTTAAAGAGTATAGCTATCCCAGACACAGGCCAGAATCCCCCATCAAGGCAATAAATAAGTTTTATTGTCCTGAAATTGCTGCGAGTTTTGATAAACCCTCAACAGTAATTTTTTTCCTTTTTTTTTTTTTTTTTTTTTTGCTGGCTGTCTCTAAAGTGTTTTTGCATAATTGACATTCTTCGGGTAAAAATATGCGAAGGACAAAAATGCAAACAATCAGTGTGTTCTCTGCTCTTCTACGGAATGGAACCAGGTTCTGAAATATTATCATTAAATTATGATTACTTAAGGATCAGTCACACTTTGGTTGCACAGTGCAAGTCTGTGTTAATCATGTACATGTTCCTACCACAGTCTAAACATGCTCCGACCACAATTTAGTAAAAGAAGCCACAAACAGAATTTAGAATAATAAAATCTAGTCTCGTATTTGGCTATTACATTTGCTGTATTTTTCACATATAGGAAAAATGTGAGAAGTATTTACTTTTAATTTTTTTCAGCTTTTGGTTAGCTTCTATCTAGAATGAATGGGGCCAAGTCAAAGAAGCAAGCTTTGCTCGTCTAGTGTCTGGAGACCCACCAGGCAGAATTTGTCTGTTAAATATGAATTCCAACTTATACTGTGTTCTTGTGAAACAATACAAAAGTGCAAGGGCTTCTGCACCCTACCTTTTATGTTGTCACCTGGGGCCCTAAAGACTCGACTTGGTCACAATTTAGTTTTATCCTAATCCCACAGCTCCCTTTGATCTCCTTTTGACTAAATCAGCTCCACTGAGAAATTATAGTTCTGGAAGGTATTACAAAAAGCTGTATGGCTTCTACTGCTCTTTGGTTTCTGCAGGTAGACGGAAGTGGGGGAATGCAAGTCTCCGCACCATAATTAACTCCAGGTGTCTTGAGAAATAAACATACTTCAGGTGAACACTTGGAAACATGTTGGCAAACTTTATTTTAGATCCTTACTTTATTTGCCAAGTATCCTTTAGCAAACTGATACGTAGCTTAGTGGTTAGCACCTTACAGCATCGGGGTCCCCGGTTTGAATGCCAGTGCTTGCATTGGTTTCCTCTGGCTACTCCGGTGCCTGTCCAAATACATGTTGGTAGGTTAATTGGCTTGGTATTTCACTACTTGTAATCACCTTGTCAAGCTCAATGTCATAATTAGAAAAGCTTTAGCTTGCAGTTATAAGGGGTGTCAACTTATAACTGCAAGAATGTTATTAAAGGGATAGTCTATTTATTAACTGCTGTGCTAAAATATATAAAAGTGAATCAAATTGTAAAAAAAACAAAAACAAGCCTATGATAATACAAAGAAAAATCCTCTCCTTAAGGCTCTGTTTACATATGCTGTGGCCGCAGCTTACAGCATGGGGTCCGGTGCGTCCCTTTTCACTGCTTCAGGTGCGAATCAGGTCCGAATTTTTGCCTGAATTCACACCTGAATTGGACCAGAAGACACACAGGACCCTTCTTCAATGCAGAAGAACCCGCATCCAATTTGCATATGTGTGAACCTGGCCTCAAGAATATGTCATTTGCATTGAAGATTTTTCTTTGTTTTATCACAGACTGTTTTTTGTTTCATAGTTTTTTCCACAATTTGATTCACTTGTATATATTTTAGTGCAGCACTTAATATATATACACTTAGCTAACCTTGATAAATATCCCAGGGTTAGATTTATTCTGTTGTGTTTTTTTGTAGACATAATAAAGGGATAGTTCACCTTTACAGAAAAAAATGTAAAGGTGGACTAGTACTGGATTCCTTACCCCCCGATCCCTGTTGTACTACTGAGTTTGTTGAGTTGTCAGCATCCCTGCAGCCTGTCCAGCAGTTTGCTGATTTGAAATCCCCACTTTTCTCCCTCTTCTCCATGCAACGTTTACAAGACGGACCAGATCAATTCACTGTGACAGCGCTGGTCAATCAGAATCGATCTGGTCCTTTCCAGAAGTGCTGCACAGAGAAGATGGAGAAGAGTGGGGATTTCAAATTCCTAGACTGCTGGACCGGCCACATTGATGCTGACAACTCGGAAACCCCAGAGATAGGTACATCTAGGGTAAGGAGGGTGTCTAATGTTAGTTTACCTTCACTTTTTATTAGTAAAGGTGAACTAACCCTTTAAAGTGTATGTCAAGGAAAAATAAAAACAATAAAAACATATGCAGATTCAGGTGTGAATCAGGCCTGGAATTTTGCCTGAATTTGCACCTAAATCGGACCAGAAGACACACGAGACCCTTCTTCAATGTAGATTTCGACTGCCCGAAGCTATGTGAACTGGCTCCATTGAGAGACGGTCACACTCTCCTGTCATGCAATTATATGCAGAACAACTCTGCAAATTATGCACATTTCTCTGATTTATCCCTTTCAAGACCCTGCAAGTACAGAAAAATACCCGTTGATCTGCCAGAAATGCACTCAGCAACTAATTTCCTCTTTTCAACTGACACTGCATGCCTTTCTGTGGACTGAAATTGCAAGGCAATGGGGTAGATTTACTAAAGGCAAATAGACTGTGCACTTTGCAAATGCAGTTGCACCTCTGCAAGTGCAGTTGCTCCATGTGCAAGCAAAAACACTGTTTTTTTATTTTCCTTGCATTTGGGTATTTTTTGTAAAGTGAAGCTTTACCTCATTTACTTAGCTCTGGAGCAACTGCACTTGCAGTAGACAGTCTATTCGCTTTTAGTAAATGTACCCCATGGTATCAGCCCTGCCAGCTTAGCTGTCTGTTGTCCATCTGCTACCTGCCCAGTCTCCTCTGCACAGCATAGGGACTAGCTGTTTTGTAATGCAAGATAACAGCTGGTGGGACTCCTGGAGACTCCTTGTCTCTGAAATCGACCCCCAAAGTCGCACTGAAATGCGCGTTTGAAGTCGTGTGAGTTCAGCTGAGTTCAAACCCGCATTTCAGTGTGAACTTAGGCTGAGGCCCCTTTCACATGGGCTTTCCGATCAGGTCTGCCTGTCAGTTTTTCAGGCGGACTTGATCGGAACACTTCATTCACCTCTATGGAGCAACGGATGTCAACGGTGACATGTGCGCTGACATCCAATGAAATCTGATCCCATCCTGTGCGTGAAATCCAGACGGATGGTGACCCTATTTTACATCTGTCTGGAGGATCGGATCAGATGGGATCGGATGAAAACTGACAGGCGGTCCATTTTCATCCGATCTCCCCATAGAGGAGAGCAGGGCTCTGACGGGTCTGTCATCCATCTGCTCAGCGGAGATCAACAGATCGATCCCCCGCTGAGCAAAGCAAAGTCCGTCGGGCGGACCGCCCACGTGAAAGAGCCCTTATTGTCAATTCCTAATTGAACAAGCTGAAGTTAGAAGCTGATTGGCTACCATGCAAAGCTGGACCAGATTCTGAGTGCTCCAGTTCAGGTATATCTCCTCCAATGTGACTCATACTGCTATCTGTACAGTCCCATCTCCCTACTGTTCAAGTTTGTTTCAGGACAGCTGTAAAATGAGCCATGAAAAGTTAACTATTTTGAACCCCCCTGATTGCTAAGTTGATACCATATATACAGCAGGTTGATAAAAAAAAAAAAAAAAGGTTAAATTATTTTAAAAACACAATGCATAATTCCCAATTATTTTTAATGAATACATAACTGGACACATTTATATATATATATATATATATATATATATATATATATATATATATATATATATATATATAGTTATAGTATATTTGCCTGGATTAGGAACTAAGGGGTGATAAGTTAGAAAATGGTACAGGGGAGACATCTACTGCCGGAACTGAGAGAAGTAAGTGGATGATATAAAGGATTCCTAGCGCCTACGCAATGAAATTAGAGCCTTTCCGTATGAACATTTCAGGCAGGGCTGTGTATTGCAGAGTTGGTAAGAATTGTATGTTAATTGTGCTAATTTCCATGTGTCTGGTCCTATGGTGAGCCTCTGGAAAGTTGAGTAACTGTTTAGAATCCCATCCTGTGTCTTATTCTTATTTTCCAGAGCCCAGTATAAGCCATGCAGGATAGTGTCTAGTTTCATTTTTCAAACTACCCTTGGGCTGCATAATGAAAAGTGATGCCATTACCCAAACAATAAACCGCCCTTCATTATTGACTTTCCCAGTACATGCTAAATAAACAGGACTAGTTGCTATATAGGTGATAAAACTGGATTTGGTTTGCAGTACTCTATATTAATTACCCTCTTTAAGATAAATCCATAAATTAAAAAAAAAATATTTTTGTGTGGATGTTGCCAAGCTTCATCACCCATAACATGTTCTGACTTTTTGATATTTCCTTAGAGGGATCTCCTCACTGGAGAGAAATCCTCTCATTGGAAACACAGACCATGAATACAAATCTGGCATTGGCTCTAACCTTTGCATATTCTGTACAAAAAATATTTTTTTGACTGGAGTGGATTTAAAAGTTGTATGTAAACCCTGTCAATGAACTGCTAATATTTACTTCCTTTTGGTATATTAAATATACTTTTGAAAAAGTTTTGTTATATATTTTTGATGAGTGAAAAAAATACCTGTCAGGAATCCAGTGACGTCTTGTGCACTATTTTCTCAAGCAGTCCTGTCAGCCCTGCCTAGGGTACCTTGGTTTACTACAAAATGCCCCAGAGGGGTAGTTGTTCTTCATCCTAACATACATTCTGTCCTAGGATAACAACCCTGCTTCTCCATAGATATAGGGCAGTAAGTGATCATTGTCACCCTATCACAGGAAGTGTGTTACTGGTAAAATTACCTGGTGAAAATAAATAAAATAAAAAGGCCTAAAAATAAAAAACCTACACAGCTGTACTTTTAGTTTAAATTGTCCTTTAATGAATTCACCCACCCTCCTGTACAGCCCACTGGTTACATACTTGTCTTCCTTCTAGCAATCGATCCTGTGCAGTCCTGCTTAGTGCTGTGCAGCCTTTCCTCTAAAAATGTCCCTGCTGGGTCAGCTTAGTGGGCCATGGCCCCATTTTTTTTATATGGGAGCGCCATAATCTGTTGGGCCGATGAAGACTGCCATGAGTAAGGCTTTCCTATAATTATGATTGAATGGGGCTGCATGCACACTAAAAAGAGTCTGGTATGGAAATTTTCGCAGGAAAAGTTATGCAGCACCAGGTAGGGCTACATAATAAAGATTGTTGGAACAGGAGAAAGGTAAGTATTTAGCTATTATGTAACTCCACTCAGGAAAGAGGAGGATTCATTCCCTGAGTGGAGTTACATAATAGTTAAATAGGTACAGTTGTCCTTTGATGTTTCTTTTGGTACTTGACAAGGGTCAAAAAAACATGGTGTTTAAAACGGTGGGACCCATCTCAGGTGTGGAGTCCTCTGGTTGGTCTTGTTCAGTTTAGACCGACTGGGTAGTGGTCTGTGGTCAGTTAGGATAGTCCTCGAGGCAGTATTTGGCAGCTGCGGACAGAACTTAGCTTAATGGTGCCGCAGACTCCAAAGTTATAGGAAATGGTATTGTCAAGGATCTGCAACCATATTTTGATCTGGATTGTTCTGATTGTTTTATGTTTTCTGTTATATATGGTTTTGTTAATAAAAGGTCGAACCGGCCATTTAACTCCAAAGCGTATTTAGTGACGTTATTTAAAGGTAAAGGTGGGTGGAGTTGGGTACAGAGTCATGTGAATACTGTACAGGTGGGATCTGAACTACCCTAGTCAAGAGGGGGATTCATTCCCTAAGTGGAGTTACATAATAGTTGAATAGGTACAGTTGTCCTTTGTTGTTTCTTTTTGTAGAAATATTAAAATATCCTAATAAGATGTTACTTCTTATTATTCCATGTAGGTGATTGCAGACTACTATGGAATTCAAGGAAACTTTGAACTCCGACCAAACGTGAAGCTCCTGTGGGGATCTGGTAGAATAAGACTAGAAGAAAATAAAGTATTTGAACAGGTGCCTCCATGTAAAACATGTAAGTTGTTTATGTAATAATTGTATCATATAAAGGGTGCCAGTCTTCCTACAATATATTTAAGTACAATTAGCAGCTGCCCCTTTAAGTGTAAAAAACACTATGCAAATTATTCAGATCATAAAGTTGGGTGCTACTTCTATCTCTATATAAACACCCCTAAACACATTCCTCTTTAGGTAAAACAGTAATCAAAAGTAAAAGTGGAATAAACAAAAAATATGTAAAAAAAAAAATATATAAAAAACACTTGTGAACAAACAACCAAATTCTTTTCAATTAGTGTCCATACACATTTCTTCCACCAGTGTCCATACACCTGTCTTCCACCAGTGTCCATACACCTATACATAATATACATTCAAAACTTTTATGCAGTTAAGTTCAGTGTCCATACAGTAATCCCATACACTGTGAAAATATCCATGACTGTTTCTTCACACAGAAATGTGCTCCACCACGTGTGGTAAGATAAACCACTCACCAGATCTGCATGGCCATATAGATCTACTCAGCTTTTGGGTTCTGTTAATGAGACAGGTAAGATGAACCCAGCATCTATCATGCGCTTTTGTGTGACCTCTTTCCTGCATGTAAATAGAAACCATAAATCCCAAAAAATAAGGCTATTGATAGTGTCGTATGTTTATTGAGATTTGAGCAATTAAAAACATGCCACCAAATGCACTTACAATGTATTGTACCCCAAGCAGCACCAGCACAAACAGCTTGTGTATTATAAGCTTTTGACCACCACTCCCTAGATATAAACCGATGTGCGTCTCAACAATCTGGACGTGACGTCACTGAAAACCCGTAACTATCAACAGCGTCCCAACCTCAATGCATTTCGCCACTAGGCATCCTCAGGAAGAACTTCCTTCTGCTTGGCACAATACATGGTAAGTGCATTTGGTGGTGTGTTTTTAATTGCTCAAATTTCAATAAATGTACCATACTATCAATATCCTTATTTTTGTTGGATATATGGTTCCTATCTACATGCGGGAGAGAGGTCACACAGGAGCACATGGTAGATGCTGGGTTCATCTTACCTGTCTGGTTAACACAACCCAAAAGCTGAGTAGGTCTATATGGCCGTGCAGATCTGGTGAGTGGTTTATCTTACCACATCAGGTGGAGCAGTTTTCTGTCTGAAGAAACAGTCTCGGATATTTTCACGGTGTATGGGATTACCTCATGGACACCGAACTTAACTGCATAAAAGCTTTGAATGTATATTATGTATAGCTGTATGGACGCTGGTGGAAGAAATTTGGACACTAATTGAAAACAATGAGGTTGTTTGTTCACAAGTGTTTGCATGGGAGTATTCATGGTGTAGGTGTATATCATTATAAGTGTACATTACTGGTATTATTCAGCCTTTATCAACCTTTTCAACACAAAAGAACCCTTTAGATAATTTTCCAGACTCAGGAAACCCCATTTCAAAAAATTACTACATCTACAACTCATGATACATTAGTTTGATGGGCAGTCGGAAAAATATTACTTACACTTGTGGTCATTGGGAAGAATTACCCCCTTACATATAACTAAAAAAGATCAATGTTGTCAGTGGGAACTAATCTGAGAGGCAGAAATTGACCTCAAGAGGTAAAGGTGTGATCGGACTTATAGTTCTTTAACAGCTGTTAACCCCTGGTGCAGATGGATATCATTCTAAATAGTAGGACTGCTGAAAAAAAGGGGTTTATTTTGCTTGCCTCGCTGTGCCATGTGTGTGCCATGTACACTGAAAAATTTGGCTTACCCCAAAGTCTATTCTTTGAGAGAAAATATAGTGTATTTGAGGGCTTCTGTATGAAATATTACAGCTAGCAAGAGACTCAGTAATTTAATGTTGTGATCTGGGGCCAAATAGCATTAGAGATCAGGTCACACCACTGATCCATTATAAGTAGGGACATGCATCCTTCCCTCACTGTTGGCAAAGACTGATCTACATAGTCATTTATGTAGGCTGCTTGATGTGTGCAGGAGTCCTAGGCTTACTGGTTAGAAAGTTCAGCACGTTTGCCATGGGTGCACACTATCTAAAGATATATAAAAATAATTATCGTACAAAGTTAACAAACTTCAAAACAAAATAGACAAATACATTAAACAATGACTTTTCTTTTCTTCTTTTGAACTTTTTTACAACAATTCTTGGTTATCTGAAGTCTTGAAGACCAACCTTGGTTACTTTTTTGCTTTGCCACATGTCATACTGACCTGTCTTGGCATTGTGCTCTTGTTCCTAATTAACATAAACAAGAATAAGATATACATCACAAGCATCCTCTTATATTGTTATACGGAAATGTCCCTGGCTGGTTTTGTCTAAATCTGCCGCACATGGGGGTTGATTTAATAAAACTGGAGAGTGCAAAATCTGGTGCAAATCTGCATAGAAACCAAACGGCTTCCAAGTTTCATTGTCAAAGCCTAATTGAACAAGCTGAAGTTAGAAGCTGATTGGCTGCCATGCACAGCTGCACCAAATTTTGCACCCTCCAGTTATAGTAAAGCAACCCCAAGGTTGCTGTTTTACCTTCTTTCTCCTGAGAGTGGAAAATGAGCCCTATGTAAGCTCTGATTTTCTCGTCAAGTATTTCTTAACTCTCAGTGGTTGCATAGAATGTACATGTCTAGTTATGAGAAAAGCACTGGTTTGTTGCAAAGTAACCTGGCTATTATTCTTACCTTTTTTTTTTTCAATACTTTATGAGTGACTGACTATGGCCAGTAAAACCTGGGGAGATACATTAAAGGCAGGAAACATGGCATCAGGTTTCCTTTAGGGGCAAGGTTTCGTATTAGTTATAAATTACTGTTGATTTATGAATAAAACATGTACACATGCATTCTCACTAAATTGGTAAAAGGCCTATGTTCGACTCGATCATTGCCATCAGAAATGGTACACAAATACACCAGCAGTGGGACCTTGGAGGACCCAGATCGATATCCTGGATGAATGAAAGGACTGACCGGGTCAGCCATCCTGCATTCCTTATGACCGCCAAGAATCAGTACAAATTCATAGAGCCCTGCTAACAATCATCCTACCTGCCAAAAAACAAATTAGAAATTGCCTTTGCAATCATTATTGCTAAATTTGGCACTACTGATGGTTCCCTACAAAATAGGATACAGGAAATTTCACACCCATTTGTACACCGCTGCATCCTCAATTACCTCTAAATATAAAAAAAATGTAACAGCTCTTTGCAGAATGGAAGTATAATTTGCACCTGTTATTGCCTTGACTTCCTTAATTAATTTTTCCTGTGACTTGGCCCAATTGCACTCTAACAAACAAAGTTTTGACAATGCCTTTTATCCAGTGAATTTCATTTTTAAAGAAAACATGTCATTTGTTTGATACACACTGATTTAGCAAGCTAAATGTTATTTAGTTAGGGTGTACATATACTTTAAACCCTCAACACTGATATCTCTCAGCCCTTTAGGAGTTTTCTTGTGCTGGAAAGCAGGGCGGGGTTTGTGATCATGTGATGGTTGTGATTGGCTGCCACAGCAGTCACATGATCATAAAGCTCCCGATCACAAGTAGAGATCAGAAGCTTTCCATTAGCTTTCCGTTAGCCGCCGGCACAGCTCTGTTTACATTCTGGTTACAGAAGTAAGTGATGACAGCTCCTATATTTCTACCCCATACATTCTGCTCTGGTATTGTATTTTCTATTTTGTTTTAATCTCATGTTATTTCAAAATAACACAAATATTTTTCTTTTTGTATCTTTAAGCAGGTGGCTTAGGAGAATCGGCAGTTACCGGTATTGTTGTCGGCGCCTTTCTAGGCACAGGACTATTAATGGCATTCTACTTTTTCAGGTGTGTTCTAAAATTCTAATAGGTACTCAGTACTTGTTTATTAATCCTCCAAGTTCTAGTTTTTACATACATTTTTTTAAAGTTGAACTCCAGAATGCTTGTATTTCAACTTTTTACTGCTAAATGATTTGTAATTCTTCATAACCCTAAAATCCAGGCACCCAGATAGCACACCTCGACCTCTACTGATGCAAGGGCAGAGTTTGGCCACACTACCAACCCACTGCTTGGACAATAAAGGAACACTAACATACTAATCAATCACCAAGTCTGCTCTTCTTCAGCATGATCACTGTGAGCACATGTGCTGTACAGCAGAACCTGATTGGCTCCTAGTGCTGGATCTATGTTTCCCAGTTTAAATGTTCCTGTGTAATGAATTAGAGAAGCCTGATATAAAGAAAAAAAAAGTTGTGTATACAAAGTACATTTAAAAATGAATTTAACTTTTTTTTATAAAGAAAACATAACTGCAATAATTGAGATATGCAGTATATATGAGGATGCTGTTAACCACGTAGTGACCAGCCTGTTTTACTGCTACAGGGCAGCTGCTGTGCACAGTATCACGTATATATATGTGATCCTGCACTTCCGGGTAACAGGCGCTAATGCGCAGTGGCTCGCTCCCGCTGTGATCATTTACAGCGGGAGCCGGTGGGTGGGTACTGTGGACTACTGTGGTCCGCTGGCACACACTGATCATTCAGTACAGAGGAGGAACTGCAGTCTGCCTATGTAAACAAGGCAGATTTCCATTCTGTCAGGAGGGAAGGCATGTATTCTGCAAAAGAGGGACATGAATCCATGCCTTCCCCTAGTAAAAGCACCTCCCACACTGTAAAAAAAACACTGGCTAGGCACACAGTTAACCCTTCGATCGCAGCTGATGTTTAACCCCTTCCCAGCCAGTGTCATTAGTACAGTGACAGTGCAATATTTTAGCACTGATCACTGTATTAGTGTCACTGGTCTCCAAAAAAGTGTCCATTAGTGTACGATTGTTCGCCGCAATATCGCAGTCCCGCTATAAGTCACTGATCGCCACCATTACAAGTAAAAAAACCAAAAATATCCCATAGTTTGTAGATGCTTTAACTTTTGCACAAACCAATCAATTTAGGCTATCCACCACTTCCAGGTGTGTCTGACAGCCTGTACCCAGCTAGGTTCTAGAGTTTCTCTTGCTTGCTGCTACAGTGGGGACGGAAAGTATTCAGACCCCCTTAAATTTTTCACTCTTTGTTATATTGCAGCCATTTGCTAAAATCATTTAAGTTCATTTTTTTTTCCTCATTAATGTACGCACAGCACCCCATATTGACAGAAAAACACAGAATTGTTGACATTTTTGCAGATTTATTAAAAAAGAAAAACTGAAATATCACATGGTCCTAAGTATTCAGACCCTTTGCTCAGTATTTAGTAGAAGCACCCTTTTGATCTAATACAGCCATGAGTCTTTTTGGGAAAGATGCAAGAAGTTTTTCACACCTGGATTTGGGGATCCTCTGCCATTCCTCCTTGCAGATCCTCTCCAGTTCTGTCAGGTTGGATGGTAAACGTTAGTGGACAGCCATTTTTAGGTCTCTCCAGAGATGCTCAATTGGGTTTAAGTCAGGGATCTGGCTGGGCCATTCAAGAACAGTCACGGAGTTGTTGTGAAGCCACTCCTTCGTTATTTTAGCTGTGTGCTTATGGTCATTGTCTTGTTGGAAGGTAAACCTTCGGCCCAGAGGTCCTGAGCACTCTGGAGAAGGTTTTGGTCCAGGATATCCCTGTACTTGGCCGCATTCATGTTTCCCTCAATTGCAACCATTCGTCCTGTCCCTGCAGCTGAAAAACACCCCCACAGCATGATGCTGCCACCACCATGCCTGGTTTTCTCCACACATACCACTTAGAATTAAGGCCAAAGAGTCCTTCAGGTGTTTTTTAGCAAACTCTATGCGGGCTTTCATGTGTCTTTCACTGAGGAGAGGCTTTCGTTGGGCCACTCTGCCATAAAGCCCCGACTGGTGGAGGGCTGCAGTGATGGTTGACTTTCTACAACTTTCTCCCATCTCCTGACTGCATCTCTGGAGCTCAACCACAGTGATCTTTGGGTTCTTCTTTACCTCTCTCACCAAGGCTCTTCTCCCCCGATACCTCAGTTTGGCCAGACGGACAGTTCTAGGAAGGGTTCTGGTCGTCTCAAACATCTTCCATTTAAGGATTATGGAGGCCACTGTGCTCTTAGGAACCTTAAGTGCAGCAGAAATTTTTTGTAACCTTGGCCAGATCTGTGCCTTGCCACAATTCTGTCTCTGAGCTCTTCAGGCAGTTCCTTTGACCTCATGATTCTCATTTGCTCTGACATAGTTACATAGTTAGTCAGGTTGAAAAAAGACACAAGTCTATCCAGTTCAACCATAAAAACAATAAATAAAAAAAAAAAAAAAAATATCGTACAATCCAATATACCCAATTTTATACCCTCAGTTGATCCAGAGGAAGGCAAAAAACCCCAGCAGAGCATGCTCCAGGTTTCCTGATCCCCCAAGAGGCAATCGGATTTTCCCTGGATCTTTACCTATAAATGTTAGTACCCAGTTATATTCTGTACATTTAGGAAAGTATCCAGGCCTTTCTTAAAGCAATCTACTGAGCTGGCCAGAACCACCTCTAGCGGGAGTCTATTCCACATTTTCACAGCTCTTACTGTGAAGAAACCTTTGCGTATTTGGAGATGAAATCTCTTTTCCTCTAGATGTAAAGAGTGCCCCCTTGTCCTCTGGGTTGACCGTACAGAGAATAACTCAACTCCAAGTTCACTATATGGACCCCTTATATATTTGAACATGTTATCATATCATGTTATATATTTGAACTCTTATCAAGAGTGAATAAATTCAGTTCCTCTAATCTTTCCTCATAGCTGAGCTCCCCCATGCCTCTTATCAGTTTGGTTGCCCTTCTCTGCACGTTCTCCAGTTTCCCGAAATCGATTTTGAGAACTGGTGCCCAAAACTGAACTGCATATTCCAGATGAGATCTTACTAATGATTTGGACAGGGGCGAAATGATATCTCGGTCTCTGGAGTCCATACCTCTCTTAATACAAGAAAGGACTTTGCTCGCTTTGGAAACCGCAGCTTGGAATTGCATGTGATTATTAAGCTTATGATCTACCAAAACCCCCAGATCCTTCTCCACCCCGGATTCCCCCAGTTGTACTCTCCCTAGCATGTATGATGCATGCATATTCTTAGCTCCCAAGTGCATAACTTTACATTTCTCAACATTAAACCTCATCTGCCACATAGTCGCCCAATTAGACATGCACTGTGAGCTGTAAGGTCTTATATAGACAGGTGTGTGGCTTTCCTATTCAAGTCCAATCTATATAATCAAGCACAGCTGGACTCAAATGAAGGTGTAGAACCATCTCAAGGATGATCAGAAGAAATGGACAGCACCTGAGTTAAATATATGAGTGTCACAGCAAAGGGTCTGAATACTTAGGACCATGTGATATTTCAGTTTTTCTTTTTTAATAAATCTGCAAAAATGTCAACAATTCTGTGTTTTCTGTCAATATGGGGTGCTGTGTGTACATTAATGAGGAAAAAAATGAACTTAAATGATTTTAGCAAATGGCTGCAATATAACAAAGAGTGAAAACTTTAAGGGGGTCTGAATACTTTCCGTCCCCACTGTACATCACTACAGAGCACAACAGTGAAGAGGCCAGTGGAAGGAACCACAGAACCCAGTGAAGGACATGCTGTCTGATATACACAGAAGTGTTGGATAGCAGCTAGAACTGGAGCCGACCGAGACAGCAAAAGTTTCATTGACTGCCCCCCTGGAAAGGTAAGTATTTACATGTGTATATTTAGTTGAATCATGACGTGCTTAGTGTGTTTCTTCAAAATCTGTGCAGTAATCCCACATAAACTTTGCCTTTGTGCAGTAGCGTCCTGTAATAAAGGCCACATACTCCTTGTCTCTCTTCTATGTAGGGTAACTGGTCTTGTATCCGCCCCATCCTGTAGTTTTCTGCAAGCAGCCTGTAGTGGGCCGACTTACTGGATCCCCCCCCCCCCCCCACAGTTCTTCTATTGAAGAATATATTTGCATTACATTTTTTGTGTCGGGAGTTCAGCAATAATTTTTGTACTGATGTGACAGGGTCACTTTAAGGCATAAATAATAAGGGACAGTGCAGTGGTGTCTCATATTCAGCCCTTTTCACACAGTCATAATTGTATTTTTTTTTTTTATATATATATAGGAAGAAATACAGAATAACTATTGAAAGGCGAAATCCTCATGATGACTGCAACATCGGCAAACACAGGCAACTTCGAGAAGACTCCATAAGATCTAACTTCTCTGCGGCCTAATAAAAAACAAATGAAAAAGAAATTATATATATATATATATATATATATATATATATATATATATATATATATATATATATATATATATATATATATATATATATATATATTAGATTTTATGAAGATGCAACCAAAGACATCTCTGCGTCAGATGGATCGCTCACAGAAGAGTAGCAGAATCATATTCTTGTTTTTTTTTTTATTTTTATTTTTCAGAATCTCAGGAATGATTTAGTAATCATACGATGCCACATGGCCTTTCATCTCATGAAAAGGGACAGTTTGAAGCAAATTGGTAAAATTTGCGCTGGATAAAAATCTTTTTTTTTTTTGTTATAATAGGGCCCTTTGCAATTTTTTTCTTAGATGTAGGTGACACTTTCCTGTTGAATTTACAGATTTAAAAAAAATGTAATTTCACATAGTTTTATTAGCTAACAAAGTGGCATTGTCAAAAAATGTCACAGTTTATTTTAACAAGATGTAGAAAAAACATTTTTTATTTTTTTTTTTTAAATTAGATGCATTGAATTGCAGCTGAAAATAGGGTAACTGAAACAATTTTCCATGCGACAATTTGCTTAGCAATTTTAAAGGTACATAAAAGAGCCTAAATTGACTCTGCTGAGTTGAATGCAAATACAATGAAGCACTGAAGCCCAAATTTCTGTCCATCTTATTGAATTTGTTCAGGTTTGCTCAGTCCCTGTATAGCTCTTCTGTATGACTTGGAGCTGTAAATGAAAGGTCACCCTTTTAGTGAGCACAGGCCATGATTGTAATCCTGTGGATGTTATAATGCTTTGCTGTATTATATATATTCAGGATAACTTAGCTGAACTGGTCGTTCAGTTTTTTTATTTGTTGTATAGGTTTTATTTAATATTGATAAAACAAGCTGTGTTAACAGTTGAACATATCTTCCTCTACTACAGTCGTAATAATTTGAAACTACAGAAATTCCAAAGCTTATCGAGATTTCATATTCTTGGAATTTGGAACTCTACTTAAAAAAAAAAAATTAATACTCAAAATTTACGTAGCCGTATAACTATTAGTTCTGTCTTAGTGCCTATGATGAAATGGTTAGACCAAAAGCAATCTGTTGTTTGTTGAACTTGAGAGAGGACGTGGTGCTGCAGTTGATTATATAGTGTGGTCCCAGCTGGGCACTTACTCTGGAAAAGCATAAAACAGGTAATAAAGAAATTCCAATATCTGTGTTATACCACTAAAAATACCTGTAATATAATTATAGTCTTTAAAAAAAGACTAATGTTTTGCTTGATGATAAGAATACAAATTGCTCTGCCTGGGATTTACAATGCCACACTATATTGAGCAAATTTGGTAAACTTTATCATTTGCTATAACAACTAAACTAAAACTAGCATTAACAAAATATGTGTATTATAATGCAGAACTCCTTGACATCTCATTGGTACAATTACTGTTTTTTAAAATAAGCCTGATTTTTTGTTTTAAATTAAAAGGAACCCGCTGAGTTTCTGTCACAGGGAAAACGAACTTATAGTGTGTTGAAAGAGTATTCACACCCCTTGGAATTTTCCACATTTTATCATGTTACAACCAAAATTGTTATTGTATGTTATTGGGATTTTATGTGATAGACCATCACAAAGTGGCACATAATTGTGATGTGGAAGGGAAATGATAAATGGTTTTCAAAATGTTTTACAACTAAATCTTAGAAAAGTGTGGCGTGCATTTGTATTCAGCCCCCTTTACTCTGATACCCAGAACTAAAATCCAATGGAACCAATTGTCTTCAGAAGTCACTTAATTAGTAAATAGAGTCCACCTGTGTGTAATTTAATCTCAGTAAAAAATACAGCTGTTCTGTAAAGTACTCAGAGGTTTGTTGGAGAACCTTAGTGAACAAACAGCATCATGAAGGCCAGGGAACACACCAGACAGGTCAGGGATAAAGTTGTGGAGAAGTTTAAAGCAGGGTTAGGTTATAAAAAAATATCCCAAGCTTTTAACATCTCATGGAGCACTGTTCAATTCATCATCCGAAAATGGAAAGAGTATGGCACAACTGCCAACCTACCAAGACATCGCCGTCCACCTAAACTGACAGGCCGGGTAAGGAGAGCATTAATCAGAGAAGATAACTGGATAACTCTGGAGGAGCTGCAGAGATCCACAGCTCAGGTGGGAGAATCTGTCCATAGGACAACTATTAGTCGTTCACTCCATAATTCTGGCCTTTATGGAAGAGTGGCAAGAAGAAAGTCATTGTTGAAAGAAAGCCATAAGAAGTCCTGTTTGCAGTTTGCGAAAAGCCATGTGGGGGAAACAGCAAACATGTGGAAGAAGGTGCTCTGGTCAGACGAGACCAAAATTTAACTTTTTGGGCTAAAAGCAAAATGCTATGTGTGACGGAAAACTAACACTGCACAACACCATCCCCACAGTAAAACATGGTGGTGGCAGCATCATGTTGTGGAGATGCTTTTCTTCAGCAGGGACAGGGAAGCTGGTCAGAGTTGATGGGAAGATGGATGGAGCCAAATACAGGGCAATCAGAAGAAAACCTGTTAGAGTCTGCAAAAGGCTTTAGACTGAGTCAGAGTTTCACCTGCCAGCAGGACAACGACCCTAAACATACAGCCAGAGCTACAATGGAACGGTTTAGATCAAAGCATATTCATGTGTTAGAATGGCCCAGTCAAAGTCCAGACCTAAATCCAAATGAGAATCTGTGGCAAGACTTGAAAATTGCTGTTCACAGACGCTCTCCATCCAATCTGACAGAGCTTGAGCTATTTTTCAAAGAAGAATGGGCAAAAATGTCACTCTCTAGATGTGCAAAGCTGGTAGAGACATCCCCAAAAAGACTTGCAGCTGTAATCGCCGTGAAAGGGGGTTCTACAAAGTATTGACTCAGGGGGGCTGAATACAAATGCATGCCACACTTTTCAGATATTTATTTGTAAAAAATGTTGAAAACCATTTATTATTTTCCTTCCACTTCACAAATATGTGACACTTTGTGTTGGTCTATCATATAAAATCCCAATAAAATACATTTACGTTTTTGATTATAACATGACAAAATGTGGCAAATCTCAAGGGGTATGAATACTTTTTCAAGGCACTGTATATTATTTCATTTCAGAAGAGATGCATGACTTAGGTTTGTTCATGGGCAGGATATGTGAAATTCAACTTATTTCTGGGACCTTATGAAATATTACAAATGTTTGCAAATATCACCAAATTTGGATAATATTATATTTAGATATACCTGTAAATACCATTTACCATATATTCTTGTACAGTAAAATACCTTTTTTTATAGAGAAGACATTCCATTCTAACAATTATTTTTTTTGTTATCCTGCTTAGATTTTGTTATTTTGTTTTATTTGTGTTTGTCGTGTAAAATTAAAAAAGAGCTGACATCACACAAAGTAGAATGTTTTGATCAGTGTTCTCTGTAAATAAAAAAAGTTTTTTTAGTTGAAAGGATTTTCTAACAATAGTTAGAGAAAAAATACCCTCTCTTTTTGTAGAAGGTCAGGTTTACTGTTTTCCTAATTGCTTCCATTTGTAAAGGAATCTACAAAACCCTTGCTTACATTTTTTTTATGTAATAACCTTGATTTTTTATTAATTATAGATATATTAATGTTCAAAACCCAATAGCTTAGTTGTATATAGTAAAACCTTTAATATGAGGTAGAATACTTTAGAACAGTATAAATAAATTGAGGCTGGATTCACACTGTTCCATGTGGATTGCAGCATGTGTGATAACACATCCATGTAGATGTGAATGAACCCTATAGTTTCCCTTTCTGCAGCCCACAGATTTGGACCATTCACATAAGAAAAAAATTGGATTTTTATTCGTAATTGCATGAGTTTTGCTGGACAAGCATAAATAGGCTCTAAAGAATCAATCTCCACTATATTGCCAAAAGTATTGGGACGCCTGCCTTTACACGCACATGAACTTTAATGGCATCCCAGTATTAGTCCGTAGGGTTTAATATTGAGTTGGCCCACCCTATGCAGCTTCAACTCTTCTGGGAAGGCTGTCCACAAGGTTTAGGAGTGTGTCTATGGGTATGTTTGACCATTCTTCCATTTGTGAGGAAGGGGCCATCCCCAAACTGTTCCCACAAAGTTGGGAGCATGAAATTGTCCAAAAATTGTCCAAAATGTCTTGGTAGTTCCCTTCACTGGAACTAAGGAGCCAAGCCCAACCCCTGAAAAACAACCCCATACCATAACCCCCCCTCCACCAATGATTTGGAGGGTTGGCCCAATACTTTTGGCAGTATAGTGTGGATGAGTAAGTTTGGGGTGGAGGAACTTGACTGGTCTTCACAGAGTCCTGACCTCAACCCGATAGAACACCTTTGGGATGAAATAGAGTGGAGACTGCGAGCCAAACCTTCTTGTCCACATAAGTGCCTGTCTTCACAAGTGCGCTTCTGGAAGAATGGTCAAATATTCCCTTAAACACCCTCCTAAACCTTGTGGACAGCCTTCCTAGAAGAGTTGAAGCTGTTATAGCTGAAAAGGGTGGGCCAACTCAATATTGAACCCTACGGACTAAGACTGGGTTGCCATTAAAGTTCATGTGCGTGTAAAGGCAGGCTTCCCAATACTTTTGGTAATATAGTGTATTTCAGATATGAGGCCTTGGCGTTTTAATGTTATTGATTACCCTACACAGTTTCATCTCATTTATTCCCTTTGGAAATATTTTTTTATCTCTCAAGCATTTTTGCTTTATCTATCTAGTTTTTAATGGTATAAATCAAAAATAGCTTTGTATCGGACCAGTAGAGGCAATTATTTGGCTATAATTATCACTAAATAAAAGCAATATTTTAAAAAATGTATTATTTCTAAACATTTTAGTTTTTTTTGTAAAAATTAAACAATTTATTGCAGATTTTGTTGGTGAAAATGATTGAAGAATAAATTGATCACCTTTTGACTTGTTACTTTGCATTTTGATCACATATTATCCCTTCCTATAAAATACACGTTAAACATGTGTTCTTTACCTTTCAGAATTTGATTGGGTTGCCTTTTTTTAATTTCCTTTAAAAATAGCAAGCATCTGGATTAATGTGTTGTCCGCTGCCTTGCTGTGAGATAGATTTGATTTGCCTGAGAAAAATGTATTCAAAAATGATCTTATGCATTCAGCCCCCTCTAGCTGAGCTGAATGTGTTTCATTATTTGTTCACGTGAATTCGATTTGCAAATAACCTTGTCCTAAAACATGAAATAATTAGGGTGACTCCCACAGGCTTTTCACAATGCCATATTGGAAGAAGGGTTGTCAAGGTATAGTCCCAAAATTATTGAAAAAAGCTTATAGGACAGATTTATTTTTTCAGCACTGTCATTGTGGCCATGTAAATGGCATGTGTGGGCAATATAGGGGTCATTGCAGAGGAGAGTTTAAAGTATAAGAGTATGGGCTTATAACACCTTTGTGCATGAGCCCTTAGATAATGACTTTTGAATCTAAGTGTTTTATGTAAAAAGTAGCTGACCGAGCTACAAGATCATTTCATTTTTGAACCACTATTACTTGTTACTTTTGAAAAATCATGTGATCTTTAAAGTGTAACTGATTTTATAATTTACAAAATTCCCTTATTTTGATCTTAATTTGTACATTACTTTACAGCAGGATAGCATTTCACATTTTCACAATGTATTGAAAAATAAGCTGATTGTTCTTGGTTTATTTTACATTCACTGCCATTTTGTTTTTTACGTTCACATAAATGTTTAATGTATTTTGTCTTTTTTTTTTATAATAATAACATATTTGTAATAGTAAATAATTATATAAAACAAAACTTTGCTGCAATACATGTCTTTAATTTCAAAAGTGAATACAAGTGCTGTTGTGTTTGGCACAGTGGCATAAAATGGTGATTTCATATGTTGCTTAGTATACAGAAAAATGGTTTTATTTTTGTTAAACACATTTTTAACAGCTTTAATATATAATATAGTTATCATCCTATAATGGAGATCGGAGGCTGCATATGAAATATATTTGTGCTATTCAACAATTTTGAACAAATAACAAGCCACTTACTTTTTGTAGTTTAATGGCAATAGTTAGGCTACACATAGGTCTCTGTGAGAATGATGCCTATCAAGACATCTGTTTGTCCTCTGTAGTGCCAGGAGCTGAATCACAAGTGTGACTAATGTATTTTCTCTGTGACAAGAGGGAAGGAACCACCCAGGTTTTGTATAGGTTTTCCAAAAAGCTAAAACAAAATTCTGTAAAAGAAAGCAAGTGTTTGCAGTGGACAGAGGTGCTCATTATCACCCCCTGGGCATAAATGACCCAATCCTCACCTCAACATGCTATTGGTCATTGAATTCAGGACAATTTCAGTCACCCCAACCTAAGTTTTTAGCAGGCAAGCAAGCTTGCACTGGATTTAACTTCTAAAGGCAAATAGGCTGTTCACTATGCAAGGGAATTTTCCCTTAGTTTAACCAATTGACCTCCAGAAGATATACCCTCCTTCATGACCAGGCCATTTTTAGCGATACGGCACTGCCTTACTTTACCTGACAGTTGCGCAGTCGTGCGACGCTGTACCCAAATAAAATTGATGTCCTTTTTTTCCCACAAATAGAGCTTTCTTTTGGTGGTATTTGATCACCTCTGCGGTTTTTATTTTTTGCTCTATAAACAAAAAGGGTGACGACTTTAAAAATAAAAAAATTAAAAAATGTACTTTCTGCTATAATACATATCCAATAACATTTTAAAAAAAAAATCTAATTTCTTCATCAATTTAGGCCAATATGTATTCTGCTACATATTTTTGGTAAAAAAAAGTCACTTGCCTGTTTAGCGTTGCATATGGTCACCCATCACATTTGGCTACCTGCTGGAGTGTGCATGCCTGACGCCGCCATATGCGTTCCAACAATTTTACGACAAAACAGCACACTTAAACCGGCTCCACCCCTAAGTCCTTCTTCTTAAGCTGTTCTTTTTAAACCATCAGATAATGTCACGGAAGTGGCGTTACAGACAAGCTGTTCTTCTGTATAATTATTGATTGTAAGACAGCACTTTGCAACAGGGCCCCTTACGGGCTCGCTTCGCTCGCCACGCTTCGGGCACGGCGTCGCTTCGCTCGGCATAATTATAATCTAACTCTATGTCCACTTGGATGGTGGGGATTGAACCTGGACTGGACTAAAACCGGCTCCACCAGGGGTGCTGTTTTGTCGTAAAAGTGTTGGAACGCATATGGCGAAGTCGCGCATGCGCACTCCAGCGGGTAGCCAAATGTGATGGGTCACCATATATGACGCTACACCGCCATATATGTAAGTTATACATTCAGTAAGTGGTTAATGAATGAAACAAAGCTCTGCTGACTTCCATCATTCAATCAAGCTTAGGTAAAAATGTTTTTTTTTACATTTTCCTTGCACTTGGTTGGTTATTCTTTACAAAGTGAAATTACACTACCTTCACTAAGTTAAGGGGACATTCCCTTGCACAGTGAACGGCCTATTTGCCTTTAGTAAATAAACCCCAAAGATTCATAAAAATTAACAGACTTTTTTTTTGTTATTCCAAAATTCACAAATTGAGCTTCTTTTACCAAAAGAGTATGTTTTTCACTTGAACCTGTTTTGAATTTGAATCCAGTTTATTTTGTGGTGTAATAGCTAACAATTATTTATAAAGTTAGATGGTTCAAGGTCACAGCTGTTTCTTTTTTTGTTTTTCACTTCCTGAGCACAAATACATACAAATCTGTTCCTATGTTTTCCTGTGTGCCTATGTTTTCATCAAAACCCCTCAAATACATAACTAAAACTCATCTTTAAAATGAACACCAGTCTATTAAGCTAGATAAGATGTAGATCCTCTCAACAGATTAATGTGAAGCTTTTTTGAGACATCCTGACATGCCCCTTATCACCTTTATTAGTCAGAAAAGCTTCTTTCTTGTCCCTCTTTGATTTAATTCCACATTTTGTTTCTGAGACCTGAGCTGCCTGACTCGTTGGCTAAGCTCAACCAACTGCCACCCTACTGACCAGTATGCCATCCTTTATTGATCACTGAGGATGTGCTAGTAGACAGCAGTTGCAATTTAATCCAAGAGAGAAAAAAAAGTATAAACTTTTCTGGGTAATGAATGTAACAGGAGGTATCTTGTGTTTTTTTCAACATTTGGTACAAGTTAATTACCATAGTTCACTGATTAGCATATACTGTACTGTATTTTTCAAATATTTAGAGTGCCCATACAATACATATTAAAGCATTTACAGATGCTGAACAAGCAGTAAAAGCAATATTAAGAAACTCATTTTCCACCTTTGTAACTATATGCATTGTGGAGAAATTCATTTACGGTTTACAATAGAGGCACTGAGCTTCTTTCCCTTTTTCTTCTATGGCAGCCTACCGGCCTTCAAATGTAAAGAAACAGCAGGTGTTGTAAGACATTAGAAACCAACAGAAACCCAACTTCAAAGTCTCTGTTGTGATCATTGAGGATAAATTATTCCTCAGCACATGTGGCTGTGAATGTTAGTAATGGTCAGTTTTAAAGCTCTTTTGCTGCTTGTTCAGAATATGTTAAACTTTATATACACACACACACACACCAACATTTATACATACATGCATCCTAGCCCTGTGCGCATCTTAGTAATACATAGCTGTATTCTAATGGGGTTGGCAGCAAAGACCCTGTAACTGTCATGGCAGTAACTTTTTGCATTGGCAGTTACTTTGACTCTATACAGGGAGGGGCTTGGCATGGGCCCAGGTTACAAAAGAGGTTATCAGATGTCCCCTACCAGCACAAGAATATATATCAAAGTCTTAGGTTTCCTCGCCACAGTGGAGTACAAGTAGTGCAACCTTTGTTCTGGTAGCAGCTAAAGCGCCCCTATCCCTATTATTACCTCACCATTTGGTCTTCCTCTACATTTGCTCTGATATACAGAGCAAATGTAGAAAATGTAAAAAAAAAAAAAAAAAATCGAACTTCTAGCTTGTGAGATACACTTTGGAATCTCAGTCATCATGTTCACCCCTTTCAACATCACAAGTAGGAGACAATGGTCATTGAATGTTGATATGAAACCCTATTGTTGAATGGCACATTTTATATTTCTGGTGCAGCTCTGAAGTCTTAATATAGGGTCTTCACAAACTTTAATATGCTATTGTACTGATGTAAGTAGAACTGTCTGCATATAATGTAATTTATTTATTGTCATTTTTGTAGAGCATACGTTTTCACGATGTGGATATGCTTTCTTTATGTAATATAATTCTGTAAAAGTGATGAGTTGGTCAGTTGTGCTTTGTGTGATATCTGTTCACTAGTGTGTACATCTTTGTGTGCATTTTTCATATCCCAATGCAAAGATATGTTCCAGTAAAAAAAAAAAAAATAAAAATAAAGATAGATATTTGTTTGTGTAAATTGCTTTGATTTATGTCAAATTGTGTGATATATACTGTATAAGAAACCTAAAGCAGCCCTTGCACACAAAATTTAGTGTCCACTTACTAAATACTGGATCATTCCCAATGTTAAAATCACAAAAACTGGCCACAGCTGGTCATTTCAAGTTTGTACTTATTTTATCATGATCATAGCCTTGAATAGACTACAGATAAACTTTGTAACTTTAAATAATAAGTTATAGAAATTTCCACAGTAATAAAATATAGTACCATCTTTGAAAATAATTTTATTATTTTAATAAGAGCTGTAACATATTTTTTTTTATTTTTTATATCAAACAGGTTTTTTGTTAACCACTTGCTTACTGAGCACTTAAACCCCCTCCTGCCCAGACCAATTTTCAGCTTTCAGCGCTCTCACTCTTTGAACGACAATTGCGCGGTCATACAACACTATACCCAAATGAAATTTTTATTATTTTTTTCCCACAAACAGAGCTTTCTTTTGGTGGTATTTGATCACCTCTGGGTTTTTTATTTTTTGTTAAAAAAATGAAAAAAGACCGAAAATTAAAAAAAAAAATACAAAACAGTTTTATATTTTGTTATAAAATTTTGCAAACAGGTACATTTTCTCCTTCATTGATGTACGCTGATGAGGCTGCACTGATGGGCACTGATAGGGTGCACTTATGGACACCGATAGGCTGCTTCGATGGGCACTGATAAAGCGGCACTGATGGGCATTGATAGGTGGCACTGGTGGGCACTTATGAGGTGGCAGTGGTGGGCACTGAGAGGCGGCACTGAGAGGTGGCACTGATGGGCACTGAAGGGCATTGATAGGTGGCACTGATGGGCATTAATAGGTGGTAGTAATGAGCACTGATGGTGGTAGTGATGGGCACTGGTAGGTGACACTGATAGGCAGCACTGCTAGGTGGCACTGATGAGGCATGGATTTGCACCACTGGTGGGCATTGATAGGTGGCACTCATAGGGATTGATAGGTGGCACTGATATACACTGGTGGGCACTGATTGATGGGCACTAATATGCACTGTGGGCACTGGCAGGTGGCACTGGCAGGCGGCACTGGTGGGCACAGATAAAGGTGTCTGTGCCTTTTCCTCTGAAGCCAGTAATCAGCTTTTTTTTCTCCTCATTCTGTCGGGGTGCGTGCAAAGGGGAGGACGTCTACTGACAGCCTCCCGGCAATAGAGGTCCAAGCTGTAGCTGTCACTCGGCTATAGCGCGGATGGGAAGAGGTTAAAGATAACAAAGTCAAATACAAATACAGTCAGCATTTTACCAAGCATTAGCATAAAGAAAAGACAGAAATGTCTAGTATTATAGCATCAATGAGCACATTATCAGCACATTTATTTTCTCAGTTGAGTGTATACTGGGTATACCCTTTGAGTCAAACCGAAATATCCGTCAACTAGGTATGTTCAAGACCATGTATGGGTCATGTTGGGCGAACCAGGGTACTGCACTAGCCTCTTCTGTACAAGTTCGCACGGACTGAGGCCAGGGGTGTCCAACCATGGCGCCCATAAGCTTTCAAATTTTCCTGGGCATCCCTTATGTTGGTAGACATACCTTTAAAATATAAGGGTATTTCCCATATGCGTCATCCATAACTGGTGTGAGGGGGGGCTCGGGCGACTTCCAGAGCATAAGGATTGTCTTCCGGGCCTGGAAAAGGGCTTGGTTAAATGCCACCTGCATGGGTTCCTCTAGGATAAAACATAAAAAAGTGGTACCGTAGATTTATGTAAGATAGATCAATCAGTTCAATGATAAGGGTTGTCATTATTATCATCAGTTACATAACGATAATGTAACTCTAGGTAAACATTTAAAAAATGCAACAAAAAAAACTCCACAAAAATGTTTAGGTAAAGCTCTAAAGTTTTTTTTTTTTGTTTTTTTTCATATTCCTCCTCCCAACACTTTCTAAATGGTTTATTACAAAAAAACGCACACACAACATACCTATTATTACTTATTTCCTACCTACTCAACAACCAGAAATAAATAAGCTTGTTAAAGTTGAACTAACCTCATCTTTACAATGTTCCTCCATCATCAAACATATTGTACCTTAGCAGCAAAGTCCTCAAAAGCATAGCAGTGTCTTTACATCTGCTTACGGCACTAGAATATGTGTAGTTGAGTATTTTGAGCACCTTACTGTGATTATATTGTCTTTCTCCAGTAAGGTGATTGCGATTCTTCTTTTAGTGATATCAAAGGGGGGTTAGGAAGCACTTCTTAACTTTATTAAAATTTTTCCTGACTTCAGTTTTGGGCAGAAGCAAGGTTATGGAATGTAAACAGCAGAAGCAGCACTAAGTAATTTATTTTGGTAGTAGGGTTCTGAGTTTTTGTAGTGGTGGACTGCAGGTGTAGTTCTTCATTATATCTAAGAGACTATAACAGAGAAAAATACTTACCTTATTCCTCGTTTATGTAGGCTTCCTCCCCATCAGACCCCTAATGGGGTCACAGACAGCAATAAAAACCAGCCATGTGTTCTAATCCCTCTCTACTCTACAAAACTAAAACACTTTTTTAGGCTGAACTCCCCCTTCTATAGTAGAGCTCTCACTTTTAGACTCTAATCTTGTTAAGTGTAGTGGGTAATAATGGAGAAACTTACTTCATTCTTTGCTCCCCTGGCATCCAACACTTTCTTCTGCTCTGGCAATTTGGATGAGCCTTCAATGTCCTTAAATACAGTACATGATCACTGGTCATTCTACTTTAGTGTCATTTTAGTGTGTCAGGGCAGGTCTACTGCAGTATATTGAAGTAGGCCAGTGTAGAGTGTCAGGGCACTTTTACTGCAGTACTGTATATTGAAGTGCAGTATTGCACTATTACTGCAGTATATTGACATGTGTTAGTGCACTTTTACTGCAGTATATTGAAATGCATCAAGGCACTTTTACTGCAATATATTGAAGTGTGTTAGTGCACTTTTACCGCAGTATATTGCAGTGCATCAGTGGAGTGTACCTGTGTAGTGAGTCCTCAAGTTAAATTGCACCAAACACCAATTTCCATTGATTAAAGTGCATCTAAGTACACATTTCCCTGTTTCTATTACATTTCGGTAATAAGCCCCCCCTATCATGTCTGGGAGGCCAACAAGGAGAGGCAGACGTTCCCATGGCACTGTGAGGGGGCCAGCAGCATCTGTGTCCACAGGCAAAGGTTGATGTGGTCCGTCCTCAAGCAAGGCACCATTTCCTCTGTTTAGTGATGTTGCTCGTGCTATCCAGCCACAGCATGCAGAGGGAGCGGTGGACTAGCTTGGTAAATCCTCCTCATCCTCCACATCCTCTATCACCCAAGCAGAGACTAGTACGCAGTCCACCACAGCTGCCAGAGTGACATATTTTGCCTGCTTGTCCACAGCTACTCCTGCCATAGCCCCAGCATCAGGCATGGAGGAGTCAGCTGAATTATTTAAAAACAGTGTCACCCGCTTGATCTTTGACGATGCACAGCCATTATTTGATTCAGATGTTGGTTCTGAGGTTGGGGATGGGAGTAACATGACCCTACAGAAAGAGGAAAACACTGATAAACAACAAATTGGCAGTCATATTCCCCCATAAACTTGGGCCTGAGTGTACTATAATTTGGCTTCTTCGCATAAGGCTTGCTTACTATGGTGCAAAAATTAGTTATTTCTATCCAAAGTCTGCCAAAGAGACACCAGAATTTATCCAACAAATCTCTAATCTTGTTCCAAGTGCACTAAATTGTAGTCTCATCATACAGACTGGCTCCCCAAGCCGTTGTTTTCTTTATATATGTCAGTTTTGCTGTAGCAGGTTCAATACAGGATACAGATGCGCCACTTTACAGGCAGACTAAGGGGATCCCCCAGACACTATATTTAAAGGAATTTATCATTTTTATTATTTCACTTTAAGCATCAGTAAATCACGGCTCATTTAAAAAAACTTTTTTTTCATTGATACATGTCCCCCGGGGCACTACCCGGACCCCCATACCCTTTGTATGCCCAAATTACTTGCATATAAGCCTTCAAAATGGGCACTTTTGATTTTTCTAGTTCAGGTCCCATAGACTTTAATGGGGTTTGTTGTTTGGCTCCGAACTTTTGCGATGTTCGAAAGAGATATATAAAGGAAAGAAAATTTCAATATGGGCACAGAAGGGGTTTATAGCAATACCTTTTCATTCGAATGTGCCCGTGATATCCATAGACTATGACCTTGATCCCTAGTGGTAATTGGGCTGCAAATTACACAAAAAGAAGATACACAACATAAGAGATATTGTTATATTATAGGGGTAATACTCACTGTAGTAGAAAAGATCAAGAAACCCACACATTTAATTGTACACATAAGTAAAGTAAGGTGCTACTCCTTATTGTGCACAAAATGTGAGAACAACTATTTAACCAAACTGAGCAATACTCTGTTCATCAACCCCACAATTGTGAACACAATACAACTAAAATGAACCAGCAACCTAATATACAGTATGTTACATGCAATAGTTATGCACACTAATGCCAAGTATACACGGTCGGAATTTCCAACAACAAATGTTCGATGGGAGCGTGTGTAGGCTCGGAATTTTTTGTCGGAATTTCCGACAAACAAAATTTGAGATCTGGATCTCAAATTTTCCGACAACAAAATCCGTTGTCATAAATTCCAATTGTGTGTACACAATTCCGACGCACAAAGTTTCATGCATGCTCGGAATCAAGCAGAAGTGCCGCACTGGCTATTAAACTTCCTTTTTCTCGGCTCGTTGTACGTCACCGCGTTTGGAATTTCTGACAAGATTTGTGTGACCGTGTGTATGCAAGACAAGTTAGAGCCAACATCCGTCGGAAAAAATCCATGGATTTTGTTGTCGGAATGTCCGATCGTGTGTACAGGGCATAAGTGTCAAAAAATATGTCAAACAAAATATATGTATAATAGTGTCTCAAATCTGCTTCAAAATATCCACATCAAAAGTCAGACCAGATGTGACGTCATCAACACCCAGAATTAACAGCAGCGACCTGACCTCAATGCATTTCACCAATATGGCGTCCTCAGGAAGTCCCATATTGGAGAAATGCATTGAGGTCGGGTTCGCTGCTGTTAATATCCGTGTTGATGACATAACAAACGGTTTGAGGTGGAACGCATGCTGAGCCTTTGGAGAGAGTTGCGGGGAGGTTTTGTAGCAAACGCAGGCTGATTGAGCTGGTGCCTGTCTGGGCACAACAAAATGTAAGTGCGATAGACTGGCAGTATTTTAACTGTTGATTTTAATGAACTTACTTCACTATATGTGAAAAAACTATTGTTTGTGTAGCTGCACTGGCTCTTTAAATCAAACAATATGTTATTATACTAATGATTTTCCATAGAAAACATATTTATACAATTGAAAATGACACATATAATAAAAATATATAAAAATAAAGTCCAAGTTAATTAATCCTCCGTGCTGAAATGGTGACTTCCAAAACAATTGTGCTGTGATTATCCACCACCATCCAATGAATATGCTTACCAAAAAGCAATAATAAACAAGCCTGTATGTAGCCTTTCTTTAGTCTTTCATGTGGGTAAATATATATGTCTCCACCAAACTCTCAGACCACTCTCTCTCTCTCCAGTTAATATATTTCTCAAAAGACAAAAATTGCCATCATTGCACAAAATTCCATGCTTTAATAGTTTAAATGGTCATATAAAAGGCATTCGGCAGGCAATGATGTCGCACAACCAGCCTCAACGCGTTTCTCATAAATAATGTGTCATCAGGAAGCTGGTTCCGCCATTTTGCTAATGGGTTTTATGCCCCTACTTGCTAATTGTTTGACCAATCGGCTATGTCGTGGACCGGAAGTGTATTTTCCACCATTTTGTTTACCGGAAGTGTGTTTTCCGCCATTTTGCTTACTGGTGTCATTTTCCCTTTCTATCCTCAATTTGTTTATTGAATTAAAGCAGCCAAACCAAAAATACTTTTGTGTATTAATTCTAAATAGGCCCTACTGGAATCCCTGGATAGACTCCTAAACAATCTTATGTCAATCCTATGCATCATAAAATTAGTTAGAGACTGGTTAAAAACGATATGCACCATTAATTATATCTCGCATATATTAGATCTATACAGAAGGCTATATCTTCTTAGATGTGTCCCAGCAAAAAAACATGTAGTATAAACTAAATCTAATACAAATAATACATAAAAATATAAAACTATATAAAAAATATATAAAAAATATAAAATTAAAATAAAAAATGGAAATAAAACTAAAATTAAAATAATAAAAATAAAAGTAAAAATAAAAATAAATAAAAATAAACATAAAAATAAACATAATAAATATAGATAAATTAAATAAAAAAATCATAAACTCATTAAAAATTCTCAATAAAACAACTGACATCTAATTCCACATTTAACCCATTTGGTTTCATAGAATTCATTTTAAATATCCAATACGTTTCATTACGTGAAACCTCCCTTCTCAAATTAATGTTTTTCCAATGTGGTTCTATTCTGTCAATGGCATAGAATTTGAGGTGTTGTGGGTCCTAGTTATTTTTGATTCTAAAGTGATTCGAGACACTATGATGTTTGAACCCCTTCTTTATTTTTGTTATGTGTTCCCCCACTCTGACAGAAAACTTCCCTGTCGTCCTCTCTACGTACTGGAAGCCACAACTGCACTCCAGTACATAGGTAACATGTGTACTACAACATGTTATAAGTTTATTTATTTTATATTTTTGCATAGTGGTGTTTGATTGGAATCCAGTTGTCTTTCTTGTTCCTTTTTTAGTTTTCCTGCAGGGCTTGCATTTGCCACATCTAAAGAAACCTTTTTGATCAAAGAATGTGACCATCTTTTTAGGTGCATCTGGTACGTTCTTAACTATACCATCCCTAATTCTCCTAGCTCTTCTATAACTGAATTCGTTCGTTTTGGTTTTGTTTATCCCTAATTTTTTCCTTGAGCATATCATCCCTATCTAGGAGTTCTATCTTATTTCTAGTGTGTTCCACTTCCTCTCTCTTATATCCCTTGTCAACAAATCTTTTGAATAGTGTGTTCCTTTGTGTATGATAATCCTCAATGAGGTTTCAGTTGCGCCTTATTCTAATAAATTGTCCCTTTGGTATAGCTTTTTTCCATTGTGGGTGATGGCAACTAGTATAAGGGATATATCCATTTCTGTCGGTGTCCTTGAAGTGCCTCCTTGTATTTAGATATCCTCCATTTTTGAAAATCTCTAAGTCAAGGAAGTTTATAGTTTGCTCATGTGCATTGACTGTAAATTTTATCCCATATTTATTACCCCCTATATGTTTGATGATGAACTCCCTTAATACCTCCTGGTCCCCTTTCCATACTATTAGTATGACATCTATAAATCTTTTATATAGCGATATCTATGGCCAGCTTTTACCAAAGATTTCCTCTTTTTAACATTTATTAAGGAATATATTGGCCACGCTAGGGGCGTATTTGTGACACATTCCCACCCCTTTTATCTGTTTGTAATATTCATGTTTGTGCCAAAAATAGTTATTTTCCATGGCCATTCCTATTCCTTCCAAATACATTTTCTCTGTTTTAGTTTTAACTCGGAATTGTTTTTTAATGCTCATGCCACTGTCTTTTTCCACCATGTTTTTTAAAAACTTCTATGTATTGGTTTGAAGTGGATTTTGGGTTAAACGTTGACTCAATTCTCAACAGGCTAAGTGTGTGCTCCTCATTTGTGTCCTGTTTATTTCTTCCCTCCTTTTCTAAAAAATGTTTTTTTTTATTCAATTCCCTTATAAATTTAATTCCTTTGTCTAAAACCAATAATTCTTCATGCTAAAATATTCTGTCTGTTAGATTAAAAATACCTTCTCCTATATACCTATCATTGCCTTTTGGGGATTCATGACTCCATATGGGATGTGAAAGAGGAGAACATACTGGAGGCAGTATCCATGCCAAACATGGGCATAAATTATAAGGCTGTTTAGATCTATATGGTCACAAAGATCTGGTGAGTGTCCCCCTAAAACACACATGGTGGAGCACTTTGGAGAGCTGAGAAGGTTTCACAGTTATCCATAAAACAAGGTGGATGGGACTTCATTGAACTTTTGAAAAAAACTTTGCTTGAAGTATTTTTGTCTTTTGACTTTTGGTGCATGGTGGATATTTTGAAGCAGATTACAGACATTACTATACATTGTCATTTTTTTGACACTTATGCTGGCCATACACTATACAAAAAATTGTCCGAAATGCGGTAATTTAGACAGTTCATTCGTTTTTCAGGCAGTTAATGGGAACAAAATCGATAATCGTTGGGACGTTTTTGAGCCGAAAAAAACGGACAAGTTTGAAAATTTTCTGCCGAACGAACGATAAATTGAAAGGTTAATGTGTTTCCTGTCTGAACTGTTTGCACTAAATATATGTAAAAAAATGAACAAAAAATTAATTAATTTATGTCCACTGAACCATTTATCGGTCATTACATAATGGCACTATCGTTTGCTCTCACGAATGTTCGTTTTTCAAAAATGGGTTCGGACGATTTTTTGTATAGTGTATGGCCAGCATAAATGTGCACAACTATTGCATGTAGCATATATTAGATTGCTGGTTCATTTAAGCTGTATTATGTACACAATTGTGGGGCAGATGCACAATAAGGAGTAGCGCCTTACTTTACTTATTTGTTTATTTTTGAGTGGAAAGTCCACGTAAAGGTACAGCTATCAGATAACTGATAATGGGGTAAGGCTGGTGCCATTTATACTTTATTAATATATTTAATTGTGCTTCCCCTAAAAATAAACAAAGTTGGTTAATTATAAGATTTGCTATCATCTTTATAATATTCCTGACAATAACCAACATAAGACGATATAGCTCGTATACACGAAGAGTAGGCCGTTTGAAGACCATTATTAGAGGATAGTGCAGATTTCCAGATCCTGGTATAAACCCCCAGGGGTAAGAGTGTCTAAGGTATAGATCCAGTTGGTCTCCCATTGGCACAACTTGGAAAAACATTCTGCCCCCTGGATATACCCTCAATTATTCACACCTGTAGTCCTCTAGCAGATTTGTTGTGTATTTCTGAAAAGTGGTGTGGCACACTGTGCTTGTCTTTACCCTCCTCTATATAAGGTTGATGTTTACCAAACCGTTGCCTAAGGGGCCTGATGGTATGACCCACATCAAGCAACCCACAGGGACATGTGAGGCAATATACCACAAAGTCAGTGGAACAGTTAAAGAAATCATCAACATGGTAAATTTTACTCATAGCGGTGAATTGTTTCTGGCCGTGTTTGACAAAATCACAGGTTTTACACAAAGGGTCCAGAGGTAGAGATAGTCAGCGCGGAACAGTCCAGAGGGTAGTATTGAGAGCATTAGTGATAGGTTGACTAAAGCACATAAACCCAAGGTAAGTATAGTATCAAGTCCTAGTTGCAATTTCGGAACACCCAATAAGAAGATAGTATGCGACCGGTCTAAGCTACGTGGCATGTTCACCAATGCCAGGATCCTGGCGGACAAGATGGGTGAACTGGAGATACTGTTGTACGAGGAGGATTTGGATTCTAGGGAATTTCAGAGACCTGGTTCAACAGCTCTCATGATTGGCTGGCAACTATTTAAGGGTATACCCTTAATCACAGGGATAGAGAGGGTAAAAAGGGGGAGGGATTTGTCTATATATCAAGAATAATGTATAAATGCATGTGAGAGATGACATCACTAAGGGAGCTAGGGAGGAGGTGGAATTCTTATGGGTAGAGCTCCAAAGGGATGAAACTAAGGGGAAAATAATAATGGAAGTGTGCTATAGGCCCCATAACCTGAGGGAGGAGGGGGAAGCAGACCTCCTATCACAATTTGGATTTGCAAGGATGGGAAGTGTCATCATAATGGGGGATTTTAATTAACCTGACATAGACTGGGCAGAGGGAACCACGCATTAGTCTAAGGCTCGCCAGTTCCTAAATGTCTTGCAGGACAATTTCATGGGTCAGATGGTAGACGCACCAACTAGAAATAAAGCGTTACTAGATCTACCGTTTACCAACAATACAGACCTGATCACGAATGTGGAAATACAGGGCAATTTAGGAAACAGCGATCACAGGTCAATTGGCTTCAGTATAAATCATACAAATAGGAAACATAAGGGAAATACAAAGACACTCAATTTCAAAAGAGCCAACTCCCCTAAAATACGAACCTTGCTAAAAGGCATAAATTGTGATAAAATCTTAGGAACAAAGAACATGGAGGAGAGATGGGTTTGCATATTAAATAAGGGCATTAGCCAGTGCATCCCATTGGGTAATAAATTTAAAAGAGTGAACAAAAGTCCTGGGTGGCTTAACTCCAATGTAAAAATGTATATAAAAGCAAAAGAGAAGGCCTTCAAAAAATACAAGGTTGAGGGATCATCATAAGCATTCAGACTTTATAAAGAATGCAACAAGAAATGTAAGGGTGCAATTCAATTAGGGCGGCTAAGATTGAACACGAAAGACACAAAGCGGAGGAGAGCAAAAAAAATCCCAAGAAATTCTTTAAGTATGTAAAAAAGGGAGGGCAGACCTTATTGGCCCCATAAAGAATGAGGAAGGACATCTGGTTACAAAGGATGGGGAGAGGGCAAACGTATTGAATTTATTCTTCTCCTCAGTCTTAACGAGGGAATCGGGGGGCTTCAGTAACCAAAACTGTAGTGTTTATCCTCGTGACACATCACAGGAAGCACCCTCATGGCTAAAAGAGTTCAGAATTAGACTTGCGAAACTTAACATTAATAAATCAACAAAATCAGATGGCTTGCACCCGAGGGTACTTAGGGAACGCAGTCAAGTAATTGCCAGACCATTGTTCCTAATTTTTAATGACAGTCTACTGATTGGAATGGTACCAGCAGATTGGAGAAAAGGCAATGTAGTACCAATATTTAAAAAGGGCCCAAAAAACATCCCTGGGAATTACAGACCTCTGATGAAAGAGTCCAACGTGACAGCACCCCAGTAAGCCAGCAAATGAAAGCTTACAGCGTGTGCCTTTAAAGCCTCCCACCAGATTGGCGTAGGAAATAGCCAATCGGGAGTGGACAAAAAGCGGCCTTCACGCCTGCGCAGTGTCAACGACCAGACGCCTACAATGCCCAGAGTGTCGAGCGCAACGTATACCACGTCGCACGGTAACGGCCGTGTGGAGCAGACAGCTGTGGGCGTGACCAAGCCATGGGCCTGCCTATGAGACGGGAGAGTGATGCCACCCGGGAGGGCATCGATAGTTTCAAAAAACTATTAGATAAGCACCTCAGCACACCGTCACACTCTCAGCACACCGTGACACTCTCAGCACACCACGTCACTCTCAGCACACTGCGACACTTTCAGCACATCGCCACACTCTCAGCACACCGTGACACTCTCAGCACATCACGACACTCACAGCATACCGTGACACTCTCAGCACATCACGACACTCTCAGCACACCGTGACACTCTCAGCACACCGTGACACTCTCCGCACACCACGTCACTCTCAGCACACCGTGACACTCTCAGCACACCGTGACACTCTCAGCACATCACGACACTCTCAGCACACCGTGACACTCTCAGCACATCACGACACTCTCAGCACACCGTGACACTCTCAGCACACCGCCACACTCTCAGCACACCGTGACACTCTCAGCACATCCCGACACTCTCAGCACACCGTGACACTCTCAGCACATTACGACACTCTCAGCACACCGTGACACTCTCAGCACACCACGTCACTCTCAGCACACCGTGACACTCTCAGCACACCGTGACACTCTCAGCACACCACGTCACTCTCAGCACACTGCAACACTCTCAGCACACTGCGACACTCTCAGCACACCGCCACACTCTCAGCACACCGTGACACTCTCAGCACATCACGACACTCTCAGCACACCGTGACACTCTCAGCACATCACGACACTCTCTAAACACCGTGACACTCTCAGCACACCGTGACACTCTCAGCACATCACGACACTCACAGCATACCGTGACACCCTCAGCATACCGTGACACTCTCAGCACCCCACGCCACTCTCAGCACACTGTGACACTCTCAGCACACTGTGACACTCTCAGTAAACTCTCTTCTGCGAAAAAGTTTTGACCCCACAATAGGGATAAAACTTTTTCGCAGAAGAGAGTTTAATAAGACTCGTGGCCACTCATTACAATTAGACGAAAAGAGGTTTAACCTTAAACTACATAGAGGGTTCTTTACTGTAAGTGCGGCAAGGATGTGGAATTCCCTTCCACAGGCGGTGGTCTCAGCGGGGAGCATTGATAGCTTCAAGAAACTATTAGATAATCACCTGAATGACCGCAACATACAGGGATATGTAATGTAACACTGACACATAATCACACACATAGGTTGGACTTGATGGACTTGTGTCTTTTTTCAACCTCACCTACTATGTAACTATGTAACTATGTAGCACACAGCGACACTCTCAGCACACTGTGACACTCTCAGCACACTGAAAAACTCTCAGCACACTGCGACAGCTTCAGCACCCCGTGAAACTCTCAGTTTCCCTTGTCGCTAATGGTACTCCCAGGCACTAAAAGGCACTACCAGTTCCTCCCAAGTTCTAAAGGTACTAAGGGTACCCCTAGGCACTAAGGTTACTCTAAGGCACTAAAGGTAGCCCCCAGTTACTAAGGGTACTCCCAGGTACCAAAGATATTCAGAGATACTAAAGGTATTCCCAGGTTCTAAAGTCACTCTTAGATATTAAAGAGAAAAAAAAATCATAAAACGCAAAATGCATGAAAACTGCATGCAAAAATGCATAAAAACAAGGGTTTAAAAAATGCAAAGCGCACTGCAAAATGTGCCTGAAAAATCCATTAAGCACAGCCGCATAGATGTGAACCTAAACTTATAGTACAGACTTTTAGCCTGCAGCCTCATAGTAACATTCCCCATGAGCCTGCAGTATCCTCTTTTGCCTCAGTGGGAGGAACCAGTGAGAGCTGCTGGGGAGACAGGAGATCTCAACACTCCCAGAAGTGTTAGTTTTCCCAGTGGACTTGAAAGGACCATTTCTTACAATTATAATGGTGTTTGGGGGCACGGCAGCAGTAAAGGTATTTACTGTCTTCTTTTGCAGGGGGAACTTTGCTGGGTAAGTTTTGTATTGCCAAGGGTCGCTTTAAAACAAAAGAATACAATTATAAATGTTGATCCCTAATTGTATGATACAGCCGATTAAAAAAAGAACACGGTACACACAATCAAATGTAGGTTTATTTTATCACAGTCAGTATAAGGTTACGTCATTAGAACCAATTAAATATGATGTATGCCAGGCCTATTTATTCCCTGAACGAGGTGGTTACAAACACAGCAGGACCGTGGCTCCAAACACCTCACATCTGTTATATGTAAACTTTCTATCATTGACAGGTAAGGAGTTTCGTAAGTTTAACCAGAAAATCAGGTGCCACTTGAAGGATTTGAATGAGCCACATTAGGATTACGTTCCACTTACAAAAGTATGAATATATATATATATATATATATATATATATATCACCAACTTTCCTTCCATTATATGAAGTAAGAGATATGAACAAGGAAAAGTAATACAAATATAAAAAAAATGTATGGTGTCAAAGTGATTGTATAGTCTTGTTTCTTTTTACTATAAAAATAACAAACATGTTATCCAGCGGTGTGCCCACCCCAGCCAGTTTCACCCACTGTCTTCGTTCCTCGGAGTCGGTATCTTTACTATGGGCACCCGCCTGTGACAGCTTACGGCTTCACAGCCGGGTGCCCACTTTGCATGCACGAGCAGCGCTGCACATTGTGAAGGGTAAATGCAGTCTTCTGAGACCTGTCAGTGTCCCAAAAGGCTGCAGAGAGGGAGGGGGAAGAACTTCTGTATCGGAGAGGGAGCAGGTACCTGTCAAAATCGGGTACCCCCCCCCCGCTCCTCAAATGTGCCAATTCTTCAAGAGGAGCGGGGGGACAAATCCTTAAAGCTGAACTTCCCCTTTTGGGTGGAGCTCTGCTTTAAACACAGATCTGTTATTATGCATATCATCTGGTACAGAGGCTGTTCCTCCTGCTTCTCTGCACTCCAATGCATTTCCCTCTGTCTAGAGCTTAGAGCAGTATTATCCAGTATTATGCATATTATCTGTTACAAAGGCTGTTCAACCCGCTACTCTATCCTATAGCATGTTTCCCTCTGTCAAGAGCTTAAACATACAGTAGATCTGGTATTATCTGGTTTTATGCATATTATCCAGTACAGAAGCTGTTCTGCCTGCTTCTCTGCCCTCCAACGCATTTCACTCTGTCAAGTGCTTAATCGTAGATCTGGTATTATGTGTACTATCTGGTACAGAGGCTGTTCTACCTGCTAATCTACCCTACAGTGCCTTGAAAAAGTATTCATACCTCTTGACATTTTCCACATTTTGTCATGTTGCAACCTAAAATGTAATTGTATTTTATTGGTATTTCATGTGATAGACCAACACAAAGTGGCACATCATTGTGAAGTGGAAGGGAAATGATAAATGTTTTTCAAAATTTTTTTACATATAAATATCTGAAAAGTGTGGCGTGTATTTGTATTCAGCCCCCCTGAGTCAATACTTTTTAGAACTACCTTTCACTGCAATTACAGCTGTAAGTCTTTTTGGGGATGTCTCTACCAGCTTTGCACATCTAGAGAGTGACATTTTTGCCCATTCTTCTTTGCAAAATAGCTCAAACTCTGTCAGATTGGATGGAGAGCGTCTGTGAACAGCAATTTTCAAGTCTTGCCACAAATTCTTAATTGGATTTAGGTCTGGACTTTGACTGTTCCATTCTAACACATGAATATGCTTTGATCTAAACTAGGGATGAGCCGAACACCCCCTGGTTCAGTTCGCAGCAGAACATGCGAACAGGCAAAACATTTGTTCGTCTATGGGACACGAATGTGAAAAATCAAAAGTGCTAAATGTAAAGGCTTATATGCAAGTTATTGCCATAAAAAGTATTTGGGGACCTGGGTCCTGCCCCAGGGGACATGTATCAATGCAAAAAAAAAGTTTTAAAAACTGACATTTTTTCGGGAGCAGTGATTTTAATAATGCTTAAAGTGAGACAATAAAATGAAATATTCCTTTAAATATTGTGCCTGGGGGTGTCCTTAATATGCTAGTAAAGTAGCGCATGTTTCCCGTGTTTAGAACAATACCTCAGTAAAATGATACGTCTAAAGGAGAAAATGTCGTCTAAAACTACTCCTGGCTGTAATCTATTGTCAGGTCCTGGCAATATAGATGAAAATCATTGAAAAAACGTCACAGCTCTTTGGGTCTGGTATGGATATTAAGAGGAACCCGCACCCAAATAGAAATAAGTGGCGTGGGGGTCCCCCAGGCCCCCAGGCACTATATACTCTGAACAGCAGTATATATACTATATGGCCTGCCCTATATACTCTGCAGAAAATTGGGCCTTAGCTGTTGGTGGTACCAGAACACTGTAAGTCCTCACAGTTAAAGAACAATTTTTTGTTGCGCTAAAAATAACAGCTGTATGCACGGGTGTATATGTGAACAGGGTGGGAGGGAGGGGTTAAAAAAAGTCCAGGAGCGGGACACTGTTAGAGATAGCAGCAGTAGATTGATAAACAAGTTGTCCAAAAGATGGCTCTTGATGTGAATATATTTGGTGAAGAAAGGGAAGTCTGTACCCTGGGAGGGGAGGGGAGGGGGAATTATGAGGGGGAGGTGGGGAATGGGAAGACTGTTAATTGAGATTATATATGACAAGTACTTACTTGGGCTGTTTCTATGTCTAAGATTATGTAGTAATTCAGATTATACTGACCCTGTAGAACAATATAAAATAAATTAATTAAAATACAGGATTATTGTGTGGATATTATAAAAAGGAAGAAAAAAGAGACTGGTATAGGAAGTAATCATACATTGAATTAGATACATACATGTACAACTGTATATTCATAAGTATTTATAAGACTGAATTTATAGAACTGAATTGATTTCTATTTCTTCATTTAGACCTCCAGGCGCGAGGGCATCAAGGGTGTATATCCAAAAAGTTTCCCTCTCGCAGAGACGTTTGAAACGCTCTGCAAGAGGGAGAGCCCCGGGCACCTATGGAATGCTGGTCTGGGTAATCGAGCAGGTTCCCGGCACTCTCCCTCCTGCAGAGCGTTTCAAACATCTCTGCGAGAGGGAAACTTTTTGGATATACACCCTTGATGCCCTCGCGCCTGGAGGTCTAAATGAAGAAATAGAAATCAATTCAGTTCTATAAATTCAGTCATATAAATACTTATGAATATACAGTTGTACATGTATGTATCTAATTCAATGTATGATTACTTCCTATACCAGTCTCTTTTTTCTTCCTTTTTATAATATCCACACAATAATCCTGTATTTTAATTAATTTATTTTATATTGTTCTACAGGGTCAGTATAGTCTGAATTACTACATAATCTTAGACATAGAAATGGCCCAAGTAAGTACTTGTCATATATAATCTCAATAAACAGTCTTCCCATTCCCCACCTCCCCCCCTAATAATCCACCCCCCCAGAAATTCCCACACCCCCCTCCCCCCTCCCTTCCCCCCTCTTCCATTCCTTATACTGACCTGTATTTCAGGTCAGTATAAACCTTCGCTATGCACACATGTAGGTATGCGGGTGTCATCCTGCATACACACACTTGTGCCCATGTGATCCAATCCTATATTAGATATGCGTATATTAGAGGTGCGCATCTTCACTGGTCTCATGATTCGATTAGATTACGATTATCTGGTCAACGATTTGATTCGATTCGTTTCCGCTATGCATCACGATTACCCACGAGCTCCCACTTATGCTTGGGCCACCTAGGCGACCCCTCCCTCCCTGCAATCTTCTGGGACACATCACAGGTCCAAAAGATTGCCCGGTCATTCAGGACAGCGCAGTGAGACATGCGTACCTGGCTGTGAAGCTGCAAGCTGTCACAGCCGGATGCCCACATTAGTATTGCCAATGCCGTGGACAGGCGGGGGAGAGAAGGGAGGGTTTGGGTAGCCACGTCGCTGGATTGTGGGACAGGTGAGTGTCTTTTTATTAAAAGTCAGAAGATACTTTTTTTGTAGCTGCTGACTTTTAATAAACGAAAAATTGACTGGAACTCTGCTTTGAATTAAAAATAACTTCACTCCCTTAAAAAGTGTGCTAATCCGGTGCACTACAGGGTAGAGGCATTCACACACACTGCTGCTCTCAAGAGAGATAGAATCCACAGCTGACAAACAGCCCTGTGAAGTTCCCTGTACTGTCTCTGTGCTGACAGTTCCCTGGCTTCCCCGTTTGCACCTTCCAGCACACTAGGAGTTAACACAATGGAATGTGCATATGGGGAAGCCAGGGAACTGTCAGCACAGAGGTGTACCTATTTACTTTCTTCCGCTCTCCAGCAGCTCTCGGCCCCTGCACCTTCTGCAGTAATGCTGCAGTCATTTCTGTCAGTGAGGAGCAGGACAGGCAGCCAAATTGTCTAGCGCTTCCCCCCCCTCAATGCAGGCCCTAGGAAATGTGCTCCTTTTGCCACCCTCCCCCTTCTCCCGGTGTCTTGTCAAATACAGTCCCCTATCATATAGTGTCCGAGGACAAACGAGACGCCGAAAGTCTCCGAAGTTTAACAGCTGATCATCAGCTGTACACGGCGCCTGCGCTTTTATTCTCACCCTATGTCCAGGTTCATTCCCTACTATCCAAGTGGACATAGAGTGAGAATAAATAGTTTCCGAGCGCAGCGAGGCCGTGCCCGAAGCGTGGCGAGCGAAGCGAGCCCGCGAGGGGCCCTCTTACACTGCCATCGCTAAGAAGTGCCGAAGCGCCGTGTACAGCTGATGGTCAGCTGATCAACTTCGGACACTTTCGGCATCTCCTTCTGCTCCGCACTGCGCAAGCGCTGCGCCTGCGCAGTACGGAGCGGACACTATGCGATAGGAGGACAGTATATGTCAGAACACCGGCTCTGCTCAGCATACATATCAAAGTTTATTACAATGCACTCCTACACTGTCATTATTGGGTACTATTGAAAACAAAGTGTATTTTACTTATGCATTTTGACGCTTTCAAGAATGCAGTAACATGCATGGCAACACATTTGTTATGAGCAAGGCCTTAGCCACAGCAAAATAACAAACGAATAAGGATCATTATTTTATTATGTGACTATTATTCTCAAATAACTTTGGTATCTCTGAAAATAACTGTCATTTTTAATTTTTTTGAAAACCTGTGCTTGGTTTGTGAAAAATTAGATTTATCCACAGTATTGTGCATGGCTATCCTAACAAACGAAACATATACATTAAAAAAATTAAAGATGTTCACTTTTTATGTGTAGGTGTTTCAACATGCTACATGCATTTTGGTTAGTGTCATTCCGCAAGTCCATTAAGGGTTAATCCCATCAGGTTTTCCCAAACTGAAAGAGATCAAACTGTGTGTATCCAATCTAAATAAACATATATAATATGCACACACAACACTTGGCCTTTGACCTTATCTGTAAACACAAAGAGTGTAGTGCCTGAAATTGGCCTGGCAAATAGCAGCCACATATACAGACACGGCATAGCACATGGCATGGCATATACAATGGAGTCCTCCTCCTCCGCCTATATTCTGCTTCAAATATCTCACTTTATCCCACAAACCAGGCCAGCTCCTTTCTTACACTAGTGTAAATGCCTGGGTGTTACTTACGTTATGTCATGTCATGTTATGGCCTGTCCCGCCTCTCTCCACTACTCTCACGTCTCATGTCTCTCATGTCCTGACGTCAGTGGGGAATTCTCAGCCCCTCCCGCCTCTCTTCTGATCTGATAGCTACAGCAGTGGGCGAGGCTGAGAATTCTCCGCTGACTTCGGAAGAGACATGAGAGCAGAGGGGCAGGCCGGGCAGTTACATGAGCGGCATGTATTGTACGGAGCACTCTCCCAGGAGGGGCGGGGCAAGTGGACGTCACCGGCAATCGATTTTCATGGTTGAATGCATCGATGCCGCATCGGGGACACCCAAATCGCCATGCATCGATGCAATGATTAATTTCAGCACCCCTAGCCTATATGTATTCATATCCTCTCTTATATATACATACATATTATTACATAATCGCATATCCCTTAATAATTGAGCTATGAATATCAAGCCCTTTCAATTAATTAACCCATTCCCTAAAATCAATTTATTTTATTCATCAACACATACATTTTATGTATATCTTTTCAGCCCCCAAAATAATAAATAACAAATAACAAAAATAAGTATTAAATAATAACACATGTCCACTTCAACCTCCTTGTACCTATTTGCACTCTGAATTCATATACACAGTATATGAACATATACACATATGTATTTACTCTAAATATAACATCCTAATGATAGAGCCTTTTTGTCCTCTGTTCTCTGCTGATACCAATTAGTGCGCACATATATATATATATATATATATATATATATATATATATATATATATATATATATATATATATATATACTTTTCCTGATAGATATTATTGAGATATATCCTTTAAAGAAAATTGTCTTATATTATTTTATTTTATTCTATTTTATTTTATTTTTCCTTATACTATATATCCATGTGTCCTCTGTTTATCCCACTCCTTCTCTGTGTATATGTTCAATATGTCTACCGCTTTTTCACTATCTTTTTAAGTCTCCACCCTCTGTTATATTATGCCACTCGTTTTTTAAACATAATGACTGATAGAGACTTCACAACCCATCCAAGTTCAAACCCTGCGCTCCGGCTCCCTAGAGTCAATCAGTTTAGTGAAGTTTAGACAGGGCGGTGCTATGGCCTGATTGACCCGCCCGCCCTGCCTTTTCCCTTCTTAACCACTTCCAATATGGAGGATTGCTATGCCTGACGAAGAAGCACTAATGCTCCGAACGCGTGCTTGCCACCAGCATCCTCACTCTGCGACTTGAGACTCAATGGCCTGACGATCCCCGCTGTGCCTTGCTGACCCTAGCCTGGGACACTAGAACCCACCGGCGCTGCCAGACAGAACCACACAGTGTATGAGGATCGCCCGCCGTGGAGCCCTGTGGAGCCCTGTGGAGCCCTGTGGCCTATTTCACCATCCATCCGGACTTTTTCATTTCGATGTGCCTGTTTTTACTGAACTCAGAGTGAGTGCATTTCTACTGCAATTAAAAAGCATGTGTTTTATTACTGCACTTAGGTTGCCGCTGCTTGTTTCTCTCTTTTGTAAGTCCTTACAGTTACTCTTGGTGGGCGCATAAACGGGCCCTGCTGTGAAATACTATATTACAAATTGTAATTACATGCCCCCGTTAAACAGGGGCAGAAAAATTGGGCCTTTGATGGTGGTGGTGGTACCAGAACACTGTAAGCCCTCACAGTTACTCTTGGTGGGCGCAGGAACGGGCCCTGCTGTGAAACATTATATCAAAAATTGTAATTAGATGCCCCTGTTAAACAGGGGCAGAAAAATTGGGCCTTGGGTGGTGGTGGTGCCACAACACTGTAACCCCTCACAGATACTTTTGTTGGGCAAAGGAACGGACCCTGCTGTAAAATATTAGATCAAAAATTGTAATTCCATGCCCCTGTTAAACAGGGGCAGAAAAATTGGGACTGGGGTGGTGGGGTGGTGCCCTAAACCAAAAATATTGTTGGAAGCTAGCATCATCAAGATTGAGGAGGGATAGGATAGTCAGCATAGGCAGCCTTCAAGGGATCCCATATCCATAGCAAATTCAATCAGTTACATCAGCATCAGGTGCTCTATGATCCCTTACAAACCATCCAGCAGCACTGAATGTGTGTTCAGAAAGCACTCTGGATGCAGGACAGGCCAGTATCTCAATTGCATAGTGAGCAAGTTCTGGCCAGTGGTCCATCCTCAAGACCCAGTAACCCAGTGGATGCTCTGTTAGAAAGGTCTCTAAGTCTGCTCTTGCCCCTAGATATTCCTGCACCATGTAATGCAGACTCTGGCGATAGTTGCTTGAACCGATCAGACCTTGGTGCTGAGGACTAAAAAATTGTTTAAAGGCATCGGTCAGCCGGCCACCTTCTCCATCGCTCTTCCTCTGACTGAACGATGCCTCAGCAACACGTTGTCCTGCACCAGGAAATTGTAATCTTCCAGGGTCTGGAAATGCATTGCACAAACCTTTCTTCAAGGCCTCCTGAAGATGTTTCAGCCTCTGCTCCCTCTGCGAAGGCAGGATGAGTTCTGCAAACTTACCCTTGTAACGTGGATCAAGAAGGGTTGCCAACCAGTAATGATCCCTCTTCTTGATATCACGAATCCTAGGGTCCTTTTGCAGGCTTTGCAGAACCAGGGAGGACATGCAGCGTAAGTTTGCAGAGGCATTCCATTCTGAGTCTTCTGGGTCACTAAGGATCACATGATCCGTAACTGGCTCCTCCCAGCCACGTACAACTCCTTGGGTTTCTGGGGACAGAAAACCATCCATTGAAGACTGCTGCTGAGTGTTATCCTCTACATCCATGCTGACACAATCCTCCTCCTCTTCTTTCTTAGTGTTTGGCAGGCCCGCACGAATGCTATCTGAATAAAGGGGGCCTTGAGAGGTAAGGAAGTCCTCCTCTTCCTCCCGCTGTTCTGCCTCAAGTGCCCTGTCCATGATTAAACGAAGAGTGTGCTCCCTCGGGAAGATTAGAGGGACAGTGTCACTGATGCATGCATTGTCACTGCTCACCATCTTTGTGGCCTCCTCAAATGGTGACAGGACAGTGCATACATCCTTGATCAGTAGCCATTGGCATGGCAAAAAGAAGCCAAGCTCCCCTGACCCTGTCCATACTCACACAGGTACTCATTGATGGCCCTTTGCTGTGTATGTAGCTGCTGCAGCATTGCCAACGTTGAGTTTCACCTGGTGTCACAAATGAGGCGATTGGTGGGCAGGTTGCATTCCCTTTGAATGTCAGCCAGCCGAGCACTGGCTTTGTATGACCGGCGGAAATGACCATAGACTTTTCTGGTCTGCCTCAGGAGATCCTGTGAGCCTGGGTACCTGCTCAAGAACCTCTGCACCACCAAATTCAGGACATGTGCCAAACATGGAACATGGGTCAAGTGTCCCTGTCAGAGGGCGGAGAGAAGGTTGGTGCCATTGTCGCATACAACCATTTCTGGCTAAAGATGGCGTGGCGTCAACCACCTCTGAGCCTGCCCCTGCAGAGCTGACAGAATCTCTGCCCCAGTCTGGCTCCTGTGCCCTAAGCAGACCAACTCTAGCACCACATGGCATCTTTTAGCCTGACTGCTTGCGTAGCCCCTTGAACGCTTACTGAGCAACACTGCTTCAGAGGACAAATCTTCAGAAGAGGCCATAGAGGAAGAAGAGGAGGGGGTGGAGGAGAGAGCTGTGGCAGAATCACCACTAGCATTTTGGAGGCGTGGTGGAGAAACAAGCTCCAACAACACTGAACCCTGTCCTGCATCCTTCCCAGCTGCCAGCAGAGTTACCCAGTGCGCCATGAAGGAAAGGTAACGTCCCTGCCCATGCCTGCTGGACCATGAGTCAGCAGTAATATGCACCTTACTGCTGACTGCCCTGTCCAACGAGGCCAAAACATTGTCTTCCACAAGCCAGAAGAGAGCCAGAATGGCCTTCTGTGAAAAGAAATGGTGTTTTGGAACCTGCCACTGAGGTACAGCACATTCCACAAATTAACAAAAGGGGGCAGAGTCTACCAGCTGAAAAGGCAACAGTTGCAGTGCTAGCAATTTGGCCAAGCTAGCATTTGGATGCTGAGCATGTGGATGGCTGGGACCGAATTTCTTTTTACGGTTCAGCAACTGGGGTAGGGAAATTTGCCTGCTAAAATCAGATGGTGGTGTACTGCTAACAGATTGGCTGCAAGTAATTGGGACACCTAATGCTATACCTTCATTCCTTTCAGTGCAGGTTTTTGAGAGGACTGGAGGTATGGTAGGGTTGGAGATCCCAGATGAGGAACAAGGAGCCGTCTGCCTTTTTCTTTGAAGTGGGTCTTTCAAGTGCTGTTGCCAATGGACTGCATGGCAGGTTGTCATATGTCTTGTCTAGCATGTGGTGCCCAAGCAGCTGCTGTTCTGGCCACGCTTGATCTGCTTTAGACATAGGTTGCGAACAGCAACGGTGTGATCTGCTGCACATGTGTCGAAAAAGGCCCACACCAAGGAACTTTTAAAAGTTAGTGGGGAGTCAGCAGCACCCTGCACCTGCGGAGCTCTGCAGTGTGACCATGTCCACCACCAGCACTGTTGACTGTAGACACAGAGGCTGCTTGTCTTCTTTTAGTGGTCTGTGAGCATCTGCCTCTCCTTGGTAGCCTTCCAGACATGATGTATATTTTGTTTTGTAACACCACACTACACTGTATTAGATACTGTGTACACCACCAGAAGTGTAGTAGAAACTGTACACACTGTATTAGATACTGTGTACACTGCCTGAAGTGTATTAGAAACAGTACACCACGGAATATAGGCTACACTGGATGGAAAGTATATATATATATATATATATGACTGTATATATATATATATATATATATATATATATATAAATATAAATACACTGCCTGCACTGACTGAATATAGAATAAACACTGAATATAGAGTCTATGCTAAATGCAGAGTATATATATATATATATATATATATATATATATATCTAGACTGACTGTCAGTCTAATATATATATATATATATATATATATAGATATAGATATATATAAAAAATACACTGCCACTAACTGAATAACCTGCCTGCTTAATCTAAAATTACCAACCTGTGATCATGATTAATGCTTCCATCATTTGAACATTGCACTTCCTGGTTTGAACAAAATGGCGCAGGGGCCTGCGTTCAAAGCCTCACTCCGAGAAGAGTTGAAAGATCCATTGGTTTGTGAGGAGGCAGGCCATTGCGAGTCAAGCCTCACAGTGATCCGCATGCAGATTGACCGAGTCAGCTTACACACAGAGCGTCCTATACAGATGTTGACATGAACCACACCTCAATCTCCTCTGGGTTAGATGCAGTTCAAGCCTCACTGTGGTTCACACTGCTTCTCAGAGTGAGGCTTGGAACGCACTCCTTGGCGCCATTTTGTTCAAATCAGGAAGTGCAATGTTCACATGATGGAAGCATTAATCATGATCACAGGTTGGTAATTTTATTATTGGGCCTCATATCTTATATAAACGCGATGACTACAGCAGGCCCATACACCAGATGATGTCTCTTTAGACGAAACGCGTCGGGACGAGCCCTGCTGATGTCATTGAATTACCCATAACCATATATTTACAAGCGCTTGATCCACATTCCAAATGAGAGTGTTTCCAATTTTTATCAATCTTCTATGTTTATACTGATTCACCCATGTGGAGTATTTTCTTTTTTGGTCATGCTATTGTGTACACTCGAGAGGATTTGGTCTGACAAGTTGGCTGCTCCTGAGGACTGCTTCTCTGTGATATCTCCTGACCAATTGGATCATCTTCCATCCTGATCTGGAGCCCAGATGTGGAGGTCCCATACATTGGTGTTTATACCACATGCCTTGTTGACTCACTAAGCATATGCCCATTTGAGTCTTCTTACTCCAGTAAGCCTCCTTTTTAACCAGTGGTGGTTTCATTGTCTGTGTCTTCACTCCAACACTGATGGCACATGGAATCCCCTTTCTGGCTATGTAGTCTCTTTAACTGTTTATCCATGGACTGTTGTATCCATGGTTTAAAAACCTCTATATGATGGAACACTGACTTTAGTTTGGGTGTGAATTTCACATCACTTTTCAAAGTTTTTATTTAATTTCGTGGTCATTTCACATTATATATTAGATTGTATATATATGAATTTGTATCATTATGAATTTCTGAGCATTGCACAAAATTGAATTACATTTTTTACATATTTCTTGGTTTGCACTTGTCTTAGTGTTGTGCTGGCTGGTATTTGATATACGTTTGCATGCCAGAGCGATATATACACCAATCTTTCCATTTACGTTTCACCAGGGTACCCGTGTATGATTACACTCTTTACAGAGTGAAATACATTAGAGGGCAGAGGAGCAGGTGGAACAGCCTCTGTACCACAAAATATAGGATCTATGATTAAGCTCTTGACAGAGTAAAATGCGTCAGGGCAGGGGATCAGATGGAATAGCCTGGATAGTACTGGATAATATGCATAATATCTGATAATACAAATGTCACGATCAGAGGGTAAGATCACCTGCGGCTGTAACTCAAGATCTAGCGACCAAGGCAACAACTTAACAGGTATACAGGTTCTCTCAGATCCTCAAGGAGCCACCCTTCTTCACCAGAGCCACTGGAAGTGTGGATTTTGTGCCGCATTGACACTCTCTAGCACACGCGTGTGGGTACATTCCAACCAAACAGCACGCTGGAAGGACACAGGTACACACAGAGACTACACTGAGGGAGACACACACTGCACCAGTAAATAAAGGAATCCACTGACAGAAACCAAAGGGGTAATAACTGCACAGCCAGAGGGAAACACCAAGAACAAAGACAGGATCAAACAACACACAGAATAAGGGAATACTCTGCAATAGGAAACACCAGAGGAACAGGAAGGTCCGACTTCAGGGTGGAGACACAATGCTCGAACACTAAGGCTCCATTCACACCTGGCCGATTTAAATTGCGAGTCCGCAAAATCGCACCGCAAGAAATAATGGCATCGCAAACATGTCCCGCATTTGCCACTATTCTGAATTGTGGGCAGAATCGTGGAAATTCTGCCTGCGATTCAAATTGCCCAGGTGTGAATGGCCAGAGGTGCACAGGCTTAATAACACCTAGGTTCAGGGCGGATTGGCAGGAACCCGACCAGCCCAAACAGGAAGTAAAACCTGGCACCAGATCAATGTACACGGAACCGTGACAACAAATGAATCTTTACATCAGGCTTTTATGATGGAGATCATATCTACATTCAGTCCATGACTGATTTATTGGTAGCATTGTGCATTTCCACAAAGAGAAATTTCTCTAATTTCATCAAAGGCCCAGGGATACTGTAAGCAGTGTTTTAGCCATTTTTTTTTCTTAACCACTTAAAGACTACCTACCGCAGATATACTGCGGCAGGGGCGGCTCTACTGCGCGAAACTACGTACCTGTACATAATTTCATGAAATAGATACTGGGGGCGCACGCAGATTGGACAAAAGGGGAGCCTATTAGCGGGTCCAACCCAATGTCTGCTGGCCACCCATGATCGCTCCCCATAGAGGCAGAATGTCGATCTGCCTATGTAAACAAGGCAGATCGCTGTTCTGACAGGGATGAAGATAGAGATCTTGTGTTCCAGCTAAGATCTCTGTGTTCATCCAGTCAGACCATCCCCCACACAGATAGAAAGCACCCCCTAGGGACACACTTAACCCAGGTGTTAACCCCTTCCATGCCAGTGTCATTAGTACAGTAACAGAGCATATTTTTAGCACTGATCACTGTAATAATGTCACTGGTTCCCAAAAGAGTGCCAAAAGTGTCAGTTAGGTGTTCGATTTGACCCCGCTAAAAGTCGCTGATCACTGCCGTTACTAGTAAAAAACTTATAAATAAATAAAAATGCCATAAATCTATCCCATAGTTTGTATAAACCAATCAATACACGCTTATTGGGATTTTTTTTTTTTACCAAAAATATGTAGCAGAATACATATTGGCCTAAATTGATGAAGAAATTTGATTTATTTACATTTTTTTTATTGGATATGCTGTATAGCAAAATTGACGCTCTTTTTTTGTTTATAGCGCAAAAAAAACCAAAAAACGCAGAGGTAATCAAATACCACCAAAAGAAAGCTCTATTTGTGGGAAAAAAAAGGACATCAATTTTATTTGTGTACAGCGTCACATGACAGGAATTGTCAGTTAATGTAACGCAGTGCCGTATCGCAAAAAATGGCCTGGTCACGAAGAGGGGTCAAACCTTTCCGGGCTGAAGTGGATAAAGAAATTGATGCTTTTTCGTCATTTGAGTTTTAAATTTGTTTTTAATTCCCTGAGTTGAGGATTATTCAGGAAAAGCCAGTTCTAAGGTCAGGAACAGATGAATGTCACCCCCGAAGGAACAGCTCAGTTGGACGTCTTTGCCCTTGAATTAACAGAGGCTGAAAATCGTGTGACTTTTCAAACTGTTTTCTTTCAAGTCTTGATAGATCTGCATACGTCTCATTCTCTGCTCATGTCATCAGCCTAATTGAACACTGTTTTCCACTCTGCCGGCCACAAGACTTGAAACTCAAAGCGCTGTTGACTTTCAGAATGTAATGTCTTGATCGACTTTTTTTTTTAAATTTGCAGAGAATACGGATTTCTTGCACACCTGTTGCAACAAATGGCTCATTCATAGCCCGGCTGAAGGCTGTTCCCTATCCAGACTAAATGAAGAGGAATCTGAGGTGACAGCGGCATGTGAAAAATGCAGAAAAGCCCAACGTCTAAAGAAAGTAGGAACATATTTTCAAGCAATATTCAAAAGCCTTTTTCAGCTTTGGAAGAAATGGATAATTTTAAGATGTCCATGTCTAGAGAACCCAAAGCCTAAGAGCCCAAAAGGTCACACAGGCTGCTGAACAGCGCTAAACCATCCGTACACCTGAGGTAGACAAAACACGAGTGTGCGCCAGGTGCTTAAACATATAGGTGAAAGCCGCAAAAACGCCATCAGCCGAAGGTTAGTAAAACCAATTATTGTAATTATTTTCAAGGCTGGATTTCTGCTTATGTAATCTGGAGAGCAAAATAAACGTTACCTTTCTAGTCATGACTTAACACGGTGTTATAGATGATGTATTCATAGCCCGGCTCCGTGTATAGTGGAGGCATTGACTAGTCCTTCTGCGTACAGTAAACACAGTGTGCGCCAGATAAACAGCGCTCTGTCATTGGTTTAGAAGGTGAAAACAACAAAAAGGGAAGAGTAAAAAATAAAATTAAAAAATGAGTTGAATGTACACCTCACCTAAACATGGTAGAGATGGTCCTTTTTTTAGGTTCAGCAGAGACTCTATATTATTACTCAATGCCCACCCATTCACAGTGCTGGGCACTTAAGCTAAGTTTAGACTTTTAACCCCGTAAATGCTGCACCAATGCACTGCAATCATGAGCTCTGCAAGCGCAAAGCAAAGCATTGCAACCGTGGCATGGAAACCCCCTTAACTGCTGCATTTCTAGCTTAAGAGGGAAGGCAGTTGGGGGGGGGGGGGGGGGGGGTGCACTAAAAATGGGCCCTTAGGTCTTTTATAAGGCAATATGACTTTCACAAATATTTATAAATAGACGCCTTAAAGCAGAGCTCCACCCAAAAGGGAAAGTTCCGCTTTAAGCACTTCCTCTCCCCTCCTATGCCACATTTGGCATCTAATTTATTTTGGGGGGGAGTGGGTACCTAGTATTGACAGGTACCAGCTCCCTCTTCCATTTGGACTGCCTAGGTGCCTCAAGCAGAAGTTCTCCTCTCCCCCTCCCTCCCTGCACTCTTCCGGGACATGTCACAGGTCCCAGAAGATTGCCCGGCCATTCAGGAGGCGCAGCGCAACTTGCAAATGTGCAGTGTGCACCCGGCTGTGAAGCCACAAGCTGTGGCAGCCGGGTGCTCACATAATGCCACCATCAGCGAGAGGAGAGGGAGAGATTTGAGGGTTCTGGCGGTCACATCGCTGGATCGTGGGACAGGTGAGTGTGTGTGCGTTTATTAAAAGTCACCAGCTACACTTTTTGTAGCTGCTGACTGTTAATAAATACAAAAACGACTGGAGCTCCTCTTTAGCCAGTTGCCGACCGCCCTATAGCAGCTTTACTGCTACAGGGTGGCCTCTCTGTGCAGAATCGCTTACATACATATATATGTGATTCTGCACATCTGGGTAGGGGTGCGCGCCACTTCTGCTGTGATTAGTCACGGTAGAAGCCAATCAGTGGTTGACGGCCAATGGAGGACCGCTGGCAACCCGCTGCGAGGAGACACACTGGATAAAGCTCTACCTATGTAAACAATGCAGAGCTCCGTCCTGTCAGCGGGGATGTGCAAAGCAGGGAAAAAAATATACCACATCCCTAAGTAAAAACAGCACACAGTACGCACACAAACACTGGTTAGGCCTCATGTACGCTGCTGCTGGTAAACGAACATTTAGGAGCAGATGGGAGTTTTTTCATCTGCCCCTGAACTCTCCTCTATGTTATCTTATCTGTCCATGTACACAGGGTCGTTTACAGTCAATTAAAGGCATTTTTTGGAACACAAAACAATGGGTTCAGAAGCTGAGTTTACAGGCATTTCAAACACCAAACGCTTCTAAATGCGGCTAAACACGATAATTCGCGTTTAGCTCGTTTCGTTTACAGGCGTTTTTAATTTTTTGCAAACGTGGTAAAACGGACGGTTTAAATGTGGGTTACTATCTGTTAAGTTAAATCGTTCAGGAGAGGTTGTAAAAACGTCCCGTGTACATGAAGCCTTAGGCACACACTTAACCCTTTGATTGCCCTAGATGTTTAACCCCTTCCCAACCAGTGTCATTAGTACAGTGACAATCAGTGGCAGTGCGTCCATTAAGGGCGCACGGGTGCCGCCCCCTATCTTTAGCCACCCCCTCTAGGTAAAATGGATAGATTCATGCATTGCATGAATCTATCCATGGCCGCTGTAGCCACCCCCCTATTCAGGCCCTTTTCAGATGCCGGGCGCCTGAATTACAGCAGCGGGGGTGTTTTTTTGAAGCACCTGATTATTGACATAGGCTCTAATAGGCTTCATAAAAGGTGAACTGCGAGCGCAGAGCTTTGCGCTCGCAGTCCACCTAGGTGTGTTAGCAAAGCAAATGAATAACGAACACTGAACCGCCTCTCCGCCAATTAGGAGGCACGGATCTAATACCGGTCACCTGATTGGCTGAAGGCAGAGGCGATCCCATTGGTCGCCTAGCAGAACAGGAAGAAGAGACGCAGGGAGGACACAGGAGCCTTCGCTTGACCCGCGCTACTCGTCCCACAGCTCGCCGCTGTCACCCGCTGCCTGACCCGCCACCATGATGGGGTAAGTGCCAGGCAGACAGTGGGCGGGCGACCAGGTGAGAAGGGGGCACAGTGGCTGCATATTATGGGCGCAGAGGCTACATATGATGGGCACAGTTGGCTGCATTTGCTGTGCACAGTGGCTGCATATGATGGGCACAGTTGGCTCCATATGATGGGCACAGTTGGCTGCATTTGCTGGGCACAATTGGCTGCATATGATGGCCACAGTGGCTGCATATGATGGACACAGTGGCTGCATATGATGGGCACAGTTGGCTGCATATGATGGGCACAGTTGGCTGCATTTGCTGGGCACAGTTGCCTGCATATGATGGGCACAGTGCCTGCATATGATGGGCACAGGTGGCTGCATATGATGGGCAGAGTGGCTGAATATGATGGGCACAGTTGGCTGTATTTGCTGGGCACAGTTGGCTGTATATGATGTGCACAGTGCTGCATTTGATGGCACAGTGGCTGCAATTGATGTTTTTGTTTCAGTATTTGTCAGAATTTTTCAGTTTGTTTGCGCCCCTCCAAAAAATTTTGAGCTCCAGCCGCCACTGGTGACAGTGCATATTATGTATAATGCCGCGTACACACGGTCGGACTTTTCGTCTACAAAAGTCCAACGGACGCTGACTGACTAAAGCTGGCTGGTAATCCGATCGTGTGTGGGCTTCTCCGGACTTTCAACGGACTTTTTCAGCCTCAAATCCGACGGACTTTAGATTTGAAACATGCTTCAAATCTTTCCGACGGACTCGAGTCCGGTCGAAAAATCCGCTCGTCTGTATGCTAGTCTGACGGACAAAAACCCACGCTAGGGCAGCTATTGGCTACTGGCTATCAACTTCCTTATTTTAGTCCAGTGTACGTCATCACGTAAGAATTCGACGGACTTTTGTGTGATCGTGTGTAGGCAAGTCTGTTCGTTAGAAAGTCCGCCGCAAGTCCGCCGCAAGTCCGTCGAAAGTCCGTCGAAAGTCTGTCGGACAGGCTGTCGGACTTTTGTAGCTGAAAAGTCCGACCGTGTGTACGCGGCATTAGTGTCACTGGTTCTCACAAAGTGTCAAAAGTGTCAGTTAGTGTAAGACTGTCCACCGAAAATTCGCAGTCCCGCTATAAGTTGCTGATCGCTGCCATTATTAGTATAAAAGAAAAAATAATTAATTCCAGTATATATATCATAGTTTGTAGACACTAGAACTTTTGCGCAAACCAATCAATAGATGCTTATTGGGATTTTTACCAAAAATATGTAGCAGAATACATATATGTTTTAAAGCAGAAAGTAAAAAATATTGTTTTTTTTGTTTTTCAAAATTGTCAGTATTTTTGTTTATAACGCAAAAAAATAAAAAAAAAACAGTGGTGATCACATACCAACAAAAGAAAGCTCTATTTGTGGGGAAAAAAATGACATCAATTTTGTTTATGCACAGGGTCAGTTATAAGTAACGCAGTGTCGTATAGCAAAAAATGGCCCGGTCATGAAGGGGGGTAAATCTTCCCTAGGTCAAGTGGTTAAAGTGATTGTAAAGCCATCATTTTTTTTTTAAATAACAAGCATGTCATACATACCTGCTCTGTGCAGTGGTTTTTCACAGAGCAGCCCTAATCCTTCACTTCTCGGGTCCCCCCACCAGCACTCCTGGCTCCATCCCTTGCCGAGTGCCCACTATAGCAAGCCGCTTGTTATGAGGGCACTAATGCAGGTTTGATCCTGAGCCACACTCTGTGCATCTTTCCACTGCTGTCTCTGAGCCTATAAGGAGGGAGAGAGTGGAGAGAGCCACTGCTCTCATGCACAATGCTGGATCGAGTTTGGGCTCAGGTAAGTATAAGGGGAGACTGCACTCAGAAATGTTACCTTCTAGTAAGAACTGCATGTCAACACGTAGCTGATGTTATGAGTAAATTTTGACTTCTCTTGGAAAAGTTGAACTTGTCCCTGCCCTTGGAACCTCTTAATTTGTAATATATTGCAGCTTACCATTCCTTAGATGTGACGGCTGAATTAATTTTAATTTTCCAGGCTAACAGCATTTTCTGAGAGTACAGACAATACCTGTTGATCTTGCCAGAAATGTTATGTCCTTGTCACTTCCTGTGATGAAAAGACAACCCAAAACAATGCTATCTTTCTATAGGAAACTACTCATCCCATCTTCCTAAATGTAGTGGAAATGAACAAAGCCAGGCTTGTTTAATTCCAGCCTAGGTGACAATCATAGTACCTTCCACAAAGTGAACATAGCCACCTTGGGACAGAAAGTGTATTATTTACAGTACTACCAGGTAAATATAAACCGGAAAAGCCAGAAATATGAAAACTAATGCAGCCACCTCATCTGAGGACGGGTAAGCTGCATTATATTACATTTTTGTTTTTGGGTATAAATACACTCAATGTAATGGCCGGCTTGTTAGCCAGAGTAAGAACCAATTTCATGGAATACAGATTACAGGGCCATTCAGTAGTGAATGTTTATGAATTATTTTTTGAGAATAATGATATTGTTCAGTGTCACTTTAATTTTTATGTCAGGCTCAATTAGGCAGAGATTATTAATCAGTTATAGATTACTTATTATTAGTTATAACACTTTTTTAACTATTTAAAGGTCTAGTCCCATACCCCCATCATTTGGTTCCTATTCTACCAAGAATACTGGATACATACAGTTAAGAACCCCTGATATAGAATAACAGCTCCTTTAAAAATAATCCTTTTAATTAGAATATTAGAGTTAGTCACTCCAGTCAATCTCCCGGCTCTGGATTACCTGCTCTTCAAAACAGAATTGCATTGAACTATAATATATTTTGATCAAAGGGGACTTTAAAGAGCCTCGAGAGTTGTTCAAATTCGTAAAAATCAAAAAGGTTGCAAATAGATTTCCAATGACTTGTGTATCCATCAGCTCTAGACAGACTATCTACGAATGGAAGTAAGTTAGCACTGCTGATACTTTCTAGGTAAAACTAGGTGTTCTACAAAGGTCAGTGCAATGACCTGCCATCCATATCTTATCTAGGTGACCTTGAAACACTGAACTAGAGTGGTATTCATGGAATGTTACCACAGAAAACAATTGTCCATCAAAAAAGGAAAATTGAATGACAGATACTTACCATCATTTTCCTTTCGAGCTCCATGGCAGCACAGCTGGGTATAGGCCCCCGTCCCCCCCATGCTTCCAGGACCTTTACTCAAACATTTGAGCCCACCTGCAGCCTCGTCATTCTGTAACTAGTCCTACCGAGTTGTGTAGAATCTGTGCTGCCATGGAGCTCATCAGGAAAGCAAAATTTACGGTAAGTATCATGTCATGTCATTTAATTTTCCATTTTACTGACAGCTCCATGTCAGCACCCACAATGCTAGGCAGCCTAGAAGTCCTACATAGATTCCACATCCCAAAAACACTTAATCAGCGACATCAGCGACAGGGGCTTCATAGCTGCTGGTAATCCAGGACTGATTTATTTTGATAAATGTTAGACGGTCCACGGAGTCTGTGGACAGATGCATTATATTATCAGTAACAAAACCTCCAGCAGCACTGAATTCCCATTCGGAAAGCACACTGGATGCAGGGCAGCCCAGCAGCTCAGATGCATACTGGGCAAGTTCTGGCCAGTGGTCTATTCTCATGACCCAGTAAGCCAGTGGATCATCGACTGGAAAGCTCTCCATCTCTGTTTTTGCCACTAGATCATCCACCATATGATACAGACACTGCTGATGGGATGTGGAAGCAGACAGCCCTGGGCGGCGAGGACTAAACAATTTTTTAAATGCATAACTTAGGCAGCCACCTTCTCCACCGCTCCTCTCTTGACCAACAGAAGCCTCTAAACTACATTTTCCACTACACTGTAACCTACCAGAGTCAGGAAAAGTGTTAGATAAACTCTTCATTAAGGTGTCCTCAAGAGATTTCATCTTCTGCACTCTTTGTGGGGACAGGATGAGTTCTGAGACTTTCCCCTTGTAACGGTGGTCAAGGAGGGTTGCCAACCAATAGTGATCCTTCTCTTTTATGCCACATATTCTTGGGTCCTTTCACAGGCTATGAAGCATGAGGGAGCCCATGCACTGCAAATTTGCGGAGGCATGAGAAGCAGACTCCTCAGGTTTACTGAGGATTACAGTATCTGGAACTGTCTCCCCTCAGCCACGCACTACTCCCAAGGGATTTGGGGGTGGAAAACCATCTCTTACTGTTTGATGTATGTCTTCCTCTGCTTCAATACCTCCAAAACTGCCAGAATCCTCCTCCTCCTCTTGTGTGTTTTGTGGTGGAGGAACAATGGTGTCTGCATAAATTGGGCCTTGAGAGGAAATGAAGTCCTCCTCTTTCTCCTGCTGCTCTGCCTCATGTGCCCTGTCCTTAATGCCACGCAGAGTCTGCTCCAGCAGGAACATAACAGGGATTGTGTCACTGATGCATGCATTGTCACAGCTCACCATCCTTGTGGCCTCCTCAAAAGTGACAGTACAGTGCATGCATCCTTTATGAGCAGCCATTGGCATGGGAAAAAAAAAGCTGAGCCAGCTTGAGCCTGTCGTTGTGAAATACTCACACAGGTACTCGTTGACGGCCCTCTGCTTTATGTGCAGCCGCTGCAGCATTGCCAAAGTCGAGTTCCACCTGGTGGGCATGTCACAAACACACATTGAGTTTCAGCTAAATGAGCACTGGCTGTGTATGACAGCCTGAAATGGTTACAGACTTTTCTGACCTGCTTTAGCAGATCTTCCAACCCTGGGTACCTATTTAAGAAACGCTGAACCACCAAATTGAGGACATGTGCCAGCCTTGGCACAGGTGTCAACTTTCCCTGTCTAAGGGCGGACACGAGGTTTGTGCCATTATCGCACACCACCATTTCTGGCTCCAGCTGGCGTGGTGTGAACCACCTCTGGGCCTGCCCTGCAGAGCTGCAAGAATCTCTGCTCTGATGTGGTTCCTGTCCCCTAGACATACCAGCTAAAGCACTGCATGTCACCTTTTAGCCTGACTCATTGAATAGCCCCTTGAAAGCTTACTGGGTACTTGTGGTTCATAGGAAAATTCAGCAGATGAGGGGGTAGAGCTGACAAATATCACATCTTTACGACTAGCTGTATGGAGATGGGGCGGCACAACAAGCTGCAACACTGAGCCCTGTCCTGCATCCTTCCGAGTTGCAAGTAGAGTTACCTAGTGTGTTGTAAACAAAATATATTGTCCCTGACCATGCTTCCTGGACCACGTGTCAGCAGTAACGTGGACTTTGCAGCTGACTGCCTTGCCCAACGATGCCACAACATAGGCTTCCACGTGATGGAGAGCTGGAATGGCCTTACTTGAAAATAAATAGCGACTGGGAACCTGCCATTGTGGTACAGCACATTCTGCAAATTCACAGGAAGGGGGCAGAATCCACCAGACAGAAAGGCAGAAGTTGTAGAGCCAGCAGCTTTGACGAGCTTGCATTTAGGTGATAGTGTATTTTTTTTTCGCTGCAGTAAATGGGGCAGAGAAATTTGCCAGCTATAGCCTACAGCTGATGGTGTGCTACTAGCAGAGGACCTAAAACACCCTACCCCCATTTGAACGCCCTGATAATTCGGGTGCTCATCAAATGGGAGAACAGCCAATATTCAGCCCAAACTCATGCTCGGGTCGAACCATTCGCCCATCCCTATTTATAACTGTTAAATGATTCCTATTAATGTTCTCCACCATCACAGCATAATGTTTACATATGGTCTGGTCAGTAAATTGTTTTTTCTTTTCTTCCTCAAAGTAAAATGGTGAGAGCAACATCTAGAGTTTGGAAACATTTCCACAGTGCAATTTCTACTGAGAGCAAAGCTTCAATTTGCAGATATTGTGAGAACAAATATTCTTTTCCAAATACTACTCAGATGACAAAACACATCCTGGCATGCCAGAGGTGCCCTAAAGACACTAAAAATACTTTATAGAATGAAATGAGGATTACCAGTGTAGCACCCTGATCCTAAACAGGGCTGCTCATAATTTTAGTCTGCTAGGTGGTAACTAGCCTGGCTTATTATTAGGGCGATCCACTGACTTTTGCACTAAACCTGAATTTGGTGCACTTCTCTCTTCTGTCACTAGGTGGCATTGCCGCCTGTGGCTTTAGAATGACAAGGGCATAGTGAGTTTGGGTTAGGAGTGGTTAGGTTGTCCCAGCCAATTGGTAGGAGTCTCTTTGGCCCCATGGACTGCTGGGAGAGGCTATTTATTCAGGAGGAGTCAGGTGATCAGGGTTCTGTGCCACCTGGATGGCTGGCTGGGTGGACGTGAGTTGTATTACTCCCGGTTGCTAGACCAGAAGCCTGAGTCCTATCCGGGAGCACCTGGCTGCTAGGCTGTCTGATGCCTATCCAGGACTGTGAGAAGCAGCGTGGGGTTGGGGCTTCAGGTCAGGAGCCTAACCAAGCTACAGAGGTTCAACGAGCGGGGAACCGAATGTTGCCAGAGGTGAAGGAGAAGCAGTTGCCATAAGGGACGACCACTCTTGTTACCGGAGGCAAATGAGGATCAAAGTCAGAAGTAAAGGGGAACCTGTTGCCAGCAAGAGACAACCACTCCTGTTATCAGAGGCCAGTGCATGAAGTCTGAAGGAGTACCAGAGCAGCCTTTTTCACTAGCCAGGGATGGTGAAGAAGTGGGGAAGCTTCAGCAGAGTCAAGTCAGGGACTCTGGAGTGGAGGAGTGGGTAGCGTGGGTGAAGCTTGAGAAGTATACAACGGGTTAGCTGTGGAAGAGCTCAAGGGATCCAGTGGTGGCTGGGATCTTGGAAGTCTAGTGATAGACTGGATGCTCAGTGTGAAGATCTACAGTGGGATACTGTGATATGTGAGAGAAGATCTACAACGGGATACTGTGAGTTACGTGTGCAGATCTATATTGACTGTTGAAAGTTCAGTTGCTATAGGAAATAAGCAGTTCTACAAAATACAGTGCGTTGCATTCAGCTTAAAGGCTCTCTACCTGTATAGCTGCCTGCCTATTACTATTTTTGATCTGAGGAGTCTGCCAATTGCTAAGGGTGTCCTGGCCCTAAATCCTCTCTCCCCTAGTTCTTTTTAAGAAACATTAAAATCCATTTTGTTGCATTCAAAAAGTGACTGCTGCCCAAGTGTCTAACTTGCATTACACCCACCATGCTCAATGACTTGCACCCTGAGGAGGAATGTCAGTTCTCTCTGGCTTTGGGGGTCACCTTTAGGCACTTAGATGCTGGGGGGACCGCTACACCAGAATGAAAGTGCAAATAGCTTTTCCCTCCAGAGTTCTCATTCCAGAAACACTCTTTCTGCTGCTTCTGGATGATCACAAATAGTTTTTTCACCAGCAGCATTTTAAAGTAAGGAAGCGTTACAAACCATGGCCTTCCAAAAATACATAATCCCTTCATTTATAGAGGAAATGACACTTGAAAATCAGGGGAACATTGATCAAGCTCTTGCAAGAGCAATATATGCCCCTGGATCAACATTGTCACTAACTAAAAAATGCATATCGGTGGGAAGCTTATAAATTATTATGAGGGAGGGGGGGTGATTACAGTCCTTGTTATTCCATTTATAATATATCCCAGCCAGACCAATGTAAGTACTGTATTTAAAAATATCCATACCAAAAATTCTTCTTTAACTTAACTGATCCTCCGCTCCCCAGCAGATAGTGCTCTCCCATGCTCTTGCGGTGGAATGTCCTTCAGTGTCATCACATTTAATGCATACCCTGAACCCCATATCTTTTTAAAAATGTTTTAATTTTTTTTCAATCTATTACAAACATGACAGTCAATAACACAAACAAATGACAGAAAACAAAGAAAAAGAGTCATGCCACAGCACAATTGGTCAGCACAGCCCAGACGAAGGTCAAAGACAATATCAGGACAGGAGTCAACTACAAATCCACATAAAAATAATTTTTCCACAACAATTATCACGTAACTGGCTATGGCACCAAGAAAAAATAACACTGCACAAATGGATCTCTTACACAATACAATCAGATACCTATTCCCACCAAATTGTAACAGGGACCACTACATACAGTATTATGGTTTTGATAGATAGTTTAACAGCATTCTCAAAGAGAGACATCTTTCACTCTGATTCAGTAGATGCATCATTCACCCAACCTCCCCACACTTTGTCATATTTTTCTGGTACCCCTTTACTGGCATATGTGGCTTCATAAAGAGGCAGGGCTTTATTTACCAGAGCCTTCCAGGCCAATTATCCAGACATAGACTGGGCGGAGGGAACCGCGCATTAGTCTAAGGCTCGCCAGTTCCTAAATTTCTTGCAGGACAATTTCATGGGTCAGATGGTAGATGCACCAACTAGAAATAAAGTGTTACTAGATCTACTGATTACCAAGAAAACAGACCTGATCACGGATGTGGAAATATGGGGCAATTTAGGAAACAGCGATCACAGGTCAATTGGCTTCAGTATAAATCACACAAATAGGAAACATAAGGGGAATACAAAGACACTGCATTTCAAAAGAGCCAACTTCCCTAAACTACGAACCTTGCTAGAAGATATAAATTGGGATAAAATCTTAGGAACAAAGAACACGGAGGAGAGATGGGTTCTCTTTAAGAACATATTAAATAAGGGCATTATCCAGTGCATCCCATTGGGTAATAAATTTAAAAGAGTGAACAATTTTTTTTTCTGGGGGGGTTTGGTTTGGTGTGAATTCTATTTTTGTGGTTTTGTCTGTATTGTGTCAATGTCGTTTTCATATAAAATAATAAAAAGGATTTGATTAAAAAAAAAAATAATAACGAACAAAAGTCCTGGATGGCCTAACTCCAATGTAAAAATGCATATAAAAGCAAAGGAGAAGGCCTTCAAAAAATACAGGGTTGAGGAATCATCATCAGCATTCAGACTTTATAAAGAATGCAACAAGAAATGTAAGGCTGCAATTAGGGCGGCTAAGATAGAACACAAAAGACACATAGCGGAGGAAAGCAAAAAAAAATCCCTAGAAATTGTTTAAGTATGTAAACAGTAAAAAAGGGAGGACAGACCATATTGACCCCATAAAGAATGAGAAAGGACATCTGGTTACAAAGGATGGGGAGATGGCAAAGTTATTGAATTTATTCTTCTCCTCAGTCTTCACGAGGGAATCGGGGGGCTTTAGTAACCAAAACTGCAGTGCTTATCCTCATGACAAGTCACAGGAAGCACCCTCATGGCTAACAGAGGACAGAATTAGAATTAGACTTGGAAAACTTAACATTAATAAATCACCGGGACCGGATGGCTTGCACCCGAGGGTACTTAGGGAACTCAGTAAAGTAATTGCCAGACCATTGTTCCTAATTTTTACTGACAGTCTACTGAGCCCAAAATACATCCCTGGATATTACAGACTAGTTAGCCTAACTTCAATAGTATGCAAGCTCTTGTAGGGGATGATAAGGGACTATATGCAAGATTTTAGTAATGAGAACAGTTTCAGTAATCAGCATGGATTCATGAAGAATCGTTCTTGCCAAACCAATCTATTAACATTCTATGAGGAAGTGAGTTGTCATCTAGATAAAGGTTGGCTGTAGACGTTGTGTATATGGACTTTGCAAAAGCATTTGATACTGTTCCCCATAACGTTTACTTTACAAAATAAGGTCCGTTGGCATGGACCATAGGGTGAGTACATAGATTGAAAACAAACTGACTACAAGGGCGAGTTCAGAGGGTGGTGATAAATGGGGAGTACTCGGAATGGTCAGGGGTGGGTAGTGGGGTCCCACAGGGTTCTGTGCTGAGACCAATCCTATTTAATTTATTCATAAACGACCTGGAGGATGGGGTAAACAGTTCAATCTCTGTATTTGTGGACGATACTAAGCTAAGCAGGGCAATTACTTCTCCGCAGGATGTGGAAACCTTCCAAGAAGATCTGAACAAATTAATGGGGTGGGCAACTACATGGCAAATTAGGTTTAATGTAGAAAAATGTAAAATAATGCATTTGGGTGGCAAAAATATGTAGGCAATCTATACACTAGGGGGGAACCTCTGGGGGAATCTAGGATGGAAAAGGACCTGGGCGCCCTAGTAGATGATAGGCTCAGCAATGGCATGCAATGCCAAGCTGCTGCTAGCAAAGCAAACAGAATATTGGCATGCATTAAAAAAGGGATTAACTCTAGGGATAAAGCGATAATTCTCCCACTCTACAAGACTCTGGTCCGACCGCACCTAGCGCATGCTGTCCAGTTCTGGGCACCAGTCCCCTGGAAGGATGTACTGGAAATTTAGCGAGTACAAAGAAGGGCAACAAAGCTAATAAAGGGTCTAGAGAATATTAGTTTTGAAGAAAGGTTGCAAGCAGTGAACTTATTCTCCCTGGAGAAGAGACGCTTGAGAGGGGATATGATATTGATTTCAAATCATAAATACTGTACTGGAGACCCCACAATAGGGATAAAACTTCTTCACGGAAGGGAGTTTAACAAGACACGTGACCACTCATTAAAATTGGAAGAAAAGAGGTTTAACCTTAAACTACGTAGAGGGTTATTTACTGTAAGAGTAGCCAGGATGTGGAATTCCCTTCCACAGGTGGTGGTTTCAGCGGGGGGCATTGATAGTTTAAAAAAACTATTTGATAAGCACCTGAACGACCGCAACATACAGGGATATACAATGTAAGACTGATTGTGTCTTTTTTCAACCTCACCTACTATGTAACTATGTAACAATGATCAGAGCAGAAGATTTTTTCCAAGAAAGATGTTTTTCCAGGCATAATAGATCAATAGGGTTAGGAGAGTTCAGATCACCTTTGTAGGGGCCAAGGGGTCTACCAATCCCAACAAACAAATCTCCACAGTGGGGTGTATGCCCATGACTGATTTTAGACATTGTACTGCATTCAGCCAAAATTGTTGGCTAACCGTACAATCTCAGAGTACATGAATGAAATCAGCATGAGGGGGACTTACATCTCCAACAAACAGGCGACTGGGAGGGGAATATTTTAGCCAATCTAGCAGGTGTTAAATAAATTCTATGTAAGAATTTATATTGGATAAGGTGATCTCTTAAGGACACCGGTCTGGTAAATGAGGAGTCCCAAATGGAATCCCAGTCATCCCCATCAATGCTAGGGAAATTAGCCAACCAAGCATTATGACTGGGTAGAAAAGCCTGGCAGTATCAATAAATAGTTGATCCCTGAGGAAGTCATGTGACCAGTGACGCAGCACATCGGGTGGAGCCTTGTGATGTAATTTCCGGTGTCCACAGAGTACGGAAGTGTGGTGAGGAGGCAATTGTGTTCCTATCCCTACTTGTACTGTGGATGTGACCAAACATATATGTAAGCAGGTATTGAATATGTTGTGTTATATTTTACTGGCAATATTGCGCTATGGGTATTTTTGCTCTCTCTGAGTGACGTTTGTTTAAGAGGCACGATATTGGAGTGTTTATGCTTGTACAGCGGGGACCTTAGCAGCTTTCCATTGAGGTAGCGGTAAATGTGGGGGTCTGCAGCCAGGGGGCTTATCTGAATATTGAAGGCCCCTTTAACAAGGGGGCTTCCAGATCACACCACTCCCCCCCCCCCAATGTGAATGAGTATGAACCCCTACCCATTTACCAAAAAAGTGTAAAAATAATTAAAACAGGAGGTAGTTTTTGACAATTCCTTTATTAAAAAATTTTAAAAATGTCCCCCGATGTAGATCCATCATCAATCACGATGTCGCCGCCACCACCGAACCTGAAAAAAAAAAAAAAAAGCTCCGCCGTCAGCTAAGGCAATCGGCAGAATGCCTAGCTTGCCGTTTGACTGTTCTTATATAGGTAAGGGTGGGGCTACCTGGCAACATCACCTGTGGTACCGCCCCCTTGTGATGTCACCGACCCAGCATGCATTGGTCAGTGACGTCACAAGCACCCCCCTGACCCAAAGCACATAAGCATATGGCTTGGTATGGTTCGGGGGGGGGGCACGCTCATCCCCCCCTCTCCTGACCTGCCGGGCTGTATGCTTGTATAAGGGTCTGGTATGGGTTTTGGGGGCACTGTTTTCTTTTTCACTTTTTTATTGCCAGCAATGCTGACAGCCCATTGACAGCTGATGACTCATTGGTTGTTAAGGATGGCATGATCGGCTGCTTAACAACCAGGTATTCACTGCCCCCTGATTGGGCAAAGCTTTGCCCAATCAGTGCTTATAATGCACTGTGCAGCGCACAGTGCTTTGCAGGGTGTTCGACAGGGCAAACACCCGCCGAACACCCTGCAAATTCGGGTGTTCGTTGAACGGGCAAACAGGTGATGTTCGGGCTGAACTTTTGCTCGGACCAAAACCGTTTGCCCAACTCTAGAGTACCAAATAGGACCACGCCTCATATGAGCCAACCACAGCAGCCTCCAAAGACACCGCCAAAGACACTGGAAGTGTCAGCCACCTGTGGGCATAGACCAATTGCCCTGCAAGAAAGTAACGGGAAAAACTGGGAACCACCAAGCCCCCCTCCTTCCATGGTTGTTGAAGAATCTGCATTTTGATTTGCAGGGTACCCCCTGCCACAGAAAGGTAGATAAAAGGTGGTCAATATTCTTTGGTAACCAAACTGGAGAATGTCTAAAAATATATAGAAAAAGGAAAAGGAATTTCATTTTTATTAGATTAACTTTCCCAATCAAGGAGAGTGGAAGATTCCACCAAGCCTGAAGTCTATGCGGTAAGCTCCATTCACACTCGTTTTTTTGGGGTTTTTTTGCTGATTATGGCATTTTTTGCTGGCTTGTAGTGGTGTTTTAGAAGCTTTTAGGAGCATTTAGAAGCCTTAGCATTTTTTGCAGTCCATAAAGATAAAAAAAAAAAAAAAGTTTAAAAAAAAGCTCTTTTAGTAGCATTTAGAAGCATTTAGGAGCTTCCTGTCTTTTTTTCTGCTGGAAAAACTCCCCAACAATTATTTTTTTTCTGCTCCTAGACTCTGAGGCTCAAAAAATGCTAATAGCCTAATGTAGTGTGTATGGACACATAGGATAACGCTATTTGGCTTCTAGGAGCAGAAAAAAAATGCTAATAACAGCTTCTCGGAGATTTAAAAAAATGGTAATGTGCATGGAGCCAAAGGGTTTGGATAACAGTAGTAACAATTAATGGTATGAAATCTGATACGATATTAGATATCACAAGTCCTAGGTATTTCACCTCATCAATCCACTGTAGCGGGCAGGGATCCAGGGGCCCCCTGCATTGGTCTTGATGATATCAGGACCTCAGACTGCTGGAGCATTAAGTAGATGATAAGGGGACAGGTCTAGCAGTGTGAAATGATGGATCTGTTAAGTAGATCTTCTTTTCTTTGCCCCCTGGATCTAAGCCTTGGTTCACACTGAACGCAACTTTAAAAACACTCTACTTCACTTGAAGTAGCGCAATTTCAAAGCCACAGGTCAGTGCAATTTCAGGTGCGACTTGCCTGACATCTGTGCGACTTCATGTGCGACTTTTTTTCAAATCGGTGCATTACCGCAAAGTTGGAGTCGCACTGCTTTGAACAGTTCCATTGCTGACAATAGTGTGAAACTTGTCATGCAATTTGAAACTGTAAAATCACATGACAAGTTGCACCAGTGTGAACGGGGGCTAAATGATCAGTTAACCCTTGCAGTGCCCAGCTGCAAGGAATCATTTTTAAGTTTCCGAGAGTTGGACTTTAATTTTTCATGCAACTAGTGTATTTGCAACACGGTTTGTTGATATGAGCCTCTTGTAAACCCTGCACAGCAGCAACCAGACTAGGAGTGGGAGAGTCTAGAGCTAGAAGCCAATCATGCTTTTTTACAGTGCATACATACTGACAAAAGAAGGCAGAGTAAGCAGAGTGATGATCTAGTGTAAGTGAATAGCCTAGCTGTGTTTTCTGGTAGGGGTGCCTGGAAAACATAACTAGCTGCGCATTTCAGCTATATTTATTTTATGTCTATTTAGATTTTTGTTGAGCATTCAGCTACAAACAAAGCTGGAGTTTTACTTTAGGACCCACTTCTGTTTTTTTCTTATCTTCCTGGTTTAGTTCCCTGTGGGAATGCACAGTATGTCTTCATGTGTGCCCCTGAAAAAGAACTTGTAAAAAAAAAAAAAAAAATGTTTATGATGATTCCTTGTGTTTCACATGAAATCCTTGACGTCAGAGACCCTTGATAATAAACCCCTGGGAATGTTATCTACAGCCATGTAAGAAGCGTAAAATACTTTTCACAGAAAGTTCTGCATTTAGGATGCAGATCTTCCTGTTCCAAGAGCTTGGACGTCGATTTCATTGTCGGCAGTAATTAATTTTGCAGTGAGAAGTCTCAGAGTTTATTCATTATGGAATGTAGAAAGCAATCCAGATGTCACTAAATGAGACTGCCATCCTCTAATCAGAGTTACTAGCTCACCTTTCTTGAATTCTTGAAATATATATATATATATATATATATATATATATATATATATATAAACCTTGGATTGTGAGCATAATTCATTGCGGAAACATGCTTGTAATCCAAAGCACTTGTATATCAAAGCAAATTTCCCCATAAGAAATAATGGAAATTCAGATGATTCGTTCCACAACCATTTATTCATAGGTCCTTCAGTTTATAGTCCATATAAAAAGATCATAGCAATGTGACAGGTTGTGTAACCATAAAATACAAATGTTTAAATACATTTTGATTTGATATACAAGTGATGTCTTTATATACAAGTAACATCATGTCACTGGTGAGTATAAAAGAGAAGAGAGGCGCCTCTAAGTGTAGCAATATGGTTACATTTAATGAAGGTACAACATTTAGCAACTCACATGGTTGACGATTAAAACAGACACATCTAAGTATGCAGGCATCCGGGGTAAAGCTGTCCACATAGACCGTCCTCTGCACCGCCGACTCTCACCGATGTCAGTCTGTAATCGTGACCGGGAAGACTACCCTGCAGTAGAGCGATCTGAAAGCGAGGCTTGAATCGCTTGTGGAGTGCAGCATGGAAGGGATGGCGTCGATGGCGGTGAAGAGGGCCGTCTATGTGGAAAGCTTTACCCCGGATGCTGCATACTTAGATGTGCTTCTTTTAATCATCAACCATATGAGTTGCTAAATGTTGTACCTTCATTAAATGTAACCATATTGCTACACTTAGAGGCGCCTCTCTTCTCTTTTATACGCACCAATGACATGATGTTACTTGTATATCAAGACATGACTTGTATATCAAGTCAAAATGTATTTAAACATTTTGCTTGACTTGCAAAATGCTCTCAAACCAAGTTACTCTCAAACCAAGGTTTTAATATATATATATATATACACACACACTACTGTATATTACAAAAAATATTGGGATGCCTGCCTTTACACACACATGAACTTTAATGACATCCTAGTCTTAGTCTGTAGGGTTCAATATTAAGTTGGCCAACCCTTTGCAGCTATAACAGCTTCAACTCTTCCCCAACATTCCCAAAAATGCTCTTCTGGAAGAATGGTCAAACATTCCCATAGACACACTGCTAAACCTTGTGTACAGCCTTCCCAGAAGAGTTGAAGCTGTTATAGCTGTAAAGGGTGGGCCAACTCAATATTGAACCCTACTGACTAAGACTGGGATGTCATTAAAGTTCATGTATGTGTAAAGGTATATATGTGTATATATATATATATATATATATATATATGTATTATATGTTAAGGAAACTAATTTTCATGAAAGAATTTAATCAGTGTAGAGGGATTCAAAAAAAAAAAAAAAGGATTTAACAGCCTTTTTGCGTCATAGTTTTTACTGAAGAATGTGAATAGCATGAAACAGGTTAGACATTAAAGTACATATAGGTTGTGTAAAATACAACAAAGTAAAAGTAGAGTGAGTGTCAGCCAGTTGCACCTCTGATCTCCCTTGGGGTGTGAGGCGAATCCCGTGTAAATCCAAACTGAATGAATTGTTGAGTCTCTGGAATAGAGGTAAGTCAATCTGCCCAGGTTCAGTAGACGGTTTTGGTGAATCCCAGCTGCATTTCAGGAAATCCGAACTTAGCGGCGAATCCCATTGAAGTCCATAGGAGCAATTTGTGTTTGTAGATTCAAGTCAAGCACCCCACACCACTTCCCCAGCAATTGGGAACATTTAAACATTTACCAATCAAATAAATAAATAAATACCAAGAGGGGAGCTTTTCATGCTAATTTAACCAATTGACCTCTGGAAGATTTACCCCCCTTCCTTACCAGGCCATTTTTTGCGATACGGCACTGCGTTACTTTAACTGACAATTGTGCGGACGTGTGACACTGTACCCAAATAAAATGTATGTGCTTTTTTCCCACAAATAGAGATTTCTTTTGGTAGTATTTGATCACCTCTGCTTTTCTATTTTTTGCACTATAAACAAAAAAAGACCGACAATTTTGAAAAAAAAAAAAAATATATATATTTTTTACTTTCTGCTATACAACACATCCAATAAAAAAAATAAAAAACATTTAATTTCTTGCTAAATTTAGGTCAATATGTATCCAGCTACATATTTTTGGTAAAAAAAAATCCTAATAAGCGTTGTATTAATTGGGTTGCGCAAAAGTTATAGCGCCTACAAACTATGGGATACTTACTGAAATTTGTATTTATTTATTTTTACTAGTAAGGGCATCGATCAGCAACTTATAGCGGGACTGTGATTTTGTGGCGGACTTTTGGACTCTAATGCCCTGTACGCACACCACCGGTTTTGCCGTCGGAATAAACTCTGAAGGTTTTTCCGACGGAATTCCGAGCTCAAGCTGTCTTGCATACACACGGTCACACCAAATTCCGACCGTCAAGAACGCGGTGACGTACAACACGTACGATGGGACTAGAAAAAGGAAGTTCAATAGCCAGTGCGCCACCCTTTGGGCTCCTTCTGCTAATCTCGCCAGAACAGCATACAGACGAGCAGTTATTCCAATAGTAATTTGTTCCGTCTGAAAAATATAGAACATGCTCTCTATCAAAGTCCGTCTGAATTTTTGACGGAAAAAGTCCGATGGGGCATACACACGGTCAGAATATACGATGAAAAGCTCCCATCAGACTTTTTCTGATGGAAATTCCGACTGTGTGTACGCGGCATAACTGATACTTTTGACGCTTTTTGGGAACCAGTGACACTAATACAGTGATCAGTGCTAAAAAATATGCACTGCATATGTCTCTGTACTAATGACACTGGCTGGGAAGGGGTTAAACATCTAGGGCAATCAAAGGGTTCAATGTGTGCCTAGCCAGTGTTTTGGTGTACTGTGAGAGGTGCTTTAACTAGGGGAAGTAATAGATTTTATTCCCTGCTTTGCGGGGAAAGAGAATCGAATACTTCCTTGCTGACAGGACAGGCCTTGTTTACATAGGCAGAGCTCTGTTCTGTGTAAATTCATGACAAACGCCGGATGTCGGCGATAATCCATTAATCGTCATCTGCTGTGTTAAACCACAGCACGGGTGGGTTGCCAGAGGATCGACCCCTTAATCCAATCTGTGATCAGCCAAGTCTCATATTAGGGGGCAGGGGGCGCGCAGGCCGCTCAAGCACGGTCTATGGACGCCCTCCCAGCAAAGTAGGTTCGCGCTGTAGCCATCTTTCAGATATAGCACGGACAGGAAGAGGTTAACAAGATTGTAGCAGATTCCTACCTGTTACTGTTCTGAAGAAAAAGCTGTTTGTTCCACTGTGTCATTTAGGTACTGATTCTAAATGGGAGGGACTAATTGATTTTAATCAGCTGTATTCTGATGAGAATATTTGCAGTGATTAATTAGGGAGTATCTCCTCAACAATGTTGTTGCTGAGGATGTCAAAAACCTGACTTCTATCTTAGTGCACCGTTCTTCACCCAAGCAGGAAACCAAATGGGGACTGTGTATGGAATGCCTCCAGGTTGCCATATTGCGTTCAATTTTTCAGAAAAGTACAGAGCTGCAGTTTGAAAAGGAAAGGTAATATTTAATAACAGTGAATTACAATATGGCTTGTGAAGCAATTGTACTATACAGTATATATACAGTATTAATGTTTTTATTTGCTATATTATTTTCCACAAAAGTGGAAATGCAGAACAATATGATTTTCACAGACAGTCTCAGCAACAGCATACATCGGTACTGCAAATTTTTGCTGTGCAATTGATTTGTTACGAATACAATTAGCTTGACTTACATACAGCAGCACCCAACACTAATTCATTGCAATCTGATATTTGTAATTGGAAGACAAAAATGGGAAAAAAACTGGCATGGGGTTCCCCTTAGTATTCAAACCAGACCCTTATCCAGGCATGCAGCTTGGGTGGCCAGGAAAGGGAGAGCAGTGAGCATGCAGCCCCCTTTTCCTATACTAGACCAGCCCACATGTCTTTCAACATTGGGTGAGTACCAAGGGGGAGCCAAGGTACCATATTTGGTCAGTGATGTATCCTGATATTCTCAGCTGTCAATTTCCATTATCACAGCTGGGAAATCTGTCATTTGGCAATGGAAGTACAGCATTACTAGAAAGGAAAGCACAGGTAGTGGGTTTTAGTACAAGAGTTAAGATACTGTAGAGCAGGGGTCCTCAAACTATGGCCCGCGGGCTGGATACGGCCCGCCAAGGTCTTTTACCCGGGCCGACCGGCCGTTCGAGCATTGGAGCCCCCACAATGCGTGGTCCGCCCGGAGAGATGCATTCCCCGCGGACTCTGCTCCATAGGGGGAAACGGGACCAATCTGAGGCCCTGTCCAGGGTGGGGGCAGAGACACAGAGAGCCTGATCCAGCACGGGAAAGCTTCACAAAGATCCTCCTCGTGGCTGCCTGTTGATAGCGGTAAGTCCCCCCCAGTGCTCCTCTCTCTAATCCCTGTGCACTGGAGAGGCTGGCTGCATTACTGGGCACAGGTCAGGTTGCATTACTGGGCACAGGTCACGCTGAATTACTGGGCACAGGTCACACTGTATTACTGGGCACAGGTCACTCTGCATTACTGGCACAGGTCAGGCTGCATTACTGGGCACAGGTCACACTGAATTACTGGGCACAGGTCACGCTGCATTACTGGGCACAAGTCACGCTTCATTACTGGGCACAGGTCAAGCTGAATTACTGGGCACAGGTCACGCTGAATTACTGGGCACAGGTCACACTGCATTACTGGGCATAGGTGACGCTGCATTACTGGGCACAGGTCAGGCTGCATTACTGGGCACAGGTCAGGCTGCATAGATGGGCACTGGTAAGGCTACATTGCTGGGCACTGGTGAGGCTGCATAGATAGGCATTGGTAAGGCTGCATTGCTGGGCACTGGTAAGGCTGCATTGCTGGGTACTGGTAAGGCTGCATTACTGGTCACAGGTCAGGCTGCATAAATGGGCACTGGTGAGGCTGCATTGCTGGGCACTAATCGGGCTGCATAGATTGGCACTAATCAGGCTGCATAGATGGGCACTGGTAAGGCTGCATTGCTGGGCACTGGTAAGGCTGCATTACTTGGCACAGGTCGGAGTGCATTGCTGGGCAATGCTCAGGCTGCATTGTTGGGCACAGGTCAGGCTGCATTGCTGGGCACTGGTCAGGCTGCATTGCTGGGCACTGGTCAGGCTGCATTGCTGGGCACTGATCAGGCTGCATTTCTGGGCACTAGTCAGGCTACATTGCTGGGCACTAGTCAGGCTACATTGCTGGGCACTGGTGAGGCTGCATTGCTGGGCACTGGTGAGGCTGCATTGCTGGGCACTGGAGATGCTGGCTGTGCTGCTGGGCACTGGTTAGGCTGCATTGCTGGTCACTGGTCACCCTGTGTTGCTGGACACTGGTGAGGCTGGCTGGGCACTGGTAAGGCTGCATTGCTGGGCACTGATCAGGCTGCATTGCTGGGCACTGGAGAGGCTGGCTCTTCTGCTGGGCACTGGTGAGGCTGCATTGCTGGGCACTGATCAGGCTGCATTGCTGGGCACTGGTCAGGCTGCAAGGCTGGGCACTGGTCAGGCTGCATTGCTGGGCACTGGAGAGGCTGGCTGTGCTGCTGGACACTGGCCAGGCTGCATTGCTGGGCACTGGTCAGGCTGCATTGCTGGGCACTGGTGAGGCTGAGTTGCTGGGCACTGGTGAGGCTGAGTTGCTGGGCACTGGTGAGGCTGAGTTGCTGGGCACTGGTGAGACTGCGCTGATGGGCACTGGTGAGGTTGCAATGATCTGGCCCCCGGTCTGGGGGACAATGAACTGGATCCCTGTTTAAAAAGTTTGAGGACACCTGCTGTAGAGGATACAGTAGTGTAAAATTGGCCAGCAGCTGGAAATTTTTAATCAGGGATAATAGGTCTAACTAGTGTACGCCTCAACTTTATTTTTGGGGATGGAGTTAGGAGTGCAGTAATTGTGAGTGGTGTAATGTGAGGAAGTTTAGGTGTGCATTGTTCTCCCAATTGGTTTTATATTTTATTTAAATGATGCAGTGGTGTGCTGCAAACAAAATGCAGCTCCACTAACAGATGATCAGAAAATGAATGCTTTAAAGCGGGGTTCCACCCAAATTTTGAACAATATCTGTATGTATTCTCTTCCTTGCCTAGATGCTGACATGGCGTTTAAAAAAATTTAAATCGCCGTAATTACCTTTTATTTTTCTATTCTTCTTTGCACTTCCTGGTTCTCCCCCCGTGGGAGTAGGCGTGTTTCTAGCCTCTCCCAGACTCCTGGGAGCTAGTCTCAGGCTTCCCAGGATGCCACTGAGCATGTGCGGGAACGAGCGGTGTATGCTGGGAGCACAGCATACACCACAACCAGGAAATAAATGCTTGTGGGCTTCAAATGCCCACAATGAAGATGGAAACCGCCTGCAGTGAATAATATAAGTTATTCTTTCCGACGAAATCTGACACAGGCGGACATATTACACACAATATGTGAGTATGTAATGCTGAGAAGAAAAGTTTGTGAATGAACTCGAAAAAAAAAAAAAACGAGATAGGTGGACCACCGCTTTAAGCACTCCAAATTTAAAAAAAAAAAAAGCTATATCAACATTAAATAAAAATCAAGACCCCCCCCCCCCAAAAAAAAAAAAAAAAAAAAAAAACAAGGCCTTTAAACAAAAGCCCACTTTTTCAAAGGGTTGGCCTTGCAGTAAATAATCAGTGTACTAAAAATAAAGGACATCAGCATAAATAAAAACAATATACCCCCAAAATAAGAAAAAACAAAACAAAAAAAACCCCCACAATATTGCACCCCTGACCATTTGCTGCAAAAAAACAAACACAAAACAAAACATTATTTGCCCTTCTAAGTGCATAGGCCCTTTCAGTGCATTGTGTTTACAATGTAATCAGCCTGGAGAATTCTCGTACAGGATTTGCCTGGAATCCATGGCAGGTCTGAACCCAAACCTCATCCCTACCCTTGAATAGTAATTTGAAGATCATTACAAAGTAAAATAATTAAAGAAGAATAAAACTGCCAACTGCGGGGGGATCACTAGCCATACTGTACACAGGTATGCGATGCTGCATAGAACAGCGCTCAAATGTACAGGAGCGAGGACCGCTCACAGCCCATGCCAGAGGAAAAAAGGAAGGAGTTGTGATGTCAAGTGATCAGTTGCAAGTATTTACAGTGCAGTATTTACAGTGTAAACTCTAAACTCTAACAATATACATCTGTTATTTGCTCTGTTAAACATACAGATAAAAGTGTTTTGTTATATCCGTTTGATGAGTGCAAGAAATACCCGTTGATCCTCGCAGAGAAATTCCTAGCTGTTCTGTGTCCTCTCCAAAATTCTTGTGTTATTTCTTGAAGTGCAGTTAGCGCTCCTTTTTACCTTGGGACTAAACAATTATTCGAGTATATGTTGCAGAGATGAGGAGAGTGGAAGGGATTCAGTAATTTAGCTAATGGCAACTGGGCAGGGCTGACACCAATCAGTTTTCCCAATTGGTGTGTGCTTTCAGAATGCAACAAGAAATTAGGAGTGGAATGCATTTTTGGCAGACAAACAGATATTCCTCTGTGAAGGGGGGGGGGGGGGGCAGGAAGTGTCACCTGAGTGTAGTATTAGTAAAAACAATTTAAATACAAAGATACAAAGCACTCACCAGATGTCAGTTAAAGGTATGCTCATCTGTTGGTATAGTGTCCTTCAGGTCTCTCATGGCGTCTTTGTGCTGTATCCACAGCTGCTGGATAGAGAGATGTCTTTGTGCTGTATCCACAGCTGCTGGATAGAGAGATGTCTGCAGCATGTCCTGTGGCCACCAGGAAGTCCAACGGAACCAGTGTGGTGGCCACAGGACGTGCTGCAGACATCTCTCCATCCAGCAGCCATAGATACAGCACAAGGACGCTATTAGAGAGACCTGAAGGACACTGCTATAACAACAGATGAGCATACTTTTAACTGACATCTGGTGAGCGTTTTTTATCTTTGTAATTAAATCATTTTTACTAATACTACACTCAGGTGGCGCTTCAAGCCTCCCCCCCCCCCCACCTTTTGCTTATTCCACAGAGCTGGCTTTCTCTGAGGACAGCTGCCACCATTATTTATCTATGGACTTATGCACATTTAACTCTCAGTAGCTATATTCATGGACTTTGTCTCTTACTAACCTATGTGCCCTATTATAGTGACCGCCACTAGTCACGAGCGCAGCTACCGTGCACCAGCATTTACGGTATTTTTAGATATTCCTCTGTACTTGCAGGGTCTTTAAATGGATAAGATATGGGTAACTGTGCATGTATTGCATAGATGTACTGCATATGTTTTTTTCTTTATTTTGCCTTCACATGCACTTTACCACTTGCCGACCAGCCATCATCATTATGCGGCAGGACGGCTCGTTCCTGAAAATCGCCGTAGGTGTATGCCAGCACCTTTAATGGCTATAGCAGGCGTGTGCATGTACGCCTACTGCACGGCGAGATACCCGATGTTCATGGCTGGCGCCCCGATGTCTGTCGGCCACCCGTGATCAAGGGCACAAGAGCCAGAACAGGGATCTGTGTATGTAAACAGACAGTTCCCTGTTCTGACAGGGGAGGAGAGACAGATCTGCTGTTCCTAGTGATTAGGAACAGTGATCTGTCTCCTCCGCTAGTCAGTCCCATCCCCCCCACAGTTAGAAACATACAGGAGAGAACACATTTAACCCCTTGATCGCCCCCTAGTGTTAACCCCTTCCCTGCCAGTGACAATTACACAATAATCAGTGCATTTTTATAGCACTGTATAGCTGTATGTCAATGGTCCCAAAAAAGTGTCAAAAGTGTCCGATGTGTCCGCCGCAATGTTGCAGTCCTGCTAAAAATCGCAGATCACCGCCATTACTAGTAAATAAAATAAATGAAAAATGCCATAAAACTATCCCCTATTTTGTAGACGGTATAACTTTTGCGCAAACCAATCAATATACGCTTATTGCGATTTCTTTTAACCAAAAATATGTAGAAGAATATATATGGGCCTAAACTGATGAAGACATTTTTTATACCTTTTTTGGGGGATATTTATTATAGCAAAAAAGCAAAAAATGTTTTTTTTTTCAAAATTTTCGCTATTTGTTTGTTTATATCGCAAAAAATAAAAACTGCAGAGATGATCAAATACCACCAAAAGAAAGCTCTATTTGTGGGAAAAAAGGACGTCATTTTTGATTGGATACAACGTTGCACGACCGCGCAATTGTCAGTTAAAGGGACGCAGTGCCGTATCGCAAAAAATGGCCAGGTCATTAAGGGGGGAAATCTTCTGGTCTGTAAGTGGTTAAGGCATGTGTAATGTTATTTTAAAAAAAGTAGTTGTATGTGTGAGTATATCTGGCCACAGATGGACAATTTATTTTTTTTGGTTCAGCCAGATTCCTCCATCCACACAAGCGAGGTGGAAAGGGGAACCCCCTCCCCCCACTGGGAGTTATTCCCACAGGGGACTCTTTGCTGTCAGAATACACAGAGCAGTGGCTATAGCTGCTGTTTCAAAGTTCTAAGTTATTGCGCAGGTGAACCAAGACTGTAAGCAGCTGGCAATAACAATCTGCATGAGATTGCAGACAGCATATACAAACAAAAATTGCTGTGCTAATTAGAATGGTGATAAAAAAATCAAAGAAAACAACATACAAACTACAAAAAAGAATAAAATATTCTCAACGACAAAAAAGTCCCATAGGTGATAACAATCTAATATTTAATCTTGTAAATCACCCCAAGGAAGATATAAGGAATTCAGTGTTTAGCATAAATACAATATACACCTTGATAGTGAATATCATACAAAGAAGTGAATCATCCAGGTACGCCTCCATCATATGGTAAGAAATGGCCGCTTACCAGAGAAAGTGGACTCTAAATTATAAGAGTCAAAAATGCAGTATGGTAGGATATCTCCTAAGGCAGAAGCCATCACCCCTTTTGGTTTTCAGCAAAACAGGAGACCTCTGCATCTTTCCTTTGGGAACGCTCATATGGGGAATGGTAAGTGGTTCGCCGGCAGATCATGCATGCAAGATGAATCAGAAAACTCAAATTGTATTTCTATATATTGAAGGTAAAAAATGCCAACTTCTCACAGTTAAAAACGAGCATATACAGTATGCAATATGGATCCATCTCGGGAATCAAGCGACACCCTTGTGGGATCTGCGGGCGTGGTGACGTCACGAGCGTGGGAATATTTTTCTTCTTTTTTGTTGTTTGTATGTTTTTTTCCTTGGATCTTTTATCAGAATTCTAATTAGCGTGGCAATTTTTGTTTGTATCCACAACTGCTGTTTGCCAAATGTTTTTCAACATTCCCATTTAACAGAAGTTGATCTAACGATTGACTTCTGTTGAACAGGAAAGGCTGTCGAAATTCGTCTGGGTCAGTGAGGGAATATTGGAAAACTTTTGTCCATCAGCTTCAGTGTATTTTTGACAGAAAAGAGTCCTGCTGTCAGCATACAATGTCCAGTACAATGAGTTTTAATCCATCTATGGCCAGGTTTAAAAGGAAGGGGGGGGGGGGGAGTTCTCTTAAAATCTGGGCTTTAAAGTGTCATTAACCACTTCAGCCCCAGAAGGTTTACCCCTCCCTTCTTGTCCAGGCCATTTTATGCAATACTGCACTGCGTTACTTTAACTTACGATTGTATGTCCTTTTCCCCCACAAATAGAGCTTTCTTTTGGTGGTATTTAATCACCTCTGCATATTTTATTTGTTTCTTTATAAACAAAAAAAGACCAACAATTTTTAAAAATATTTTTTACTTTTTGCTATAAAACACATCCAATAAAATGTTTTAAAAAATCTAATTTCTTTATCAATTTTAGGCCAATATGTATTCTGCTACATATTTTTGGTAAAAAAATCCCAAAAAGCATGTATTGATTGGCTTGCAAAAGGCATAGATTTATGGACTTTTTATTTTTTTAATTTTTTTACTAGTAATTGCGGGGATCAGTGATTTTTAGCGGGGCTGCGACATTGAGGCGGACAAATCGGACACCTGACACTTCTGACACTTTTTGGGGAACACTAATACAGTGATCAGTGCTAAAAAAAACTGCACTGTCAGTGTACTAATGACACTGGCAGTAGAGGGGTTAACATCAGGGGCGATCAAAGGGTTAAAAATTCCCTGGGTGTGCTTTCTAACTGTGTGGGGGGGTGGTTTAACTGTAGAAAGACAGAGATCCATGTTCCTGCTTAGCAGAAACACAAGATCTCTGTCTTCCTTACTAGCAGAACTGCGTTCTGCCTTGTTTACATAGTTAGACCGCCGTTCTGCCTCTCTCCAAATGATCGCTGGGTTTCCAGCGGACATTGGGTCTGCCGAACCCGCTGATTGGCTCCCACCGTGTCCAACCATAGTGGGGAGGGGCTCCGGCGGTGCGCGCACAGGTGCCATACTCACACAGGTACTCATTGATGGACCTTTGCTGCATGTGCAGCCGCTGCAGCATTGCCAACATTGAGTTCTACCTGGTGGCATGTCACACATGAGGCGGTTCTTGGGCAGGTTGCATTCCTTTTGAAGCTCAGCCAGCCAAGCACTGGCATTATATGACTGGCAGAAATGCCCACAGACTTTCCTGGCCTGCCTCAGGAGATGCTGAAAGCCCAGGTACCTGCACAAGAACTACTGCACCACCAAATTAAGGACTTGAGCCAAACAGGGAACATGGGTCAAGTGTCCCTGTTGGAGGGCAGAGAGGAGGTTGGTGCCATTGTCGCAAACCACCATTCCTGGCTGAAGCTGGCGTGGCGTCAACCACCTCTAAGTCTGCCCCTGCAGAGCTGACAGAATCTCTGCCCCAGTGTGGCTCCTGTCCCATAATAAGACCAACTCAAGCACCGCATGGCATCTTTTTGCCATGCGGTGCTTGCGTAGCCCCTTGAACGCCTACGGAGCACCGCTGGTTCCGAGGACAAATCTGCAGAGGAAGAGGCCATAGAGGAAGAAAAAGAGGAGGGGGTGGAGGAGAGAGGTGTGGCAGAATCACCACTACTAGCATTTTGGAGGCGTGGTGACAGAACAAGCGCCAACAATACTGAACGCTGTCCTGCATCCTTCCCAGCTGCCAGCAGAGTTACCCAGTGCGCCGTGAAAGAAAGGTAACATCCCTGTCCATGCCTGCTAGACCATGAGTCAGCGGTAATATGCACCTTACTGCTGACCACCCTGTCCAATGAGGCCAAGACATTGCCTTCCACATGCCGGTAGAGAGCAGGAATGGCTTTCTGTGAAAAGAAATGGCGTTTGGGAACCTGCCACTGAGGTACCGCACATTCCACAAATTCACGAAAGGGGGGCAGAGTCTACCAGCTGGAAAGGCAGCAATTGGAGTGCTAGCAATTTAGCCAACCTAACATTCATCCTCTGAGCATGTGGATGGCTGGGACCGAATTTCTTTAGACGGTTTAGCAACTCGGGTAGGGAAATTTGCCTGCTACAATCAGATGTTGGTGTAGCGATAGCAGATTGCCCGCAAGTACTTGGCACACCTAATTCTACACCTTCATTCCTCTCAGTGCAGGTTTCTGAGAGGACTGAAGGTATAGCGGGATTGGGGATCCCAGCTGAAGGGAAGCAGGGAGAGGTCTGCAATTAGTGGGTCTTTGGTGTGGGTCTTTTAAGTACTGCTGCCAACGGACTGCATGGGAGGTCGACATATGTCTGGTCAAGCATGTGGTGCCCATGTGGCTGCTGTTTTGGCCACGCTTGATATGCCTCGGACATATGTTGCAAACAGCAACAGTGCGATCTGCTGTACATGTATCAAAAAAGGCCCACACCAAAGAACTTTTCAAAATACGCGAAAAGTCAGCAGCGCCCTGCACATGCAGAGCTCTGCAGTGTGATGCAGTCGGGTGGATGCCCTTAAGCTGGCACCTAGAGGACATCCTGCCTCGTTGGAGATATGCCTCTTCCTCCTCCTCTCTTCTATCAGGCACCCACGTAGAGTCAGTGACCTCATCATCCCCTCCCTCCTCGTCACTGGAGCAAACTTGACAGTATGCTGCAGCTGAGGGAACATGACTGACAGTTTCTTGTCCTTCTTGGGCACCCCCTCTCTCTGGGCTCACGTTACTGCCTTCCTCAACCTGGGTACCATCATCTGAGCCTTCAAAACGCTGCGCATCCTCCTATAGCATGTACCCGACACTGTGGTCGAACAGTTCGGGCGACTCCGCCGTGCATGATGGTGGGGCTAGGGAAGGAGTGACTGATGACATTGAGCCGATGGAATAGGCCGCTGTGGCAGCTGCATTGGCAGGCAAACTACTCTGAGCCTGGGTGACAGAGGATGAGGAGGATGAGGACGGCTTAGTTATCCACTCTACCAACTCTTCTGCATGTTGTAAATCAACACGGCCAGCTGCCAAAAAAAAGGACAAGCTTGCCACATGGCCACGTGCTGAGGATGCACCGTGTCCACGACCAGCACTGTTGGCTGTAGACGCAGAGCCTGCTTGCCCTCTTTTAGTGGCCTGTGAGCGTCTGCCTCTCCTTGGTGGCCTTCCAGACTTGTTGTAAAATTTTATTAGCAAAACACCGCCTGAAGTTTACTAGAAAAAGTACACCAGAAATGACCTGCAGTCAGATATTGGCTTGGCTAGAGAAGAATGCAGTGGATATATATATGTAAGAGACTGTATATATATTTAATGCACTGCAGATCACTGAATCACCTGCCTGCCTTCCTGAAAGTATATTTAAAAATGTACACCAGGAATGGCCTGCAGTCAGATATAGGCTTGGCTAGACTAGAATGCAGTGGATATATATGTAGGAGACTGTATATATATTTTATGCACTGCAAATCACTGAATCACCTGCCTGCCTGCCTGAAAGTGTATTTGAAAACGTACACCAGGAATGGCCTGCAGTCAGATATAGGCTTGGCTAGACTAGAATGCAGTGGATATATATGTAGGAGACTGTATATATATTTTATGCACTGCAGATCACTGAATCACCTGCCTGCCTGCCTGAAAGTATATTTGAAAACGTACACCAGGAATGGCCTTCAGTCAGATGTAGGCTTGGCTAGACTGGAATGCAGTGGATATATATATTATCTCACAAAAGTGAGTACACCCCTCACATTTTTGTAAATATTTTATTATATCTTTTCATGTGACAACACTGAAGAAATTACACTTTTCTACAATGTAAAGTAGTGAGTGTACAGCTTGATTACAGTGTACATTTGCTGTCCCCTCAAAATAACTCACCATTAATGTCTAAACCACTGGCAACAAAAGTGAGTACACCTCTAAGTGAAAATGTCCAAATTGGTCCCAAAGTGTCAATATTTTGTGTGGCCACCATTATTTTCCACCACTGCCTTAACCCTCTTGGGCATGGAGTTCACCAGAGCTTCACAGGTTGCCACTGGAGTCCTCTTCCACTCCTCTATAACGACATCACGGAGCTGGTGTATGTTAGAGACCTTGTGCTCCTCCATCTTCCGTTTGAGGATGCCTCACAGATGCTCAATAGGGTTTAGGTCTGGAGACATGCTTGGCCAGTCCATCACCTTTATCCTCAGCTTCTTTGGAGAAGCAGTGGATGTCTTGGAGGTGTGTTTGGGGTCGTTATCATGTTGGAATACTGCCCTGAGGCCCAGTCTCTGAAGGGAGGGGATCATACTCTGCTTCAGTATGTCTGCAGAGGTTGAAGCACCCCTTCAACCTCTGCAGCAATGTTGGCAGCACTCATACGTCTATTTCCCAAAGACAACCTCTGGATATGACACTGAGCATGTGCACTCAACTTCTTTGATCGACCATGGCGAGGCCGGTTCTGAGTGGAACCTGTCCTGTTAAACCGCTGTATGGTCTTGGCCACCGTGCTGCAGCTCAGTTTCAGGGTCTTGGCAATCTTCTTATAGCCTAGACCATCTTTATGTAGAGCAACAATTCATTTTTTCAGATCCTCAGAGAGTTCTTTGCCATGAGGTTTAACTTCCAGTGACAAATATGAGAGCGTGAGAGCAATAACACCAAATTTAACACACCTGCTCCCCATTCACACCTGAGACCTTGTAACACTAATGAATCACATGACACCGAGGAGGGATGGCTGATTGGGCCCAATTTAGACATTTTCACTTAAGGCTTTCACTTAAAACTCCCTTTTGTTGCCAGCGGTTTAGACATTAATGGCTGTGTGTTGAGTTATTTTGAGGGGACAGCAAATTTACAATGTTATACAAGCTGTACACTCACTACTTTACAATGTAGCAAAGTGTCATTTCTTCAGTGTTGTCACATGAAAAGATATAATAAAATATTTACAAAAATGTGAGGGGTGTACTCACTTTTGTGAGATACTGTATATGTAGGAGACTGTATATATATTTACTGCACTGCAGATCACTGAATCACCTGCCTGCCTGCCTGCCTGCCTGAAAGTGTATTTGAAAACGTACACCAGGAATGGCCTGCAGTCAGATATAGGCTTGGCTAGACCAGAATGCAGTGGATATATATATATATATATATATAAGGGAGACTGTATATATATTTTATGCACTGCAGATCACTGAATCATCTGCCTGCCTGCCTGCAAGTGTTTTTGAAAACGTACACCAGGAATGGCTTGCAGTCAGATATAGGCTTGGCTAGACTGGAATGCAGTGGATATATATATGTAGGAGACTGTATATATATTTAATGCACTGCAGATCACTGAATCACCTGCCTAACGTACATTTTCGCCAGCACACCATGGATCAGCAAGAAAAGTTGTCCACAGCTGTGTGGACAACTTTTCTTGCTGATCCTTGGTGTGCTGGTAATATTAAATACACTGCAGCTAACTGAATCACCTGCCTGCCTGAAGTATATTAGAAACAGTACACCGGGAACGGACTGCAGTCAGATCTAGCTAAACTGGATACAGTGGATATATATATACGAGACTGACTGTACATATATTAAATACACTGCAGCTAACTGAATCACCTGCCTGCCTGAAGTATATTAGAAACAGTATACCAGGAACATACTGCAGTCAGATCTAGCTAAACTGGATACAGTAGATATATACAGTGGGGACGGAAAGTATTCAGACCCCCTTAAATTTTTCACTCTTTGTTATATTGCAGCCATTTACTAAAATCATTTAAGTTAATTTTTTCTCCTCATTAATGTACACACAGCACCCCATATTGACAGAAAAACACAGAATTGTTGACATTTTTGCAGATTTATTAAAAAAGAAAAACTGAAATATCACATGGTCCTAAGTTGGCGCCGAATTTAAAAAAGTACACAGTATTCAGAATCGCCGTTTTTGAAGTGTAAAGGAGGGATGGGGGGTCTTTTAGACCCCCCATCTCTCCATAAAGGGTACCTGTCACCACCAATCCTGTCACAAGGGATGTTTACATTGCTTGTGACAGCAATAAAAGTAAAAAAAAAAAAAAATTTTTAAACACAATTTATAAAGTACAAAAATAAATAAAATAAAAAAAAAAAAAATTTTAAAGTGCCCCTGTCCCCGCGAGCTCGCGCAGCGAAGAAAACGCATACGGAAGTCGCGCCCGCATATGTAAACGGTGTTCAAACCACACATGTGAGTTATCGCCGCGATCGTCAGAGCGAGAGCAATAATTCTAGCCCTAGACCTCCTCTGTAGCTCAAACCTGGTAACCGTAAAAAATTTTTAAAGCGTTGCCTATGGAAATTCATAGGTACCGTAGTTCGTCGCCATTCCACGAGTGCGTGCAATTATAAAGGGTGACATGTTTGGTATCTATTTACTCGGCGTAACATCATCTTTCACATTATACAAAAAAATTGGGGTAACTTTACTGTTTGGATTTTTTAAAATTCATGAAAGTGTCACTTTTCCAAAAATTTGCGTTTAAAACACCGCTGCACAAATACCGTGTGATAAAAAATATTGCAACAATCGCCATTTTATTCTCTAGATTCTCTGCTAAAAAAATATATATAATGTTTGGGGGTTCTAAGTAATTTTCTAGCAAAAAATACGGATTTTAACTTGTAAACACCAAATTTCAAAAATAGGCTTAGTCATGAAAAGGGATAAAATTGCTTTGGATATCTTTACTGGTAAGTTAGGCATTCAATCACTACAAATAATTTTAAAGTGTTGTTATATTTTACTTTGTTTAGCTCTTTTTTATTTTTCCCTAAGGCTCATTTTGCTCAAAGAGTTCAAGAGTTGTGCTTAGCAAAAGGTGATAAACCCCATGCAGAAATTCTATTTCCTTGTAATCACTGTGATCCGCAGAACACATTTATTCAATTACCATCTTGCTTTGTTCTAGAAAGAAAAAAAAATTCTATTCTTAAAGATTCTTTTTTTGCTCACTCAGTATTGGAGTAGAATTTGTTACAAAAAATGCAAAATTTACAGATATATTTTTGCATGAAACATGAAAAAGTAACAAAAAAGTTATATTTTCCATGTTATTATTTCATGTACACAACTATGATCTCTAAGGGCCCATTCAAATCTATCTAGTTTGTTCACATGTATTAATGAGCGTTTTGTTAAAGGAGAAGCAGGGCCAAAGCTATGTTGGCCCTACTTCTCCTGTGGGTCACAGAAGTGCACTTTGTTCTGCACTCCTGTGTCCTGTATTCAGCTGACAATGGGCTACAGTCACTGTTGGTTGACATTACTCAGTCGGTCCAGGCTCTGGAGAGATCTTAACTGTAATGTGGGGATCCACTCAGATACCTGGACCAGCAGCTGGCTCAGCCTCTCAGCACGCCGCTGAGAGCCTAAGCCAGCAGCTCCCGCCCCCTACACAGCCCAGTGCTTCAGTAAGCTTGAAGCAAAGGAGCGCAGCCGTCACGCCACTCATGGCTAGCCGGCTCAAGAAACGTGTCGCACATGGTGTGATGTCATCTACCCTCGCCTGGATCTTCGCTTGCTTCCCAAGCCTCGTTCTGGTGTTCCCCTTCACTGCCGGCCGTCAGTACATCCAGCGCCTGTGAACCAGATAGAGGATACATTCACGGCAGAGAGAGATGACTTCACAGACCCCCTTGATTGCCTTGGGACCTTTTAATGCCTGATATCTTCATCTTAAATGTGAGTGCAAACTATGTTGTTGCCTTTTTTAATTAAAATTGTTTTTACAGTCTGCACCCAGAGGCGCCTCCATTTCCTTGTTCTTCAGTAAGCACTGGAGGGGCAGAACAAGGAGTCGGTGACTGACAGTCCCCGCTCTCTGCTCACTGAAGACTGAAAACGGAGCGATCTTGGATCGCTCAGTTCTTGGTTTTAGAGTCGGCAGGGAAAAGATGCAGCTGAAGTCCGCTGTCAGCTGATGTCACAGAGCCAGTTCAGGCTCTGGCAAGATTGCAACAATGAAATGGGGATCCGCCCACATTCCTGGATCGGCACCTGGCTCAGCCTCTTAGCAAGCTGCTGAGAGCCTGAACCGACCACTTCCGCCCCTCCACAGCCCAGCGCTCCAGTGACAATCACCTGCTTTCTGCTCAGGGAACCTCTGATGACCGAGCGATCAGCGGTGTTTGATCACTTGGTTCTCATTGTTAGAGCAGGGAACAGATGCAGCCTTGGACCGATGCTGCATCCACCTAGAGTATTGATGTTTATATTTTTTTCATATCCCAAACTTCTCTTTTAAGGCAGCACGTTCATTTGAATGGGCTGCCAACGTACTGCAACGGGATGGAAATTAGCCATGTACCATCTTTTCCGACAAACAGTAGTGCATTTTCATAGTTTACATGCTGCAAAGCAAGCATGTTCCTTCAGTGTGTTGGGGTGCCACTGAAAACTAATAGCACCACAATGGCCCTTAAAGGCATGTCCTTTTATGGATCTAATTTAAAGATAGGATAGAATGGTAAGGGGGTAAACCCCCTTTTAGTTTTGTTTCTGTCTGTATCCTTGTTAGAGAGATTCCTGCACCCTATTTCTCCTTATGACCATTGCCTTAATGTATTTCATTTACATTGGCTTGTTCAATATACTATTTTTTCACAAGGAAAATTGATTGACCTAGCATACCACTGAGAAATCAACATTGTTCAGTATTTCCTGCCTGTCTTACCTGTTATTGACAGTTCTGTATGTTCAAAACAGATTCAGAATTCTTCCTGCAGCTCTCCGCATATGTATAACGCATCTCATACATCCATGTGGAATTTGTCAGCAAGACACATAATGGCATCCTTCGACAGAGTTTAGACGGTCGTAGATCTTACAGGATGCTGGATTTCCATCAGTAGAAATCCTAAAATATTACTATTTTTTAAATGTAAATCTAAGCTCTAGCTGGATAAAGTACACCGTAGCAATTTCTCCATTCTCACTATGGTCCTGTTAATTCTGTGAAAAAAACACGTGGAATGAAAAGACACTGCCTTTTTTACTCTTTTGACCAGTGATAGTTTAAAAAAAAAGTAGTTATACATACTATAAATGAAAGTATACAGTACATTTCTTTCTATATTTGTCCTATTTAAAATGATGCTACAATGATGTTATATGTTATGTGATAAAGCATAGCAAAATTATTTACAAATTAAAAATAAAAAAGTATTTTAATTTTGCACATGTTTTATTGCGACACTTAAAAAAATGAAAAATAAAAAACAAAAAAAAAATTAAAGCAAAAAATATTATTGGTAATAAAATGGAAATAATAAAAAAAAATGTACAGAAAAATAATAGCTAAGAGGAAGAAGGGGGTAATTGGGCTAATTAGGGTTAACTACGAGTTAATAAGGGGTTGAATTGTAAGATTTCTTTAACTAATGTAATTTGCAGATTAGTGGTGAAATGAAATATAAATGCAAAAAACCAATACATTGTTATTCTGTATTACACAATAACACTTGCAGACTATGTGCAAGTGGCATTTTTCACAGGAATGGTTGTATTTCAACAGCTGTTCCTGTTATGTAATACACAATAATTCCTGGCTGTCACGTTGACAGCCTATAATTGCCGGTAATAGTGGTGGGGAAACAGTGGCAGGGGGAGAGGAGCTGAGCGTAGGAGATACATCATAATAAAGTTGGTCGTTAGAACACTTGAAAGACTGAAGAGGTTAAATAAGTTCCATATTAAAAAAATAAAATAATATACTTTTTTTATCTTTCTATCTCAAGTGTCAGCTGCACATCAGCATTAAGACATACAGAAAGTGGTATCTCACATGAGTGTAATAAGTGTAGATTGCCACCATCCTAAAATAATATCCAGCTGCAGCCATCTTGGTACTGTTTTTTTCTTCTAGTAATTGGCTGTTTTGTAAATGCAATCTGGGCGGCTGTAAAGCAATTTTACAGTGCTGTAAAGGGAAAACCCCCCTACCGCCACCCCCTGCGATGGTTCCCAGGCTTTCCTGTTCCATCGGAGAGCCCAGGACCGCAGTAAGCAGGTAGGATGCTTCACACAGAAGAGATGGAGGAAAATCTGTTCCCCCATCTCCTCTGCGATGAATGAACCCTGTGATGATGATTTTATCATGTCTGGTTTTAGAGCTGCCATTCCCAGGCTGTTAGAGCTAGGGATTTAGCTAATTAAGCACAATCTGTGCTTGGCTAGTTGCTTTGGAAGGCAGGGGAGACATCAGGGTCTATTAGGTCCCTGGAGTCTCCATAAACAGTACCTGTTACCTGCCCAAAGCAATCACAAGGTGGTTTGTTCACCCCCTTGTGATAGCAGTAAAGTTACAGTGATTTGAAAAACGTATTCATACCATTTGACATTTTACACATTTTGTCATGTTACAACCAAAAATGTAAATGTATTTTATTGGGATTTTATTTGATAGACCAACACAATGTGGCACATAATTGTGAAGTGGACGGAAAATTATAAATGGTTTTCAAACTTTTTTTTTACAAATAAATATCAGAAAAAATGTGGCATGCATTTGTATTCAGCCCTCTTTACTCTGATACCCCTAACTAAAATCTAGTAGAACCAACCCTCAGAAGTCACCTAATTAGTAAATAGAGTCCACCTGTATGTAATTTAATCTCATTATACATACAGCTGTTCTGTGAAGCCCTCATTGGTTTATTTGAGAACCTTAGTGAACAAACAGCATTATGAAGGCCAAGAAACACACCAGATACGTCAGGGAAAAAGTTGTGGAGAAGTTTAAAGCAGGGTTAGGTTATAAAAAAAATATCCCAAGCTTTGAACATCTCACGGAGCACTGTTCAATCCATCAACTGAAAATAAAAAGAGTATGGCACAACTGCAAACCTACCAAGACATGGCCATCCACCTAAACTGACCGGCCAGGCAAGGAGAGCATTAATCAGAGAAGCAGCCAAGAGGCCCATGGTAACTGTGGAGGAGCTGCAGAGATCCACAGCTCAGGTGGGAGAATCTGTCCACAGGACAACTATTAGTCATGCATTCCACAAATCTGGCCTTTATGGAAGAGTGGTAAGAAGAAAGCCATTGTTATAAGGCAGCCATAAGAAGTTCTGTTTTGCAGTTAGCGAGAAACCATGTGGTGGACACAGCAAACATATAGAAGAAGGTGCTCTGGTCAGATGAGATCAAAATTAAACTTTTTGGCCTAAAAGCAAAATGTTATGTGTGGCAGAAAACTAACACAGCACATCACCCTGAACACACCATCCCCATCATGATGGCGGAAGCATCATCTTGTGGGGATGCTTTTCTTCAGCAGGGACAGGGAAGCTGGTCAGAGTTTATGGGAAGATGGACGGAGCCAAATACAGGGCAATCTTAGAAGAAAACCTATGTAAAAATAATAAACCGCGCTAAATACTTATTACGTTATCTAAAACGTTATTTAGGTGGAAAATTGAATGCCACAAAAAATTGAAATGAAAAATTAAGAATTAAAAATAAAGTCCAGATATCTCCTATGATGAAAAAAAAAAAAAAACTCCAGATCGCCAGAATACTTCAACATATATGGATGAAATGACAGTCCAAAAAATCACAAGAGTAAGTTGCCCTTACCAGAACGCCAAACAAAATAGACGGATGGCTTAAACCCAGCCAGGGCCTTTGGGATGGAAACCGATCTGTTTTGTCCAGATTCAAGATATGATTCCCTCAGTAAATGTAGAAGAAAAAATAACAAAAAAGCTAGCCATAGTGTAGTATGGTTATAAACTTGTGTGAACATACAAACGTACCAACACCCTGGTGTGCACACAAAAAACAAAGGGTGATATCCCACCACCGTGGCTGTAAATTGCGCTTACCGACTCACAGTGGTAGCTAGGCTCTATATCACACTAGGAATTGATTGATAGGTGACAAGAAATGATTGATTCGCCCTCTGTAGCCAGGAAATCCATGTCCTCAGTACATGACTAGCAGCCACTGCTCCACCTTCTTTCACTCTCGTAGGAGTGAACCATACTACACTATGGCTAGCTTTTTTGTTATTTTTTCTTCTACATTTACTGAGGGAATCATATCTTGAATCTGGACAAAACAGATTGGTTTCCATCCCAAAGGCCCTGGCTGGGTTTAAGCCATCCGTCTATTTTGTTTGGCGTTCTGGTAAGAACAACTTACTCTTGTGATTTTTTGGACTGTCATTTCATCCATATATGTTGAAGTATTCTGGCGATCTGGAGTTTTTTTTTCCATCATAGGAGATATCTGGACTTTATTTTTAAGTCTTAATTTTTCATTTCAATTTTTTGTGGCATTCAATTTTCCACCTAAATAACGTTTTAGATAACCTAATAAGTATTTAGCGCGGTTTATTATTTTTACATTGCTATTTGGTGTTGTCGCACTGTTTACTGCTGCTTATTTTTACAATTTTTTCCAGCGCGGAATTTTTTATTGTATATTAGAAGAAAACCTGTTCGAGTCTACAAAAGACTTGAGACAGGGGCGGAGGTTCACCTTCCAGCAGGACAATGTCCCTAAACATACAGCCAGAGCTACAATTGAATGGTTTGGATCAAAGCATATTCATGTGTTAGAATGGCCCAGTCAATGGACCTAAATCCAATTGAGAATCTGTGGCAAGACTTGAAAATTGCTGTTCACAGACGCTCTCCATCCGATCTGACAGAGTTTGCGCTATTTTGCAAAGAAGAATGGGCAAAAATGTCACTCTATAGATGTGCAAAGCTGGTAGAGATATCCCCAAAAAGACTTGCAGCTGTAATTGCAGCAAAAGGTAGTTCTACAAAGTATTGACTCAGCTGAATACAAATGCACACCACACTTTTCACATATTTATCTGTAACAAATGTTGAAAACCATTTATCATTTTTCTTCCACTTTGTGTTGGTCTATCACATAAAATCCCAATAAAATACATTTACTTTTTTGGTTGTAACATGACATAATGTGGAAAATTTCAAGGGGTATTAATACTTTTTCAAGGATTTTAAAGCATTACCTATGGACAATTTGGTTATTATTATGGTGTGTAGTTTGTTGCCACTTTATGGCCGTGCACAATTTAAAATTTTGACATGTTAGGTATTTAGTTACTGGACACAACATCATCTTTTATATTTTACCAAAACATTGGGAATTATATCGCGTTTGTGTGCACTAAAATTTATTTTAGTGTATTTTTTCCTAAAAATTTGTGTTTGATAAATGGCTACAACCCTTGGTTGCCCAACATTTTTTTTCTTTGTTTGTTATGGATAGAGTAGGAAAAGTTTAGAATGGGAGTCATAAACAGATTGATTGTGATCTACCCGCCAAGTTGGGGCATGGAAAGTATTGGTGGAAGGTCCTGGTCTCCCTAAGGTTGAGAACCACTGTTCTTGAGTCCAGAATTTCTCACTCCAGCCTGCAGATTTAACTAGAACTTCCCCATTTGGGAGAATGCACTCTTAATTTCTCACATTTATCTCCAAGACAAATAGTGGGGTGGGGGATATAAAATGTTACAGTTGTCACTGGAGCAGTAGGGGAGGGGACCTCTCCCAAAAACCAGGTCTAGTGACAACTAAATGTGGAATTTGCTCTGAATTTGTGGAGATTACCTCTAATTTCCTGTTGAGTTTTCGGGACAGAAAATAACCAAAATCTTTGCAGTGAGGACACAGGCTACAATATACTGTATACCCGACATTGTTTCTAGCACCTGTCTAATCTATCCAAAACTGTAAAAAAGTTTGGTTGGCATTTTAGTTCCTAAAGTGATTTTTGACTTTAGCACTGTCGTCTTGCTTAGATGTGACAGATTTACTTTGCGTGCTGATTCACATCATTGCGGTCCATTACCGTCCTTGCATTACTCGAAGGCAACTAATTTTCTATGAATTTATTGGCATTGCACTAACTTGGGCTAAAAATGCACAACCCTCTTTTGGGAGAGCAGTGCACCCAATATGTGGCATGTGCAATGTGATGTATTGCCATGCAAGTGCTTTGGCTATACTGTATAGTGCATTAAGGTGCCACTTACAATGTTAATGTAAAACAAGCTTTACATCAATGCACAAGCCTGAATGGGCTCAAATCACGCCTTTCCTTTTTTGTTAATTCAGCTTTCCTTCTTACATATTTTTCTATAAAGAGCCAACATAGCTTCGGGTCACTGGAAAAAATAACCTGGTCCCACTTGTGGCATTATTATATTAATTTCAAGTTTATAAGTGTTCCTTAGAATTATGATGTCTGTCATTTTGGTTCACGCTAAATCCCTCTCATTTGCTTCGTCTGTAAATGGGATTAAGTCAGATATTATCTCAGCTTCATCGACTTCATTTATATGAAATTGTACCATCAAAATTATTCATGCCCCATCTAATAAATTTCACAGAGATCATTAGATTAACGATTTTTTCGTTAACTGTAACTTATTATGAAGACGATGGAAAATGAAAGTGGCTTTTCTGTGTAACCTTATTGACGGGTAGGCTTTAAATATTCAACCTTTACGCCAATTATTAGCATGTTTTGTCAGACAACCATACCGCAAACTCCCATAAAACGATATTGGGCGCCATGTCTACACCAAAGAAATTCTGAGATTCTAGGGGAGGTTTTGAAAAAGACATCTGTGTACGCAAATTTGCAGGGCTTAAACATTAATTATTTGTATAAAACAAAATTATAGGGTTGGTTCACCATGCAAAGAGCTAAACTGGTTAATATTACTATTAATAATTCACTGTACATATATTCAACAACCATAAAGGGTATAATTACACTTAGTTCATAATCCTCCTTCTTACGCCCCTTTAGAGACTAACAATTATCTAATTATTCACTGAATGTAGCATATTTGCAGCTGCCAGAGTGGATCAAGGTCAGTAATGGAACCAATGGATGGTAATTGGAGTCCACAGTTGCTTCTGGCATCTCAAGACAGCTATAATGTTATTGCTATTGTGCTCTGTCATGGCTATATTAAATGTGTTAATGGCATGCTTTATACAAAAATGAACATTTAGAATTTAAATTTGCTCAGGGGAAACAGCTGTCATGGATTGGTTGAAACCTTGTCTGCAGTTTGAGGATTGCCTATTTTTCACCAGGAACCCCTGCAAGAAGGTTTGTGTTTAAAAAAAACCTTTCAGGGTTTAGTGCAATGTACATATATCTCAGTCACCTTTGGGGTTGTATAAAGGGTAAGCTGTCCGTATGCTGGACCTTGGTCTGAGTAAGTATTTCCATTCTATTTTTGAGTAGTAATTTTAGTCAGAGGCAGCTCCTCAATGCCTTGTGGGCCCAGATCTGGTCCTTGGAAGCATATGAAGGTAAGCTGTTAGAATGATGGACTCTGGTCTGGGTAAGTATTCCCATTTTAATATGGTGTAGTAGTTCTAATCCGAGGCAGTTCTCTAACATCCGTTTGACCCATATCTGGTCTGTGGCAGTATATGAAGGTAAGCTGTTAGAATGCTGGACCCTGGTCTGGGTCGATATATCCATTCTAATTTGATGTAGTAGTTTTGGCCACAGGCATCTCTCTAACACCTAATGGGCCCAGATCTGGTCCGTGGGAGTGTATAGTGGTAAGCTGTCAGAATGCTGGTGGACCGTGATCTTGGTAAGTATTACCATTCTAATTTGGTGTAGTAGTTTTGGTCAGAGGCAGTTCCTCAACAACCAATGGGCACAAATCTGGTCTTTGAAAGAATATGAAGGTAAGCTGTTGGAATGCTGGACTCAGGTCTGGGTAACTATTCCCATTCTAATATGGTGTAGTAGTTCTGGTCAGAGGCATTTCTCTTACACCCCTTGGGCCCATATCTGGTCTGTGAGAGTATATAAAGGTAAGCTGTCGAAATGCTGGACCCTAGTCTGGGTAGGTATTGCCATTCTAATTTGGTTTAGTAGTTTAGGTCACAGGCATCTCTCTAACAACTGATGGGCCCAGATCAGGTCTGTGGGACTGTATGATGGTAAGCTGTCAGAATGCTGGACCCTGGTCTTGGTAAGTATTCTCATTTTAATTTGGTGTAGTAGTTTTGGTCACAGTCAGCTCTCTCGCATCCAATGGGCCCAGATCTAGTGTTCGCAATGGAAGTTGAAAGTTTAGTAAAAAAAGGAGACCACCAAACCAGATACATTTTATTCATCACAATGATTGGAAAAAGGTAGCCAACATATTTCAGGCATTACAGAGATCCCCCTTCATCCGTGCTAAAACACATTAAAAAAACCTTATCACTAGAAAATAATAAAAGTATATGATACACAGCATTCAAATTTGGAGCTCATATATAGAATATAATCCATCAAGAAATGTGTAAAAAGTTTGTTTAAAAACTTTTCAGCGTATAAGATATTTTTCACCATGGAACATAAATGAATATTTAAAGAACTCAAGCTTCAAAAAAAAAAAAAAAAACAAAAAAACAACAACCCTAACCCCACTGCACTAAAAAATAAATATACACACACAAATATCTTTCTTTCAAGGGTTTGATGTCATGTTGGTAAGTTTGCACTCCTGCACTGAACAGCACACATATAATGAATGCTCATCAGAGCAGTATGACATTAAGCCCATGCCGGCGTGTAAAGGGCAGGGTGGTGGTTGTTTGTCACGTCCTCCATGTTGCTCATCAACTCATTGGGTGCCAAGTGTGGGTCACACAGGAGGCCTACCCCTGGCCTCTTGTGTAACCCACTTCTGGGCTACGTTTGGCACCTTGTTACAGGGTCACTTTAAACACACACATGGGGTACCTCTACTTTTAACTATTTTTACCAATGCCCTGGGACAAGGCTAAGGCTGTAGTGGGGGAATACTCGACCTTAAGGCAGACCTCTACTCTTAGAGATGAACGTACACCATGCACACTGCACTGCAACTGTTCTCCAGTTAACTCTCAGTTCCCCGTGACAATGTACACCTTCTCCATAACTTGCATTTTGGAGGGACACACTGAGCCAATATCCACATTCACTTGTCTATTGTTTTCCACTACAATCCCCAGTAGCGGAGTTGACCCCGCTGTGCACTCTGTGCGGGCTCCACATGTGCAATTAACTTTTCAACCTTCCATACCTCTGTACAGAATAGGGAACTTCTGTGGTGCGAATCTGTTCCCATTGGTATGGGAGAACGACTGCTGGCGACAATATCTCCCTCAATACTAGAGGGCGTGCCACCTACAGTGCCTTGCAAAAGTATTCACCGCCTTGGCATTTTTCGGGTTTTGTTGCCTCACAACCTGGAATTAACATGGATTGTTTGAGGATTTGCATCATTTAATTTATAGAACATGCCCACAACTTGGAAAAGGTTTTTTTTATTTATTGTGAAGCAAACAACAAATAGGACAAAGTAACAGAAAAGTCAATGTGCATAACTATTCACCCCCCTAAAGTCAATACATTGTAGAGCCACCTTTTGCGACTATCACAGCTCCAAGTCGCTTTGGATAAGTCTCTATGAGCTTGCCACATCTTACCACTGGGATTTTTGCCCATTCCTTCTTGCAAAACTGCTCCAGCTCCTTCAGGTTGGATGGTTTGCGCTTGTGAACAGCAATCTTTAAGTCTGACCACAGATTTTCTATTAGATTGAGGTCTGGGCTTTGACTAGGCCATTCCAACACATTTACATGTTTCTCCTTAAACCGCTCAAGTGTTGCTTTAGCAGTGTGTTTGGGGTCATTGTCCTGCTGGAAGGTGAACCTCCGTCCTAGCCTCAAATCACACACAGAGTGGTACAGGTTTTGCTCAAGAATTTCCCTGTATTTAGCACCATCCATCTTTCCCTCAACTCTAACCAGTTTCCCAGTCCCGACTGCTGAAAAACATCCCCACAGCATGATGCTGCGACCACCATGTTTCACTGTGGGGATGGTGTTCTTTGGATGATGTTGGGTTTGCGCCAGACATAGCGTTTTCTGATGGCCAAAAAGTTACATTTTAGTTTAGACCAGAGCACCTTCCTCCATATATTTTGGGAGTCTCCCACATGCCTTTTCGCAAACTCAAAACGTGCCATTTTGTTTTTCTGCTGTGAAACTCTGCAGCTCCTCCAGGGTTTCCTTAGGTCTCTGTGCTGCCTCTCTGATTAATGTCCTCCTTGCCCGGTCTGTGAGTTTTGGTGTGTGGCCGTCTCTTGGCAGGTTTGCTGTTGTGCCAGGTTCTTTCCATTTGGTTATGATAAATTTGATGGTGCTCTTAGGGATCATCAAAGATTTGGAAATTTTTTTTATAACCTAACCATGACTTGTACTTCTCAACAACATTGTCCCTTACTTGTTTGGAGAGTTCCTTGGTCTTTATGGCAGTGTTTGGTTAGTGGTGCTTCTTGCTTAGGTGTTGCAGCCTCTGGGGCCTTCCAAAAAGGTGTGTATATGTAATGACAGATCATGTGACACTTAGATTGCACACAGGTGGACATCATTTCACTAATTATGTGTGACTTCTAAAGGTAATTGGTTGCACCAGAGCTTTTTATGGGCTTTATAAACAAAGGGGATGAATACATACGCACATGCCAATTATCAGTTTTTTTATTTCTGAAAAATTGTTTTATGTATATATTTGTCTAATTTTACTTCACCAACTTAGACTATTGTGTTCTGATCCATCACATATAATTCAGATTAAAAAAAACATTGAACTAAAGACTGTAATGTAACAAAATAGGTAAAAAGCCAAGGGGGTGAATACTTTTGCAAAGCACTGTATAACACGTACACACAATTGATAGGCTGCTTGTTACATTTCCGTTACTCTAGGCAATCACTTGTGTCTTCACATTACTCCATTCTACACCAATGTCTTCATACCCCAACGTTTAAGATCCACTGGTTGTCTATGTGTGTCGGTTACTTGCGATACACCTCTTTAATAACGTCAAACAAGGCTTGGACAACTCTTCAATACTTTACTTAAGAAAAGTGCAAAAATAGACATTTCACAGTCCAACAGGCAAGACATGATACTTTAGTAGTTACCTATATATGGCTACGGGCTTTTGTGCTGCCCTGGCATACCTGCAAAAATGTAGTCCAGTAATTACAGTCCTTCAGAGGCATTCCCCAGTACTGGTGTCTTCAGGGCGAACCCCAAGTTAAAAGTCTCTAAAAGCAGGCCATGACCAGCAACATTCTCCTACTCTTACGGGTCTCTTCATCCGTCTCCATCCCTTACAGGCCTCACAGCCCACAGCTGCGCCGGCACTCTCTTTTCTCCAAGTGTTTCTCTGGGAATCTCTCTCTCTCTTACTGGACTGCTGCCTCAAATTACATCATACAGGGCAGTTGGGCCAGACCCAGAGCAAAACCACCAAGGAAGCAGAACAAGAATTAACCCCCACCTTCCTGGCCGGAACAGTACCACTAACTAACTAGTTCAACCTGCCCACAGGCGTGTTAGTCATCCCTGGGGGTGTATTCATGAGAGTCTGGAGGGAGTGGATTGAATTACACTGGTTGTCATTTAACCCTGAAGATTGGTGGCCTCTAATGACTGAAAGGAATTACTGCAGGGACAGCATAAGATTGAAGGTAAGATTTGCACCAAAAGCTGCATTTTTCCTGGCCTTTTTTTTCTGGAGTTCTACTTTAACCCTCTAGGCTTGACACTGATCCAAATCTTATAAAAGCAAAGTATTTCTGTTATTTACTTGGCATACTGCATCTCCGTTTCAGACTTTTGTGAATGGAATGTTTCCATTCACTTCCTGTACTGAGATATAATTTATAAGGAAGCAGCGTGGTAGCAAGGTACTGCCATGTTGGTCGGTGGGAGTAGGCTGTTCTATTGATAAGAATGATACATTGCTGCTTCCAGCAGATCCCAGGCCAATAAGGTGAAAGCAATGTTCTCTTCCTGCATGCTGCAAACTCCTAGGGAGAAGCTTCCTCTTCTCACTCTACCTCTGGCTGACCCTTTACCTACTCCCCCTGCAGTGTATGGAGCAGTATCAGAAACACTTCATTTTTAGTTACTTTTTGCCAATGTCAGTTGAAAGGCTGAAAGCTGAACTCCAGGAAAACAGCCAATTACAGTGATAAGCCTATTGCATTAGGGTGTGCACCCCAAAGCTCAAACACACAGAAGCAGTTTGTGAATGAACACAGTAAATGAGAGTGTTCATTTAGAAAAGGAAGGGGCCAGTAAATTACATATTTACTAGCCCTTTCCACCGCTCTTTATCCTGAAACATCCCCTGCAGCAGCCGAGAGGAGAGAAGAGGAGGGAAAACAGCACTGGGGGGGCAATACGGGGGAAGTTTGGGTGGTAGGGGGAGTTGGCACTGCACAGAGTGATTAGGGTGTGCCCAGGCACACTTTGCACACCCCCCTGCGCACACCTGTGCCCCTGTGCACAGTCCTGTGTGGCAGGATGGGACACTTTATTGTTATTATTATTACTATTCAGGATCTATATAGCGCCAACAGTTTACACAGCGCTTTACAATATAAAAGATAGACAATACAGTTATAATACTATAAAATATAAGAGGATTAAGGGGGCCCTGCTCAGAAGAGCTTACAATCTAATAGGGTGGGGCAGGTGGTACAAAAGTTTGTAACTGTGGGGAATGAGCTGTTGGAAGTGGTAGGAGATTAGTTGGAGGCTTTCCTGAAGAGATGAGTTTTCAGGGATTGCCTGTAGGTAGCAAGAGTAGGGGATAGCCGGACAGATGGAGGTAGCGAGTTCCAGAGGATGGGAGAGGCTCTGGAGAAATCCTGGAGACGAGCATGAGAGGAGGAGATGAGAGAGCTTGAGAGTAGGAGGTCTTGAGAAGAGCGGAGAGGACGATTTGGGTGATATTTGGAGACAAGATTGGTGATGTAGCTCGGGGCAGAGTTGTGAATGGCTTTGTATGTTGTGGTTAGTATTTTGAATTTACTTGACTTGATTTTTCTGTTTCAGCTCAGCAACTCTTGGGCTGCATTCACACTTCAGCATTTTAAATCTCGGGCAGATTTGCTGCGATTCTGCCCGCGCTTTGAAAGCGCCGATGTGTGAATGACAAATCGCGGAACTCGCATTTGAGATGCCATTCATTTGAGTGTCATCTAAAATCGTGGTGCGGGACTGCCGCGATTGTCGTGCAATAAATCGCGCTGCAATCATGGCAACCTGTCACGTACCTGGTTTGTGAGCCTGACGTGTAGAGGAGGGCCTCTAGTTCCACACAGGCTTGTGGGTTACTGAAGGTGAGACAGCAGCCACAGAAGTACGGTGGCGTTAGAGTGCCTGAGATCAGTCCTGTAGTCTGTGTGGCTGGTTTTCCGTGGATGGATGTGCAGTAGGCAGGCAGGTGGGGATTAGGCAGACCAGGGCCGTGGCAGGCTGGGATTGCAGCTAGAGCAGGATCCAGATGCGAATTGCAGAGCAGAGCCGTGACAGGCTGGATGAGCAGGTGCAGGATCAGGCAAGCCAAGTCGGTAATGTTCAGGCAGATAAACAGAGCAGCAGGCAGAAGAGGAGTCCAAAACAAGCCGGGGTCGGGGTATCAAGCAGACAGCGTTAGTGAGAACAAGCCGGATCAAGATCAGAGGTCAGCACAGGTAATAGGTCAGAACACACAGAAGCTGCAGACCAAACATCAATGAGTCTATGCAGAAGCTCAGTTTAAATAGCCCGCCTGACGATGCGCTAGTGCGCATGTGCATACGTTAATGAGCCAATGCGCTAGTGCACATGCGCGTACGCCAAGAACCTCTAAGTGTACTGCAAACCTGTCTTTCCTGAAACAACCGCATCGTGGGAAGCATGTCGCCCAGAAAAAGTTCAGGAGCTGACTGAACTGATTGCAGCGCGATTTTAGATGTCATTCAAATGAATGGCATCTCAAATGGGAGTCCCGCGATTTGAAAGCGCCGATGTGTAAATGATTAATCGCGGGACTCCCATTTGAGATGCCATTCATTTGAATGACATCTAAAATGGCGCTGCAATCGGTTCAGTAGCTCCTGAACTATTTGCGGGCGACATACTTCCCGCGATGTGGGTTGCCGCGATTGCAACGCGTTTTATCGCATGACAATCGTGGCAGTCCCGCATTGCGATTTTGGCTCAGTGTGTCCCTCCAAAATGCAAGTTCAGTTCAGGAGCTACTTGTGGGCAACATGCTTCTTGGCATCTCAAATGGGAGTCCCGTGATTTGGGTTGCCGCGATTGCTACTTTTGGGCGACATGCTTCCCGCGATATGGGTTGCCGCGATTGCAGCGCGATTTATCACGCGACAATCGCGGCAGACCCGCGCCACGATTTTAGATGTCATTCAAATAAATGTCATCTCAAAACGCTGAACTGTGAATGCAGCTTTACAGTTTTATCCTGTGACTGGTCAGAGAAAGGAGAAGCAGCAGCAGACTGATGAGCTCTTTTGTCTTCTATTTTGCTCTCTCTACTTCTATCAACATGCTCCTTGCACTGCAGCATCCCCGACTGGCTCCTTGTGTTGCTTTTCCCTACCCCAGTCTGATCTCTGCTGTACAGGGGCTTCATAAGACTGATACCAGGTAAGACTCTGGTACTTACAATGTTCATATTTAAAACAAAAAAAATTAATAATAATTGAATTAATACAGATCCAAACAGTGCAGTACCAGAACCAATTATTAAATGATTAAAACATGGAATCCCGTAATCCCAAAACCAATACATGTGGTAATTAAATACATATAACAATAAAAAATATTTTGCATGAATTCATCAGCAGTCCATAAAATCTGTGCATAAATGAATAAGAGAATAAAAACTTCCACCAATTCATAAGTGTGAATGCGTAAATAAATAAAGCTTCCACCAGGTCATCCAAAGATTTTCTTATGAAGAAACCATCTTCAGACTGTGGGCATCACCGTACAACTACCAACAGTATGCACTCACCAGAACATGCGCTGCACTATCATGAGCAGCATAGAATGCTTTATATAACTGTAGCACTAACTCTCGGTGGAGCTGCTGGTTTAAGCGGGTCTGTTACCTTCACTTTGCTTCCCTCTGTTTCACCAGCACCGGGTCTAGGGGTTCTGTTGATTTTACTGCTGGACGACACACGCACCAACACTGGAGTACGTTTTCAATGCTTTATTGAACAGTCAAACTTTAGGAAGTAGCAGGAAAGAGATGGAAAAGAAAACTTTCAGGAGAAACTCAAATATCTTCTTACAAGATCTTAGCGACAAATGTCCCGGTAGAATTCAGATAATTATGTGGAATGCGTTCCCCTCATGGGACGCACTCTTTGATCGTCTGGATAGGCCTCTCTCACCGGTCTAGCAGCCAGTACGCAGCACGAATCTAAAGTCTCTGCCACAGACTTATTTGGGGGGGTAAATCTGCACGATCCTCTGCCACAGGATGTATCAGATCTTCTGCAGTGAACAGTCAGTCACAGTGCCTGAACCTTTAAGCTGAACCGGCGACACTATGCTGTATAATTATTTCTTTTGGATACGTCCTACAACCGAGTCACCAGGCCCCTCTATAGACCAGATCACCGCGTGATCTCTCCAAGACAGGTCCTCCCCTGGGATCTCCTCGGCTGTCCAGCTTCGTCACACAGGACCGACAGCTCAGGACCATTCCTCGGCCGCGGTGGTAGGCCCCAGACAAGTCTCTGGACCCACCCCTGCGCTGTAGTATCGCGGGCCTCCCGATCAGAGGACCATGAGGTAGCTCCTTAACGCATACCTGTCGGCTAGGAGGGCCAGCAGGTGGCTGCAAAACGACCTTAGAACATGGCGTCTGTCCCATAAATACCCCCTTCCCAGAATGCAACTCTGAGGACCACCTCCACCGAGCTTGTCTCCGAGACAGAGGAGCATCTATACACTTCGACACGTTGCCCTTCCAACACTGACTAATGGTAACAGCGACACCCACTGGTCAGCACGGAAGCACACACAACGTCAGCCAAGCTGGAACAGAGGCGACCTTTTAACCTTCCTAACACACAATTTACTAAATTTACCTAACTATGGTAGATTGTAACTCTACCAGCGCTACATAACAATATGGACAGACTCTCCCTTCCACAAAACAGTTTGTTGTATAGGGGAAAGCTCACAAACTGAAGCCAGATGAAGGAATCATAGTGTAGTAGAGCTGCATGATTAATTGTTAAAAAAAATTGTGATTCAACCCCCCTCACGTTTTTAATCCGGTTTTCCACAATATTATGTAACAAGTACAGAGCCGTTGTCAAAAAAAAAAAAAAAAAGCCAGCAAAGTTTATCAATAACATTGCTCAGTGCTTTGCTAAAAAGAAACTTTGTATAATTTGGTTCTTTTAGATCAAAGGAATGAACTTCGGTGTGTAAATGAGAGCAGTTTAACCACTTAAAGACTAATGCCCCGTACACACAAGCAGATTTTCCGTTGGAAAAAACTTGCCTGGTTTTTCCGATGGAATTCTGCTCAAGCTTGCCTTGCATACACACGGTCACACAAAAGTTCTCTGAACTTTCGACCATCAACAACGCGGTGACGTACAACACTACGAAAATGAAGTTCAATGCTTCCAAGCATGCGTTGAATTGTTCCTGAGCATGCGTAGGAATTTTGCGTGTCGGAATTTGTACAGACGATCGCATTTTCGGATAGGAACTTTCCGACCGAAAAATAGAGAACCTGCTCTCAATCTTTTGCTGGCTGGAATTCCGCCAGCAAAAGACTGATGGAGCATACACACAGTCGCATTTTCCGACAAAAAACTCTCATTGGAGTTTTGCTGGCGGAATTTCCGATCGTGTGTATGCGGCATAAGCCTTTTTCTGACACTTGTTGCTTACAAGTTAAAATCAGTACTTAGAACCCCCAAACATTATATATATATTTTTTTAAGCAGAGACCATAGAGCATAAAATGGTGGTCGTTGCAATATTTTACGTCACACTTTATTTGCACAGTGGTCCTTCAAATGCAATTTTTAGGGGAAAATACACTTCAATTAATTAAAAAGAACTAAATAGTAAAGTTATCCCAAATTTTTTGTAGAATGTGAAAGATGATGTTACGCGGTGAATATGTCGAGAATTTGAGCTGGGGTATCAGAGTAAAGGGGGCTGAATATAAATGCACGCAATACTTTTTAGATATTTATTTGTAAAAAATTCTGAAAACCATTTATCATTTTCCTTCCGCTATACAATTATGAGCCACTTTGTGTTGGTCTATCACATAAAATCCCAATTAAATACATTTCCGTTTTTGGTTGTAGCATTCCAAAATGTGGAAAATTTCAGGGGGTATGAATACTTTTTCAAGACACTGTACATACTCAGGCCCATTGATTTAAAAAAGTTGCCAGGTATGTAAACTATGGAGCAGACACTTATGTGAAAAGGCTCTGATGGATCCATTGGCTACATACTGGTTGTGGGGTTGTGACACATGAAAATGTTGAGTTCTATTGACCCACAACTAGTATGTGACACATGATTTGAAAATAGCAGCTTCTGTCGCAGCCTTCTCACTCACTTTTTTTGTTTTTTCAAAGCATTATATTTTCAAGAAATAAAACTGAGATGACCACTAGATGGCGCAGTGCTATCTGACTGTTGTCCCAGCTGTGTGTTCAGATTGCTGAAATTACACAGAAGATGGGATAGGCTTCTTAATAATGCTCTGCAATCAAGTTTGCAGTCTGAATTTTATTGGGTTCATTTATTTAATTTAACTCTATATAACACTATTACTTTGCTTTAATGCTAGCATTAAACACCACAATCTCATACATATGTATGGTGTAGTTAAGCATACAGTAAGAGTGATATATATGCTTTATATATGGATCTTTACATCTGATTTAAACTGCCTCTATACCCAAGAACAAAATTGTAATATATTGCAGGTCACCTTAGGACCAGCTCATCGTTTTGTGCAAAAACATCAAATTAATATGTATAATGTTCGTAATATATGTGTGTAATGTCAGTTTCCATTTGTTGCCTTTTCGCCGGAAGACCTCTGCACTGTGTACACAGTCTATGAAGATAATTGTGTGACCGTCTGAACGAATGGATGTTCAACTGAGGAAATCTCCTATTTGATAAGCCGTCCTAACAACCAGTGACTCATGCATGTCCAGAACTATCAGCTGGGAATAGTGTGCAAAAAAATGAAAATAAAAAGGCATGGGGCTCCCCCTCCCCCTCATAGCAAGCATTTTGGGCTTGATATCGATTTTAAGGGGGAACCCCACAAAAACACAAGAGAAAAAAGTGTGGGGTCAACCTCAAAATCCATATCAGACAATTATCTGAGCATGCATCCCCCATGTCAATGAGTGCTCCCAAAAGCGCTCCAGATCCATGTCAGTCACTATGAAAAAAACGATGGGTATGGTATCTAGAGGCCCTCTTATTGTTAAGGAGGCTTTCCATATTCCTGTAAGTCCCCTACCCCACAAAAACCCACAAACACCTGGACAGGGTTGTTGGGAAGGTACTTTGCCAGGAGGATTGCCACTGGCAAGGTTCTCCCCATGTTGAGGACATGTGGTATATTCCCACTCCCCCCCCCCTCATTTCTGGCCAGCCAGGCTACATCATCAGGTAAGGGCCTGGTATGGATTTTGGGGGCTCCCACTTTCTTTTCTTGTAATTTGTGTGGGGTTCCTCAAAATTCCATACCAGACCCGAAGGGTGTATGTGCCGTTGGTGTGGGTATGTGTGCGGCAATGGTGCATATCTGATACAAGTACTTATCGGTATAGTGTGTGAGGAAAAGAAGGAGCCGGGTGCAACAGCGCTATGGGCTGGATCTGAAGTGCCCACAGCGCTGCCCATTCCTGCCATCCATGCTCCATCCATGGTTCATCCCTGGCTCATCCACACTTCATCCATGCCCAGCCATGCTCATCCGTGCTCATCCATGCCCAGCCATGCTCATCCATGCCTAGCCATGCTCATCCATGCTCATCCATGCCCAGCCATGCTCATCCATGACCAGGCCATGCCCAGTCATGCCCAGCCATGCTCATCCATGCCCAGCCATGCTCATCCATGCTCATTCATTCCCAGCCATGCTCATCCATGCCCAGCCATGCTCATCCATGCTCATCCATTTCCAGCAATGCCTAGCCATGCTCATCCATTCCCAGCAATGCCCAGCCATGCTCATCCATTCCCAGCCATGCTCATCCATGCTCATCCATGTTCATCCATGTTCATTCATTCCCAGCCATGCTCATCCATGCCCAGCCATGCTCATCCATGCTCATCCATTCCCAGCAATGCCTAGCCATGCTCATCCATTCCCAGCAATGCCCAGCCATGCTCATCCATTCCCAGCCATGCTCATCCATGCTCATCCATGTTCATCCATGTTCATCTATGCCCAGCCATGCTCATCCATGCTCATCCAAGCCATGCTCATCCATGCCCAGCCATGCTCAGCCATGCTCATTCTTGCCCAGTCATGGTCATCCATGCCCAGCCATGCTCACCCATGCTCATCCATGCCCATCCATGCACAGCCATGCCAAGCCATGCTCATCCATGCCTATCCTTGCTCATCCATGCTCACCCATGCCCAGCCATGCCCATCCATGCTCATTCATGCCCAGCCATGCCCATCCATGTTCATCAATGCCCAGCCATGCTCATCCATGGTTCATCCATCACCATACATGCTCATCTATGCTCATCCATGCCCAGCCATGCTCATCCATGCCACATCAGTGCTCATCCTTGCCACATCCATGCCACATCAGTGCTCATCAGTGCTCATCCATGCCACATCCATGCCACATCCGTGCCACATCCATGCAACATCAGTGATCATCCGTGCCACATGTAGCGCAGTGTACGGAGGTCAGTAGTATGTAAAGCAGTGTACAGAGCTCATTAGGATGTAGGGCAGTGTACATAGATCAGTAGTATGTAGGGCAGTGTACAGAGGTCAGTAGTATGTAGAGCAGTGTACCAGAGGTCAGTAGTGTGTGGAGCAGTGTTCAGAGGTCAGTAGTATGTAGGGCAGTGTACCAGAGGCCAGTAGTATGTAGAGCAGTGTACAGAGGTCAGTAGTGTGTGGAGCAGTGTACAGAGGTCAGTAGGATGTAGGGCAATGTAAATAGGTCAGTAGGATGTAGGGCAGTGTACATACCCTGTTTCCCCGAAAATAAGACCTAGCCTGAAAATAAGACCTGCAAGGACTTTAACTAGGGCTTATTTGGGGGGTAGGGCTTATATTGCAGCCATCCCTGACAATCACGCTAGGTCTTATTTTCAGGGAAACAGGGTAGGTCAGTAGTGTGTAGGGCAGTGCACAGAGGTCAGTAGTATGTAGGGCAGTGCACAGAGGTCAGTAGTATGTAGGGCAGTGTACAGAGGTCAGTAGGATGTAGGACAGTGTACAGAGGTCAGTAGGATGTAGGACAGTGTACAGAGGTCAGTAGGATGTAGGACAGTGTACAGTGGTCAGTAGGATGGTGTACAGAGGTCAGAGGATAGAGGGTAAGTAGGGCAGAGGACAGGGGGCAACAGGATAATGTACAGGGGTCAGTGGAATGAAGAGCAGTGTACAGAGATCATTAGAATTTTGGACAGGGGGATCAGAACGGTACACACTGGGGGGGGGGGTTGGAAGGGCACAAACCAGGGGGCTGGGAGGGCACACACCAGGGGGCTGGGAGGGCAGAAGGACACACCAGGGGAGGGTCAGGAGGGCATACACTGGGGGGATCGGGAGGGCACACACCAGGTGGCTGGGAGGGCAGTAGGACACATCAGGGGCGAGTCAGGAGGGCATACACTGGGGTGATCGGGAGGGCACACACCAGGGGGCTGGAAGGGCACCCACCAGGGGGCTGGGAGCGCATACATTGGGGGGATCGAGGGGGGCACACACCAGGGGGCTGGGGGGGCACACATTAGGGGGCTGGGGGGGCACACATCAGGGGGCTGGAAGAGCACACATCAGGGGGTTGGAAGGGCACACACCAGGGGGGATCAGGAGGGCACACACCAGGGGCCTGGGAGGGCATACACTAGGGGGATCGGGAGGTTACACACCAGGAAGCTGGGAGGGCACACACCAGGGGGCAGGGAAGGGCATACACTGAAGGGATTTTCAAAAACTTGTGGAAAAAAATGACATGTTCAAAAGACTCGTTATGCCTCAGAGATTATACCTTGGGGTGTTTGCTTTACACAATGGGATAATTTTTTGGGCATTTTCCATTGTCCTGGTGCTCCAGGGCCTTCAAAATTGTAAGAGGTAGTCAAGAAATTAAATGTGTAATTTATGTCCCTAGAACACCTGATGGTGCTCCTTACATGTTGGGCCTCTGTATGTGGCCAGGCTGTGAAAAAGTCTCACATATGTGGTATCGCCATACTCAGGAGTAGTAGTAGAATGTATTTTAGGGTGTAATTTGTAGTATGCATATGTTGTGTGTGAGAAATAATAAAAAAAGAAAAAAAATTATTTTGCAAAGAAATGTGGGAAAAAAATACAACTTTAACCACTTGCCGACCGCCTCACGACGATATACGTCGGCAGAATGGACGGGCAGGCAGAATCATGTACCTGTACGTGATCTGCCTCCCGCGGGTGGGGGGTCCTATCGGACCCCCCCCGGTGCCCTAGGCGGTCGGCATATCTCTCCCGGCGATCGGAGGTGAGGGGGAGGCCATCCATTTGTGGCCCCCCCCTCGCAATCGCTCCTGGCCAATGAGATCATTCCTCTGCTGCTGTATGGTAAACAGATTATGTCATCTCTCCTCGGCTCGGTATTTTCCATTCCGGTGCCGAGGAGAGAAGACATCAATGTGAGTGCACAACACACACACACAGTAGAACATGCCAGGCATACATTAACCCCCCTGATTCCCCCCCCGATCACCCCTTAATCACCACTCCCCCCCCCCCCCCCCCCGTCACACTGACACCAAGCAATTTTTTTTTTTGTTTTTTTTCTGATTACTGCATTGGTGTCAGTTTGTGACAGTTAGTGTGGTTGGGCAGTTAGTGGTAGCCCCCTTTAGGTCTAGGGTACCCCCCTAACCCCCCAATAAAGTTTTAACCCCTTGATTACCCCCCGTCGCCAGTGTCACTAAGCGATCATTTTTCTGATCGCTGTATTAGTGTCACTGGTGACGCTAGTTAGGAAGGTAAATATATAGGTTCGCCGTCAGCGTTTTATAGCGTCAGGGACCCCCATATACTACCTAATAAAGGTTTTAACCCCTTGATTGCCCCCTAGTTAACCCTTTCACCAGTGATCACCGTATAACTGTTACGGGTGATGCTGGTTAGTTAGTTTATTTTTTATAGTGTCAGGGCACCCGCCGTTTATTACCGAATAAAGGTTTAGCCCCCTGATCGCCCGGCGGTGATATGCGTCGCCCCAGGCAGCGTCAGGTTAGCGCCAGTACCGCTAACACCCACGCACGCAGCATACACCTCCCTTAGTGGTATAATATCTGAACGGATCAATATCTGATCCGATCAGATCTATACTAGTGTCCCCAGCAGTTTAGGGTTCCCAAAAACGCAGTGTTAGCGGGATCAGCCCAGATACCTGCTAGCACCTGCATTTTGCCCCTCCGCCCGGCCCAGCCCAGCCCACCCAAGTGGAGTATCGATCGATCACTGTCACTTACAAAACACTAAACGCATAACTGCAGCGTTCGCAGAGTCAGGCCTGATCCCTGCGATCGCTAACAGTTTTTTTGGTAGCGTTTTGGTAAACTGGCAAGCACCAGCGGCCTAGTACACCACGGTCATAGTCAAACCAGCACTGCAGTAACACTTGGTGACGTGGCGAGTCCCATAAGTGCAGTTCAAGCTGGTGAGGTGGCAAGCACAAGTAGTGTCCCGCTGCCACCAAGAAGAAGACAAACAGGCCCGTCGTGCCCATAATGCCCTTCCTGCTGCATTCGCCAATCCTAATTGGGAACCCACCGCTTCTGCAGCACCCGTACTTCCCCATTCATATCCCCAACCAAATGCAGTCGGCTGCATGTGAGGCATTTTCTTTATGTCCTCCCGAGTACCCCTACCCAACGAACCCCCCCAAAAAAGATGTCGTGTCTGCAGCAAGCACGGATATAGGCGTGACACCCGCTATTATTGTCCCTCCTGTCCTGACAATCCTGGTCTTTGCATTGGTGAATGTTTTGAACGCCACCATACACTAGTTGAGTATTAGCGTAGGGTACAGCATTGCACAGACTAGGCACACTTTCACAGGGTCTCCCAAGATGCCATCGCATTTTGAGAGACCCGAACCTGGAACCGGTTACAGTTATAAAAGTTACAGTTACAAAAAAAGTGTAAAAAAAAACACAAAAAAATATGTAAAATAAAAAAAAAAGTTGTCGTTTCATTGTTCTCTCTCTCTCTATTCTCTCTCTATTGTTCTGCTCTTTTTTACTGTATTCTATTCTGCAATGTTTTATTGTTATTATGTTTTATCATGTTTGCTTTTCAGGTATGCAATTTTTTATACTTTACCGTTTACTGTGTTTTATTGTTAACCATTTTTTTGTCTTCAGGTACGCAATTAACGACTTTGAGTGATTATACCAGAATGATGCCTGCAGGTTTAGGTATCATCTTGGTATCATTCTTTTCAGCCGGCGGTCGGCTTTCATGTAAAAGCAATCCTAGCAGCTAATTAGTCTCTAGACTGCTTTTACAAGCAGTGGGAGGGAATGCCCCCCCCCACCGTCTTCCGTGTTTATCTCTGGCTCTCCTGTCTCTACAGGGAACCTGAGAATGCAGCCGGTGATTCAGCCAGCTGACCATAGAGCTGATCAGAGACCAGAGTGGCTCCAAACATCTCTATGGCCTAAGAAACCAGAAGCTACGAGCATTTCATGACTTAGATTTACATTTTATCACACCGATCTTGGTGTGGTCAGATGCTTTGAGGGCAGAGGAGAGATCTAGAGTCTAATAGACCCCAATTTTTTCAAAAAAGAGTACCTGTCACTATTGCTATCATAGGGGATATTTACATTCCCTGAGATAACAATAAAAATGATTAAAAAAAAAAAAAATGAAAGGAACAGTTTAAAAATAAGATAAAAAAGCAAAAAAAAATAAAGAAAAAAAAAAAAAGCACCCCTGCCCCCCCCCCCCCCTGCTCTCGCGCTAAGGCGAACGCAAGCGTCGGTCTGGCGTCAAATGTAAACAGCAATTGCACCATGCATGTGAGATATCACCGTGAAGGTCAGATCGAGGGCAGTAATTTTAGCAGTAGACCTCCTCTGTAAATCTAAAGTGGTAACCTGTAAAGGCTTTTAAAGGCTTTTAAAAATGTATTTATTTTGTTGCCACTGCACGTTTGTGCACAATTTTAAAGCATGTCATGTTTGGTATCCATGTACTTGGCCTAAAATCATCTTTTTTATTTCGTCAAACATTTGGGCAATACAGTGTGTTTTAGTGCATTAAAATTTTAAAAAGTGTGTTTTTTCTCCAAAAAATGCGTTTGAAAAATCGCTGCGCAAATACTATGTGAAAAAAAAAACGAAACACCCACCATTTTAATCTGTAGGGCATTTGCTTTAAAAAAATATATAATGTTTGGGGGTTCAAAGTAATTTTCTTGCAAAAAAAAAAGAATTTTTTCATGTAAACAAAAAGTGTCAGAAAGGGCTTTGTCTTCAAGTGGTTAGAAGAGTGGATGATGTGTGACATAAGCTTCTAAATGTTGTGCATAAAATGCCAGGACAGTTCAAACCCCCCCAAATGACCCCATTTTGGAAAGTAGACACCCCAAGCTATTTACTGAGAGGCATGTCAAGTCTATGGAATATTTTACATTGTGACACAAGTTGCGGGAAAAAGACAATTTTTTTTTTTTTTGCACAAAGTTGTCACTAAATGATATATTGCTCAAACATGCCATGGGAATATGTGAAATTACACCCCAAAATACATTCTGTTGCTTCTCCTGAGTACGGGGATACCACATGTGTGAGACTTTTTGGGAGCCTAGCCGCGTACGGGACCCCGAAAACCAAGCACCGCCTTCAGGCTTTCTAAGGGCATAAATTTTTGATTTCACTCTTCACTGCCTATCACAGTTTCGGAGGCCATGGAATGCCCAGGTGACACAACCCCCCCCCCCCCCCCCAAATCACCCTATTTTGGAAAGTAGACACCCCAAGCTATTTGCTGAGAGGTATAGTGAGTATTTTGCAGACCTCACTTTTTGTCACAAAGTTTTCCCGCAACTTGTGTCAAAATATAAAATATTCCATGGATTCAACATGCCTCTCAGCAAATAGCTTGGGGTGTCTACTTTCCAAAATGGGGTCATTTGGGGGGTTTTGTGCCATCTGGGCATTTTACGGCCTTCAAAACTGTGATAGGTAGTGAGGAGTGAAATCAAGAATTTACACCCTTAGAAATCCTGAAGGTGGTGATTGGTTTTCGGGGCCCCGTACATGGCTAGGCTCCCAAAAAGTCCCACACATGTGGTATCCCCGTACTCAGGAGAAGCAGCCGGATGTATTTTGGGGTGCAATTCCACATATGCCCATGGCCTGTGTGAGCAATATATCATTTAGTGACAACTTTTTGTAATTTTTTTTTTTTTGTCATTATTCAATCACTTGGGACAAAAAAATGAATATTCAATGGGCTCATCATGCCTCTCAGCAATTTCCTTGGGGTGTCTACTTTGCAAAATGGGGTCATTTGGGGGGGTTTGTACTGCCCTGCCATTTTAGCACCTCAAGAAACGACATAGGCAGTGATAAACTAAAAGCTGTGTAAATTCCAGAAAATGTACCCTAGTTTGTAGACGCTATAACTTTTGCGCAAACCAATAAATATACGCTTATTGACATTTTTTTCACCAAAGACATGTGGCCGAATACATTTTGGCCTAAATGTATGACTAAAATTGAGTTTATTGGATTTTTTTTATAACAAAAAGTAGAAAATATAATTTTTTCAAAATTTTCGGTCTTTTTCCGTTTATAGCGCAAAAAATAAAAACCGCAGAGGTGATCAAATACCATCAAAAGAAAGCTCTATTTATGGGAAGAAAAGGACACAAATTTAGTTTGGGTACAGCATTGCATGACCACACAATTAGCAGTTAAAGCGACGCAGTGCCAAATTGTAAAAAGTGCTCTGGTCAGGAAGGGGGTAAATCCTTCCGGGGCTGAAGTGGTTAAAAAAACACACCATACTAAATATCTTGGAATATCTACTTTCCAAAAAGGGTATTTGGGGGGTATTTGTACTTTCCTGGCTTGTTAGTGTCTCAAGAAATGAGATAGGCCGTCAGTACATCAGGTGTGATCAATTTTCAGAGACTGGCACCATAGTTTGTAGACTCTATAACTTTCACAAAGACCAAATAATATACACTTATTTTGGTTATTTTTACCAAAGATATGTAGCAGTATACATTTTGGACAAAATTTATGAAGAAAAATTACTACTTTGCTAAATTTTATAACCGAAACAAAGAAAAATGCATTCTTTACAAAATTTCCAGTCCTTTTTCATTTATAGTGCAAAAAATTTAAAACCCAGTGGTAAATACCACCAAAAGAAAGCTCTATTTGTGTGGAAAAAAAGGGACAAAAATATCATATGAGTACACTGTTGCATAACTGAGTAATTGTAATTTAAAGTGTGAGAGTACTGAAAGTGGTTAAATGTTGTGCAGCAAACTTTAAACAAGTTTCAACATGCTTTTTCTTCAGCAATGGAGTCTTGCATGGTGAGCTTGCATACAGGCCATGGCGGTTGAGTGCATTACTTATTGTTTTCTTTGAAACAATTGTACCAGCTAGTTCTAGGTCTTTCTAAAGCTATCCACAAGTGGTCTTTGGCTCTTGGACAACTCTTCTGATAATTCCTTTCACTCCTCTGTCAGAAATATTGCAAGAAGCACCTGGTCATGGCCAGTTTATGGTATTATGATGCTCTTTTCACTTACAGATTATAGCCCCAACAGTGCTCACTGGAGCATTCAAAAGTTTAGAAGTCCTTTTATAACCAATGTCACCAGTATGTTTTGCAACAATAAGGTTGCAAAGGTCTTGAGAGAGCTCTTTGCTTTTACCCATCATAAGACGTTTCTTGTGTCACACCTTGGTAATGAGACACCTTTTTATAGGCCATCAGTTGAGACTGAACCAGCTGATATTAATTTGCACTGACAAGGGGCAGGATAGATTGATGATGCATTTCAGCTGGTGTCTTGGCTTTCCATGCCTTTTTGCACCTCCCTTTCTTCATGTGTTCAATATTTTTCCCTGCATAATTCCATTTTATTACACATAACTTAAATTCTGAACGTATTAGTTTTGGTGTCTTTGTATGTATGGCTTGCTTGCGTTGTTACCGACATGTGGTGAAAATTTCATTTCAATAGCACCTTTAGAAATATATTTACCAAGAAAAATTCAATACTTATTTTACCCGCTGTATATATATATATATATACACACACAGTATGTATGCTTGCGTTAGGGGCGGGCTCAGCTGTGTTGGGGGGGCCCGGTCTCAGCTGTGCTCGAGTGGGGGGACAGTCTTGGCTCACCTCGGCTGGGCTCGGCAGTGGGGCAGCCTCACCTGGTTTAGGCTCATCTGGGCTCAGGCGGGGGGGTGGTCTCAGCTTTGCTCTGGGGGAGATGGCAGTCTCCACTCACCTCGGTTGGTCAAGTTCAGGCTGGCTGGCGCTCTCAGCTGGGCTTGGCTCAGGCAGGGGGCAATCTCGACTGGCCTCGACTGGGAGGTCTCGGCGCCTGTTTTATGTCTGCAGTCTCTGACCAGCTCCTGTATCATGTCCACAGTCTCTGATCAGCTCCTGTATCCTGTCCGCAGTCTCTGATCATCTCCTGTATCATGTCTGCAGTCTATGAGCAGCTCTTGTATCATGTCTGCAGTCTATGAGCAGCTCTTGTATCATGTCCGCAGTCTCTGACATCTCCTTTTTTCTGTATGCAGTCTCTGATCATCTCCTGTATCCTATCCACAGTCTCTAATCATCTGTATCTTGTCTGCAGGTGGCGCTCTAAAAGAAAGAGGTAGAGCCTAAAGAGGACGGGTTGGGTTTCCAGATGAAGGGGTAAATTCACCTATACAGAAAAATCTGTAAGGTGAACTTACACAGGACCCCTGTTTCACCCCCCCCCCCCCCCGTCCCGCTGACCTTAATGGCGGTAATTGCCCGTGCTGAGCTCCGGTATAGCCGCCTAACGGCTCCAGGGCTTAGAAATCCCCGGAGCTTAATCTCCAAAATGTACCTCCTGAAATCTTATTTGTCGGTGCCGTCACATGGGCGGTGCAAGCCAATCAGAAGCTACGTAGCCTGTCCTCTCAGCGGGGAGGAAGAAGAGGAGAGAGCTGAGAGGATTTCTAAGCCCCAGAGCCAGGAAGTGGCTATATCAGAGCTCAGAACAGGTGATTACCCCCATTCAGGTCAGCGGGACTGGGGGGGGGGGGGTGAGGTGGGGGCCCTGTGTAAATTCACTTTACAGATTTTTCTGTAAAGCTGAACTTACACGTTAAACAGGAAGGAGTGGGACAAATTTAGATGGCGGGGGGGCACCCAATTTTAGTCTTGTCTAGGGCATCACAAAACCAAAATAAACCACTGCCTAGGCCCCCAGGGTATGGACCTCCATCCCTTTTATAGCACACAGGACCGGGGGGTCGGGCCCAGGAAAACTCACCCAGAAAAACCCAGGAAACACAATTAACTCCCAACATTCAAAGCTAGGGCTAACCACTACCTGCCTACATGCTGGCAACATATCTTTTACTCTGAGCCATTCCGGTTTCCATTTGGCAGTTCCTACAGCACCCACTTACTCTACAGCCATTCACAGGAAGGTGTACGTTGGGAATACTGTTCTGGACCAGTCAGATTACATCCCGCTGTGGCCAGTTAAGTGAAAGATGAATTTTGATTCTTTTTGTTGGTTGCTGCACTTTGCACCTTACTGTTCCTATAAAATAAGATACCATGTGTTAAAAATCTAAAAAAAGAATCAGGCAAGTAGCCTCTGTTTTTCAATATTTTGAGTGTTTTACATACTGTTCTAATCTATTTCACCTTGGTGTGGTACCTCAAGGCTTTTAAACGTATGCATATAAAAATTCCAGTGGAAAATATTTTCATCATACGATCTGGTACTCATCAATGATAAAGGATAGGTATGGAGACCACACAAATCCAGAGTTGCCTGAAGTAAGACTTTGTAGAAGAAATTTCTTTTTAATGAAAACAATAACATTGTCACATGTTCTATGCATATATGCATGCACATTACATTTGTGAAAAAGATTGGGGTATTGGGGGCTCATTTCTAACAGAGAGCAGATATATTTCTATCTGTTCCCTCTTATACTCCAGAGGGTTACTTCATGTCATGGCTTGCAATTTTTATATGTCAAATGTTGGCCGCAGTATGGACCTTTTGGTGTCTGTTGTGGAGCTTAATGCAGCAGAGAGATCTCTGTAATTGGAGGAGAGTCAGTCACATGACTTTTAACATGAGTGATCTCCTGGCCTTTTTCAATTTTGTGCTCATTCACTCATTCATTTTTATCACTCTCCACTTGCTTTGGACTCCCAAAGCTAGCACAATACAATGAATGCACATCCCTACAACTAAGCCCTAGGGGGGAAACGCGTTAGTGGGGGAATTATAGAGGGGCAATTCTAGAGGGGGCTATCAATGTCAAGCTTGTGGATATCTTTCCTAATAAATGTGCTGTGGCTTCCTTCTTACCACATTTACACAGCTCCTTAGTTAGGTTGAAAAAACAAAATCCATCTAGCTCAACCATTAAAAAATAGATAAATAAATATAATGTAAAATAAAATGTAGAATAAATAAATAAATAAATAAAATAAATGGAAAACCTCAATATACAGAACTCTACAGTTGATCCAGAGAAAGTATGCTTTAGTGGGGGGGGGGGAACAAATTCCTTTCTAAACCCCCAGAATTTGTGTTTCTAAATGCACAGTCCTTAGTTATTCTGGTGGTTATGTCTGAACTATTGAGGAGTCAGAAGGGCATGGTGTTGATTTACTAAAGGCAAGGGGAGTTGCACTTTGCAAAGAAATTTGCCCCAGCCCTTAGTGAATGAGGTGAAGCTCTGCTGACTTCCACCATTCACTCATGTGCAAGCAAAACATTTTTTCTGCCTTGCATGTGATTGGCTATTATTTGCAAAATTAAACGTCATCTCATTCACTAAGCTGGGGCAAAATCCCTTGCAATGTGCAACTTCCTTTGCAAAGTGAACAGCCTATTTGCCTTTAATAAATCAACCCCAGTGCATCATGCAGGAATAACAGGGTAACTACTCCAAATATTCCCTTTCATGGTGATTTGGATGTGCCTAGCCACATTACTTAGAATCTCACTAAATCAGGAACTCAGCAGGTAGGTTGTTCCAAACATCTTGGAGAACTAACCACAGATCTTCGGTGGATGTCGGCTGCCTCAAATCCTTCTGTCTCTTCATGTAATCCCAGACAGACTCCATGATGATGAGATCAGGGCTCTGTGGGGGGCCAAACCATCACTTCCAGGACTCCTTGTTCTTCTTTATACTGAAGATCATTCTTAATGACATTGGCTGTACGTTTGTGGTTGTTGTCCTGCTGCAGAATAAATTCGAGGCCAAACTGTGTGCACAAGCACTGGGTGTACCTAAAAGAATTGATGCCGGTTTGAAGCCAAAAGGTGGTCACACCAAATATTGATTTGATTTCGATTTTTCTCCTGTTTGCTCACTTTTCATTTTGTAAATTGATAAAAATAAGCAATTTAAACAAATATATTTGGAAGCAATCTTACTTTACAGCATTTCTTCACATCTGCCTAAAACTCAGTACTGTCTATCTATCTATCTATCTATCTATCTATCTATCTATCTATCTATACACAGTATTTCACAAAAGTGAGTTCACCCCTATTTTCCTTCCACTTCACAATTATGTACCACTTTGTGTTGGCCTATCACATAAAAAAAAACAATAAAATACATTTACATTTTTGGTTGTAACCTGACAAAATGTGGATAATTTCAAGTGTATGAATACTTTTTCAAGACACCGTATATATATATATATATATATATATATATATATATATATATATCAATAAATATTCAGTGCAGAATCATCAAAGAAAGAGCAAAAATGCAGGTTGCCAGCTGAACAATAAAGGGATACTTCAACTTCACCTCAATAATCATATATAATAAAAGCAGTGCAGTGCAATATAAATTGTATAGTAATAATGTCCATATAATATCAAATGTCCATATTGACAAATCCTAAAAGACAGCAGGTAATCCTCTGTGAGATAGTGCTTGTTGGCAAAACGATACAGTGAAACAGGTGAGTATATCCCATCCATCACAGATAATACTAGCCTCTCACCTCACAGAATCAACCTGAAAAGGTCACACAGCATTAGCCCACAGTGGGGCTTGAACCTCCAGCGATCCAGTAAATATACCAGAACTCGATTCTCCACAATGCACAGATGTAAGTAAATAAAGATGATCTAGTGCTCTCCGTTTTAACAAATTTAATCCAGCAAAAGAAGTAAAAATTCACTTACAAGTGAAGCACTTGAGCCAAGTGCAAGGGAAACAACATCACAGTAATGTTTCTAACCATAACGATGGCCGCGGGTGAGGTCAGACATTAACTCCTCCCTCCGTACGCGTTACATCCTGTGGGCGGGACTTCATCAGTGTTACGTCCTGCGGATGAAGTCCCGCCCACAGGACATAACGCATACAGGAGGAGGAGTTAATGTCTGACGTCACCCGTGGTCATCGTTATGGTTAGAAATATTACTGTGATGCCTGCATACTTAGATGTATTTCTTTTAATCATCAACCATGTGAGTTGCTAAATGCTGTACCTTCATTAAATGTAACCATATTGCTACACTTAGAGTCAACCCTCTTCTCTTTTATACCCAGTTGTGAAGTGACGCTACTTGTATATCAAGACATTGCTAGTTTATCAAGTCAAAATGTATTAAAACATTTTGCTTGTCTTGCAAAACACTCTCAAACCAAGTTACTCTCAATCCAAGGTTTTACTGTAATAATGAAGGCATCATGGTGTTAAAAGTGGCAAGGAAGTCCAGGGTAAGCAAGATTGCTGAAATATTTGATCAATATCTGACAATAAGTAGAGTATTGAGGGATGAAGTTGACCACAAGCCCTCAGGAGCCAAAGACCCCAGGTGGCTGCCCAGAGTGGCCAATGTATAATTTGTCACTGTTGGGTCCTTTTCCATCTGGTGGCACTCTGCCTAGAATCAGCCTTGGTCATTAGAGTTTAGTTAGTAAGACAGTCAGTTGCACAGGGTAAAACACGGGGGACATTGGTACAGTATGCAGATATCTTTAGAGAATTTCAGCCTAACGTGGGATGCCATTGATTTTAAAAACTATGCGCATCAAATACCAGAACTACATACTTGAGGCAGCATGTCTGCTATTCATCAAAATATCAAACAGAGTACAATGTGGCCTAAACATGTCTGCCCAATATAGCCCTAACTAACAGGTTGTAAGTATTATGGGATATTTATTAGACTGGAAAACATGTATAGGAATATATATAGGAGGGCAATGGAAAGATTTACGATGATGTGCAAAGTGCAGTAAAGGATGGCAAAAATACTTTATTGCTTTCAGATAAGAGAAAAAGTCATTCTGATTGGTCAGTGCACTGTACACAAATACATTTTTGTGTAATCTTCTGCAGAAATCTTCAGTTTGATCTCATTACTGCACCTTCACTTTGGCACTTCTTGAGAACAATACGTAGGTTTTGTTCATGTGAAACACAGCAGTAGGGGGCTAAAAGTAGACGTTTCTTTAACACAGACAAAAGTTTTTTTGTGTTTTGGATCAAATAGGGAAGGTTTACAATGTATCTTGGTTTTTATTGAAGTCCATGAGAGAATTAACACGCATAATGCTTGTAAAAAAATTGGAGCAAACGCTACTCCTAATTAACAAAAGGGCGTAAACAGGATAAAGCAATATTACAATTATTATCTGTGGATCTTCCCTTCTTCTGTTCTATGGTGGTATGGAGACCTTTGGAGGCTGTAGTTAAGAGGCCTGACGGAAAAAGAGAGAAAGAAAAGAGGACAACCTTTGAAGCTGGCACTTTTATAAAAGAGCACATTGAGACCTTATTTATTTATAGTGTTTTTTTCTTTAAAATAATAAACATTTTATACTTAAACTGCTCTGTCCAATAGTTTTGCACAGAGCAGCCCCGATCCTCCTCTTCCCCCGCTGGCCCTTCTCCTCCTTGCAGAGTGCCCCCAGAGCAAGTTGCTTGCTTTGAGGGCACTCGTGCGTGCTTGCCCCCGAGGTGCCTCTGTGTGCCTATGGGACACGCAGAGTATAGCTCAAGCCTGCCCCTCACTCCCTCCTCGCTGGCTGTGATTGACAGCAGCGGGAGCTAATGGCTCCCAATGCTGTGTCTCAGCCAATCAGGACAGAGAGTCCCGGGATAGCCTTGACTCTCGTGCACATAACTGGATCAGGATCAGGCTCAGATAAGTATTAGGAGGGCTCGGGGGGGGGGGGGGGGCTGCACCCTGAAGGTTTTTTTACCTTCATGCTGGGTAAAAAAACCTTCAGCCTTTACAACCACTTTGGGGGTCATATACAGTACATCTGGTGAGTGTGTTTTTCACAAGGTGATGAATGGAGTGACACTGAAAATCACAAGCACTGGAAAAGTTTATACTGAAATTGAGTATGGAAGCACTGAAGACTTTGCACCAAAAATTGAGATTAACTATTAATAATAATAATAATAATAATAATAATAATAATAATAATAATAATAATAATAATAATTTAAAAAAAATTGGGATTATATGCACTATTCTGAAGCATATAATTACATACCTCCTAACTTGTTGAGATGGGAACGAGGGACACCTATTACCAAAAGTATGTTGGCTTAGGACACACCTCCTGCCACGTCCCCCTTAAAGGAGAATTATACAAAAAAAAAAAAATTAGGTAAACTCACAAGTCTTTTTTTTTGCCACTACTATTCCTTGATACTGGCTTTTGAAATTTAGAAATGCAGCAGCTTAGAAACTGGATAAGAGGTTTAGCACTGGGAAACACTTTTGAAAGATAAAAAGTGCATTTTATATACAACTATATAGATCAGACCAAAATGAGGGACAAATGAGAAGGAATGAGGGACCGAAGGAATTTGTTCAAAATCAGGGACAGTATTTCAAAATCAGGGACAGTTGGGAGCTATGTAATTAGCAGTTTGAGTTTTGGGAGCACTTTACTAATGAACATATTGTATGTTGCACAAAGAATTTATGCATAATTTGTCACAGTGTGTTTATGTTGATAATTTATATGTGTAAGGGTTGTTTTGAAGTTTGGCTTTAAATACTAGGGATGGTCTCGATATTACAGCGCAGTCAGTTTACAGTATATAATACAGTGCATTGAAGTGGTTAAGGGGAACCCAATGACAGAATAAAAAAAAAAAAAAAACGGCACCCCCCCCCCCCCAAATCCATACCAGGCCCTTTGGGTCTGGTATAGATTTTAAGGGGAACTCCACAACAAATAAAAAACAGCGCGGGCCCCCCCCCCAAAATCCATACCAGGCCCTTTGAGTCTGGCATAGATTTTAGGGGAACACGGCAAAATGTAAAAAAAAAATTGGCGTCGGGTATCCCCCAAAATCCATACCAGACCCCTTATCCGAGCAAGCAGCCTTGCGAGCGCCCCTTCCCCCTGAACCATACCAGGCCGCTTGCCCTCAACATGAGGAGGGTGCTTTGGGGTCCCCTCCAAAGTACCTTGTCCCAATTTTAATGGGGACAAGACCCTCTTCCTGGCAACCCTGGCCATTGGTTGTCAGGGTCTGAAGGCAGGGGGCTTATCGGAATCTAGAAGCCCCCTTTAACAAAGGGGCCCCCAGGTCCTGCCCCCCATATATGAATGGGTATTGGGTACATTGTACTCCGTCCCATTCACCAAAAAAAGTGTCAAAAAGTAAAAACCACAACAGACAGTTTTTGACAATTCCGGTATTAACCACTTCAGCCCCGGAAGGATTTGCCCCTTAATGACCAGGCCATTTTTTGTGATACGGCACTGCGTCGCTTTAACTGACAATTGCACGGTTGTGTGATGTTGTACCCAAACAAAATTGACGTCCTTTTTTTCCCACAAATAGAGCTTTCTTTTGGTGGTATTTCATCACCTCTGCGGTGTTTTTTTTTGCGCTATAAACAAAAAAAGAGTGACAATTTTGAAAAAAAAAAGCAATATTTTTTACTTTTTGCTATAATAAATATCTCCCCAAAAAATATAAAAAAAAAAATTTCTTCCTTAGTTTAGGCTGATATGTATTCTTCTACATATTTGTGGTAAAAAAAATTGCAGTAAGCGTATATTGATTGATTTGCGCAAAAGTTATAGCGTCTACCAAATAAGAAATAGATTTATGGCATTTTTTTTGTTTTGTTTTTTAGCAGCAATCTGCGATTTTTAGCGGGATTGTGACATTGCAGTGGACAGATTGGACACTTTTGACACATTTTTGGGACCATTGACATTTATACAGCGATCAGTGCTATAAAAATGTACTGATTACCATGTAAATGTCACTGGCAGGGAAGGGGTTAACACTAGAGGGCGATCAAGGGGTTAAAATGTTCCCTCGTGAGTGTTACTAACTGTATGGGGATGTGCCTGATTAGAGGAGGAGCCAGATCGCTGCTCCTAGCTAGTAGGAAAAGACAATCTGTCTCTCCTCTCCTGACAGAATGGGGATTTGTGTGTTTACACACACATCCTCGCTCTGACTCTCATGCCCGCGATCGTGCGTGGCTGGCGGACATTGTGCCCGCCAGCCACGCACATCGGGTCCCCCGCCGTGCAGCGGGCGCCTGCTATAGCTGCTTAAAGGGCCGACATACAGCTACAGTGATTTGCGCAGGAGAGCTGACCTGCCGCCGTAGAATGATGGTGGCTGGTCAGCTAGTGGTAAAAAAAAAAAAAACAGTGTCCCGCGATGTCCATCCATCTTCAATAACGCCTCCCGACGGAACTGAAGAATAGAAAAAAAAAGCTCAGCTTCCGTGGGAGGCCTCCCGGCAACTTCTGTCTCTTGGCTGTGACAGCTGTTATATAGGCAAGGGCGGGGCCACCCGGTGATGTAACTGACTGACCTCGCCCCCTTCTGACATCATGTGACTTCAGAGGGGCGAGTTCATCCCGTTACATCACCAGGTGGCCCCCCCTTGCCTATATAACAGCTGTCAAAGCCAAAAGACAGCTGTCGCCGGGAGGCCTCCCATGGAGGTGTAGTTTTTTTGTTTCATTATATTTTTCGAGTCTGTCAGGCACCGTGATTGACAATGGATGTACATCGTGGGACACTTTTTCTTTTTAATAAAGGAATTTCTCAAAAACTGTCTATTGTGGGTTTTAATTTTTGACACTTTTTTTTGGTGAATGAGTAGGGGTACAATGTACACGATACCCACTTTTTATGGCAATAACTGGCATATACTGTAAGCCTTTAAAATTAGCACTTTTAAATTTTTATGTTCGTGTCCCATAGACTTTAATAGGGTTTGCACATTCGCTCAAACTTTTTGCCTGTTTGCATATTCTGATGCAAACCTGAACCGGGGGGGTGTTCGGCCCATCCCTATTAAATACTATTTTTGCTATGTAAAACTATATGGCAGCAGAAGATAAAGAGGATATACATACTAGGCCAGCTTTAAATCTGTTTTAGGAAGAAACAATAAATGAAAAAAATAGTCATTATCTCAAAATGAAGGTCATTGGAGAGCACAATAAAAGCATTATTGCAATGTATAATTAGAGCTGCTAACCCAGAGTGTTCCAGTATTTACAGGGAATCTGGCAGAGCTTATGATGTTTACTTATTTTTAATGCCACTGTACCTCCAACAACAGAGTTGACTTGCAGGTCCAGTTGCACAGATGATTTATCTCACTGTGAAAAATGTGGATTTTACTTTTAGGCTTAAGAAATTTGAGGATGTGGACCATATTGTTTGCACCCCACTACAAAAATGCATTAAGTGAAGAAGGAAATTATGCCTGCCTGTACCACCATACTGATGGTTTACAATGAAGACTTTATAATAGACTGCAATGAAAAAGGACCTTCACGCTTCTTACTAAAAGTTGCAGTCAAAGTAAAGCTATTCTTCATGTTGAGACCCTTGCCTATCTGACTACCTAAGTGCGAAAATGTTGAATAAAAAAGAGGGGGTTTTTAAAAGACTTTGAGGAAGCCAAGACCTGGTAAGGTCACGTATTTCCATCCCTATGGGACTTTAAATGAAAACATGGCCCAGTAGGGTCATGTATTTCCATCCCTATTAAGTCAAGAGGGGGGAGCAAAGAGAGTGGGACTTTGTGTGAAGCACATGGTAGCAAGAGGATAGTTTAGTTGAACAAGAGGAATTTTATTGATATAGCAATGTAAACATATATAGATTGTTAATATCAGGTAAATAACACAGTAGCAACAGTAACCTTAATGATAACAAAGATGTCTCAAAATGTAACCACTGGTGTCAATGGTAGAAAAATAGACATAATGAAGAACAGTAAACAATTTAATGGCAATAATATCTCAATAGAGACCATAATAAAGTCCCATAGTTCAACCCAGACAAAATTGGATAAAATCATCATTGCGAGGTAATGCCTGCAGGACCTCTGGCCTCACTAGACCTGTAGAGGTGGTTGTTGTGTAGTAGCTTAAAAATGGATATAGATTGGTAATATCACGGCATCAAGTAGCTCTATGCATTTCGTGGCTGATACGCCACTTATCAGGAGCATGCACGTGGTAACCTATAGTAAAAATTATATGGAAATGGTCAGTAATGATTGCAGACATAGGCAGGGGTAAGGTGACACCCCCAACAGCACCAAGGTGCATACTTACTAATTAGGGTTCACTAGCTAATGATGCGGCCATGAGACGCCAAAAGCATCCGGGATTACCTCCAACCGGGGGCCGTGGCGGACAGCCCAACGGGGACGACCCAGACAAGCAACCAACAGGGCGGGCATGGGATCACGAGGAATCACTGCTGATAAAGTGAAATTTTAGCAAAATTGAGCAAAATTGAGGAGTCACGTGGGTGGCTGGAGATGTGAGTGTGGGAGGGGGGGGGAGACCCGTGCCAGTGGAGAGGATAATGGTGAGTTGGAAGCTGGCAGTCAAAGGCTGCCAGATAAATGTTATCATTATGGTTACTGTTGCTACTGTGTTATCATTTACCTGATATTAACAATCTATGTATGTTTACATTGCTATATCAATAAAATTCCTCTTGTTCAACTAAACTATCCTCTTGCTACCATGTGCTTCACACAAAGTCCCACTCTCTTTGCTCCCCCCTCTTGAGTGTGAAAATGTTGAAACTACTCCAACCAAGTGTACATGAGGATGACAGGTTGCAAATATTTTCCCAGAAGTGTTACTCCTGCCATACAGACCACCCCTAAACCTGAAACGACCACTCCTTTGATGCGACCCAACAGAAAGTAATATATCTTGAAACCTACATGCATTTCTACACAACTAATTGTATATTTGCCTATACATCTGCCCGGAGAAGGAGTAAGGTGGGTGTGCACCCCTCAGTTCAATACAAATTGTTGAGCTGGTGGCTATGAACCTTCTTCAGACCTCAGTCATAGCGGAACCTGCCTCACACACTGAGGCATCCTTGAGAAAGGTACTACAAAACAGTAATGCCCTGTACACACGGTCGGATTTTCCAATGGAAAATGTGTGATAGGACCTTGTTGTCGGAAATTCTGACCGTGTGTAGGCTCCATCACACATTTTCCATCGGATTTTCCGACACACAACGTTTGAGAGCAGGATATAACATTTTCCGACAACAAAATCCGTTGTCGGAAATTCCGATCGTGTGTACACAAATCCGACGGACAAAGTGCCACGCATGCTCAGAATAAATAAAGAGATGAAAGCTATTGGCCACTGCCCCGTTTATAGTCCCGACGTACGTGTTTTACGTCACCGCGTTTAGAACGATCTGATTTTCCAACAACTTTGTGTGACCGTGTGTATGCAAGACAAGTTTGAGCCAACATTCGTCGGAAAAAATCCTAGGAATGTCCGAACAAAGTCCGACCATGTGTATGGGGCATTAGTGCTCCTCTCTCCTGCTTCCTCCCGGCTTCCTAAATCCTGGCCTAGGCCAGGATGATGCAGTGGCGCACTATACATCTGTAGACACACCGCAGGTCTCCTGCGCAAGATCTCAAAAAAGTGCCTACCTGGATGTGGATCATAGACATTCCTGAGCACTTTGTGGGATCTTGTTCAGATGCTAGAGAACTGGCAGAAATCAGTGCCATGTCTGCACTTGCCCAGGGGATCTTGCCCATATGCAGGTACACTACAGGGTTTCTGCCAAGTTACGTGAACCTGGCAGAAACACACAGCATGTCTGCACCTGCACCGGATCTCCAGTAAAGATGGTGGCACTGGAGAAAAACAGTGAAAATTATGCTTCATGGTTTGGTAGGTATTGTCAGGGTACTCACCGAGGCTGAGATGCTGAGAGCGGCTCCCCTTGCAGCTGAGCACACTTTACCCCTGAAGATGGTACAGAGGGTATAGGGCACAGAGAGGCACAGGTTACAAGTAGGTAGATGGGTCTTGCATGGAGGACTCTTGCAGGGGAGAGATGCCGTGCAGAGGCCTGACATCTAGACTGGAGTAGGAGATCCGGCCAGGGCTCTAACCCAACAGACCCAATAGTAGTTGGGACTGTGTGCAGAAGGATACTGGGGGTTAGGCACAGAGTGGAAGCAAGTCCTTAATGCAAGCCGGGGTCATACACAGAAAGCAGGCCAGGAGAATAGTCCTTTAAACAAGCCGGGGGTCAAACACAGAAGGCAAGTCAGCAGAGGAATCCTTAAGGCAAGCCGGGGTCGTGCACAGAGAGCTGGTAAGTAGAGAAGTCCTTAGGCAAGCCGGGGTCATACACAGAAAGGCAGATAGCAGAAGAATCCTTAGACAAGCCAGGGGTCAAACACAGAAGGCAGGTAGCAGAGAAGTCCTTTAAACAAACCGGGGTCAAAGTACTTGAGAGAGGCAGAGCAGGTCAGGGTCAATCTGGGTTACAGCAGGTAAACACAGGTAAACAGAACTTGAGACAGGAACACAGGAAGTTGAGAGACAAACCAGCAATTAGACAAGGGGTTGGTCACCCTTTTATAGGCCAGCAAGGGGGTGTAACGTTAATGCGCGCATCAGTGTGCACGCTCCCGCGGCATTACACAGTATCATGTACCCGTGTGCGCCATCCCGCTGTATTGCGCACCCGCATGCGCCGGACGGAGTGCTATTCTGCTGTGCAGGTGCACGGGAACGTTCCGGTACTGACAAGTCTGGCTCCTGCTATTTCACTGACAGGTATGTTACAAGTGTTAGAGACAAGTGTCAGGGTTTTTGTGGGGCAGTTAGGCAGGGTTAAGTTCCTCTTTAGTAAAATGGGATTTATTAAAGGAGAAGTGCAGTCTGAGTTCGTTTGGCTGGGCTTCTCCTATGGGTCACATGAGTGCAATCAATTTTGCACTCCTGTGACCCGTTTTCAGCAGAGAGCAGTCTGAAGTCTGCTCTCTGCTGACGTCACGCAGATCCGTTCAGGCACTGCCTCATCAAGACTCTGGAAGTCTGGATCCGCTAGGTGCCTGGGCTGATGGCCATCTCAGCCTCTCAGCGAGCCGCTGAGACAGCCGTTTCCCAGCCCGCCACAGCTCAGAGATCTAATGAGCGTGGAGGAGCAGAGCAGGAGAGCTGCTGACTGACAGGCAGCAGCTCTCCGCTCGGGTAGCTGAGAGAAACGAGCCATCGACGATGTTCGATGGCTCGGTTCTCAGTGCAGAGATGGCGGGGGACAGATGCTGCATCCACCTAGGTAAGTATGAATATGGGGAAAAAAAAATTCCTATACTTCTCTTTTAAGGGGCATGAGAGATCACTAATGATCAGTAAAAAAAAGAAGTTATTCTTAGAGAACATCATTAAGAGTCACTGACCACCAAAGTAAAGGAAGCTGTTATTAGGGGAGCAGGATGCATCACCAACCGCTAATATGAAGAGAGCTATTATTAGGGGATTGGTCACCACTGGCCACCACTATAAAGAGGGTTATAGTTAGGGGTGTATGCTCACCACAGACCGCCAATGTAAAAGGGGCTTTTATTACAAGTTAACACTACTACCATTTACTACCATTGTAATAGGTGGCTGGCTATTATTCATAGGCAATCATAGCCTTTTCTGATCGCCAAAGTAAAATATATTAGAGTCTATTTGTTCCTTGGGTAGGGGCCCCATCAAAATGTATGAGGCTCCTTACAATTTCTAGTTATGTCCCTAATGTCAGTATGTTAGAATGGTTGAACTTTACCCTATTGGAGAATACATTATAAACATTTCAATGTCTACACTGCTCCGGTCTGGAAAAAACTTGAGTTGTCTTAATCACTTGCAGTGTTAATCTGCTCAGCCAGTAAAAGGTATCACTTAAAAATGTCCTGCTTCTATTTGCAGCTGACAACATGGTAGAACACTCTGTAATTTATTCCTGTGGAGATACTTGTACATAACACTTAATACTGCTCTGGCACATGGAGAATATTACTCACTTGGAAAAAACATTAATATATAAAAAAAAACTATTTTGTTTTTGCAAAAATGTGTTGCTTTTAACTATTCTTACAGAGGTTACAAGGATCTCCTGTTTTTGCTACGGAACAATGACTTCCAGCATGCTTTGTTCCCTACTCAGTTGAAATTTATAGGTACAGAGCAGACTACAAAATTGATTTTTAGCTTTTGGCTCCAAATTGCACCCATAAGCGCTACTAATCAGTTAGCAGCCAGTAGCAGCGGTACCTTTGTCTACCTTTGTCTAGGTGTGAACTGTCGGTATAGAGATTTTTCTACCTTTGTCTTGGTGTGAACTGTCTGTATAGAGATACTAAAAAGGCAATATCTGTGGAAGACATACGGTAAAGAACAGAACTCAAGCCAGATCAAGTATAATCCTTCCTGGACCTTTGACTCAACACAACCCATTTCAAGTACATGGATAACTTCTACAGACATAAATATGGCTATGCTATAGGATCACCTGGATCTTCCTTTGTAGCTAAACCTGTGCATGGAGGAAGTGTAGAAGAAAGCCTTGAACTCTTTTAAGGGAATAACAACCAAATCATTTGGTTTGGGTCAAGAAGATTAGTAACAAAACCCAAAAAAAGAATGATTTGTTATATTGTGGCTTTCCCTGTGTAGATTTGATGTATTTGTCAACTGAGTTTAAAGGGTTGATTTACTAAAGGCAAATATACTGTTCACTTTGCATGGAAAGTTGCACTTTGCAAAGGAAATCTGCCTCCATGACATGACGCTCTGCTGACTTCCATCATCCAATCATATGCAAGCAAAACGGCTGTTTTTCTGTTTACTTGTATGTGACTGGGCATTCTTTGGAAAGTGGACAGCCCATTTCTCTTTACTAAATAAACCCCTATATGTTCACTAGTAGCTTATTTTTATCAGTGTTCTAAAGTTGACCTACATATCTTTCACATTCCTGAACCAATGACTTGTTGTATTGACTTCAATAACTCAATTATATGCAAGCAAAAATGCTGTTTTTCTTAGTTTTACACACCTGATTGGGTATTCTTTGCAAAGTGAATTTCAACTTTGCTTCACCTGATTCATTAATAAGTGAAAGTTCACTATGAAAGTGAAACTCCACCTTAATTTACTACTCCTTTAGTAAATCAACCCCACTATGTCTGCCAGAAGACCATGTAAAAAGATGACAACATAGGGGAGCAATTGGTACACAAGGGCAAAGAGCTGACACCCTACAATACAGCTTAAATTATGGCTTTTGGGAGGGTATCAAGATTACATAGATTGGGGGGGGGGGGGGGGTATTTTTATATTGCGTATGCCTTGTGTAGCTACTATATATTTGTTTTTAGGTGTCACATTGAATGTGTGATGCGTGATGGGACTACATCTCTATTTCATTTTATGATTTTTATTGTAGAATGATAATACATTTCTTGATTTCTAATTCTCTGAGGACAGAACAATGACCTTAATTTCACGATCATCAGGTATTTATTTAACTAAAGCTGTAGATTTTATTTATTTTTTTTTAAATCACTTTTTAAATACAGGGACGTATGAAATATTACGTACTTTTTTTGTGATTTGGTTTACATCTTCTTTAATATATTTTAGAATTTGTAAATTAGTGAAATAACATTTAGTCCAACAAAGTAGACTGTGATTGTTTCCCTTTCTCATTTCATTTTACCCCCATCTAGAGATGCCACATTTTTCAGGCTCCTCAATGTCTAAATATCCATGTAAGTCCGAAGAGGCCTCAAAGCTTCCTTAACTAATGCATTTTAGTTTTTGCTTCCGATCAGCTGTCGGGCTCCAGAAACAGTTGTAGAGGCTTCAGATAACACGTAGAAAGTTACACTGTAGACACGGGTCACTGGAACAAACGTTCCGTGTTCCTTTGGTTTGGAACTTTTATTTATATTAGCCATGTGCTTTTGGGAAGAGCAGCCCTTCATCTGTGCAAACCGCTCTGATCCCCGGCAGATTAGCAACAGGCAGAGATTTATAGTTAAACTTCCTGCTGTGTTAAGGGGAACTTTACCTTTGTGTAATACATATGTATCAATACACGTCAGTTTTTTTTTTAGCAGTATGTTTGCTTTCCTTGGTTTCATCCCCTTCCTTCTGTCTCTGATAGATTTCAACACTTGTCTCTGTTTGTAAAATTCCTAATATTCTAAAACTATACTATAAAGCTGTCCATACACCAGCAACATTTTGAATGGAAATTAGCATTTGATAGTAACATTATGGACTCAACGAATTTTGTATAAAAACCATGAAATGATAGCAACATTCACATATGGAATTTCGTTAATTTGAGAAACATTTGCCATCCTTTGATTTTCCTCATCATTATGGTAAAAAACTATAGTCAATTTGACCCCAATGAGGCAGCAGTAAAGGCAAAAAAATGTTTTGCTTTAAGTTATATTTTTACTATAAGAAAATCAAATAAATGGTCCAAAAATGTGTTTTTTAAACAAAATTCTACTGGTGCATTATCGGCTTAACAAACAGGTCTTTGAATACTGTTTCTGTCGCTATGTTTTTGCCTTCACCTGTCTAGTTATTTTACAATTGAAAGTTAGCTTAATGTAGTTAAAATGTATTGAAGTTATACTAAACAGTGAAGTGTTAATTGCCATAATTCATTCATATAAATCACATACAGCATATCATGGCACTGAATTTATTTATTTTTATTCCTCTAAAAATCTTATTCCTGTAGCACTGTTGTGTAGTCACATAATCTTTCCCTTTTCTTTGGCAAGGGAAAGATCCTTGGGAGGGGCTTCTATTACTCTACTGATGTATGCTCTCCACAGTGTGAGTCTGTGTCTGCACAGCCCTGATTGGTGATGTGCCAGACACGTGACTAAACAAAAAAAATAGCAATTCATTAAATTATAAGTATTAAAAAAAAAAAAAATTTTATCGTTCCCTATAAATCTTTATTAAACATCTAATGTGTATTTTTTGTGCATTATTATTGTGTAGGCGGAGTCAAAGATGACTGACGCTAGCTTTCATTTTGTTCAGACGGCACCTGCATCCAAGGCTCTTTTTTTTACTTTTCAGGTATTAGCAATTACATTTGATACAGTATATTTAATACTGATTTAATATTAAAACTATGTTTCTTATTGAATGTAATCAATCAACATATTATATCCCGCCCCCATAGTATTTAGCAAGAGGAGGACATTGAGGAGGAGGGGAGTGTCATTTACCACTGTGTATACGCTCACATGTGTCACTCAATATTCAGGTGGTCTGCACAGATAAGAAAAAGGAAGAAATTAAGAGCTTAGAAGGGAACTGAAATATGAGAATGCTCCATAGAGGACACCACCTGGTCTACACAATCTCAGGCTGCAGTGGGGACACAGAGAAGATGGGAGGGACAGTTGAAGGCAGGATCAACCATGTATATTTCATTCTACACAAAACAAATGCTTTAGTGTCTTCGGGAGTATACACACTCTGTTATATAGCATGTAATGAGAGTTTTTAAGAGTCTGGGTTTAATGACACTTTAAAGGTATTTTTTTTAATTAAAATAATAAACCTGGTATACTTAGTAGTATTGCACAGAGCATTTTAGAACCTCTTCTTCTGGGGTCCCCTGCTGGCGCTCTAGGCTCTTCATCTTCAGTGTTTGCCACTAGGGATGAGCTTCGAGTTCGAGTCAAACTCATGTTCGACTCGAACATCGGCTGTTCGCAAGTTCACCAGACAGCGAACAATCTGGGGTGTTCGCGGCAAATTCGAATGCCGCGGAACACCCTTTAAAAGTCTATGGGAGAAATCAAAAGTGCTAATTTTAAAGGCTTATATGCAAGTTATTGTCATAAAAAGTGTTTGGGGACCTGGGTCCTGCCCCAGGGGACATGGATCAATGCAAAAAAAAGTTTTAAAAACGGCCGTTTTTTCAGGAGCAGTGATTTTAATAATGCTTAAAGTCAAACAATAAAAGTGTAATATCCCTTTAAATTTCGTAGCTGGGGGGTGTCTATAGTATGCCTGTAAAGGGGCGCATGTTTCCCGTGTTTAGAACAGTCTGACAGCAAAATGACATTTCAAAGGAAAAAAAGTAATTTAAAACTACTCGCGGCTATTGCATTGCCGGTCCGACAATACACATAAAAGTTCATTGATAAAAACGGCATGGGAATTCCCCACAGGGGAACCCCGAACCAAAATAAAAAAAAAAAAAATGACGTGGGGGTCCCCCTAAATTCCATACCAGGCCCTTCAGGTCTGGTATGGATATTAAGGGGAACCCCGGCCAAAATTTAAAAAAAAAATGACGTGGGGGTCCCCCTAAATTCCATACCAGACCCTTTAGGTCTGGTATGGATTTTAAGGGGAACCTCGTGCCAAAATAAAAAAAAAACGGCGTGGGGTCACCCCAAAAATCCATACAAGACCCTTATCCGAGCACGCAACCTGGCAGGCCGCAGGAAAAGAGGGGGGGATGAGAGAATGCCCCCCCTCCTGAACTGTACCAGGCCACATGCCCTCAACATTGAGAGGGTGCTTTGGGGTAGCCCCCAAAACACCTTGTCCCCATGTTGATGAGGGCAAGGGCCTCATCCCCACAACCCTGGCCGGTGGTTGTGGGGGTCTGCAGGCGGGGGGCTTATCAGAATCTGGAAGCCCCCTTTAACAAGGGGACCCCCAGATCCCAGCTCCCCCTGTGTGAAATGGTAAGGGGGTACTACCATTTCACTAAAAAACTGTCAAAAATGTTAAAAATGACAAGAGACAGTTTTTGACAATTCCTTTATTTAAATGCTTCTTCTTTCTTCTTTCTTCTATCTTCCTTCATCTTCTTCTTCTTCTGGTTCTTCTGGTTCTTCTGGTTCTTCCTCCGGTGTTCTCGTCCAGCATCTCCTCCGCGGCGTCTTCTATCTTCTTCTCCTCGGGCCGCTCCGCACCCATGGCATGGGGGAAGGCTCCCGCTTTTCTCTTCATCTTCTTCTCTTCTTCATCTTCTTCTCTTCTTCATCTTCTTCTCTGGGCCGCTCCGCATCCATGCTGGCATGGTGGCAGGCTCCCGCTGTGTGACGCGTCTTCTCTTCTGACGTGTCTTCTCTTCTGACGGTTCTGACGCATGGGACATGACGGGACTTCCCTGTGGCATTCCCCGTGACGTCACAGGGAAGTCCCGACAAGTCACCGTGCATCAGAGGGGGTGGGGTCACCGGGTGGCCCTGCCCCCCGTTATTTAAGAACCGTCAGAAGAGGAGACGCGTCACACAGCGGGAGCCTCCCACCATGCCAGCATGGATGCGGAGCGGCCCGGAGAAGAAGATGAAGAAGAGAAGAAGATGAAGTGAAGAGCGGGAGCCTCCCCCCATGCCATGGGTGCAGAGCGGCCTGAGGAGAAGAAGATAGAAGACGCCGCGGAGGAGATGCTGGACGAGAACACCGGAGGAAGAACCAGAAGAACCAGAAGAAGAAGAAGGTGAAGGGAGATAGAAGAAAGAAGCATTTAAATAAAGGAATTGTCAAAAACTGTCTCTTGTCATTTTTAACATTTTTGACAGTTTTTTTAGTGAAATGGTAGGGGTACTTTTGTACGCCCTTACCATTTCACACAGGGGGGGCGGGATCTGGGGGTCCCCTTGTTAAAGGGGGCTTCCAGATTCCGATAAGCCCCCCGCCCGCAGACCCCCACAACCACCGGCCAGGGTTGTGGGGATGAGGCCCTTGTCCTCATCAACATGGGGACAAGGTGTTTTGGGGGGCTACCCCAAAGCACCCTCCTAATGTTGAGGGCATGTGGCCTGGTACAGTTCAGGAGGGGGGGCGCTCTCTCATCCCCCCCCTTTTCCTGCCGCCTGCCAGGTTGCGTGCTCGGATAAGGGTCTGGTATGGATTGTTGGGGGGACCCCACGCCGTTTTTTTTTTTTATTTTGGCGCGGGGTTCCCTTTAAAATCCATACCAGGCCTGAAGGGTCTGGTATGGAATTTAGGGGGACCCCCACGTCATTTTTTTAAAAAATTTTGGCCGATGTTCCCCTTAATATCCATTCCAGACCTGAAGGGCCTGGTATGGAATTTATGGGGACCCCCACGTCATTTTTTTTTTAAATTTTGGTTCGGGTTTCCCCTTTGGGGAATTCTCATGCCGTTTTTATCAATGAACTTTTATGTGTATTGTCGGACCGGCAATGCAATAGCCGCGAGTAGTTTTAAATTACTTTTTTTCCTTTGAAATGTCATTTTGCTGTCAGACTATTCTAAACACGGGAAACATGTGCCCCTTTACAGGCATACTATAGACACCCCCCCAGCTACGAAATTTAAAGGGATATTACACTTTTATTGTTTGACTTTAAGCATTATTAAAATCACTGCTCCTGAAAAAACGGACGTTTTTAAAACTTTTTTTTTGCATTGATCCATGTCCCCTGGGGCAGGACCCAGGTCCCCAAACACTTTTTATGACAATAACTTGCATATAAGCCTTTAAAATTAGCACTTTTGATTATTCATGTTTGTGTCCCATAGACTTTAACGGTGTTCGCATGTTCAAACGAACTTTTTTCCTGTTCGCATGCTCTGGTGCGAACCGAACAGGGGGGTGTTCGGCTCATCCCTATTTGCCACCATAGCAAGCCACTATGTTATGGGGGCAGATGTGTGGGCTTGCCCCCCGAGGCGGGCTGGGTGTGTCCATAGACACACCAAGCTCTGCCCTGCCCCCCTCTCTCTGCTCACAGGATTTAACTGACAGCAGCAGGAGCCAAAAGCTTCTGCTGCAGCCCATATCTCCTGTAAGAAGAGAAAGACAGAGGAAAAGAACTGCAGACGGGGCACAGCAATGGATCGACTCTGAGATCTGAGGCCTCTCTGTAAGCTACAGAACACATCCCCCTTATGTTACAAACGTGAGGAATGGTATGCTTTTTAGTTCTAACACACTCTTGTACTAGGGTGAGAACTCCTCCCTAAATACAGTATAGTAAATGAGCGTTGTTAGCCTGCGACAAAAAGTTTGTTGTTGGCATGGTCACTAGGTGAAAATTAAGAGAAAGAAGACTGAAAAAAAGAAAACTAATACAGTCACTACATCTATGGACTGCTAAGCTACAATATATTACATTTTGTTATTAGGTTTAGATACACTTTAAAACTGTTGCTAAAAAATAAGACTACCAAAATGCTTTGCCGGTTTACTATAGAAAGCATCAAAATGAGAACCACAACTATTCACCAACCAGCAAATACAGTCATTATGATTTACAGCTTCCGTTTTAATACCCTGAATTATATCCATCAAACACATAATAAAATGACTTTTATTTCTGTGGTTTTAACCCCCTTCCTCGATTTTTATCACTTTCTCCTATATAGAAGAATTGGCTTTAAAGTTCAACTGCAAATCAGCACAATTTCATCAGCATCATCAACCCTGGACATATATTTTTCATCCCTATCCAACAAAGAGCCATTAAAGGAAAACATTTAACCTTTCTTGTTTTCTGACTTTTGCGATAAAGTTGTTGAAGGAGCAGCAGGATGCTTTGAGTTTGTGGTTGTACGGTTAGCATATCGTCAGGTATTGGAAATATGCGAGTGAGCAATGATTCTCCATACCAAATGAAAGATCTTGTAAATCACTTAGCTAGCCACAGTGACTGCTAAAAGTGTACTCCACCCTTTGGAGATTAATAGAATGTGCGGCATTTGTCCTGACTTTTTTTTTCTTCTTCTTAATTTCCCACATCCTTCACAAAATAAAAAAAAAAAAAAAAAGAAACCCAAAATATTTCAGACGTTTTGTTTTTTTGTCTTCACTTATTTCAGGATGTTCCCTGTTAGTGGAAGTTTTCAAAGACATCCTCTGAACGTACATGCCTCAGTTGCAGACAGCTCCCCGTCTCCTCATAGTGTTCAGCTACCGAATAATGTTAATCTAATAGGTCCAATAGGAAATACAATGTCTGTTTTATGTGGTTGTCTGGCTTAAAAATTCATCTTAGCAGACTTGGCATAATGGAGTGAAAAATTGCTGCAGTCCTGCGGTTTGAATGGAGAGTATCAAAGAGGGACTCAACGTGCTCCGGGGCCAAGGTCCAAACTGAGCAGGTGCCAGTGTTATATATGTAGAGGAGTTTTAGGCTGTTAGTTAAAGTGGAATTCCAGGAAAATGTTTTAAAAAACACACAATTTAATCCAGTTATGTTATTATTAAAGCTGAACTGTGGCCAACTAGAAAAAAATGCCAAGTGTACTAAGGTTTTCCTGAAAATGTTATCCCCATTTTAATTATTGACACTTATTTTCTTTAGTTTCTGTCCAAGAATTGACTCATGGCACATTTTCTGGCTGCAGAGTGGTAATACAGGCACTGGTATATGCAAGGAAATCCATTATCCATACTCCCACTGATATAAACAAGGCAACACTATTACAAAAAAAACACTGGCACCATAGATGGGGCACTACTCTTCTCACTGGTACCACCAATGGGGCACTATTCCTCCCATTAACTCCAACAATGAGGCACTATTTCTCCCACTGACACCAATGATAGTGCACTATTCCTCTCACTGGTACCACTGATGGGGCACTATACCTCCCACTGACACCAACAACGAGGCACTATACCTCCCACTGACACCAACAATGAGGCACTATACCTCCCACTGACACCAACAACGAGGCACTATTTCTCCCACTGACACCAATAATGGGGCACTATTGCTCTCACTGGTACCACTAATGGGGCACTATTTCTCCCGCTAACACCAACAATGAGACACTATTCATCCCACTAACACCAACAATGAGGCACTATTCATCCCACTAACACCAACAATGAGGCACTATTCCTCCCACTGACACCAACAATTAGACACTATTCCTCCCACTAACACCAACAATGAGAGACTATTTCTCCCTCTAACACCAACAATGAGGCACTATTTCTCCCACTAACACCAACAATGAGGCACTATTCCTTCCACTAACACCAACAATGAGGTACTATTGATCTTTTATTGAAAAAATCAAGCAACCAATTTTATACAAAAGTAAAAAACAAAACCATAGTACAAAACTTCAACAGAAATCCAAGGAATACACATCCATGTTCAGAATATTTACAATATATACATAATCCACTACGAACACATTTTTAGAAAACTATTTACATAAAGCAGCAGAGAGGGCCTAAGAGGCACAACCCATCACCTATGTACTCAGCCATTTATCAAAAATTAATCCAAAAAAATAATAATCTAGGGTGATAAGAGACAGACAGCCACACCCGGGAAAGAGACTCCTGGCAGTCAGGGAGGCTTGAAACCCCTCCACGCCTTCAACCAAGCCCCCTGACTCCGCTTGTCTCTCTCAAGCACTCAAATCTTCTCCACCTCATGCAAAATGTCATACACCACCACCTGAACAGGAACGATTTTACGCCGAATGCAGACCTGACACCGTGCGTTCCAAGTGAAATAACGGACTACTAGGCTAACTAGAAAAAGTGTATCCAAACAAAAAACCCCACCAGTATTGAATGCTCCGTACACCCACTCAGCATAACCCAGCCTGGAGAAGAAAGGAACACCGAGGGCCCGCCCCACCTGTTTGTACACCTCTATGTTAAAAGGGCAATGAAGCAGAAAATGGTCCATAGTCTCCTCCTCACCTGCACACTCCTCCCGAGGACAGCTACGATTCATCCCACTGCGGAATTTCAAATTGCCCCTAACATAGAGCCTCCCATGGAAGCACAACCAGGCCAGATCCCTGAATTTAGGGGGTACTCTGTCCAAATTAATAAGTTTTAACCCTGCCCTCAAAACTGGGCCTGGGCAATCCCTTAAGGCCAGTGGGTCATGAAAGACTTCGCTCAAGACTCGACTCATAAGGACTTTCCTCAGAACCGATCTGAGATCTTCAGCCGACAATCGCCACTGCCGTAATAACTTCAGGCACGGAGCGACATAGGCTGGTAGCTGACCACGATGACCCCTGAGATTCTTCACTTGGCCACCTTCTTCCCAAATTCGCAGAAAAGGCCTAAACCAAGATCTAAATATGCCTGCCCATCCAGGAGGTTCCACTGCAAGCATATTACCAATGTTAAACTTGAGAAAAAGCAGTGAAAAGAAAAGAACTGGGTTGACCATACCTAAGCCACCCTCCCTCCTGGGTAGATAGGTGACATTCCTCTTGATGGGGTTCAGTCTGTTCCCCCACAACATCTGGAAGAACACACTACTGACCCTAGCATAGAGAGACACTGGCAAGATGCAGACAAAGCTGACATACAAGAAGATCGGAATCAGGTAAGTCTTAATCAGATCAACCCTTTCCCTCATAGATAACTTCCATCTCTTCCAGCTGACCACCTTAGTATTGGCAATTTCCAGTCTGCCTTCCCAGTTTTTGAGGCCATAATCGCCAGGTCCAAATTCAATGCCTAGAATCTTAATTCTTTCCTGGGGCACTGGAAAGGTGTCCGGGAGATCAAACCCCTCACCTTCCTTTCCCATCCAGAAAACTTCACTCTTTTCCTGATTGATCTTGGAGCCTGATGCTTCAGAATACCGTGATGTCAGAGAGACCACCTCCTCTGCTTCATCCGCCCCGGTGACAATCACCGACACATCGTCCGCATAGGCAACAACCCTCAAAGGTGGCTCACCCGGGAGCCCCACTGGCACCCCACACAACATGCCGCTCTCTAGCTTCCTGATGAAAGGGTCGATTGCAAACACATAGAGCAGGGGACTCAGGGGACAACCTTTTTTTTTTTTTTTCAAATAACAATTTTTTATTAAGCATAGAGACATATGTATACATAGAACAGTAATGTCGCTTGTAATTAAGTGCAATTGGTAGACAGTCAATCAGTCAATCCAGTAAACAGTGAGCTTTTGATGATAGTCATCCACATACAGTAGTGGTGTAATACATTCCATATCATCTAGGGCTGTCAACCCGCAAGTAACATCATTGGACTGAATTTGTTTTAGCATTTTACAGAAGGATAGAAGATAAAGGAGGAAAGAAGAAAAGAGGGATAAGAAGGGGAGGGGGAGAAGGGGGGGGGTCTGGCCGCAGGCCTAGGGCGGGTCCTCCCGCCTGTGCCATTCCTCCCAGACCATGTCATGAGCCTCCAATCTGTTTTGTATCCTGGCTGTCATTTTCTCCATTAGCTCTATGTCCTTTATTCTGGTATAGAGGTCTGTTTGGGAGGGTGGAATCTGTTTCTTCCAATACAGGGCTACCAGGCATCTCGCTGCTGTAAGAACATGGCCCAGCAGCTTCCTGGAGTGTCGGGATATATGTAATCCAGACACTCCTAGAAGAAACAGCTTCGGGACTTTGGGGACCTGGACGCCCAGTAGGCGATTCAACAATAATTGCGTTTCCGTCCAGAAAGGAGCTATTTTGGGACATGACCAGTAGATATGATATAAGGTCCCTCTGTCTTTCATGCACCGCCAACATCTATCTGAACTAGATGGGAAAATGGTGTGGAGGACATCAGGTGTCATATACCAGAAAAAAAGAACTTTGTAGGCATTCTCTTTATACAATGTGCATAGTGAGCTTTTAGCCGCCTGGGACCAAATCGTCTTCCAGGTAGATTCTGGGATCTCTTCCCCCAAGACCCTCTCCCAGCGGGTCATGTATGGATGTTTGCCGTGATCTGTGATGTTGTAAGAATTTAATATCCGGTAAATATCGGATATTAGCCCGCGTCTGGTCGAGCCTTCCAACATCAGTGCCTCAAAGGGCGATGGGGCCGAGAATTGTAAATTCGGGGCGATTGATTGAGCATAGTGCCTAATCTGCAAGTACCCATAGAACACTTGCCTCGGTAAATCAAATTTTTTCTGGAGTTCTGTGAAGGACAGCAATCTGCGCGTGCATGGGTGCACCAAGTGACCAAAATGGAACAGATTCCTCGTCGCCCACGGAGAGGACATCTGGTGAGTAAGACCTGCAGGCAGTCTGGGGTTGTAGAGGAACGATGTGAGGAGTGAGCTTTCTGAGCATAGCTTATAAAGCCGTGATAGTTTGCGCCAAAGTGTACTAAGGTGGAGCATGGGGCCCAAAAGCTGAGTGGACCCCACCTTCACCTCTGCATTCCACAGCATGCTGTTTGGGTGGACTGGGGCCATCCATAGCTTTTCTATTTCTGTCCACTTATTATAAGAGCGTTGGGTGAACCAAGAGGCCAGGGTTCGCAATTGGGTGGCTTGGTAGTATTTAGTTAGGTCAGGGAATTATAATCCGCCGTCTGATCGCGCCGCTGTCATGACTGATTGTGAGATTCTGTGTCTTTTGTAGTTCCAAATAAATCGTGTTAGATCCGCCTGCAGTTTCTTCAGCTCCGCCTGTGGTATTGGGATGGGGAGAGTTTGGAATAGGTACAGCAGCTTCGGCAGGATAGCCATCTTAACAGAAGCTATCCTCCCTAGCAGGGAGATGTGATGAGCCTTCCATTTTAATAGAAGGTCCCTTATGTTTTTTAAAGAGAGGAGGGTAATTGGCTCGGTATAGGGTGGAATAGGAGGGAGTTATCTGTACTCCCAAATATTTCAGTGATGATGACTTCCAGTGGTAGGGGAAACAGTGTTGTAGATGTTGGGTCTCCTGTGTTGGAATATTAACGGGTAGGGCTTCTGATTTAGCTGCATTTATCTTGTACCCCGACAGGGATCTATATAAGTCGAGTTCAGCGTGCAAATTAGGGAGTGATATTCTGGGCTGGGTCAGGGTGAGAATAATATCATCAGCAAATAGGGCCAGCTTAAATTCCCTTTCTTTCAGCGGGATACCGTGGATATTCGGGTTTTTTCGAATGGACGCCGCCAGAGGCTCAACACACAGCGCAAAAAGTAACGGTGAGAGTGGGCACCCCTGGCGGGTTCCATTCGCGATTGGGAATGCCTGCGAAAGGGCAAAGGGAGTTTTTACTTGAGATGAGGGGTTAGTGTACAGATGCCTGATAGCTTGCAGAAATGGGCCCTGAAATCCCATGCAGTTCAACGTGGCGAAGAGGAAGGACCAGCCAAGGCGGTCGAAAGCTTTTTCTGCGTCTAAACTGAGAACTAACGCCTCCAACTTATTCCTGTTCGCCACGTCTATCAGGTCAATAATTCGTCTCGTGTTATCTCCCGCCTGACGCAGGGGGACGAATCCCACCTGATCCTTGTGTATTAGCGAGGGAAGTATCAGGTTCAGTCTCATTGAGAGGAGTTTAGTAAAGATTTTTAAATCAGAGTTTAGAAGTGCGATTGGCCTGTAGCTGGCACATACAGTAGGATCTTTATCAGGTTTGGGAATCAACGTGAGGAACGACCTCTGCATATCAGCGGGAATGAGGGTTTTCTGAAAGAAGGCGTTAAACATCCTACACATATAGGGCAGGAGAATCGGGAGGAATGCCTTATAATACTCATAAGGAAGGCCGTCTGGTCCAGGGGACTTATGTGAGGGCAGAGTTTTGATAGTGGCCGTTAACTCTTCCTCTGTAATTGGAGCATTAAGTGACATTAGGTCCGTCTTCTGTATTTTGGGGAGTCCACTATCCTCCAGGTATTGTCTCATGCGGTCTTTTATATCAGGAGGGGGCAGATCTTGGGGAATTTCAGGATTGTTGTATAGGGTTGTGTAAAATTCTCCAAAGGCCCGGGCTATGTCTTGGGGGTGTGACAGGAGTGCCCCCTTTTTATCTTTAATTTGGTGGGGTGTGGACATGTGAGAGCGCTCCGACAATTTACGCGCCAGGATGGTATGGGCCTTATTACCTTTATCGTAGTACGTTTGTCTTAGTCGAGTTAGTGCCTTCTCTACATGTCCTAACACCAAGTCTCGGAGGGTGTTTCTGAGGCAGACCACTTTTTTAAGAAGGGTTAGGGATGGTGATACCTGCAGGCGGAGTTCTAGAGCCTTGAGGTCTCTCTCGGCTTGAATTTTGGATGCCATCGCATTCTTTTTCATAGCCGAAGAGATCGCTATACACCGTCCTTTGAGGACTGCCTTGTGAGCCTCCCATAGAATGGGTAGGGAGACTTCAGGGGTATTATTTTCTAAGAAATAGTTCTGCAAAGTTGTCTCTAATTCCGATCTGGACGGGATGTGTTGTAAGAGGAAATTGTTTAGCTGCCAATTACTGGGTTTGCGAGTAGGGATGCCTATTTCTAGTGATATAAGAACTGGAGCGTGGTCGGACCAAGATATGGGGAGGATCCGGGCGGTTTTGGTGGCACATAAGGTGTTATTGTTAACGAAAAAATAGTCTAAGCGAGAGTGCATGCGGTGAGGGGCAGAATAAAATGTGTACTGCCTAACTCCTGGGTGTAGAGCCCTCCATACATCAAATAAAGCGTGACGCCTGGTTAGTTGACGAAACAACTTGGAGTCACGGGCGGCCCGGGTCTGATGGGTTGTGGAATTAATCACATGGCGGTCTAGACCTACTGAGTGCACTAGGTTGAAATCTCCGCCAATGATCAAATAATCATTGGGCTGCTTAAACAGGCGTGCAAGGACCCTAGACAGGAAATGTATTTGATGGGTGTTGGGTGCGTAAATATTGCAAAAAGTTACTGCCTATGTTTGCCACTGACCTCTCAAAATTATATAATGTCCTCCTGGGTCGACGTAGGATTCGGAGCATTTAAATGGAGAGCCTCTTTTAAATAGAATGGCCACACCCGCACGCTTACGAGGACTAAAGGCCTGATAAATCTGAGGGTACTGTTTGAATGCAAAGGCGAAAGCGTCCCCTCTATTAAAATGTGTCTCCTGCAGCATAGCTACATCTGCCCCAACCTGCCTGAGCTCCCTCAGTGCGAGATGTCTTTTTTTGTTTGAGTTCAAGCCGTGGACATTAAACGACAAGATCTTAGCCATGGTCATCAGTGTGTGCGTGCACCAGATTACTTAGCTTATCCAGCCGTGAGCCCTCTAGGAAATCCAGGAAGTGAGGAGGTTCAAACGTGAGATGTAGCCAGGTGCCCATCCCAGACCCGCGGCGAGCCATGAAGAGGGGAGGGGTGGGGGGGAGAGGGAAGGAGCAGAATAAGTAGAGAGGAGAAAGAGAAAGGAGAAAAATGGTTAGTAGCATATCAGTTAGAAAAAAACATTTTGTTGTTGTCCCGGACAGTTTATACCGCCCGGATTCCAATAAGTTGCAGTAGGTCCCCCCGATCGGGGCCCTCAAGAGGGGCCCAGTCCGGGGGGGCATAGTGAACATCTCGAAACAGAATCAACCGTGTTCAAGCTCTCAAAACAGAGTAACAATGGGGAACTCTAGTAGGGTTAACCTCTAGGGGGGATCAGTGATCAGAAGAACCACTACTGACACGTCTCCAACAATAGGGGGTGCCCAATATTGCTAATGAAGTGATAGGCGGGGAGGCCTAGGGGGAATAATTTATAACTGCGTTGGGAGGGGCAGGAGAAGGGAGTAAGGCAGTCATCCTTTTTTAGGCTTTTGCTTTGGTAGATCCACTGGGAGAGTCCCGGTCTCTGGGGCGCTTAGTTGGTGGGATCTTCTGCCATACCACGGGAGGTGGCGTGGGCAAATCCACTAAGTCCCATTCAGGCAAGCGAGGTATAGGGATTTCCAAGGTATCACAAAAATTTTCCAAGTCCTCCGGAAAACGTAGCACTGCTGATTTTCCCTGCCGGCGGGCAGTGAGGCTAAAGGGGAATCCCCAGCGGTATGTGATGTCATTTTCTTGGAGCAAAATAAGTAGGGGTTGGAGCAGTCTGCGTTTCTGTAAAGTTATCCAGGAAAGGTCTGGGAATAGCTGGACTTGCGTGTTTTCAAAAAGTACCTTTTTTGTGGTGCGGGCTTTGCGCATAATGTCCTCTTTCAGAGGAAAGGAATGGATCCTGCATATGACGTCTCTGGGTCTGGAGATGGGCCCTTTAAGACGGAGGGCACGATGGGCACGGTCCATCTCAATGGGTTTGTTTGGGGGGTCTCCCAGAAGGTTGTTAAACAAGAGTTGCAGTGTTTCGTGAAGATCTTCGGGACCCTCTGACTCAGGCAGACCCCTGACTCGGATGTTGTTTCGGCATCCCCGGTTATCCAAATCTTCAATATGACGTTGCATGTTCCGGAGCATTATATGATGGTCGGCCCCCTGTACTTGGGTGCGATGCACCGCCAGCTTGGTCTCCTGGATTTCCTCCTCCGCCATCTCCACCCTTTCAGATAAATGTTTAAGGTTAGCATGTATCACTTGGATTTCTGCTCGGCATGCAGATTTGACCTCTTCAATAAGGAGCCTAAAGTCCTCCTTAGTGGAAATAGCCTGGAGGCAATCCTGCCATGAGGTGGGGTGCTGGAAGCGTTGGGCGTGCTCCCTGTGGCGTTGCGGGCTGTGCAGGGGACAACCTTGACGCACTCCAGAGCCAACCTCAAAGGACTGCCCAACCCAACCATTAACAAGAGGAAAGCTTTCTGCCCCCTTATACAAGACTTTCAACCAATCAACAAAACCACCCAGCAGACCGTACTTACTAAGGCGCAACCACAGGTACTCATGGTTGACACGATCAAAAGCCTTTGCCTGATCCAATGTCAGCAAATACTTTCCCCAGCCTGCAGCCCTGCATCGCTCCAAGGCCTCCCGGACAGCTAAAACCGCTGTGAAGGTGCTCCTACCCTGGACCGAACAGTGCTGATGGCGAGAAAGCAAAGACTCTGCTACTGACGATAGGCGCCAGAAAAATGTCTTTGCCAGTATCTTTCTATCGACATTAAGAAGGCTGATGGGGCGCCAATTCTCAATCATCGAAGGATCTTTACCCTTTGAAAGAAGAATCACAGCCGAGTGCCTCATGGAAGGGGGAAGTACCCCCTCTGCAAGGCAACTGTTAAAAACCTCTACCAAATGTGGGGTCAGAATAGGCTTAAAAGCTTTGTAAAACTCAGCCGTCAAGCCATCCGGTCCAGGTGACTTTTTAATGGCAAGCTGTTCAATTGCCCTCATCACCTCTTCAACTGTGATCTCCTCTGTCAAATTCATCAATGGGACATCTTCATCATTTAGACCTGGAGTAGAGTCCAAAAAGCTTTGCATCTTGTCACGGTCAAGCTCTTTCCTCCCAAGAAGGTCAGCATAAAAGGACCTCACGACCTCCAGAATCCCTGACCTGGACTTTGTCAAGGAACCTGTACTGTCCTTAAGGCCAACGACCGTTTTAACTGCTACACCTTGTTGCAGTTCTGGTAAGGGTCAGGCGAGTGGTACTTCCCATAGTCCCTCTCCAGAACCAAAGAGGCATGCCGGTCATATTGACACTTCCTGAGAAGGAGTTTCACTTCGGAGATTGCCCCAGGATCTCCTCCTCTCGAGACAAGAATATCCAGCTTCCTCCGTAAACGTTGGTAGGTCATGTATTTATTAAACTGTTTTCTATTGGCTAGGCCCCTGAAGAATCCAGCGATCCTCTTTTTGGTCAGCTCCCACCACTCAGCCTTGCTGCTACAAAAGTCCAGGATGGTCACCTGTGCCTGAAAGAATTCCTCAAAGGATTGTCTAACATGTTCTTCCTTGAGTAGAGTCGAATTCAATCTCCAGATGCCCTTACCCCTCTGAGGAGCGTCTGAAGCATTCAGGACCACAGATAGCATACAGTGATCAGAGAACTCTACTGCCTGCACCACTGGGGGCGAGAAAGCAGAGGTCTCCATCAAAAAAAACCTATCTATTCTACTCTGACTATTACCTCGATGAAAGGTGAACCCGGTGTCATCCGGGAGGTGCTTAATGTGCACATCCACAAGACCAGCATCCCTAACCATACTATTTAAAAAAACGCTATCATATCCCAGCCTGTCCTTGGGCCTAGTTACTGTATTAAAGTCACCTCCAAAGACCACTTGCCGGGATTTAAAAAGAAATGGCTTGATCCTTGTAAAAAGGCACTTCCTGTCCCACTTTGTGTGCGGCCCATAAACATTAATTAGGCGCAGGTCCTGCCCTCCCACAAGGACGTCTAAGACCATACATCTCCCAATCTCCACCTCAATAACCCGCCGGACAGTTACCATGCCGGTTTTAAACAACACCGCCACACCGCCGTAAGGCTCGGCCGCAAGAGACCAGTAAGATGGACCATACCTCCACTCTCTCTTGGCCATATGAATATCTGCCAAGGAGGTGAGCCTAGTCTCTTGCAAAAATAAAATTTCAGCGTCTAATTGGCTGAACAAAAAGAAGGCCATAGAACGAGCTCTTACTGACTTAATGCTGGCGACATTTATTGTCACCACTTTTAACGGAGGGGGAACCGCCATTTGGGTTATTGGGTGGATTGCTTCTTAGCTCCCCTCTGCTGCTCATCACCAGATGCCTCTCTCTTTCTTGAGGCGGCCTCAAACTCCATTTCGGAATCAGAACTTCGCCCCGAAGAAACTGAGGAAATATCCCACGTAGAGGACCTATAACGGTTGGAGACAGGCACTGGAGCCTGTTCTGTCCTCACCACCTGCTTCTTCCGCTTCCCAACCTTCCTTCTCTCCTCCAGGTACTGCAGGTCAGCTTCAGAGATGCCCTCATCTCTTACTTTTTTCTGTGAAGTCTTTCCACAAGACTTCTTTACAGAGGAAGAAGCAACCTTTTTAGTACATGTTACCACTCCTGGTGGGGGGGGGTGCTCCCTTTGAGTCAGACTTAGGTGGGGTAGACTCCTGGGGGGGAACTGACTCGGGGGGCACAGACTTGGAAGGTTCTGACACAAGAGGAGAGGGTACAGTAGGCTGGGGGGACACAGAGACAGATACAGAAGGAATACTTACAGACACAGGAGGGGTGGCCACAGGAACTGGAGAGGGATCCTGAGCAGGACCAGGGGAGTCAGTCACCGCAGAGGAGGATGGTACACCAGGGGCATCACCCTCCATCCTGTCCAGCCTTGACAAGTCATCTAGTACCTCCTTTGCCATATTGTGCCAGGCTTCAGGACATCTGCTATAGGGGTGGCCAAGGCGCAGGCACAGGTTGCACCTGATCATCTCGGTGCAGTCCTTGGCCATATGACCCTGACCCCGACACACTGAACATATCAAGGCTGAACAGGAGGAACTCAAATGCCCCTTTTCTCCACAGCGGTGACACAGCTTCGGCTGACCAGGGTAGAAAATAGTCAATCTATCCCTCCCTATAAAAGCTGAGGAGGGCAGGTGACGGACAACATTCCCATCCCTGGCCAACCTGACTGTTACTGACCAACCCCCAGTCCAGATGTTACGCTCATCAAGTATTTTATCGGGCTTAGTCAATACCTCACCATAATTCTTTAACCAGACCTCTAAATCTCGATCAGGAACACTCTCATTAGTGAGAATAATTGTGATTTTTTTCACTGTAGATCTTTGTGAAACCGCAACTGGGGTCAGACCTTCCCATTCGGGTCTCGACCTGCACCGAGCCTCATATCTCTCCCAGAACAGGTCAAGACCCTCTGGCCTGGTGAAACTAATGGTATATTCCTGGTTCCCAGCAACATGTATTAGGGCATATAGATCGTTTGCCCCAAAACCCATCTCCAAAATCATGTCCACCACTGCACGCCGTGCTGGAGGGATTGCACCACCTTCCCATTTAAGAATGACTACATTTCTTCTTGGACCCCCAGCAGAAGCCAGAGACCCAAGACCAGATCCCGGGGTGCTCAAGGTGGTAGGTTGCAGGGGGAAAACCCTCTTGGGGGCGGAGCTACCAGGAGCAGAGCGTACCACCTGAGCAAATGTAGGTTTATCAGGGCCAAGGCCCCACACTGATGTCACATTAGTCTGTTCATTACAATTATTATTATCATTATTATTATCTGCTGGAACGGAGTTGGTAGGACTGTTCATCACACTGGTACTGGGATGATTTTTATCAGTCACACAAACATTCACATTCCCATCAGGAATAGTCACAGTTTCTGATGTAATACCAGCTGTCTCCTGAAGCTGTGCTGTAGAGTCCTCAGAAGCTGTGGGGCAAACAGCTTTAGCCCGGGTTCACACCATAAATCGCTGCGGACCGCACAGGAGCGCTGTGCGTCCCTGTTCACCGTTTCAGGGACGAATCAGGGCTGATTCTATGCCTGAATTGGGCCCTGAAACGCAGCCAAAGATGCACAGCGTTTTTGTGCAGTGCGCACCGCAGCCGCCCCGGAGATATGTGAACCGGCTCCATAGGGAGCCAGTCACATTCTCCTGCTATGCGAATTAGATGTGCGGAAACGCACATCTAATTCGCATAGGTGTGAACCCGGGCTTAGACTTAGCTAAAGGGGAGTTAATTGGTTCTGCTTAATGTTGCAGTTCTTCTGCAGGAATGTCATTTTTTAAATGCATTTTTTGCTGCACTGCAGCATCAGCAAGCACAGCATTGCTACACATGGGACTAGCAGCCTGATTGTCACTGGGCACATTGTCTGTATCAGTCACAGTGTTCACAAAAACAGTTTTATGCACCACATGGGGCTTGACAGGCTTTACCTTGTCAGGCACATTATCTGTTATGTCCTCTTCATGAAACACCAGCTGATCTTCCAGCACAGGAGACTCCATTGCTTGGATTACCCTGAGCATGCCTCCTGAGTCCTGGGAAGGCATGGGGCTGCTTACCTCTCCCTGAGGGGGCAGGGGGTCTGAACTGGGGGTCTCCTCCTCCACCTCCATTTTTGTCATCCTGGCAAACCTTCGGTCATTGCAGAATTTTTCCTTAAAGGGCCCATCTCTGCCTTCCATCATGGACACAATGGTTTCTTGGTGTTCCACCCGGACCTTGGCCAGTTGGATCTCCGGATCCATGGACCCACGTCTCTGGCTATGCAAGCCCTCACGCTGCCTTCTCAAGCACTTCACCTCCGCTCTGAGTTTGTACAGCTTGTCTCTTTCTCTATTCAGGACCTTAATCCCGGCCACCACTCGCTCCTGAATTGCCTCTGAGCCTTCACCCTCACCAGGGGTAGAGAGATCACAAGCCATGGCTTGTACAGGGGCAGGCATGTCACCCGACGGCCCAGGAGATGGCTGAGAGCTTCCAGCAGGAGAGGCCCCGCTGGTCTCCATGGCTTCCCCAGAAAGGGGCCAGGAGAGCTGGGAGAGATTTCCCCACCACTCCCCTCTCACACGGATCACCTGGAGCAGCTTCAGAGAGACACCTTCCTCCTGACACACCTGTGCTCCAATGATGGGTGGGGCACTATTCCTCCCACTGACACCAATGATGGGGCACTATTGCTCTCACTGGTACCACTAATGGGGCACTATTTCTCCCGCTAACACCAACAATGAGACACTATTCATCCCACTAACACCAACAATGAGGCACTATTCATCCCACTAACACCAACAATGAGGCACTATTCCTCCCACTGACACCAACAATTAGACACTATTCCTCCCACTAACACCAACAATGAGAGACTATTTCTCCCTCTAACACCAACAATGAGGCACTATTCCTCCCACTAACACCAACAATGAGGTACTATTCCTCCCACTAACACCAACAATGAGGTACTATTCCTCCCACTAACACCAACAATGAGAGACTATTTCTCCCCCTAACACCAACAATGAGGCACTATTCCTCCCACGAACACCAACAATGAGGCACTATTCCTCCCACTAACACCAACAATGAGAGACTATTTCTCCCTCTAACACCAACAATGAGGTACTATTCCTCCCACTAACACCAACAATGAGAGACTATTTCTCCCTCTAACACCAACAATGAGGTACTATTTCTCCCATTAACACCAACAATGAGGCACTATTCCTCCCACTAACACCAACAATGAGGCACTATTCCTCCCACTAACACCAACAATGAGGCACTATTCCTCCCACTAACACCAACAATGAGAGACTATTTCTCCCTCTAACACCAACAATGAGGTACTATTCCTCCCACTAACACCAACAATGAGAGACTATTTCTCCCTCTAACACCAACAATGAGGCACTATTTCTCCCATTAACACCAACAATGATTCACTATTCCTCCCACTAACACCAACAATGAGGCACTATTCCTCCCACTAACACCAACAATGAGAGACTATTTCTCCCTCTTACACCAACAATGAGGCACTATTCCTCCCACTAACACCAACAATGAGGCACTATTTCTCCCTCTTACACCAACAATGAGGCACTATTCCTCCCACTAACACCAACAATGAGAGACTATTTCTCCCTCTAACACCAACAATGAGGTACTATTCCTCCCACTAACACCAACAATGAGAGACTATTTCTCCCTCTAACACCAACAATGAGGCACTATTCCTCCCACTAACACCAACAATGAGGCACTATTCCTCCCACTAACACCAACAATGAGGCACTATTCCTCCCACTAACACCAACAATGAGAGACTATTTCTCCCTCTTACACCAACAATGAGGCACTATTCCTCCCACTAACACCAACAATGAGGTACTATTTCTCCCACTGACACCAACAATTAGGCACTATTCCTCCCACTAACACCAACAATGAGGCACTATTTCTCCCACTAACACCAACAATGAGGCACTATTTCTCCCACTGACACCAGTGATGGAGCAGTATTCCTTTTTAACTACTCCCACTGACCACCAAGCCTAAGACATTGTTTCCTCCCACTGCTGTTGGGACATTTGACATTTTCTACACCCACTGGCCACAGTCCGACCCCTGTTCTAAGCAATGTTCCTATATTGTCTGTAAATATAATGTAGCTGTTGATGAAAGCTGTGAGCGTGACACTGATTTTTTTTTTTTTTTTTACATTTTTTTATGTAGCGGTATGCAACAAATACAATAAAACAGTAACTCCACAGAACGTTTGTCCAATACAATGAAATAGATATACATATACAACCCCTGGCAAAAATTATGGAATCACCAGTCCCTGAGGATGTTCCTTCAGTTGTTTATTGTTGTAGAAAAAAAGCAGATCACAGACATGGCCAAAAACTAAAGGCATTTCAAATGGCAACTTTCTGGCTTTAAGAAACACTAAAAGAAATCAAGAAAAATAATTGTGGTGGCCAGTAACAGTTAGATTTATAGAACAAGCACAGGGAATACATTATGGAATCGCATGTGAACAGGTAACCACATATAGATAATATAGATAACCACATATAGATAATAGCAAGCGTACCATGGAGTAGGTCCCCGCTAAATGGCGCATGGGAGCATCAACCTAGTGTAAGGAGGGGGGGGTCTCTCTATCTTAGTTAGATAGCTACCGGGACATATGGAGAAGTCCCATACTGGGCATCCATTTAGAGTCTAGACATACCTTTTTCTTTTTTGGAAGTGTATATGGAAGAAAAGAAAAGAAAGTATAGATAGGAAAGAGAAAAAGAAAAAGAAAAAAAAAAGGAGGGGGAAGGGAAGGTTGGGTGAGGTGAAACTGATTTTATTATTCTGACTCACAGGGCCTTCTGCACATAGTGTTTACAAGCTTTCCCTTGCAGCTCTTTATAGGCTGTACAGAGGGGAGACTAATTAATTTCAGATACAAAGGATGGAGGGGAATAAAGTTGGAGATGTTCATCAGAAAAATAAATGACTTAATCGCTACAAATGACATAGTTAAATAGTAGGTGAGGTTGAAAAAAGACACAAGTCCATCAAGTCCAACCTATGTGTGTGATTATATGTCAGTATTACATTGTATATCCCTGTATGTTGTGGTCTTTCGGGTGCTGATCTAATAGTTTTTTGAAACTACTGATGCTCCCCGCTGATACCACCGCCTGTGGAAGGGAATTCAACATCCTTGCTGCTCTTACAGTAAAGAACACTCTACGTAGTTTAAGGTTAATGAGTGGCCACGTGTCTTGTTAAACTCCCTTCCGTGACCTGCTGGTAAAATTTGGGTGCCCTTGGAGAAAACATTAGCAGGTAGGAACTTGGCCAGAGCCCCCTAGATTCCGGTTTCTTATAGGGGTTTGTCGGAATATGCATCACCATTGACAAAGACAACACTATCCGTTTGGGATAGATTGAACAGTTTGCCCCCCAATAACCCCTATAACACCATTGGAAGGATTTCCCTGGTTTTCACCGGGGGAAGAGAAAGGGAGTTTAGATCGCTGGAGAATGGACGGGAAGGGTAATTGCGCTGGCCTGGCTTCACATGGTAAATTGTTCCATTGGGGGATTTGGTTTGAATACTGGGAGAAGTACCAATCGCTGTATGGAAATACCATCAACTGACAGACTTGTTCAATAAGTGGAAGTACCAGATCAGGCCAGCGAACCCACTTAATACTTTTGAGGAATGGTGTGTTAACTTATCAGAGCCAGGTCATATGTTGTCTCAAATGTATAGGCTGGTTCTGAGCGCTCAAAATATGACAACTCCCTATTTCATTTGAGAATGGGAGAGAGAACTGGGCTATAATTTTATATCAGAGCAAATTAAACGGCTGATGGGAGTGACACACCATTCTTCAATAAGTTCTCATATACAGAAGATGTCTTACAAGTTGCTGACAAGATGGTATCGTACACCGGCTCGATTGGCTCAAATATACCCATCGGCAGATGCTAACTGCTGGAGGGGATTTAACCAAATGGGTTCATTTCTGCATTTATGGTGGCATTGCCCAAAGATTAATGTTTTCTGGGAGGAGATAGCCCCTTGGATTAAGAAAATGACATTTAGACCTATAGAATTCTCTCCATTACATTTTCTTTTTCATGGGATGCCATCATCTGCTAGGTTTTATAAGAGAAGCGTTACTCCCCATTTGCTAAATGCAGCCAAAATATTGATGCCTAGATTTTGGAAACAGTCTGGATGTCCCACTATAATGGATTGGAAAAGGGAGGTAGAAAAAGTAATGGAAGCAGAGAGATGGATACATATGGTTAAAGACCAACAGAATACATTTAAAGATACATGGGCAGGATGTCTGTATTACTCCTCAGAAATAGGGGTGGATTAAACCCCTTTGGGGGCAGTGCTGTGTTATAGATTAGATTTTTTTTTTTTGGGGTGGGGGGGTTAGTGTAGTGTATATTAATGAAAAGATTTAGATATATTGTGCACTGTGTATTTTTATGTTGTATGTTGGAATTTGTCTTAATAAAGAAAAAGTGATTATATAAAAAAAGAACTCCCTTCCGCGAAAAAGTTTTATCCTTATTTTGGGGTCACCAGTATGGTATTTGTAAACTGAAATCATATCCCCTCTCAAGCGTCTCTTCTCCAGAGAGAATAAGTTCAGTGCTCGCAACCTTTCCTCATAACTAACATCCTCCAGACCCTTTATTAGCTTTGTTGCCCTTCCTTGTACTCGCTCCATTTCCAGTACATTCTTCCTGAGGACTGGTGCCCACAACTGGACAGAATACTCTAGGTGCGGCCGGACCAGAGTCTTGTAGAGTGGGAGAATTATCATTCTATCTCTGGAGTTGATCCCCTTTTTAATGCTTGTCAATATTCTGTTTGCTTTGTTAGCAGCAGCTTGGCATTGCATGCCATTGCTGAGCCTATCATCTACTAGGACTCCCAGGTCCTTTTCCATCCTAGATTCCCCAGAGGTTCTCCCCCCCAGTGTATAGATTGCATTCATATTTTTGCCACCCGAATGCATTATTTTACATTTTTGTACATTAAACCTCATTTGTCATGTAGTTGCCCACCCTATTAATTTGTTCAGATATTTTTGCAAGGTTTCCACATCCTGCAGAGAAGTTATTGTCCTGCTTAGCTTAGTATTGTCCGCAAATACAGAGATTGAACTGTTTACCCCATCCTCCAGATACAGTACCTGCCCGCGAAAATGTGTTTCCAGCGCAATCCCATCGTGCTGGTTCTCGGCGACAGGGTACTGTACATCTCGCGCTGGCTGCAATAGGAAAAACAAATTTTCCTATCGCAGCCAGCACGAGAAAGAATTCCCCTCCTAGAGCATACCAGGCCCTTAGGTCTGGTATGGATTATAAGGGGAACCCCCTATGCCAAAAAAATGGCGTGGGGGTCCCCCCAAAAATCCATACCAGACCCTTATCCGAGAACGCAGCCCGGCCGGTCAGGAAGGGGGGTGGGGACGAGCGAGCCCCCCTCCCTTGAACCGTTCCAAGGCGCATGCCCTCAACATGGGGGGTGGGTGCTTTGGGGAAGGGGGGACACCCTGCAGCCCCCCCCACCCCAAAGCACCTTGTCCCCATGTTGATGAGGACAAGGGCCTCTTCCCGACAACCCTGGCCGTTGGCTTCTCCGCTCTCTCCGGCCTCTTCTCCCGGTGTCCGGTTCTTCTCTGCTCTCTCCAGCCTCTTCTCCCAGTCTCCGGCCTCTTCTCCAGATCTCCGGTTCTTCTCCCGCTCTCTCAGTCAGGTGGAAAATGGAGATGGAGTGCTGAGGAGGGTGTTGGTGGCCAGCACTACTGGGAGATCTCCTGAGAGTCAGCCAGGTGGGCTGGTGAGTGTCAGTCTGAAAGACTGTAGGGAGAGAGTGATGCGAGCTGGGCACTAAAATTCTGCTACACAACTAAGGGGCCTTGGGTTCCTGCCTGTAATGAGCTATTGCTTTAATCTGACTTTAAAGTGACTGTCAGATATTCTCAGTATTCCAGCTGGGTTCTGCAAGCAAGTGTGTGCTGGAGGAAGAAGCGGAGCTGTATATAGAGACTGTATATAGGAAGTTGTCCCTGAAGTTGTTGAAGTTAAGTGGGCATCCCAAAATCTCCCATCCCTATCCACTTTGTTACCCTCAATAAATAACAAAAAAAAACAAAGACACAGACTGTTCTCTGACTCAAGTGTGCCTTTTTGGCAATTCGGTGTGCTGGCTATGCAAGTGGGGGATCCTAATCTACTTGCAGCTTCTGGGGGGTGCACTACAAAAGAAAGAACAAGGCATAAGATGACATTTGGTGTCCAGAACAGCATAAACGTGGCATGGCCACCTCAAGTGCAGCAGTGAGCAGTAGTAAAGTTTAACTCCCGCGCTTAAGGGTAAAACAAAACTAAATGCCTAAGCACTTAATGCATCCTTGTGGTAGTAAAACCATACATATCATCACAACTACTTAGTGCATCCAGATGGATTATATGGCATTTTTTTAGTACAAATTGGGCTTTCATTTGGTGGTAAATGGTAATGGATATCTCCTGATCTTTTTTTATTATCGAAGGAAAACTGTCCCAAAATAGTAAAAAAAAACAATTTTAAATTTAGCTGTATATTTCTTGCTACTACCATAGCTCCTGACGATCACAGTGATACCACATATGTCTATGTTAGTTGTTGTACGTATCCATAGCACAGCCCAAAAACATTAGTGCGAATGTTGCTTTTTTTTCTCTAAAACACACTGACACTAACTGACACTGATACTAATAATAGAAAAAAAATCCTGTCAAAAAACAAAAAAAATACCGACCCTGACCTTGACCCAAGCACTAACCCTGGCACTGACCTAGTTCAAGACTTAAACTAGGTATTTTTATTTTTTACACACTTTTTTTTTTTTTTTACTCTGCAAGGAGAGAGCGAGAGATACAAAGTATCTCGCTCTTCCATTCACAGAGAGAAAACATGAGGGCGGGCTTCATACTGATTGATTATTATGATAGCCAATTAAAGGCTATCACAGCGATCAGGTGACCTGGAATCAGGAGTTCCGGGTCCGATCGTTAGCACAGGGCCTGGGGCTCGTCATGAGACCCCGGTCTCTGTGCTGGGAGCGCGCCATGTGGTGTGCTCTGAGCACAAAGGGAGAAATGCAAATATGGGGCCCCACGGAAAAAAGGCCAGTCCAGTGGAGCCACATATTTGTGGTCGGCGGGAAGGGGTTAATCTACTGAGTGTTTGAACTATACTGCAGAGCACATTTGTGGTGATGATGCTAGCCCTAGACCAAATGGGTATGCACTGTCCAAAATAAAAAGAGGATAGTAGCAGAGGGGGCAGAGGAACAAAGGGGGCTTGCAGAATAATTATTACTGGAGGGCGGTACTTTGAGATGTTCTTCTGACGCCTTACGTTGTGGCCTTTTAAAAGCATCTTACATAGTTACATAGTTACATAGTAGGTGAGGTTGAAAAAAGACACAAGTCCATCAAGTCCAACCTATGTGTGTGATTATGTGTCAGTATTACATTACATATCCCTGTATATTGCGGTCATTCAGGTGATTATCTAATAGTTTCTTGAAGCTATCAATGCTCCCCGCTGAGACCACCGCCTGTGGAAGGGAATTCCACATCCTTGCCGCTCTTACAGTAAAGGACCCTCTACGTAGTTTAAGGTTAAACCTCTTTTCTTCTAATTGTAATGAGTGGCCACGAGTCTTATTAAACTCTCTTCTGCGAAAAAGTTTTATCCCTATTGTGGGGTCACCAGTGCAGTATTTGTAAATTGAAATCATATCCCCTCTCAAGCGTCTCTTCTCCAGAGAGAATAAGTTCAGTGCTCGCAACCTTTCCTCATAACTAAGATCCTCCAGACCCTTTATTAGCTTTGTTGCCCTTCTTTGTACTCGCTCCATTTCCAGAACGTCCCTCCTGAGGACTGGTGCCCAGAAATGGACAGCATACTCCAGGTGCGGCCAGACCAGAGGCTTGTAGAGCGGGAGAATTATCGTTTTATCTCTGCAGTTGATCCCCCTTTTAATGCATGCCAATATTCTGTTTGCTTTATTAGCAGCAGCTTTGCATTGCATGCCATTGCTGAGCCTATCATCCACTAGGACCCCCAGGTCCTTTTCCATCCTAGATTCCCCCAGAGGTTCTCCCCCCAGTGTATAGATTGCATTCATATTTTTGCCACCCAAATGCATTATTTTACATTTTTCTACATTGAACCTCATTTGCCATGTAGTCGCCCACCCCATTAATTTGTTCAGGTCTTTTTGCAAGATCACATCCTGCGGAGAAGTTATTGCCCTGCTTAGCTTAGTATCGTCTGCAAATACAGAGATTGAACTGTTTATCCCATCCTCCAGGTCGTTTATGAACAAATTAAATAGGATTGGTCCCAGCACAGAACCCTGGGGAACCCCACTACCCACCCCTGACCATTCTGAGTACTCCCCATTTATCACCACCCTCTGAACACGCCCTTGTAGTCAGTTTTCAATCCATGTACTCACCCTATGGTCCATGCCAACGCACCTTATTTTGTACAGTAAACGTTTATGGGGAACTGTGTCAAATGCTTTCGCAAAATCCAGATACACCACGTCTATGGGCCTTCCTTTATCTAGATGGCAATTCACCTCCTCATAGAAGGTTAATAGATTGGTTTGGCAAGAACGATTCTTCATGAATCCATGCTGATTACTGCTAATGATATAATTCTTATTACTAAAATCTTGTATATAGTCCCTTATCATCCCCTCCAAGAGTTTACATACTATTGATGTTAGGCTAACTGGTCTGTAATTCCCAGGGATGTTTTTTTGGGCCCTTTTTAAATATTGGTGCTACATTGGCTTTTCTCCAATCAGCTGGTACCATTCCAGTCAATAGACTGTCTGTAAAAATTAGGAACAACGGTCTGGCAATCACCTGACTGAGTTCCCTAAGTACCCTCGGATGCAAGCCATCTGGTCCCGGTGATTTATTAATGTTAAGTTTCTCAAGTCTAATTTTAATTCCGTCCTCTGTTAACCATGTAGGTGCTTCCTGTGTTGTGTCATGAGGATAAACACTGCAGTTTTGGTTACTGAAGCCCCCCCGATTCACTCGTGAAGCCTGAGGAGAAGAATAAATTCAATACCTTTGCCATCTCCCCATCCTTTGTAACCAGATGTCCTTCCTCATTCTTTATGGGGCCAATATGGTCTGTCCTCCCTTTTTTACTGTTTACATACTTAAAGAATTTCTTGGGATTTTTTTTGCTCTCCTCCGCTATGTGTCTTTCATGTTCTATCTTAGCCATCCTAATTGCACCCTTACATTTCTTATTGCATTCTTTATAAATTCTGAATGCTGAGGATGATCCCTCAACCTTGTATTTTTTGAAGGCCTTCTCCTTTGCTTTTATATGCATTTTTACATTGGAGTTAAGCCATCCAGGATGTTTGTTCGCTCTTTTAAATTTATTACCCAATGGGATACATTGGCTAATGCCCTTATTTAATATGCTCTTAAAGCAAACCCATCTCTCCTCCATATTCTTTGTTCCTAATATTTTATCCCAATTTATGCCTTTTAGCAAGGTTTGTAGTTTAGGGAAGTTGGCTCTTTTGAAATTCAGTGTCTTTGTGTTCCCTTCATGTTTCCTATTTGTGTGATTTATACTGAAACTAATTGACCTGTGATCGCTGTTACCTAAATTGCCCCGTATTTCCACATCTGTTATCAGGTCTGTATTGTTGGTAATCAGTAGCTCTAGTAATGTTTTTTTTTTCTAGTTGGTGCGTCTACCATCTGACCCATAAAATTGTCCTGCAAGACACTAAGGAACTGGCGAGCCTTAAATGAATGCGCGGTTCCCTCCGCCCAGTCTATGTCTGGATAATTAAAATCCCCCATTATGATAACACTTACCATCCTTGCTGCTAATCCAATTTGTGATAGGAGATCCGTCTCCACTTCCTCCCTCAGGTTAGGGGGCCTATAGCATACTCCCAGTATTATTTTCCCCTTAGCTTCATCCCTTTGGAGCTCTACCCATAAAGATTCCACCTCCTCCCTAGCCCCCTCAGTGATGTCATCTCTCACATTCACATTCTCTCACAGACTTAACGACAGTCCCAGATAGCCTGCATGCAGTATAGGTACAGTATAGGTATGGTATACCCCCAGCACAGGTGCAAGGTAGATGGGGTTTAGATGTGCTAAAAGGTTCAGTATATTGCGGTATAGGGTTGGTAGGTGCAGTCTAGTTTGGGAACAAGTGCCGCATAGAGTGCGGTATAGATTGGTTATGCTTGGTGTCCTGCTCTCAGTAGGTCAGTCCTCGCTGGCAGCATCAACAATGGGCAAATAGTCATTTCACCAGTCCCTGGGATACTGTGATGACCTTTTACTGTAGAAGGGGGCCCCCTCAGTCTCTTCCCAAAAGCCTCCAGTGATCTGCGCTGCCCCTGGGTGTCCTCACTCCCGGTCTCAGGTTTGGATCTCTGCTGCTATGGTCTCCAGGTGGCAGGCAAATATCCAGATAGAGGTGCTTTCTCTCTAACTCCCTCAGTGCTAAGAGGAACTTTCCCAGGCAGTTTAATTAAAATCCCCTCTCCACTCCTCCTACTGTGTGGTGCATATTGGCATTTGCATGGTAAGGAGTCTATTTGTCCCATTATATGGCTGTCATCTCAAACTACCACTCCCAGGATTCTCAGTGCTCTGCATAGAAGTCTATGGGCTTGCTTGGCTTTAGCCCCCCTCCTGCTGGTCAGAGAAGAATGGTGCAACAGAACATCAGTATCTCAGTAGAGGGAAAGAAGAATAAAAGGCAATGTCTCCTTCTCCATATTTCTTTAGCCCAGCACTTCGCTACACTGCCTTAGCAAAAATGTGCTTGGAACGCTACACATTTCAGCACACTGCCTGCAATTGTGCTGCCTTGCTTTATTGGGTGGAGTGATCTAATTTCCAGCACATACATTTTAGTCCTGGCAGCAGCATGGGAGAGAAGGAGCTTTATGGAAGTGTAAAACTACTGACCACCAATGCTGGCAGTTATTTTGCTAGAGGTCATTGTCCTAGAATTTACCTTTGCTGACCATTTCTGGGGCTTATTGCTTGCCCTGACATTTGCTAGAAGTTATCATAACTGGCCCTAAGACATGCTGGGGGTTATTGCTGGCCCTAAGACATGCTGGGGGTTATTGCTGGCCCTAAGACATGCTGGGAGTTATTACTGGCCCTGACACTTGCCGGGGGTTATTGTTGGCCCTAACACTTGCTGGTAGTTATTGCTGGCCCTAACACTTGCTGGGGGTTATTGCTGACCCTGACACTTGCTGGGGTTTTTTGCTTGGGTTTATTGCTGGCATGACACTTGCTGGGGGTTATTGCTGTTCCTGTCACATGCTAGGGGTTATCATCTATCTCTCTTCTCAATCTCTTCAAGGTGTCGTTCCTAATTATTTTCAAATGTTCGCAACTATGGTTTATTTTTACACCCACGACAGCAATGATAGAACTGATTTTTGCACGTACTGACCAGCAATGTTGCATACTTCTGACTAGTGCACTCTATACACTTTAATATACTTAAATTATGCTACAGTCTGTGTTTCCTTATTACACTGTGAATGGCTTGTACATAACATTGCATTTTTCATTCTCTGTCCAACCATTTATTTTTTATTTTTAAAAGTAAAACAATACAATTCACAAAGATAAACTTGGGGCTTGAGAAAAACTAACCCTTGCAGTGGGTCTCTGTCCATACTGCAAGGGTTAAAGATGTATTTAAATAAAAAAATCTAAGGTCCACTAATCAGATTCCTCACCCCCTCTGATGGCCGATTGGAAAAATTTTAGGGGAGAGATGTTTTGGACAGGTAACCCTCTCCACTTCATTGAGAGCTGAATGCATAAATAATGTGCGTTACTTTGGCCAGCCCCTCCTTACTTACACTATTGGCAGCCCACTGGACAGGTAATAAGTGTCATAATACAAAAATATAAATACACACTGTACAAATTGAAGCACATTTTACATTCTGCAATTACCTATCAAGATAATAGGAGAACAAATCTTTAAACAGTACCATTTGAAAGTATTCAGGCAGGCCCTTTTACTACATGCTTTGGTGAATTAATCCATAAATATGACCACAAAAGAGGTAGGTATAGTGTGTATGGGTTTCAGTATCGGTTGACTTAGCAGTTGGGGGGAGGGAGGGTTCCAAATGATTTTGGGACCCCCAAAAAAAGCCTCTGCCACTCTGCCTGAATTTAAGCACACAAATAACATTTGTACACATTTTATGGGGTGTTTAGGGTAAAGCACTACTATTGAGCTGACAAAATACATTGTTAAGTGACTAGGCTAGGTGTGTATGGGCCCAGGATAGCATGCTGGGGAGGTTAGTGAAGGCAAATATGCATGAAGTGTAGTGGATGTGATTATGAGTGCCATGATGAAATGCCTATTTCTAATATAATCGCATAGATAAAAGTGCTTATCTCATATAACCAGCTATTAGCCTTAACAATGCTCAATTAGATGTCTGCCAGCTTCCCCCTTTTTGTGGAACAGAATTGCAAGAGTTAAGAGCAAGTTAAAAGAAGATTGTGCCTGTTTTCAAGAACTGGAAACAAGACACCCTATTTAGCTATGATAGTCTGCTATTCCCTTATACAGATATAACCCAGCAAAAGCTTATATTTCGTCACAATAATGAATATGTATAATTTGTGGTTTGTACACGCTTGTCTTATTTGATATTTGATTTGATAATGAAATATCACGGTATTTGATCACGGTATATTACCGGAGCCCAGGAAGTGAATTACAGAAGTACCAATTTACTAAACGTGTCCGTGTCAGTGATTTGTGTCGAGTGTGCACACTTTTACATTGAAGGTTAATTTGGCCAGGGGGACAGAAACAAAAGTACCGAGCGGTTCTGTTCGGCTCTCTGCCACTCTGCCTGAATTTAAGCACACAAATAACATTTGTACACATTTTAGGGGGTGTTTAGGGTAAAGAACTACTATGGAGCTGACAAAATACATTGTTAAGTGACTAGGCTAGGTGTGTATGGGCCCAGGATAGCATGCTGGGGAGGTTAATGAAGGCAAATATGCATGAAGGACAAAAAAGGAACTTTAAAAACTTCCAGCATAAATGAGGATAAAGAGGACATTCACAGCATATTACAATCATGGTAATTAGGCAATGATGAAAGAAATACAATACATTAGCAAACATTAAATACACAGAATGTGATGTTAAAGAAGAAATCTTACCCTAATATAGTCCTTCTGCAGGACCCGAATGATGGCAGAACAGGTCTCTGGAATAATTATCCCCAGAGCCTGGGGGACAATGCCTGTCGAGAACTTGATGTCCTGCAGACTACTCCCCGCCGCCAAGTACCGCAACATGGCGACTAGCCTCTGTTCAGGAGTGATGGCTTGCCGCATGCAGGTGTCCTGCTTCATAATATAAGGGGACAGCAAAGCCAACAAACAATGAAAAACGGGGTCTGTCATCCGGAGATGATTAAAGAAATCATCAGGATTATTCTCACGGATCTCCCACAACAAAGGCATATGAGAGGATTGGTCACGCTGGAGCAACCAATTCTTCATCCATGAACTCCTCCTCGCCCTGTTCATGGACTGGGCTTGGGTCAAAGTAAGAACCCCAACACCAAGCCCCCGCACAGCACGAACTCTACGATGAGCATGTACCCGCAACATGGCTTCAAAACTGTCGGCTGGTCAGAACGAACTAACAGAACACACTGAAAATCAGAAAGGCCTGAGAAGAGCGAGCTGAAAATCAGAAACGAGCGGACAAGAACGCACTGCAAATCAAATACGTAATATAAAAATACGCAATGAAAACCAGATACGAACTGACTACACGCACTGAAAACCAGATACAAACCCACAAGCACAAACTGAAGAACAGTAATGATCTGAAAAGCACGAGGCTGAAAAGCGCGAATCGTCTCTCACCAAACTTCTACTAACACGAGATAAACATGAGATTAGCAGAAGGAGCCCAAAGGGTGGCGCACTGGCTATTGAATCTCCTCATTATAGTGCTGTCGTACGCGTTGTACGTCAGCGCGTTCTTGACAATCGGAATTTCCAACAACATTTGTGCGACCGTGTGTATGCAAAACAAGTTTGAGCCAACATCCGTCGGAAATAATTCCCAGGATTTCATTGTCGGAATGTCCGATCGTGTGTATGCGGCATTAGAGTGCAGAATTGAAACCAACTGCATGTGTTGCCTTTTCTACATCTCAGGGTCAGGACCCCAGTCTATATTTGGAATCACCATGTTTGGTTTATCCATTGCATTTCATTATTTATATACATGACATACATAGGATGACCTTATAGGTTTGTAATGTTTGTGAAATTACTTTTTTTTTTATTGTTGTAAAACTTAGTACTATGACGGAGTGTTTTCCTTGACCACAAGTGGAATTTGGTGAACACATTTGTCTTTATATACAAAATAGTACTACTCAACACAAAATGATATTATTATGTCTCTGTGACCATATTACTCATGCCCATAATTTGTCATTTATGTCTGCTCTATGATCTATAACTATTTAAGGCTGTGGTTTTTACTGTATATGTCTCTGTTAATGGATTGCCTGAAAGACTAGACTGTTGTATCACTTCTACAACAATACTTCTCATCGCAAGCTGCTTGCTTTAGGGCACAAGCTGTTCGTAACTAGGCCTTTGACCATGCAATAATCTCTCTGAGCAGACACTTAAAGGAAAACTCAATTTTTGTTTACCAAAAAAAAAAATAAATAAATGTAATTGCTGCCTAATCAATTGTGTAATGTAATGGTTAATAAAAATTACCTTTCTATGTAAATTTGCAACTGCTGTAATTTTCTGAAATGATCGCATTCTTCTAATGCCGTGTACACACAGGTGGACTTTTCGGCAGCAAAGGTCCGACGGTCTTTCCGACGGCCTTTTGATGGACTTTCGACGGACTTTCTAACGAACGGACATGCCTACACACGATCACACCAAAGTCCGACGGATTCATACGTGATGTTGATAGGAAGTTGATAGCCAGTAGCCAATAGCTGCCCTAGCGTTGGTTTTCCTCCGTCGGACTAGCATACAGACGAGTGTATTTTTCGACCGGACTCGAGTCCGTCGGAAAGATTTGAAACATGTTCCAAATCTAAAGTCCGTCAGATTTTGGACAGAAAAAGTCAGCTGAAGGTCTGATGAAGCCCACACATGGTCGGATTGTCCGCCGGACTCGGGCCGTCGAACCAGTCCGGTCAAAAAGTCTGCTCATGTGTATGCGGCATTATATGACATTCTGCGACCACTGGTATGCCACCAGTTTAGTTTTATGCTTGTATTACTGGCTTACTGGTGTTCTCAAAAGTCTTCACTGAGATATGATTTAAATTATAAGGATCTACTGTAATAGGAGTCAAATTTTTGCTAGGATACTCCATAAGCCTCTGACTTTTCTAAAGGGATGCAGACATTGCAGTTACCCTCATTAGAGCAATAAAATTAACTTAGGTGGTTCTATTTAAGTGGTTCTATTTAAGGTTGACCCTCTCATTCAGAAATTAGTCTGGAAAGAACAAAACAAAACAAACAGCAATTTCTACAAAATAGAAAAAATGATATTTGTATTTACCTTAAAGTCCATTCCTTGAAGCTAATTAATGAACAAAGGATTCGGTTAATCTGAGACAATTGGGTTGTACTGCTGCCCACAAGAGGGCATGGACACTGGTAAATAAAATAGACATTGGAAAGCCAGATATAACCAACCCCTCCCACTGCCAGCATGATTCAGGTTTATACAAAAACAGTACCAAGGAGTGCATCACAAACTCAGAGGAATGGAATCAGTGTCCCTTAATGAACTTCAAGAAACAAGTTTTATGGTAAATAAAAAAAAAATGTTTTCTTTATCATTCTTTAAGGGACATGGGATTCAGTTAATCTGAAAGAACTTAGATGTCCAAAAGCAGTCCAGCTAAGGGGTAAGCAACACAGCAAACAAAAACGCAACACAGGCACACAAAAAAAAAATGAGAAGAAAACTGGGGTGGCTTGAGTGCACCTTAACAGGAAAAGATGGACCCTTGTCCTTAAGGCCATAGGCTTGAATAATGATCTGTCAGAGCCACCAAGAAGTTGTTCAACAAGAAGCTGGTTCCTTTTATGTAGACCATCAGGAATGACAAAAAAGTGTCAGTCTTTCTAATATAAGCAGTAGCTAAGAGTAAACCTGTACACCATGAACCTCATCCAGGTAGTGATGGGTAATCTCCCTATGAAGTACTAGAGCCAGACAGAGAGATTGAAGAACAATGTGCTATTTGGAGTGAAAGGCCATAACCACTTTGAGAAAAAGGGAGGCCTCCTGCAAAATTCCAGAAACTTGAAATAAAGGTACTGGAAGTTTGAAGGCCTTCTATAGCCTTTTTATTTCTAAATAAAGATAGGGATGTTGATTGTGGCATAGAGCACACCCATACTGCTTCTTCATTATGTTTGTCAAAAGCGGGTCCTATAACCAATTCCTGTTGCTCCTGGCACATGGCATTTATTGTCCACTGTCCCCTATTTCTATGTTTTGTTCTTTTTTCATTTCTTATTTTTTTATAAACCTGTTTATACACTTCTGGTATTCTATTTTGCATTGATTTTACTGTTGTATTGAGGTTATTGTACTGTCACCAACCTAGATAACATGGAATAATACACTCAAGAATTTGAAATGTAAAATGTGCTCATGCTGACCTCAGCTGTATGTATCTCCTGACTTTGTCAGACACTATGCTTGAGATGTGCAATGTATGACCTTTGTCAATTATTGTTTGTCCAAAACTTGTCAAAACCCAATAAAAGTGGTTATTTAAAAACGAAGGAAGGGGGTTCTAGGCCTCAATAATGCCACATAGGAGGCACCCTGTTTAAAAGTTTTGAATAAGAATAGGAAGCTAGCGGTCTTTGCCAAGATTTGGCCAAGATTTTTCCAATGACAAGGCCAAATGTTGATCAAAGCCAGATTGCAAAAAAATGAGGATGTCTCATCGAGTATTTCCATTGCCTTTTCTGTTTCTCATGATGTGGGCTTCAACAGTCTTGCCAATAAAGCCATCGACCATGAAGCAGGGTAGAAAATCGAATCAATTTGGAAGAGGCCACTAGTTTCTGCCAGAAGTTTGAGCAGGTCAGAGTACCGCATCCACCTGGGCCAGTTTGGAGCTATGAGAGTCACTGGGATACCCTCTTTCTGGATTCTGTGGAGTAGATAGGGCAGGAATTTCAGAGGAGGAAAGGAGTAAATAAGTCTGTACTGATCCCACAGAGTCACCAGAGCATCCACTGCTTCTCCAGAGGATCTCTGCAACAGGAGACAAATCTGCACAGTTTGGTGTTGAATCTGGAAGCCGGGAGGTCCACATATGGCTTCTCCCACCTGTGACACAGGTGCTGAAATATTTCTAAGGTTAGGGACCATTCTGCCTGGTAACTGTCTACACCTGGAATGTGAATGGTGGACAAGGCTGGAACATGGTGTTCTACCAAGAATAGAACCCTTCCAATCTTTCCTGATGCAACAAGACTTCTGTTTCTCTTTGGTGATTGATGTATGTCATGGTCATGGCGCTGTCTGACTGGATCCTGATTAAATGACCCTCCAGAATTGCAGGGACTACCAAACTGCTTTTAGCTCTAGATTGTTGATTGGCAGATGAAATTCCTCTGTTGAGCAGGTTTCCTTCACTGACAAGGTGACTAGAACTCTTCCTCAGTCCTTCAGGCTGGCATCTGTTGTGATGATATTCCATGACAGTGAGAAGAAGGATTTCCATTTCCAGATCTGGATTCTTCATCCTCCAGGACAGACATATACTGGTCTTGGGTGTTAGGAGAATAGGTTTTTCTAGAGACTGAACCTCTTTGTCACACGACAACAGGATGTTGTGTTATAGAGGACTGTAGTGGTACTGAGGAAATGGGACTGCCTTCAAGAGGGCTACCAGGAAATTCAGGAATCTCATGCAGAATCACAAAGTTGGACAACTTTTGGACTGTAGAGTCTGAGTCTGGGAACAGACAGTCAGAGATTTTTTTTGGCCATGTGTAGGATTAGACCCAGATATTCCAAGCAGTGTTTCAGTTCCAGCACTAATTTCTGAAGGTTCAGAATCCAAACAAACTTTTTTAGGGTCTGTAATGTCAACATCCCATCGATGATCAGAATTTGAGTTAACAGCTCCCTGAATAGGAAGTCATCTTGGTATCTGATGTAGCACCCTGGTGTTTAGGCAGGGTTGTTCCAAAAATTACCTGCCAGGTATAGCTACCTTGGCTAATTGTTGAGTATCAATTGATTGTCTCTAAGTCTGTCTGTCTCTCTTTTGCCACTAGGTGGTCAGGCACTTGATGGCATTAGATAAGTCAAAGACACCGCAAGGTCAGATTATGGGTATATGGGGTATCTCAGCCAATGGGCAGGGTTTTTCTTAAATCCCTTGGCCTGCTGGGAGAACCTATATATTTGGGTGGAGTCAGGTGATCAGTGTTCCGTGCCACCTGGACAGCTGTCTGAGTGGGCGTGTTTTGTACTGCCCAGACTGCTAGGCCAGAGTTTGGGCCTATCCTGGGCACATCTGGCTGCTAGGCTGTCTGAGGGCCTATCCAGAAGCAAGAGAGCATTGCAGGGTTGGGATTGCGGCTTGCAGTGCAACCAGAATTGACGGTTCTGCCAGCTGGAGAACCTGTCGTGGTCAGAGGTAGAGGGGAAGCTGTCGTCACTAAGGGACTAACCACCTTATTACCAAGGACCACATTTAGTCTAGTGAGAGAGACTGGGAGCTCAGTGGGCTGAAGAACTACAAGAAGTGATTGTAGTGGGAGTGAAGGAACTGTTACACCTTGTGTTAGAATCTGTTAAAGACTGTTGCATGGCTGTTCTCCTGTAGAAGTCTCGGAGTCTGCCAATTATCATTGCAACTACCTAAGGCAGTAATGGCGAACCTATGGCACGCGTGCCACAGCTGGCACGTCAAGCCCTCTCTGTCGGCACAGCAGGGGAATCCCACAGCCAGGCAGTCACTTGCACTGACAGTGCAGGCAGGGAGGAGCCGACTCCCTTCCTTGCATCAGTGCCAGTGATGTCGGCAGGGGGGTGGGCAGCCAGTCATCTTGTTCCATGCGCGCTGTTTAGGAGGGGTGTAAAATGTTTCCTCCACCGTCCCGACTGTTCTGCAGCTTATTGTCCCGGACCCCTACACCTACACATCTGCTAAGGCATTCGGGGATTACTTTCTGCAGGCACCCTATTCCAACTCCTCCTGCTCCAGGACGACTTTGGTTCAGTCTGTCCTAGTGCAGCCTCTGGAAAGCAGAGGGGGAGGGGCAGTGCTTGGAGCAGATCGTCCATGGGGAGAGTTGTAATGGCTGCTAGCTATTATAAAGGTTAAAGGGGTTGAACTCCTCACTAGTAATACATTGAGATAATTTTTTTGGTACATTGGTATTGTTTTATCACAGCCATTAACTCTCTTGTGCCACCTCATTGGGTTTCCTCATTGAGTGTCTTGGTCCCCTTCCACTACTCACATGTCAGACCATTTCAAGGCGCTATGTTTTATCAAGTTCCAATCTGGTTTGTAAGTCCCTTTTTAGAACATCAATATTTAGGGTGGTGGTACCCCCCGCCTTTCTAGGGAGTGCTTTAATATAATTTATGTATCTGTTTTTTAGTTTAGAGTTCTGTTGTTGGATGCATCTGTTCCTGAAGAAGTGAAAGAATTCACGAAACACGTCGAATTACAAGATGCATTCCTCTCCCATATTGCAATCATCTTGGTTATGTAAAGCATGTACTTTAAAATATACCAGTTTGATGTACATTATATATTGTTACATGTAACCCATTGACTTGATATGCTACACATTTTTTATTTTTACTTTATACATGTATGTGTCGAATCCTTATACAATAAATTGATATTTTATGACTTCTGTATTATGCCTCATTTAAAGTCCCATGGGTGAATTTTGGTTGTGTGTATTTTACAATGTAAAGGGAGACAATACAGCGACAATATAATTCAATACAAGAGGGTTAGGAGGGCCCTGCTCCTGGGAGCTTACAATCTAATAGGGAGGGGCTGGTGGAACAAAAGGTAATAACTGAGGGATGAACTGTTGGGAGAGATTGAAGATTCAGTTATTAGCTGAAGGAAAGATAGCCGGACAGATTGGGGTAGGGAGCTCCAGAGGATGGAAGAGGCTCCAGAGAAGCCCTGGATATAAGCATGGAAGGAGGAGACAAGGATGCTAGAGAGCAGGAGGTCTTGGGAGGAGCGGGGAGGATGGTTTGGGTGATATGTAGAGACAAGATTGGTGATGTAGCTCGGGGCAGAGTTGTAAATGGCTATGTCTGTTATTGTTAATGTTTTGAATTTTATTCGTTGGGCGATGGGAAGCCAGTGGAGAGATTGGCAGAGAGAGGTGGCAGACACTAAACAGTTGGTAAAGTGGATGAGTCTGGCAGCAGCATTCATGGTAGACTGAAGATGGGATAGACATTGAAGAGGTAAGCCAATAAGGAGGGAGTTACAATAGTCAAGGTTAGAGATACCAAGTGAGTAAATAAGTTGCTTAGTGGTTTCAACGGTTAAAAAGGAATGTATTTTAGAGATGTTAGGGAGGTGAAGTCTACAATATTTGGACAGTGATTTGATTTGGGGCTGAAAAGACAGGTCAGAGTCCCTGGCATGAGGGGAGGGACTGGTGGTTGTACTATTGATCTTGATGGAGAAGTCAGGGAAAGGGGCAGGGGCAAGAGGGACTATTATGAGCTTAGTTTTAGAAAGATTTAGTTTGAGGAAGTGGTGTGATATCCATGCTGATAAGTGGCAAGTGGTGAGAGGTTAGACCAGCTGTTTTCAACCAGGGTGCCGTGGCACCTTGATGTGCCTCCTAGGTTCTTAAGGGGTGCCTTTGAAAAATGCCTAAATATTTCCATAAATTGCCCAAAAATTGTCAGCAAGCCAGTGAGTGCACCAAGCCTGCCTTTTTGTTACGCAAAGCCACATGTTTTTATTGAGCAGCATTAAAACCTTGGGTACCATGCGGACCAGCCACTGGCATTCTAATAACCACAGAAAAAAATGTTACCTTTGCAGTGGACACCCCTCTGCACTATGAGGGCTAAAGTGTATCTCTATGCATACTGTATTTATTTTTTATTTTATTTATTTTTTACTTTTGGATAAAATGGTGAAAGGTTAGACCTTCTGTCAAGCTTTTATTGCAGCCCCCACTGGGGAGGTTCACCTATCTATTTATACTGGTAACCATTGTCACAAAGAAAAGAAAAAGAGGGGAAATGGAAAATTTTAGAGTTGTCTCCAAAACAAGAGATAAGGGCATATCTTCCAATGGAGGACAACAGTTCCAGAGCTAATTGTCTGAAAAGGGAATTACTCTCACTTTGGGAGATTTTCTCCCATTTCCTGTTGCATTTTTAGGACAAGAGGTCCTAAAGGAAAGGAATTTGCTCAATGATAACCAGAAGCAAAAAAACTAAAAAAGATTTGGCTATATGTACACTTTATCTGACTGATTCTTTTCAGAGGGGATGATGAATGAATAAGGTGATATATTTACCCTATTGCTCACTCCTGCAGGCATCTCCATGCTATGGGAACAGTACACAAAAGGTGCTTCCCTTCACTGCCCAACTGGTTGTAGCTCTCTGACATTATCCCATACAATGCAGGACCGGCAGTTCTGCATTGTATGTGACAACATGCAGCCCAGGATAGTGGCTGCTGGGGAAAGGGGGGTCAAGGAATAATGAAAACAAATCACCTTATTCTTTAAATGAGAAACTGCAATTGTGAAATCAATAACAGTATTTTCACAGCTGAACCTGCCAGATGCAACACAGAGAGGTCGCCGGGAAATCCATCATCATTTTTTTTTGGGCCTCATCATCTGAAGTTATGCCTGTGGAAGGAGTCCAACAGAGCTAACAAATCTTTGGTCAAGCAAAACAGTTCATTTGCACGAGATACACACTCACCGGCCACTTTATTAGTGCTAGTACTGGGTTGGATGCCCTTTTGCCTTCAGAACTGCCTTAATTCTTTGTGACATAGATTCAAAGATTAGATAACACAGTTGCTGCAGATTTGTCCGCTGCACATCCATGATGTGAATCACCCGTTACACCACATCCCAAATGGGCTCTATTGGATTGAGATCTGGAGACTATGGAGGCCATTGAAGTACAGTGACCTCATTGTCATGTTCAAAAAACCAGTGGTGAGATGATTGGAGCTTTGTGACATGGTGCATTATCCTGCTGGAAGTAGCCATCAGAATATGAGTACACTGTAGTCAGAAAGGGATGGACATGGTCAGCAACAATACTCAGGTAGGCCGTGGCATTAAAACGATGTTCAGTTGATAATGAGGGGCCCAATGTGTGCCAAGAAAATATCCCCCACACCATTACACCAACGCCAGCAGCCTGAACCATTGATACAAGGCAGGATGGATCCATGCTTTCATGTCGTTTACATAAAATTCTGACCCTACCATCTGAATGTCGCAGATCAAATCGAGACTCAGCAGACCAGGCAACGTTTTTCAAATCTTCTATTGTACAATTTTTGAGAGTATGTGCGAATTGTAGCCTCAGTTTCCTGTTCTTAGCTGATAGGAGTGGCACCTGGTGTGGTCTTCTGCTGCAGCCCATCTGGTTCAAAGTTCAATGAGTTGTGTGTTTAGAGATCGTATTCTGTATACCTTGGTTGTAATGAGTGATTATTTGAGTTACTGTTGCCTTTCTATCATCTCAAACCAGTCTGCCCATTCTCCTCTGACCTCTGACATCAACAAGGCATTTTCATCCACACAACTGCTGCTCACTGCCATCAGTATTCTTTGTTTCATGAACAGCTCAGAACCTGAAAAAAAGAAGGAATATTCCTTGGTTTACAGAGGCCCAGAAAGCAGTGTGAAAAGTCTGCTTAAATCTGACACCATGAGATTAGGCTAGAACAGGGGTCTCCAAGTTTACTGCCCTTTAGACCTTAGGGGGCTGGTCTGTGTTCTATTCTGGGAATAGAAAATATATTATAGAATTCTGAAATAATGCCCCATTGATGGTGTCAGTGAGAAGAATTATGTCACATCATTGCTGTCAGTGGGAGGAATAGTGCCTCATATCAGTGGAAGAAATAGCGTCCCAAGGGCCGAATAAAGGCAAGAAAAAGGCCGCAGTTTGGAGGCCACTGGGCTAGAATGTTATTATGTTAACATTTGTAATCCCGGCACTAGTTAAAAGATCAATAATGAAAACCAGAGACACAAAATGATGAAAATCATAATGAATAATCCCATTTCTGAGATTTCCTATAACATTGTCACTGGAAAACTACTTAATGAAGTGCAAAAACATATGTTTCCAGACTTATATTACAAGGGAGCACTCGGCCATGTCTCTGTAAGTTAATATTTACTTGACGGATGGTGGGTGGTCCACCCTGTATGATAGGACCACCTGCTGCATTAATCTCCTTTCTGGAGGACTGCAAATCTGTCTTTATCATCTGTATTACGAAACCAGATTAACTGTGCTGATGAAATGCTTGCCCCAAAGTCAAATGTATTCCCATATATTAAATATTAATATCAGATAGAGTGAAAAAGAAAGTGTAGGTGTGGCGCTGCTCCTCTATGATCAAAAAGGCATGAAATGTAAATATAAAGTGCTACAGGTGATGTAAAGAAAAATGGATTTCCCTATGGAACGTGACTAATTAAAATTATTCTGATTTAATGTGTTTGTGCGATGCAATTGATCATATAAGGTGCTGTGGGGGGTTAGATCCCCTGCCGGAGTGTTTAAATGGTGCTAGTTAGTAAAGTAATGTAATAACTGTGATGCCACACTTAATTCATAAATATATACAAATTGACATCCACATTAAGCATAGAATCCGCACATAAAACTTATTGTAAACTTCGTGCTGTTATAAAATAATAATAAAGTGATAAGTGCTCATTAATAAAATGTCCAGTGCTGATTATCCACAAATAAAATTGTTGTATCTTCTCCTCTTAATAAAGTACTTGCAGTGCAGGTGACTAATCCGTGCTCTTATTCAGAATTCACTCACCGGATACTTCTTACCCCACCTGGGGTGATATGCAGCCACAGTATTTGCCACTGTGTAGCACTCTGGGAGATTGGTCCTTATTTGTGGTATTGGCGTTCCTCCATGGTTTAGTCTATTCATTGCCAAGGTATTAGGCAATCCCCATGGTCAAATGAGGTACTGCACTGCTGCATATTTGTTTGAACAAAGTATAATACATTATTTGGGAATACTTTTGACTTTGGGGCAAGCATTTCATCAGCACAGTTAACTCAATGCATTTAGGCATCTAGACGTGGCAAAGACGACTTGCTGAAGTTTGAACCGAGCATCAGAATGCAGAAGAAAATGGATTTAAGTGACTTTGAACGTGGCATGGTTGTTGGTGCCAGAGGGGCTGGTCTGAGTATTTCAAAAACTGCTGATCTACTGGGACTTTCATGCACAACCATCTCTAGAGTTTACAGAGAATGGTCCAAAAAAAGAGAAAATATCCAGTGAGAGGCAGTTGTGTGGACAAAAATGCTTTGTTGATGTCAGAGGTCAGAGGAGAATGGGCAGACTCAAACCCAAACTCAAATAAACACTCAATACAGCAAAAGGTATACAGAATACCATCTTTGAACGCACAACACATTAAGCAGATGAGCTACAGCAACAACAGACCGCACCGGGTGCCACTCCTGTCAACGAAGAACAGGAAACTGAGGCTACAATTCCCGCAGGCTCACCAAAATTGGACAATAGAAGTTTGGAAAAAAGCTGCCTTGTCTGATGAGTCTTCATTTCAGCTGTGACATTCAGATGGTAGGGTCAGGCATTGGGGTAAACAACATGAAATCATGGATCCATCCTGCCTTGTGTCAACGATTCAGGTGTGGGGATATATTCTTGGCACACTTTGGGACCCTTAGTACCAAATGAGCATTGTTTAAATGCCACCACCTACCTGAGTATTGTTGCTGACCGTGTTCATCCCTTTATGACTACAGTGTACCCATCTTCTGATGACTCCTTCCAGCAGGATAATGCACTGTGTCACAAAGATCAAATCATCTCACCACTGATTTCTTGAACATGACAATGAGGTCACTGTACTCCAATGGTCTCCGCAGTCACCAGATCTCAATTCAATAGAGCACCTTTGGATGTGAAGCCGACAAATATGCAGCAACTGCGTGATGCTATCATGTCAATATCGACCAAAATCTCTGAGGAATGTTTCCAACACCTTGTTAAATCTGTGCCACAAAGAATTAAGGCAGTTCTGAACTCAAAAGGGGTCCAACCCCACACCAGCCAGGTGTACCTAATAAAGTGGCTAGTGAGTGGTATAGACACTATACTGAGTAGGCACCCCTGATTGAACCAACAGGGATTTTCCTGTGAAAAGTGCATGTTTGTGCATCTTTCATGATCTGGAGAACTATGAAATCTACTGTGAATGCTGGGCGGTGTCCTTACAGCGATCTTCATTCTCACGTCAACACAGCCCTCTGCATAAGTATGGACCACTCTGATTAGGAGGTCAAGATAATGAGTACTTTGTGGCCTCTCATGACTAGCCTGGACAATCAGTAGAAGTCACAAAGGTAAAGAGGAAATTTTGGAAGGATCATGGAGCCCAGAGTTGGGCTTTAAGTTTTGTGTGGACAGACCCTTTAGTGAAGCTACAAAATTGTATTCATTGTTTATATGAATTAAAGTGAAAAGTGTGTGACCTGATTTATGTGGTTGTGAACAGTTGCTAAGGAAGTATTTGAAAATTTAGAACAGATGATAAGTAATTAACAAGAGGCTCTTTGGTGTAAATAGAAACCAGGTGTCTTAGCATGATAAGAGTGTTTGATTAGAGAGAGAGAGACCACCCGCTTGTTCAGCTCCTCTATGCAGAAGGTTAAAGACTCATTCCTATCTGTGGAACAGCATTTGTGTATCAGCTTTCACAGGTGAAAATTCCTTTGCTGTGGGTGCTGGATCAAAGCATATTTGCTGGAATAACCACATGAAACAGGCAATATTTGTAAAGTTTCCACATCTGTTCACTGGGAAATGTTGGACAGTTATAACGTGAATACAGAAAATATCTCTACATAGGAAAAACAGCAGCAGACGTTTTGCATTTGGCTTACCAAAGATCTTCTTATGACCGAAAGTTACTTTCAGAGAACGTTCTACTATGCATTTCATCTTTCATTTTTATTAGCTAATAGTATTGTTTAAAATGCTCAACGTTGGACTATATACTGATTTGAAAGTTTATTTTACTGAGGCCCCAATGGTCAACCGGGTCTTTTTATGAGATGCCAACTGACAGCTTAGCATAGTTTTGGGAAGCAGAGGACACTAAGAAGATGTGACCTGATCAGGTGCCACCTGATCAAGTGCAGAGGATATGTAGCTCTTTCATCTAGCATATTTGCTTGGTGTCTTCTGCATTTTAATGAGGACACAGTGGGGCAGTTAAGGTAACATATGAGCTAGACTAAGAGCTACTAAAGGCAAAATCAAAAAGGATATAAACGATACAGCTCACGAAACATGATGAGGCAGGAGATCCAAGCCTGAAGGGCTGCTACCCTTGTGGGCAGTCCAGCAGCGCTTTTCTACTGCTCATTAAGGTCCCAAATATGGTAGCTGGGGGGCCTACTCTACGGAGCTGACTGAGGGACTTCTTTGGAGATATGGTCTGCAGAATTCATTGGATAGGTGTCTGGAAGATTTTGGAAGGAAGCATCCAATTATCCAAGGACATTAGTGAGTACAGACTGGTGTGTGAAATCACAGTGACTGTGTGCTGCTGCTATCCCTCTTGCATGAGAGTCAGTGTCAGGGGGGTTTTGGCCATAGTACAGATGAAGCTCCAAGGCGCACACAGATGTGCAGGCCTATGGGTGCTAGTTTGCTGTGCATAGCCCTGCCAATATGTGCACAAGGGCGCTGCTGACACTGGCGCCAAAGGGTCTATTTAAGTGCAGCAGTTGTATTAGCTAATGCTGTGTGATCCTCCAGTTCTTCCTGTGTTCCTCCCCTGACCTCGGCCTGTCTTCAGATTCTGCCTCTTGCTCATCTGCCTGCTCCAGTGGTGCTGACTTCAGCTTGTATCTTGACCATTCCCATGCTTGCTGTCCAAACCTATACTAACTGTCTGTTGCTGACCTGGCTCGTCTGACTACACTTTGTTTATCTGTCTGCTTGGCTTCATACACTACTTACCTGGTCCTGGCTGCCACACGTTACCAGTCTACCCTGCACCTGTGGCCAGCCACCATCCATCTCTATGGGAAGCCTCGTCCACAGCGGCTGACTGCAATCTGCATAGCTGAATGCCTTTAGTATACCGGGCGTATGTGAGTGTATCTCTTATAGCTGTTTGCTTGTGTACCTTCTTACAAGTTCACTGCACAATCATATACCTCTTTGCTTGTCTTTCATAAATCTTTCTCCTGAGAACCGAACTACCAGCAGTATTATGGCTGAAATGGGATGTAAGAAAAACCAAATATCCTGAACAAACGATTTAACACAGTGAATCAATCAATTGGATGAAGGGAAGGAATTGTTTAATTACTTTTTATTTCTCCTATTAACTTATCTCCGCTGGAATTTATTATATTTATATTTTTAGAGTGAATTTTTATTTTCATTCACCATCACAATAACATCGTTTGTGGAACAATTTTTTGGGGAATATAATCACATGCATTAGCACCAGAATTATTTATACCTTTATATTTTAGGTATTTATATGTTCATATGCAATATTGATCTATTTTGAGCATAATATTTTTTCTTGATATAGTTTTTTCTGCACATTGGTCAATTTTTAGAGCACGTCAATTTTATTTTTATATTTTTACCTTTTGGGATTCTGATCACTTTATATTGATAGCAGCTTAATTTAATTAATCACAGTTCACAATATAATTTAGCTTTTATGCACATTTATTTGTATTTATTCAAATTTATCCATATCAGCGCTTGGTTTTTACCTACTATTTATACTAACTGTCTGTTGCTGACCTGGCTCGTCTGACTACACTTTCTGTTTATCTGTCTGCTTGGCTTCATACACTACTTACCTGGTCCTGGCTGCCACACGTTACCAGTCTACCCTGCACCTGTGGCCAGCCACCATCCAGCCAATCAACTGCCAGCTTGCTGTCTGCCAAGTCCTGGGTCTGCTGCTCCTTCTACTATCTGCTCTTTTGGCCATCTGATCCATTCCTGGCAAAGCACCAGCTCCTCACCAGTGAGGTCTGCTGGACACACTACAGGTGCTCGTACCTGGCTGTGCTCTTGCAGCTACTGTCTCACTAACTGTGGTGCCTGAGCTTGAGCTTCCTCTACACGTCAGGCTCTACCATCAGGTACCTGACAGTATCAAACAGCCATGTCTGAGCCTGCAAGAGGGGCCTCTACTCTGGAGGAGATCTGTCAGCACCTTGCAGCCCTCAATCAAGCCGTCAAGACCCTGCAGTTGGGATATGTTCAGCTGGAAGAATGTGTGCAGTCCTTAGCCACATCTGCAAGTCCAACTGCACAGTTGCCACTTCCTCTTTTGCTGCCGCACAGACAGAGACTACTACTGCCTCCACGGTAATGATGCTTCCCCTCAACCCAGGGTGCCCACTCTGGAGAGGTTCTCAGGGGACTGAAGTAAATTTTACAATGCATGTCAGCTCTACTTCACCCTGCAACTGCAGACTTTTTCCCTGGAATCCACTAAGGTGGGATTTATAATTTCTTTGCTCCAAGGCAAACCTCAGACTGGGGCTCACCGGTTGCTCAAGGAAAACAATGCACAGTCACCCACCATGTCACTGTTCTTCGATGCTATGGCCCAGCTGTATGACAAACCGCAATGAACAATGAAACTGGAGAGTTTAATAAAAGACCACATAAATAAGTTCTTGCTGGAAAAAAATATTCTAAGCAACAGACAGCATGGATTCATGAAAGACAGAAGTTGTCAGACAAATCCCATTTCTTTTTATGAAGAGGTGAGCAAAACCTTAGACAAATGGGTGGCTTTGGGCATAGTGTATTTAGATTTTGTCCAAAGCATTTGATACAGTTCCCCACACACGGCTAATGTGTAAGGTAAAGTCTACAGGCTTGGAAAAATCAGTTTGTAAATGGATAGAAAAATTGATGCTGTTACATGGTACTGTAAGTGGTTTTAAAGCCCAACTGAACCCACAGTTTAAATCAACTAAATACATTTACCTTGTACTTTGGTAATTTAACCTCAGGCAGAAAGGCCTGTGCCTGTGTTTAAGACGTGTCTTAAGCTTTAGTATGAATGTCAATTAACAATTGCAAGCAGCATATCCAAGGCATTATACAGACCTATAGAGTATCCCATGAACTACGGGCCTAACTGACTTTGCGTAGCACTGCCCCCATAGGGATTGCTGTGTGTAGACTTTCCTGGACTTTTCCCCTTCTTATCTTGCAGCCAGTTACTAAGGGTTTTCACTCAACCACCTGTACTCTCATCCGTTCGTTTCCAGGTTTTTTGGTGTTTATTGTTGGTTCTTGGTAGGAGAAGAAAATAGTGGGATACTCCAACTGGAACTAATTACAATTGAGAACAACTCTCACTTGGCCTCACAGGTTAGATGTGGTAACAGACTTGCTGTTATACCATACTGCACTTGTATGGGAAGAATAAGTCCTTTGCTTGCTCTGGCAGCAGACTTGATGAAACTGTTTCTCTTCATGACACTCACTAGCATCCCCTTTAACTGACACCTGTCCGCTGACTCTACTAGCTGAAGGGGTGGCCCTCACTGGACAGGCCCCATGACACAGATCTGTACTCACTGTAGACCGAAACAGATTCTTCCTAGCATGTCTCCCTTCCAGTCAGCTCTGCAGGACATCCGGGTTGCAGTTTTTCCCGATTCAGGCTCTTAGGTCAACAACCTAAGGCCGCATGGCAGCTTCTACAGAGGAGGGGCAGCCGCCCCTTCCCCCTGGGACCCCGCTCTTCAGCTGAAGATCCCGAGCACATGTGCCATTTGCATATATACACTCACCCAGCATGCCAGCCATTGTCACTAGCTACCGAAGTTGATCGAGCTGGTGAACTGTGCTTTGTTCCACCACCAGTTGAGGAATTGAACTTGGGGAAGGACTTATGTGCTCTGCCTGCTATTCAGTACTACAGCAATCAGTGCTGTTGCCCATAGCAACCAGCGGGAGCCGTTTGCCAATTATTGCTACCTGCTTACCCAGTTTCCTCAACCGGTGCTGGGACGGACACTTGCCAATCCTGCAACTCAGGAACTGTTTACTATGTGCTGTCACCCATGGCAACCACTCCGGGTAACCGCACCCATGGATTACAAATACGTGCAGTGTTCTGCTATTACTGGATGTCCTAACTTGGATTACAGATGTAGTGATGTGGACTGATTATTCGGCAGTCAGTGACCTCATACCTGTGCGCCAGCGGAGTGAGTTTTGGGGCATATAGTCCTTCTGGAATCTGCTGCTATACATTTCCATACCCTAATACTACAAATCCCAGGGACCCTTGCAGTGGCCTGAAGGTTGCTGGGAGGGATGATAAAAGGAGCTTAGGAAGCCCAGGCATGCTCTCTTCCTCCTGGGCCTGATGTAAGACGGACCTCTCTGTGTGACAGAGAGGGAGGTCGCAGCCTACCACGCGGAACATTACTTCCACCACGAGGCCCGAGAGGCCGGGTCCTGTTACCCACTGACAAACATCCTGTTACTAGCCTCATTTACAGCGCCTACCCATCGGTGCGGACGTGAGGGGAAAGTCACTACAAAAGAACGAGACAGAGGAGCTGCTGCTGGAGTGTCGCCATCCATGTTCCTGTCCAGAAGATGGCTAAACTATTTGGGTCATTGGGGAGAGAGCAACCTGCTCAATCTTTACCTATCCACTACCACCATTACAGAACACAGTACGCACACATCTTTACCCAAGAACACTTTACTGAATTGCTGAAACACTGTACTCAGAAGTCTTATGCCCCATACACACCATCAGAAATTCTGCCAGCAAAAGTCGGATGTGAGCTTTTGGTCAGAAATTCCGACTGTGTGTATGCTCCATTGTACTTTTGCTGGCAGAATTCCAGCCAGCAAAAGATTGAGAGCAGGTCCTCTATTTTTCGGTCGGAAAAAGTTCCTATTCGAAAATGCGTTTGTCTGTATGCAATTCGGATGCGAAAAAATCACGCATGCTCCGAAACAATTCAACGCATGCTCGGAAGCATTGAACTTAATTTTCTCGGCCCGTCGTAGTGTTGTATGTTACCGCGTTCTTGACGGTCGAAAGTTCAGAGAACTTTTGTGTGGCCGTGTGTATGCAAGGCAAGCTTGAGTGGAATTCCGTTGGAAAAACTGTCCAAGTTTTTTCTGATGGAATTTCTGATCGTGTGTACGCGGCATTAGGCCTACACTACTTGGAATCTATTGTTTCATCTGACACCAAACAGATTACCGAATTAATGAGCTCCAACTAGCTAGCAAAGAATAACAGATCTGCCACGTGGAACTCTACTGCCATCACTTATATCTAACACCAGCAGGAGATTAGCTCTTCCATGAATATAGCATAGGCTGTTTAGATTGCATTTATCTCAGTGTGGCCACCAGTGTAGTTACCTGAAACATCCACTAGAAGGTGACCTAGGATCTGAATATAGTGTACCTTTGTGTATTTAACATTATTCACTGTTCAACCCTTGTTGTGTTTGGGAGGAATCTGCTTGCTAAGTTGTTGCTGTTATCACAGCTCAGCAGATTTACTCCTTTCTTTGTACAATAACTTTTCCTATTTGATTGAAGTAAAACATTTCAGAACCTTATACTCTTGAGTTGCTTGATTCTTGCTTTATAGTATTAACAGGATGTCTGAACCCAGAGATTCAGGTGGGTTGGAAGGTTCACTTGGTCATGGCCATGCAGATGAGCAGGTAATTCTTAGCAACCTTTAAGGGGCAGTACTAAACAAATATGTCCAGCGTTCCAGCGAACTTTTGCTCCAAGCTCCTGCTTTGAACAGTAAAGTGTGCCTGAAAGTGTATACTGTTGCCCGGGGTGATCAGGTCAGCCTGCGGGCAGGACTGTGCTACAAATGTTCCCTTCAGTGAGGCACGGGTTACAAACTTTATTGTTGCTACCGGCAACCACCAGAAAAGTCAGCGGTCATCTACTCCCAGTTGCTTGGACGCAGTTGGTGCCGAGCGACATGCCTGAAAAAGTACAAAAAAAAATTGAATCTGGATGGCCGCACTTCAATGATAATATCTTTATTAATAAAAATCCATACAGCAAAAGATAAAATAGATAGCTAACATGTTTCACACCGTAACTACTGGTGCTTACGCATAGCTAACTGGACAAGTCCTACTAGTCTCAGCATGCCTGCAAATTTCAGTTCATCTAACAAGGGGCTACAGCAGCACGCCAGGGGAGTGGCCTGCCTATCAGTTTCACAGACACCAGCCTGTCTGGAAGTGAGGGGTTGGTGCCACGCTCTAGAAGAGTCCCAGCGTTCCCTGCTAGCAGAGATCACGAGGCGGAGGAGCAAGATGGTGGAGTGTGTTCATGTATACCCAGCGCTGACCTGGTTGCTTGACTTGCAGGAGCGGACACTGGTGGACACCGGTGTCCAGTTGGAGCATTGCAGGGGATTCGCCCTCTGGGTGGGTGATGGGATGCCTGCTGTGTCCAGAATGCCGGATACCGACCATGGTGGTCAGTGCTTGGATCCGGTGTGGTCATTGTGGCGAACCGCTCACCTGGCTTGCATCAAGCCAGCAGGAGCCACAGTACTACAATGTGGACCTGCACTCAGGACTGTGTCATGTGCAGCCGCGGACATCTCGGAGGGCCGGAACAGGCCTGGAGTCATCGCCGAAAAGCAGGGTAGAGTCTGAGCCTGGTGACTCCCCTGCGAAGACAAGTGACATAGGAGAAGAGGAGTCTGTCATGGCCTGCGGCCTGGTCAGGGACCTGGTGACTGTAAGTAATGCCACGCAGGAGCCAGATAATGTCCCTGAAATGCCGGCCGCCCTTGTGCCCCTTGTTAACCCTTTCTAGAAGGAGCCAGTGCTGGAGGGGGATGAGCCCTCAGGTGAGCCAGATGGGGAATGCGAGGGCAGGGCCATAGATTGGGGTTCCTCCAGATTGCAAGCTGAGTTTGGGTCCATGGAGCAGCTAGGGTAGTGGTCAACTCACAGTAGCAGCTCGGAGAAGGAATGGGAGACAGGAGGTTCCCAGGTCTTGGAGGTCCAGTCTGAGGGAGGAGATGTATCAGAGCCAGCTATGGGAACTGAAGAGGCAGCAGGAGCCCCTATCAGCAGCAGACAACTTTTTCTGATCACACCCTCCACCCAGACCAGAGCAGCTGAATACAGCCAGTGGTTCAAGAGGTCCTCGGATGCTTGTGTCCTCCCTGGAAAAGAAAAGCCCAGAGAACTACCCAGGTTTTCCCGGTTCCAGAGGGAGGTTCAGCACACAGTTGCACTGGAATGGGGTCTGGACTATCCCTATGTCCCTCCCGAGACCATGGACGTCATCTAGAGCTCCTGGGGAGAGTGGGAGGATGTCTTGGTCTGGGAATATTTGCACATCCCCAAGCCTTTGTGGGTGCCAGAGTGTGAGGAGACCTGGGCCCGCTTTGAGAACATTCGGCGTTAATGGCAGCTTGGGAGAGCAATCCCTAAAGGCCCGGGTGCTTATCGTGAAGGCAGGATGGTCTGCGAGTAGCCAATCAGTCTCCATCAAGGAGGAAGGGGAAGGTAGGAAGAGACTGCCTGACCCACATTTTTATGCATGACAGACTGTTGGAGAGACCAGCCTGCCATGGAAACTTGCCACAGGAACTGCTGGAGGGTAGCAGAATGTGCCTTTTCTCCCTGACTTTTTGAAGGATCAGACCGGCCTACCACCCTGTGTTGTGCCCAGTGGATGGACTCTTGCAAGGACACTGAGGGTGAACTCTGATTCTTAAAACTAACTCTTTAAGGAACCTGTTTGCCCGGGGAGGGGCCCCTCCCATCAGAAATTCCAAGAACTGTTGCCTTTTAAATACTGTGTTTTTCCCTTTAATGTTCTGTCAGCAAGTTTATAACCCCCCCTGACAGAACCACAGGCGGGAATGTATTTTGAAGTGACCCGTGTGCTTTTTGTTGCTATTGTTGTTGTTATTTCTGTCAGCTGCTTTATCACCCCCTCCTGACAGAAATTTTGTAAAGTGTACAGGTCGCTGATGGGAATAGGATGATGTTCTGTTTGTTTTACAGCACTCCTTTGGATGGGATGGCTGTCTTTCTACCTCTGGCTGGAGCTGTGGATCCTGTGGACAGAGGGTTTCCCTTGAGGGGGAGATGCTCTGGTCCAATGTATATTGTGTATTTGTTTTAGTGGTAGGGATGTTGGAGTTAGGTATGTTATGTATTGTACATGCTGTAAATACTGAAAAGAAATAACTTTATATTTTTCTACGTATTTATTTGAACATATTCCCCATCAAGTTTGTTCCCTTACCCCCCTCCAATTTATTTTATGGGATGCCCTTTCTCCTGGGCCCAGGAGCCATTTTCCAAATTTCCCAGCCAAGGGACTGGCTGGATTTTGGTGGGGGGCGAGGGTAGCACCCTCAGGTAGGTAGGTGCTAGAGATAGGATTTTGTAGGATAGGTCAATTTAGGCAAGCCAGGCCTGTATGTTTTAATCTGATTTGGGCTGGGAGTGGCTCGGGCTAGGAGCTGGTGACTCACAGGCAGCACTGAGACCTCCCTCTTCTTTCTAGAGTTTAATGGAAAGTTCTGGAAAGAGAGGAGGAGAAGAGAGGTAGAGCTGCCTGGGGTGTTTTAGGGAGCCTTGACCAACCCTCAACCTGGGTTGGCAGGGGGCAGGCCACCTTAAATACCCAGGGTCAGCCCAGCTGGAGTTGGACTTGTTCAGGTAAAAGAGCTGGAGATGAAGTGCTAGGCTGTCGGATAGGTCCCTCCAAGAAATCGTGGAGGTGTCCTGGACAGGAGACACAGGAGGAGCAAGAGAGGACAGCAGGAGAGAGCACTGCCAGACAGGTCTCCAGGGAGAAGAAAAACTGGTCGCAGCCAGGAGGGCTGGTGAGTGACATGCACAGGCCTGAGAGGACTGGGGAGGCACGCCTGAGAGGACTGGGAGAATGCAGTCAGGGATGGATGCAGAACCAGCGGAATGGACTGTGGTGTCAAAGGCAGTGTAGAAGGGCAGCTAAAGCCAGGAGGGCTGGCAGGGCCTGAAAATGGGTTACTGGGCTTAGTGGCCGTATGTAGGACAGCTAGCACCAGAGACTTTCTATTTTGCTACACTATAGGGGCCCGCGGTCCCTGCCTGCAGAGGGCAATTGCTGAGGCCTGGCTGAGCCAGGGTCAGGCCTAACCACTTTGTGCTAGCTGTGCCTGAAGATTAGAAAGGAAGCGATGTGCAGGAGGAGAAAGGAGTGAAGATTAGAGAAAAAGCAGTGTGCAGGAGGAGAAATGGAGTGTATATACTCTACTGTATATAGTTGTTCCAAGCAAGTTCTACCAATTCTACTGGGCATCCCATACTTCCCTTACCCCATCCAAGTTCAATCCCCTCAAACAAAAATACAAAAACAAAGTGCATGGACTGTTCTATGTCTCTGAATGTCTGAGAGGTGAATGCCGGGCTGAGCAGAGTGACAGGTGGACCACAATACTCAGCGTCATCCCCTGTAAATCTGTGCAAAGAGGTCATTTTAGAGGACAGTAACAGTTTCTGAACGTGTCCATTTTACTGACAAGGCAGCACCCTGAACTTCTTTAGAAAGTAACCTTACAGTGGTTGTAAACCTTTAAATTAACCCACTGAAGTGACCAGTCTCCAGTGATACATAAGGATGAAACAAATCCTCCTACATAGGTTGTACCTATTTATCTGCAGCAATCTCTTCTCTACAGCCTTCTAAAGCATACAGATCAAAGTCTATTTCTCAACTCCAGAAGCAGTGCATGATGTCATGCATTGCACAGCACAGAGAGGAGAGCTGAGTGTAATCGAATACCTGAGTGAAGGAACTGGACAATGGTGTCCAATTAGACTGTCAGAAGTAACTCATGCAGATAGCAAAGAGAGGAGAGTATTCACACTAGGTGTTGTGGATTGAGGCAAGTACACAATATAGAGGCATATGCTTTGTTCATTTTTCGTTGCAGGGACTTACAACCACTTTTAGGCCTACAAAGTCACTAAAGAGATAACTAGATGTGAGACTTCATTTGGGCTTTTTTGTGACGGTTTATTATCATCGCGTTTGCTTTAAATTCCATTTTAAAGCAGTATTAAACCCTAAAGAAAACATTTAATATATTGCAGTTTCCCATTTATTAGATGCAGTGTTCATTTTGGCAGCACATTTCAATTTAGTTTTAGTATTAGTCTTAGGACTAAAATGGCATTTTAGTTTTGGTCCCATTTTAGTCTTCTGCAATTTTTTTAGTTTTAGTCGTATTTAGTCGACTAAATCTCCAGTACATTTTAGTCGACTAAAATGTCCTACATTTTAATCGACTAAAATCTCCAGTACATTTTAGTCATCTAAAATCTAATGGGTGTAATTAAGTTGTATGTATTAGTTAACATTTCTCTACAATTTCCAAACTCATTATATACTGCTGGAGTGAAAAATCTCATATATTATTTAAGGTACTGAGGTATGAACATGCACTACAGACCAGTGTTAACCACCTGCCGACCGCCTAACGCAGATATACTGCGGCAGAATGGCACGGGCAGGCAAAATCACGTACCTGGTACGTGATTTGCTTCCCGTGGGCGTGGAGAGCATCGCGCCCCCCCGGTGCCCGAGGCGGTCGGCATCGTCAGAGGAGCCATCAATGTTGAGGGGGAGGCCACTCATTCGTGACCACCCCCTCGCGATTGCTCCCAACGAATGAAAATCTTCCTCTGCTGCTGTAATGTAAACCGCGGCAGAGGAAGTGATGTCATCTCTCCTCGGGAAGCCTTTTTGTTATGGCACCGAGGAGAGAAGACATCCAAGTAAGTCTGCACAACACTACACTGGCAGTAGAACATGCAGGCACACTTTTCACCCCCCGATCACCCCCCCTTCACCCACTGTCACAGTGACACCAATAGCAGTTTTTTTTTTTTTTACTGATTACTGCATTGGTGTCATTTTGTGACAGTTTGATTACTGCATTGGTGTCATTTTGTGACAGTTATAAGTGGTAGGGCAGTTAGTGTTAGGCCCCTTTAGGTCTAGGGTACCCCCCTAACCCTCCCTAATAAAGTTTTAAGCTCTTGATCACCCCCCGTCGCCAGTGTCACTAAGCGATAGTTTTTATGATCGCTGTATTAGTGTCACAGGTGACGCTAGTTAGGGAAGTAAGTATTTAGGTTCGCCGTCAGCGTTTTATAGCATCAGGGACCCCCATATACTACCTAATAAAAGGTTTTAACCCCCTGATTGCCCCCTAGTTAACCCTTTCACCAGTGTTCTCCGTATAACTGTTATGGGTGACGCTGGTTAGTTAGTTTATTTTTTATAGTGTCAGGGCACCCGTCGTTTATTACCTAATAAAGGTTTAACACCCTGATCACCCGGCAGGTGATACAAGTTAGGTTTTAGGGTCAGATAGGGTTTGCGTCGCCCCAGGCAGCATCAGGTTAGTGCCAGTACAGCTAACACTAACGCACGCAGCATACACCTCCATTAGTGGTATAGTATCGGAACAGATCGATATCTGATCTGATCAGATCTATACTAGCGTCCCCAGCAGTTTAGGGTTCCCAAAAACGCAGTGTTAGCGGGATCAGCCCAGATACCTGCTAGCACCTGCGTTTTTCCCCTCCGCCCGGCCCAGCCCACCCAAGTGCAGTATCGATCGATCACTGTCACAAAACACTAAACACATAACTGCAGCGTTCGCAGAGTCAGACCTGATCCCTGCGGTCGCTAACAGTTTTTTTGGTAGCGTTTGAATCAGTCGCTAACAGTCAGGAGATTTTTTACCTGTGAGTCTTACTACTGTACCACTAAATTTAGAGCCCAAAATGGCAAATCGAAGGTACAGTAGTGAAGAGGCCTACACGTTTCTGAGCATGACAGATAGTGAAGAGGAAGTCACTCATCTGTCAGATTCAGGCTCAGAATACGATCCTGTAGTCGACAGTGGCTCCATGACAGATAGCTCTGACGACGGAGTTGTGGTCCCTGCCAAGGTCAGGCATACCCGACCCTAATCTTCTTCTGCTGTTGTTGAGGTGCAGGAACTGCAGGTCCCTCATATGGAGCAGAGCAGTACTAGCGCCGCTATTCCTTCTGATGAACTGGCAAGCACCAGCGGCCTAGTACACACCGGTCGTAGTCAAACCAGCACTGCAGTAACACTTGGTGACGTGGTGAGTCCCATAAGTGCAGTTCAAGCTGGTGAGGTGGCAAGCACAAGTAGTGTCCCACTGCCACCAAGAAGACAACAAACACAGGCCCGTCGTGCCCAAAGTGCCCTTCCTGCTGCATTCGCCAATCCTAATTGGGAACCCACCTCCTCTGCAGCACCCGTATTTCCCCCATTCACATCCCCAACCAAATGCGGTCGGCTGCATGAGAGGCATTTTCTTTATGTCCTCCCGAGTACCCCTACCCAACGAACCCCTCAAAAAAATGTCGTGTCTGCAGCAAGCGCAGATATAGGCGTGACACCCGCTATTATTGTCCCTCCTGTCCTGACAATCCTGGTCTTTGCATTGGTGAATGTTTTGAGCGCTACCATACACTAGTTGAGTATTAGCGTAGGGTACAGCACTACACAGACTAGGCACACTTTCACAGGGTCTCCCAAGATGCCATCGCACTCGAACCTGGAACCGGTTACAGTTATAAAAGTTACAGTTACAAAAAAAAGTGTAAAAAAAAAAAGTAAAAAAAACAAAAGAAAAAAAAAAAAAATAGTTGTCGTTTTAATGTTCTCTCTCTCTCTCTCTCTCTCTCTATTCTCTCTCTATTGTTCTGCTCTTTTTTACTGCATTCTATTCTGCAATGTTTTATTGTTATCATGTTTTAATCTGTTTGCTTTTTAGGTATGTAATTTTTTATACTTTACTGTTTACTGTGTTTTATTGTTAACCTTTTTTTGTTTTCAGGTACGCCATTCAGCTGCAGCGCGGATTTATTTATCTTGACAGCAACAGCGTTTGCTCCCACGATACATAAAGCCGTGACTCCAGCGCTGTCGGAGGTGATATATGCCGAAGCATGGGGGCAGCAGGGGCAGAGGAGCGATTTGCTCCTAACTTTTGGGGCGGATGCCCCCATGCTTCGGCATATATATATACGGTGCATGTATGCCCATCATTAGAAGTGGGTGGATGAAGGGAGGTATTCTAAAGGTGGGCATACCCACTGATTAATCTCTTTTTTTCGTTTAACCCAAAATCTGCATAAAAAAAAGATAACAATATATGCCCAACAAGGACCAGCAACGTACTGGTATGTTGCTGGACTTTGAATGGTTATACCAGAATGATGCCTGCAGGTTTAAGTATCATCTTGGTATCATTCTTTTCAGCCAGCAGTCGGCTTTCATTTAAAAGCAATCCTAGTGGCTAATTAGCCTCTAGACTGCTTTTGCAAGCAGTGGAAGGGAATGTCCCCCCCCACCGTCTTCCATGTTTTTCTCTGGCTCACCTGTCCCAACAGGGAACCTGAGAATGCAGGCGGTGATTTGGCCAGCTGACCATAGAGCTGATCAGAGACCAGAATGGCTCCAATCGTCTCTATGGCCTAAGAAACCAGAAGCTACAAGCATTTCATGACTTAGATTTCGCCGGATGTAAACAGTGCCATTGGGAAATTGGGAAAGCATTTTATCACACTGATCTTGGTGTGGTCAGATGCTTTGAGGGCAGAGGAGAGATCTAGGGTCTAATAGACCCCATTTTTTTCAAAAAAGAGTGCCTGTCACTACCTATTGCTATCATAGGGGATATTTACATTCCCTGACATAACAATAAAAATGATTAAAAAAATGAAAGGAAGAGTTTAAAAATAAGATTAAAATAAGCAAAAAAAAATAATAAAGAAAAAAAAAAAAAGCACCCCTGTCCCCCCCCTGCTCTCGCGCAAAGGCGAACGCAAGCGTTGGTCTGGCGTCAAATGTAAACAAAAGTGTGAACAAGGTATGGTGAAAAATACTCCTGCGCTTGTGAGATCGTTTGCTGTAAAACAAAGGTAGTATTGTAGTCAGAGATAGGACTGGGGGAGATGATGGAGCGTGTCCCGCTGCCTTAGCTGACCAGGGGTGGTCTGGAAAGGACTGTTTAGTAGGAATGGGTGGAAGGCGCGTGATCAGACGCTTACATCAGGAAATGTATGGTTTATTTATGTAAAAGAATACAGACATATAGTCATATAGATATAAAATCATACAAATACTACATAATATTATATAAAAAAAAGGAAAAACAGGTAACAAAATAAGTACTAGGAAGTTAAAATTGGGGTGTGCCCATATTGAGGCAGGTATTTAAGATACCTTAATACCTTTCCTTTTTTTTATATAATATTATGTAGTATTTGTATGATTTTATATCTATATGACTATATGTCTGTATTCTTTTACATAAATAAACCATACATTTCCTGATGTAAGCGTCTGATCACGTGCCTTCCACCCATTCCTACTAAACAGTCAAATGTAAACAGCAATTGCACCATGCATGTGAGGTATCACCGCGAAGGTCAGATCGAGGGCAGTAATTTTAGCAGTAGACCTCCTCTGTAAATCTAAAGTGGTAACCTGTAAAGGCTTTTAAAGGCTTTTAAAAATGTATGTAGTTTGCACTACATGCATGCCAGGACAGTTCAAAACCCCCCCAAATGACCCCATTTTGGAAAGTAGACACCCCAAGCTATTTGCTGAGATGCATGTCGAGTCCATGGAATATTTTATATTGTGACACAAGTTGCGGGAAAAAGACAATTTTTTTTTTTTTTTTGCACAAAGTTGTCACTAAATGATATATTGCTCATACATGCCATGGGAATATGTGAAATCACACCCCAAAATACATTCTGTTGCTTCTCCTGAGTATGGGGATACCACATGTGTGGGACTTTTTGGAAGCCTAGCCGCGTACAGGACCCTGAAACCAAGCACCACCTTCAGGCTTTCTAAGGGTGTAAATTTTTTATTTCACTCCTCACTGCCTATCGCAGTTTCAGTGGCCATGGAATGCCCAGATGGCACAAACCCCCCATAAATGACCCCATTTTGGAAAGTAGACACCCCAAGCTATTTGCTGAGAGGTATGGTGAGTATTTTGCAGACCTAGCTTTTTGTCACAAAGTTTTGAAAATTGAAAAAAGAAAAAAAAATACATTTTTCTTTTCTTTTTTCATTTTCAAAAACAAATGAGAGCTGCAAAATATTCATCATGCCTCTCAGCAAATAGCTTGGGGTGTCTACTTTCCAAAATGGGGTCATTTGGGGGGGGTTTGTGCCATCTTGGCATTTTATGGCCTTCGAAACTGTGATAGGTAGTGAGGAGTGAAATCAAAAATTTACGCCCTTAGAAATTCTGAAGGCGGTGATTGGTTTTCGGGGCCCCGTACGCAGCTAGGCTCCCAAAAAGTCCCACACATGTGGTATCCCCGTACTCAGGAGAAGCAGCAGAATGTATTTTGGGATGTAATTTCACATATGCCCATGGAATGTTTGAGCAATATATCATTTAGTGACAACTTTGTGCAAAAAAAAAAAAAAAGTTTGTCATTTTCCTGCAACTTGTGGCAAAATATAAAATATTCCATGGACTCAACATGCCTCTCAGCAAATAGCTTGGGGTGTCTACTTTGCAAATTGGGGTCATTTGGGGGGGGGTTTGTGCCATCTTGGCATTTTATGGCCTACAAAACTGTGATAGGTAGTGAGGAGTAAAATTAAAAATATATGCCCTTAGAAATCCTGAAGGTGTTGCTTGGTTTTCGGGGCCCCGTACGCAGCTAGGCTCCCAAAAAGTCCCACACATGTGGTATCCCCGTACTCAGGAGAATCAGCAGAATGTATTTTGGGGTGCAATTCCACATATGCCCATGGCCTGTGTGAGCAATATATCATTTAGTGACAACTTTTTGTAATTTTTTTTTTTTGTCATTATTCAATCACTTGGGACAAAAAAAATGAATATTCAATGGGCTCAACATGCCTCTCAGCAATTTCCTTGGGGTGTCTAATTTCCAAAATGGGGTAATTTGGGGGGGGGGTTGTACTGCCCTGAAATTTTAGCACCTCAAGAAATGAGATAGGCAGTCATAAACTAAAAGCTGTGTAAATTCCATAAAATGTACCCTAGTTTGTAGACGCTATAACTTTTGCGCAAACTAATAAATATACGCTTATTGACATTTTTTTTACCAAAGACATGTGGCCGAATACATTTTGGCCTAAATGTATGACTAAAATTGAGTTTATTGGATTTTTTTAATAACAAAAAGTAGAAAATATCATTTTTTTTCAAAATTTTCGGTCTATTTCTGTTTATAGCGCAAAAAATAAAAAACGCAGAGGTGATCAAATACCATCAAAAGAAAGCTCTATTTGTGGGAACAAAAGGACGCAAATTTCGTTTGGGTACAGTTTTGCATGACCGCGCAATTAGCAGTTAAAGCGACACAGTGCCAAATTGTAAAAAGTGCTCTGGTCAGGAAGGGGGTAAATCCTTCCGGGGCTGAAGTGGTTAATTTTGAAGTCAAATTTCAATTTAGTTTTAGTCTTAGTCTTTTGACTAAAATGCTATTTTAGTTTTAGTCCCATTTTAGTCTTTTGACTAAAATGCCATTTTAGTTTTAGTCCCATTTTAGTCATCTCAATTGTTTTAGTCGTATTTTAGTTGATTAAAATCGTATTCATTTAGTCGACTAAAATGTTTTAGTTGACAAAATTAACACTGATTAGATGTACTTTCTGCATTCATTTTCTTTTTTTAGACTTTCCTTCTATTTTCATCTGGTGATAAAGCCAGCACGTCTGTTATTTTTCAAAAGCTAAAGCTCTCCAGCAGAATATATCAGTTTACATGGATGAGACAAACCATTTAACACTGGCAGGGGTGGTTAAAATGATCAGCTTTTATTTATTAATGCAAAACCTTTATTCCAAGAGGAAAAATAACAAAACTACTGTAATTAAAATGTAAAATGTCAGCTGGAGTTTGGATTCAATTAGTTTGTGTATTTAAATCTGCTAATACATTTAACACGCCCCCCTCCTGAGACTGACAATTCTGCTGCATGCGGTGGCTCCTGTACTGTGCTCATTCCTCCACTCCAGAGTGGAGTATCTCATACAGGAGGTGTGTTACTGGCCAGATCACCAGGTGAAAACAGAGGGGAACGCCTAAAAAAAGATAACAAATGCAGCCCTCACATCTAATGATTGTGTAGCACCCTCTAGTTAGGTAGGGGCTAAAGTGAGGATTTTTCTGGAGAGTAGGAAAATTTAGGCAGGCCTAGCTGGTGGCTATGCCTGTTTGTTTTCATTCTGGGCTGGGAGTGGCCTAGGGCAGGGCTGGGTGACTCACAGGTAGCATCACTGCAGTGTCACCTCCCTCTTCCTTGTAGAAAGTGCTGGAAGGAGAGGAGGGGAGGTGGAGCTGCCTGGGGTATCTTGAGGTGCCTTGAGCAATCCCCAACTTGGATTGGCAGGGGGCAGGCCTCCTTGAATACCTGGGGTCAGCCCAGCTGGGGAGAAATTGTCAGGTGGAAGAACTGGAGTGAGAGAGTGTGGAGGCCGGGAGTGGTAGCTGAACTGAGGACAGCTAGCACCCGAACCGTTTCTACACCACAGGGGCCCGCGGTCCCTGCCCACAAAAGGTAGTTCACTGAGGCCTGGCTGAGTTAGTGTCAGACCTAACCATGCAGTGCTAGCTAGTCTGGAGGAGAAACAGTCTGCAGCAAATCAAGTGCTGGAGGAGTGAAGGATAAGAGTTAGTGCTGGAGAGAAGACTGAAGTGTATATACTGGAAAGTATATAGAAGTCCTGAGTTTGAACTGAATATTTCTGGGCATCCCATAATTCCCAATTTCCCATCCAAGTTTGATCCCCTAATAAAAAAAAACAAAAAAAAAACAGAGCGATGGATGTCTGTCTGGACAGGGTGACAGGTGAACCACTACATTCAGCAACCCCTAAGGGGGCATGGCTACAATTGGAAAGATGCAATATATTACATCTTTGATTTCGGGTTTAACCACTTCCGAACGCCGATATAGGTCCTTACTTTGAGGATGGTTATCGTTGTTACGGCAACAGCTAGCTGCCATAACCACGGTATCCCCGTGTTCGGCCAGCGGTTAAAAGTGGTCTCTGCGGCAAATTCACCGGTGCATAGTAGCCCATTATGCTTTACCTTTGCAGGGAAATAAAGAGGAAGTAAAACCCATCAGGGTTTACTTCTTCTTTAACTGTCTGTGCTGACATACTGTTGACTGAGTTCCTTCTGCATCCAGAGTTCTTTAACACGTTAGCAACTATAAAATAGCTTGTCTTGATTAACCATATGATTCCACAACATATAAATAAAATAATAATAACAAGGAATGCACAGCAGCTGGGGGCAGTCATAATATAAGGTTAATAGAAAAATTATATTGGTATTGTTTATTTTTAGGCCACCTAAAGCTTTTATGGTAAAGCAGGAATGCCTTATAATAGGGCCACCCACTGGTAAAGGCAACAAGACATCTACTGAATCATATTAAGGATTTGCTCATACAAATTACAACATTTAAATCACTGCAGGGAGCTGGACCATTGGATAGATTTACTGTGCAGGCACACTCGGTGCCATGTACATAAAGCAGTGGGTAGTCTCCTTTTAACCGTGTGTGCTTTGTTGTATGAAGCTAATACTGGTTTGGTTTAAACATTCCAGTGTTGCATGTTTTCCACTGAAACCAGATAATAAAATAGAAGTGAATATACAGTATATATATATATATTTTATGCTTATGCTGCGTACACACGATCGGACTTTACGGCATACTTGGTCCGGCGTACCGGATGTCGACGGACAATTTGATCGTGTGTGGGCTCCAGCGGACTTTGTTTTCTCAAAAGTTTGACGGACTTAGATTTGAAACATGTTTCAAATCTGTCCGATGGACTCGAGTCCGGTCGAAAAGTCCGCTCGTCTGTATGCTAGTCCGACGGACAAAAACTGACGCTAGGGCAGCTATTAGCTACTGGCTATGAACTTCCTTGTTTTAGTCCGGTCGTACATCATCACGTACGAATCCGTCAGACTTTGGTTGATTGTGTGTAGGCAAGTCCATTCTTTCGGAAAGTCCGTCGTAAAGTCCGTCGAAAAGTACGCCGGACCAAGTCTGCCGTAAAGTCCGCTCATGTGTACGCGGCATTAGTTTCTTTCGTTGCAATTCTTTTATTCTTTGAAGCCAAAAGAATAGGGATGGAGGATTAAGAGAGATTCAGGTACCTTAGATTGCGAGTCAGGGTATTTCTACTTATCCAGAGGACTAACGGTCTCCCCAACTGGATATAGCAATCACCGAATAGGCCTCTCTCACTGACCTAGCAATTGGGTGCAATGCTCGAACACAGTCTCTGCCACAGACTTGATGAAAAAAACAGATAATCGTTGCGGTTGTACACAATCCTCTGCCACAGGATGGTGTAACCGAACTTTGATTAGATTTAAAGTTTAGCTGCACAGTACCAGATTCTTTCAGCCGATCCGGCGATACTGTGAGTTAGATGATCCAGGTTGCATCCCCCGATTGGGTTTCCAGGCTCCTCCAGAGATACCAGCATACTTGGCTTGGTCACCTCTAGAGAAGTCCTCCCCTGGTCTCCTCCAAACGATCGGCTTCTCCCCACAGGCAAGACAGCACAGGACCAACCTCTGGATCAGCAGGCCCCAGAACTCCTGGGCCTACTTCTGTAGTAACAAAGCCTCGGGCCAGCCGACCCCGAGACAGCAGAGCTGCCACCGCACACCCTGGGCCAGGAGGGCCTTCAGCTCGGGAACAACAAACCCCGACCAATTGGTGCCTGTTCCTTAAGTACCTTTACCCAGAATGCACGGCGAGTGAACCACTCCCACCAGGTTATTTCTGAGTAAAAGGGGTATCCAATGCATCCAGCCTGTTGCATTTCCAACACTTACTGGTGGCCACAGCGACACCCACAGCCAAGTGGAAATTGACACAACCCAGCTGAACTGGTACAGAAACCAGGAAATGTACCATAATCAGTCTGAGCTAAACTACAGCTTCAGACAACTTAAAATTACATAGATAGCACCTGCCCATCAGGATAAGGTCGCTACATATATATATATATATATATATATATATATATATATATATATATATATATATATACGGTAATTACTTTTTTTAACAGAAAACACCCAAGTAACATCAGTGAATACGCAGAACTTTTTTTATAGAGTTTTGGGTTTGGCTTAGAGTCCTGGGTTCAAATCTATCCTGGTACATTGTGTGTCCTGTGTTTCCTTGGGCTTTCTCTCCCAATCCAAGACTTTACCAGTGGGCTAAAAAGTGATTCATTAAAACTGAAGGCAGGAAAATTAGCCCCAAACTGGGTTTTTACTCATATCTAATCAGAATTCTTGTTAATAAACGGTAATACTTGATTGGTTTCTACAAGCAATGACTCCAATTGTACGGTATGCCCATTTTCATTGCTCCAGTTTTAATGCATATGCCACGAATTGTTTTGAGTGTTGTTTTTTTATAATTACTACTATTATTATAATTATGATAGTTATATAGCTCCAACCTCTTCTGTAGCACTCTACTGAATGAGGACATACAGGAGCTATAACAGTAACATTAAAGTGGTTGTAAAGGCTGAAGGATTTTTTTACCTTGAGGCTGTTATACCTGAAAGGTTCCACATGTACTGTTACTTTAAGGCTGGCTCCACCCAGGAGTGATGACAAGGGTCAAGGGGTAGAGTAGCCATCTTAGAGCACATGTAAGGAAGCATATAAGATGTACCTGTCCTGAGATGCATGTTGCAGTGTACAGTGTGTACTGAAATAAACATCCATTGTTCCAGACCAGAGTCTTGTGTCTCTCACAACTCAGAGGATATAACAGTGGCGACGAGGATGGGATTCACAAAGTGTCTATCAGTCTGAGAGAGAGACAAAGGCAGTGTGGATTGTCATCTGGATAAAAGCAATCACAGAGCCCAGCAGGAAAATGTCATTGATCGGGACATTAGGTGAATTTGATGGGGAACAGACATCCTGGAGTTCCTGGGTTAAGAGACTGGAACAGTATTTCAGTGCAAATGCCATCCCAGACAACAGGCAAGTAGCAGTATTCCTGACAGTGGTTGGTGCTAAGACATATGACACTCTTAGAGATCTCCTTTTCCCTGTAAAGCCAGCAACTAAGACATTGGCAGAGCTCCTGACACTGTTAGAGGATCACTTCCAGCCTAAACCATTAGAGATTGCAGAAAGATTTCGGTTTTATCAGCGGCAGCAGCAGCCAGGTGAAGAAATTAAAGCTTATGTGCTCGCCCTTCGCAGACTAGCCTCTACCTGTTCTTTTGGGGAGTATCTACCTACTGCACTGAGAGATAAGTTTGTAATGGGACTGAATTGTGAGTCTAGCCAAAAGAGACTGTTAACAGAGAAAGATCTTACCCTTACAAAGGCAATTTAAATAGCTTCAGTGATGGAAATGGCTGTGAAAGATACAGAGGAATTGAACCCCCAGGGCAGAAAAGAAGAGGTGAAACAGGAAGTTTTCAGAACAGCAGTCAAGCCAACTGCCGCAAACTGGAAATACAGACCCCCACCAAGCCGGGAGTCAGCCTGCTACCGTTGTGGAAATACAGACCATGACCACAAAGTCTGCCGGTTTAAGGATCAGACCTGTCATAATTGTGGTAGGACAGGCCATCTTAAACGAGTTTGCCGTAGCAAGAAGGTGCGAGATAAACAACCTTTGAACCCCAAGACAAAGACATATATGGTGGGAAGATATACATCATCTGAGTCAGAGGATGAGGAAGTGCTCCACAGATTAGACATACATCATATGCATTCAGCACCCTCCGCAATGACTGTAGAGGTAACTGTGGAGGGAAAGAAACTCAAGATGGATGTAGACACAGGAGCAGCAGTTTCAGTTATCACCCAGAAACAATGGAGACAACTTCAGACCCAAACAACTGTCCGCCCAACACCAATCAAACTGCAGACATATTCAAAGCAGATACTCCACCCACTGGGTTATGCGAAAGTACAGGTATTGTACAAGGGTCAGACAAAGAGACTGCCATTATACATCCTAGAAAATGGGGGACCCCCTCTCTTTGGGAGGGACTGGATTGCTCACTTTGGTATGCCAGACATCACCATAAATCCCTGTAACACTGTTACAATTCCATTAGGAGATAATGAGGGATGGGTGGTGTCCCTGAAGCAGCGTTTCCCAAAGGTCTTTGATGACCAGTTGGGGAAAATAAAGCACGACTGTGTAAGACTCAAGCTGAAACCCAACGCACAGCCTAAGTTCTTCAAAGCTCGGACAGTACCTTTCGCACTGCGAGCAAGAGTGGAAGCAGAACTAAGTCGGCTGGAGGAACAAGGTGTCATCTCCAAGGTAGAGCACAGCGAGTGGGCATCACCAGTTGTACCAGTAAAGAAAGCGAATGGGGACTTACGCATTTGTGGCGATTTCCGCATGGCACTGAACTCCCAACTGGAGATAGACCAGTATCCTCTACCCAGAGTAGATGACATTTTTGCCTCTCTTGCAGGGGGCCAAAAGTTCACCAAGCTTGATCTCAAACAAGCATATTTAAAGTTTGAGGTCCATCCTTCTTCCCGCAAGTTTCTAACCATCAACACCCACAAGGGACTGTATGAATACAATCGGATGGTGTTTGGTGTAGCCTCCGCCCCAGCCATTTGGCAACGAAAAATGGACGAGATTTTGGCGGACATTCCTTTCACACAGTGCCTGCTAGATGACATGCTCATCACAGGACAGACAGAGCAGGAACACAAGCGGAACGTGGAGCTTGTGTTGGCGAGACTCCAAGAACAGGGTCTAAAAGTGAACTTAGCAAAATGCCAATTCATGGTGCCTAAATTGGAGTTTTGTGGCCACCTTGTGGATGCAGAGGGTATACACACCACGGAAGCCAAGGGTTATGCTTTAGTCAAAGCTCCAGCCCCAACCAACGTCCAGCAGTTGCGATCATACCTTGGCTTGCTGAACTATTACCACAAATTCCTGCCAGATCTGGCACACACCTTGTTTCCGCTGAACAAGCTTTTGGAAAAACATTCAAGATGGGACTGGTCAGCTGCATGCCAACGGGCTTTTGAAGTCTCTAAGCGGAAGCTGTTGGCGTCACGCATGCTCGTGCACTATGACCTCCAGAAGCCTCTCACCTTGGCTTGTGATGCCTCACCCTATGGTCTGGGTGCTGTACTATCTCACATCTTACCAGATGGGTCAGAAAAACCAGTGGCATTTGCCTCCAGGTCTTTGACAAAAGCAGAAAACAATTACTCACACATTGACAAAGAGGCTCTAGCGCTGATATGGGCAATTAAGAAGTTTCATCTTTACCTGTATGGTAGGGAATTCACCATACTGACAGACCATAAACCACTCCTTCAGATCTTTAGCCCTGACAAAGGCATCTCTCAGACTACTGCGGCCCGCCTCCAACGCTATGCCCTATTCTTGGGAGCATACAGCTACAAAATCCAGTATCGCGGTCATGATGCCAATGCGAATGCGGACGCAATGTCCCGACTGACAGGGAAGTCGATGGACTCTTCTCCACCGGTCAAGAGTTGTCGTTACACCAGCCTGTCCTTCTTGTCTTCTGGGGAGATAGCAGCCCATACAGCCAAGGATACCTTTCTGAAAACAATACTCTCCTGGGTACGGTCCGGTTGGCCTGCAACCGTCACACAGGATTATGAACCTTATTTTCGTAGGCGTATGGAATTAACTGTGGCTGGCAACTGTGTTTTATGGGGAGACCGAGTGATCATTCCACAGACCCTCCGGAGACACATTCTGGGCTTGCTACATACTGGTCATCCCGGGGGCACACGTATGAAACAAAAAGCCAGAGGCTATGTGTGGTGGCCAAACCTAGACTCAGATATCACAACATATGTAAATGCTTGTGCTGGATGTGCACAAACTGCAAGAGACCCTCCTCGAGGGTGTGTCCAGCCCTGGACTTGGCCCACGGTTCCTTGGTTTCGCCTACACTTGGACTTTGCAGGCCCGATCAGAGGACACACCTTCTTGATCATAGTGGACGCCCATTCAAAGTGGCCTGAGGTAATTCCTGTTACTCAGCCAACGACTAAGGCAACGGTTTCCATGCTGTTACATCTCGCTGCTACGTTTGGATACCCCAGAGAGATCGTCACTGACAATGGTGCACAATTCACCAGTCAGGAGTTTCAGCGTTTCCTGACTGCCCACAACATCAAGCACAAGTTGACTGCACCTTACCACCCGGCTACTAATGGTCAAGCAGAACGGTTTGTGCAGACTTTTAAACGCTATTTCAAAGCTACAGTGGCTGCAAGTAAACAACAGTCCCTGTCACCCCAGCAGCTGGACTCCTTCCTTTCTGCTTACAGAAACACACCACATGCAACCACCGGGAAAACTCCAGCAGAACTCCTTCTGGGTCGGCAGCCATGGACTGTTTTGGACATGCTCCGTCCTCAAACAGTCCAGGAACATGTACTGCAGTCGCAAGACAAGATGGTCAAACATGGTGAGCTCCCTCGATTCACAGCCCAACAAAAGGTATGGGCCCGATCTTATGGGGCTTCCAACGCCTGGTGGCTTCCTGCTGTCATTGCAGAGACTTTGGGACCCAAGATGTATAGGGTCTGCCTGGAAGATGGTTCCATTTGCAGACGGCATGCAGACCAACTGCGTCCTCGTTTTCAATTGCCCGAATCCCTGACGCCAGCTGAACCACCAGTGTCGCAAGGATCTGCTCCCAGCGGATCAGAATGCATGGGGACTGATGATTGGGGGGACTCTGAACTTTTGAACTCAGCTCCAACAGAGCCCTCCAGCCCTGATCCGGAGGTCTGTTCACCCGCTGAGCTGGTGGATCCCTTCTTGGCCCCGCCGGTGCCCATTCCGGCCAGCCCTGTTTCCTCCAGTCCCGAGTCGCTGGGTGCCCGACCTCAACGACACTGTAGCCCTCCTGATCGGTTTCAGCTTCCAGACCGGTTACGAGACTTTCGACGGGGCCGCCGAAAGTGATCCGATGACATTGTATCCCCGCAACTGTCCCTGGAAGCTTGGTCTCACATCTGGATGCAGGAAATATCTGGCGCATCTCCTGTGTTTGGAGGACTGTTATTGGACAGTTATTAGTTAATGTTTTGTGCCTTTTCTCGTTTTGTTGTAATTTTTTTTTTTTTTTAGGGATGGATGGAAGGTGTTATACTTGAAAGGTTCCACATGTACTGTTACTTTAAGGCTGGCTCCACCCAGGAGTGATGACAAGGGTCAAGGGGTAGAGTAGCCATCTTAGAGCACATGTAAGGAAGCATATAAGATGTACCTGTCCTGAGATGCATGTTGCAGTGTACAGTGTGTACTGAAATAAACATCCATTGTTCCAGACCAGAGTCTTGTGTCTCTCACAACTCAGAGGATATAACAGAGGCCGAGTTCACATATGTGCGGCCGCAGTTTCCAGCCTGGAGTCTAGTGCATTTCTGTTCACCGATTCAGGTGCGATTTAGGTCAGAATTTTTGCCTGAATTCGCACCTGAACCGGACCTAAAAACACACAGGACCCTTTTGAAACCGCACCACGGCAGCCCCGGACATGTGTGAACCGACTCCATTGAGAGCCAGTCACACTTGCATGTTATGTGAATTGGATGCGGTGAAAACCGCATCCAATTTACATATATGTGAACCTGGCCTCATGCATTATATGCATGAAGGTAAAAATCCTTCAGGCGGGTTCAAATATATGCGAATTGGATGCATTTTAAACCGCATGCAATTCGCGTGACATGTGAATGTGACCGACTCTCAATGGAGTCGGTTCACACATGCCTGGGCAGCCATGGTGCAGTTTCAAAAAGGATCCTGTGCGTTTTTGGGTCCGGTTCAGGTGTGAATTCAGCCAAAAATTTGCACCTGAACTGGTGAACAGATACACAGCGGACCCCGGACTGCAAGCCACACTCGCACATACTGCATGTATGCATAGAATGCATTAGGATGAAAAAAAAAAAACTCTCTGCCTATACAACTCCTTTAAGCTGCCTGTGGATGGTGCCAAATCAGCAGGAGGCCATCCTTTTCAGACAGACTGGGTTTCAGGAGTCATGTCAATGCATAAAGCAGCATTTGAAACAGAACAGTAAGAAGGCAAATTTCTAAAGCTTTATAATCTGTGCTGCATCTGTTGTGGAGTTTTACCTGTGTCTCAGTAAGCACGTGGTCTCCTCTACACGTGTGAGCACATGCCGCATTACAGACTCGGAGATCTGGTTAGAAGCAGCTGAGGATCATCATCATCTCTTGCAGCACATGAAAGAAAAGAGCATGTTAATGTACACATAACAGCCTTTTACCAGATACTTTGCACTTTGATTTGTATTGCACTGAGGGTAACAAACCCAAAAATGTAATATATTGCAGCTTAACCAGCACTAGATGTGGTGACTACATTGGTTTTCTTTTTTTTAGTTTTTCTCCCTCTGTTTTCCCCTGGTGATCTGGCTAGTAACATTTTATTTATTATTTATTTCAGGTACTTATATAGCGCCATCAATTTACGCAGCGCTTTACATATACATTGTACATTCACATCAGTCCCTACCCTCAAGGAGCTTACAATCTAAGGTCCCTAACTCACATTCATACATACTAGGGACAATTTAGACAGGATCCAATTACCCTACCAACATGTGTGTGGGTACAGCGTGGTGCGGCAAAACAGTTGACAACCCGGAAAGAAAAGTCCCAATGGGGAACACTCACGGATGCCAACAGTGTGCCAGGGAGCAGGCTTCAGCCGAACTGTCAGTGTCTGTCTGAAGGGGTGGAATGTAGCCTGCTTATTCCAATGCCAAACGGGAAGGCGTCCAAAGAGAGTGGGGAGCTCTAAGCTTTCCCTACTCGCCTGGAACCTTTCCCTGCCGCTAATACTGTCCCTGACACACGGGTAGCCTGACCCTACACCATAGCTCCCAGCTGTCCCTGATTTCGAGGGACTGTCCCTGAATTGGAGCAATGTCCCTCTGTCCCTCTTTCCTCCTCATCTGTCCCTCATTTTGGTCTAATCTATATAGTTGTATTTAAGATGCACTTTTTATCTTTCAAAAAGTGTTTCCCAGTGCTAAACCTTTTTTTTGGTTAATTCTCCTTTAAGGGGTGTGGCAGGGGTCGTGTCCTATGCCTACATACATTTGCTAGTAGGTGCCCCTCGTTCCCATCTCAAAATGTTGGGAGGAATGCGTACACTACCCATGCAGGAATATGCGCCAAATGCAGGGGCCGGGTCTAAAATAGGCTGTGCCACACCCAAGATGGCAGCCAGAGTCACATGGGTGACCAGCATCCAATCAGATCACTGCCCCAGTGACTTGGGAAATAGGATAGATGAACCGTGTTCTTCATGACTTCCTCTCCTTCCGCATTGCTGATTGCGGTTGAGTGTCACCTACAGTGGAGACAACAAACTGCACATGCCTACAAACACACTTCCTGTATTAGAGTGCTTTAACTCTGGATGAAGGAGCACAGGGGCACAGCAGACAGTAGCATTGTTAATCTGGATGTTAGATGTACTAGCAGATTTAGATAAACTGACAAATTGAAGCCAAACTCCAGATCACACTTTAAAAGCAGTTACAGCAAGCAGTTTTTTCTTTTTGGGATAAAGATTTTGCATGAATAAATACAAGCTGATCATTTTAAGCATTCCTGTCAGTGCTGAATGGTTTTTCTTATTCCTGTAACTCAGGGCTCAAAATTTCAAATCCTGAGCTACTCGCCAAGCCTTAAGAGTTACTCATCACCAGTTGCCCCGCCCCTAATGCAGGCGGTTGCTGCGCCGGGACACGGGGCACCAACCAGCAAATGTGGGGCATATGCCCTGGGTGCCTGACGCTCGCACAACAAAGCGCTCTCTCTAAACAAAAACATGCAGGGGCTGCAGGATTCCTTACCAGGGGAGCCGAGGAGAGGCAGAAAGTGGGAGCAGAAGGTGGAGGGCAGAGCTTGCCTGAAAATTGTGCCATCTGTGTCTGCATTGAGGAGGGGTGAGAGAAGAGATTGCCAGCAAGCACGAACGGTTGGGGGTTATCCTCTCAACATCCACCGGGCGCCTCTTCTCCTCCCTCAGCAGGATCCTGGCTGCTTCTGCCTACTCCGCTCAACCTACCTTTATATCCACTCGCCAAATGCGAGCAGGCGCGTGGAAATTTTGAGGATTGCTGTAACTGATACATCTGCAAGAGGGCTTGTTCTTTTAAAAAACAACAGACTTATTGGCCTGATCACCAGATGAAAATAGAAAACGAATGCAGTCATCACCATTTGAGATTTGGTAAGATGCAATATAATAAATGTTTGTTTTTGAGTTAAATACTGCTTTAAATCCTGTAAAATACCAAATTCTTCTTTAAAGTGATTGTAAAGTCAAAATGTTTTCCCCTTAAAAATAACAAACATGTTATACTTACCTGCTCTGTTGCAGTGGATTTGCACAGAGAAGCCCAGATCCTCCTCTTCTTGTGTCCTTCTGGCCCCTCCCTCCTGTTGAGTGCCCCCACAGCAGGCAGCTTGCTATGGGGGCACCCGAGCTGAGCCACAGCTTCCTGTTTCCATTTAGACACGGAGCAGTGGCCTGGCCCCGCCCCTGTCTCTCCTAATTGGCTGACTGACTTTGACAGCAGCGGGAGCCAGCAGTGGTGCCACACTGCTGTCTCAGCCAATGAGGAGGGGAGTCCCGGGCACCCGAGACATTCCTGCAATATTGCTTGATCTAGATGGAGCTCAGGTAAGTATAAGGGGGCTCGGGGGGGGGGGGGGGGGTTGCAGGTTGCACATAGAAGGCTTTTTATCTTAAAGCATAAGATAAAAAACCTTCTGCCTTTACAATCACTTTAAGGAGTTGCTGATGCATTTTTGCTTACTACCTTAGCCAGGGGTTCCTCTTTAAGCTCCTATTGTTATAGGTGTCATCGTACCTAGTGCATTGTTCTCAATTAGCTATGGATTCTGCATGAACATCTGCAGCAGATCAATTCCAGATGTGACACTGGGGATCCCAACACTCTCCTAAGAAAGTAAACACATCTACAATGCAAATGATGTGTGCACATGAGTGCTGTAACAGTGTCCATAAACCCCCCCCATTCACTCCATCCCACCACCCTCCTCGCTCCCTCTGCTTGTTCTACCTACTGGTGTTACACCTATTTGAACATGAGAGGGACCCCTCGGGAGGGTGACCTTCTCACATTAAACACTCATTAAAACGCCTTATAACTTTTAATGCGACTAGAGGCCTCGTCAGCCCCATTTACTGTTACACCACAGGGCAGTAAAATTACACAAATCATATGGTCGTGTACCTCTTACCCTTCCCTGGCGCCTTACAGAAAACAGGCTCTTCCTTATGACGCCTTCCTACAATCACTCTCGTTACATTTACATTTTCCAAGATGTTTCCACACATTATCTCTACTTCTTTATGCTTTTTAAAGTGGTTGTAAACCCACGAACAAAACAAACAAACAAACAAAAAGAAAACCTGCAAGACAAAGGCATAATGAGCTAGTATGCATAGCAGATTCCCTTTAAAGTCTATGTAAACCCGACAACATAAAAATTAAAGGCCGCTAGCCTTTATTATGTCCATGGTGATGACAAAGCTTTAAGACCCTTTCACACTGAGGTGTTTTTTAGGCACTTTTGGGCTAAAAATAGCGCCTGAAAAACGCCACGTCTGCAGCCCCAGTGTAAGAGCCTGACTGCTTTCACACTGGGACGGTGCGCTTGCAGGATGTTAGAAAAGTTCTGCAAGCAGCATCTGTTGGGCGGTGGAGGAAATAAATGGGCAGCGCTGCCGAAGCGCCTTAAAATCGCTTCGGCAGTGGCGCTTTTCAGGCGCATTTAACCCTTTATTCAGCCACTAGCGGGGGTTGAAAGCGCCCAGCTAGCGCCCAAAAAGCGCCGCTAAAATGACAGTAAAGCGCTGCTAAAATTAGCGGCGCTTTACCGCTAACGCCCGACGTGGCTCAGTGTGAAAGGGCTCTTATTGACTTGAAAAAGTAGTTGTTTAAATAATAATTCCAGGTATGGCTATATTATACATAGTTACTTTGGTCCAGCTTGGATCAATGTAACTATGTATATACCATACCTGGCCAATGCCTCTGGAAGCTGGAAATCCCTGAAGTAGACACCACTACTCCAGTGATCTCCACGTGCTTCTAAATTCTGCGCTGAGCGACTGTCTTAAAGCATTGTGAACACAGGAGGTCTGCCACTGAGCATGGGTGCCATTCAGAGAATGCTTTGCATTTATTTGCTTTGCAAAGTAATTTATTATTTTATTTATTTTATTTTATTTTATTTTAGGTACTTATATAGCGCCGTCAATTTACGCAGCGCTTTACATATACATTGTACATTCACATCAGTCCCTACCCTCAAGGAGCTTACAATCTAAGGTCTCTAATTCACATTCATACATAATAGGGACAATTTAGACAGGATCCAATTAACCTACCAGCATGTCTTTGGAGTAATCTCTGATTGGAGGTGGAGAGCATGATGTCGCTGCCCCTCCTCTTCATCTTGTCCAATCAGAGAATAATTTCATTCATTCAGAAAAGGCAAAGCATTCTCTGAAGGGCATCCGTGAAGAGCAGCCAGCCTGCAGTAGAGCAACCGCTCACTGCAGGACATGGAAGCAAGTGGAGATCAATGGAGGAGCGGTGTCTACTTCAGTGATTTCGAGCTTCCAGCGGCATGGGCAAGGTATGTCATATACATAGTTACATAGGTCAAAGCTGGACCAATGTAACTGTGTATAACATGCTGATGCCTGGAATTTTTTTTTTTAGCCTACCGTCAGATTTCCTTTTTTTCTTTTTGATATCTGTGTCCCCTCGAGGTTTCCCTTAACTTCTTATTTTTGAGAAACAAGCAGTTAGAAGAAATCTATCCAAAGTGAGAAGAAAACCTTAGTAGTCACCAGAATGGGTGTCGTAGTTTGGATGAATTACCCTCACTTTCTCTACTGCATAATTTCGAATTTTCCATTACTTTCCATCCCAATGACAGTGGTCACCAGGACAAACAAATATGATTAAAAAAAGGTTTGGCTTTAGTTATATTGTAATTATTAAAATAAATATTTTAGTCAACACTGAAGGTACTTAGTAAATACTCCAGCTATGAGCTGGCATACTCTACAAACAGTGCCAACCCAACTAGTCTCTTATGGGAAGTCACTAAGTTTAGCATACATTGATAGGACATAGCTAATTTGGTGCAGTTAGTGTAAATGACAAAGATCTCAAATTTTGTTTTTCGGAAATTTCGACGTTACAGGTCTTGTCCTTCACCTAGCTCAGCCTTTTTTTTTAACCTCAAAAACACAGAGGAACTCTTGAAATAACTTTACGGGCTCAGGGAAGCCCTGCTAAAAATGACTATGTCTACGGCTCAGGATACATTAGTGTTATATTCAGTGCTCCTTACATTTCTGGTCATTGGGATAAATTACCCCCTTACAGATAGCTAAAAAGTTAAATGGTGTCAGTGGGAACTTACAGTATATGAGAGGCAGAAATTGCTCATTGCTCAAGGAACCCCTAGCAACCTCTGGAGGAACCCTACAGTTCCATGGAACTGTGGTTATGAAACCCTGCTCTAGCCTGTGGCTGGACAGTGAAAGGAAAAGCAGAATAATCTCTCCCTTACTCTGCTCTCTTCCTATTAGCATGCTTTTTGCACTATAGCACAACTGATTGGCTCTTTGTGTTTTTTCTCCCTCACCCTGTCTGAGCTCTGCTGTACAGAGACTAAAAGAGACTGATCGTGGGTCACATCCAGGTGTTTGCATATAACATTTTTTATTAACGAATAGAGAGTGACATTTATTTATGGAGAAAGGAAAGTATGGATGCAGCGCTCACTACGAGGAACTCTCTTGGATGGATTTGAGATCCATAAGCAGGTGCCTAGGCTCAATGTGTCCTCCCACACAGCAGACCAATTAAACAAAGAGAAAGAGCCAGCAACTCTGTAATCAGTGTTGCACGTTTATTGGCTACAAAAGAGTGAAACCAAAAAAAGAGGCTGACGCGTTTCGGCGAGAGCCTTAGAAATAGCATGTTACAAAGAGGAATTGCCAAGAGCTGGCAACGCGGATTACAGAGTTTCCGGCTCTTTTTCTTTGTGACATTCATTTGTGCCTTTGGTATCTATCTGGTGTTCAGCTTTATCTGCAGACCAACTGCATGGTGCCTTAAAATGTATAAAAACCTGCCACATGCTGCAGTATGGCTTGTGTGGACCTGTTCTTTCCCATCCAAGTCAAATGAATGGATCCCTCCAACACTGCATAGTAACTAAGTAACATCTGAGAAAACATGGCTACACATAATACTGCTTTAATTAGTGTATTAATCATATCTGGTGTGAATGAGCCCCTAGTAGTCTATTTGGACTTCAACCCCATAGGGCTTTTGCATGGCAAGCGTTCTAAGGGTAATAATTCTGGTGGCGCTCAGCAACAAATCTACTTCCAGCTATTATTTCTAAGGTGCAGAGTTGGAAATGAAACGAGGATTTTGATTCCTTGCTATGGGCACCAAGAAAGGTAATTTTTTAAACGCTTTTATTACACAAATTACTGTGATTTTACATCAGAAACATGGGAAAGTGTATTATATTGTCTGTATAATTCATTCATTTTATACATATACTATCTGGATTTGAGCACAGCACTGCTCTACCATAAAGCTTCCAGTGAGACATAAAACATGTGAGGTATGCTGACAAAGTTATTGAGAATTAATTGCAGACACTATTGGCCAACCAATGTCACAGAGTGATCCCTAGTAAAGAGGCCTACTACTGAGTTACAACTAAACGTCATACTTGCTGGCACTCCAGGATGGACAGAATAAGCAAAGTCCTCAGTTTATTACTCTGCGTCAGCACTTATGTAAGGACCATGCTGTGACACATTTGTTAACAGGACCCCATACTGGAACTTATGAGGATGTTATATATATGTCAATCACATAGGAGGTCTTATCATAAGAGATTCCATCAAAATGTTCTTGAGAATTTGCGTACTAACATTTTTTGCAGGCAGAGTTGATTCATTTGAAATCAATCTTCATCCCTCGTTCACATTGAATGCGGCTTTGAAATTGTGCAACTTCACCTGAAATCGCACAATTTCAAAGCCGTATGTCAGTGCTTTAGGTGCGACTTGGATGTGATAGATGTCTATCCAAGTTGCACCTGAAATCACCAAAAGTAGTACAGGAACTACTTTTTCAAGTCGATGCAGCACTGCAAAGTCGGCGTCGCACCGATTTGAACAGTGCCATTGCCGACAATAGGGTGCGACTTGTCATGCAATTTGACCTGTTAAATCGCATGACAAGTTGCTCCGGTGTAAACAGGGGCTTACTCTGCCTAAGCTTGCTAAACTAGGGGATACTTTTAGAGGTTTTCCATTCTGTAGAAAGAAAAAACAACCCCCATGGTTGGGTGGGACTTTAAAAGTGACCAAGGACAAACAGTTTTATCAAAAAAATCAAATTTATTGAAAATTACATATATTGAATAAAAGACTCAAGTCGAATCGCGACAAAAAGTACATGAATGATCACGCATGATAAAGTATTGCATAGTACGTGCAGACACAGATAGGCTGATTGGATGAACCCAACGTTTCCGGCTAGATGCCCTTCTTCAGGGGTGTTTTAACATCCAGAGCCCGGTGTCTATTGAAAAAATATACATATATACATATCATTTAGTAAATGGTTTATATAAACAATGTGAGTCTGTCTTGTTTTGTATTTCTTAAGACAATAAAGAGTTCCGCAAAGGTACACAAATGAAACAGCATAAAAAGCATACCAAGTAGTAGTGTTGTTCTCATAAATGAGAGGTGAATAATATCCAGGGAATCATTTTGAAAAGGCTGCTTATGCATTAGTGGACCCCAAAAATCCTATACAAATTCCGATGTTCTGCATAGGCCCTCCCCTATATGTATGCCAGAGAACAGTTTTTAGCTGAAGTTGCCCGCTAGGTCTATACCCAACTGCGCTTTGTATGAGAAACGTTCATCTGTTGGATGTGTTTTAATTGTTTTTAGGCTTTGGAATTTAATATGTGACCTTAAAGTGATTGTAAAGCTTATTTTTTTTTAATTAACAAACATGTCATATTTACCTCCACTGTGCAATTCGTTTTGCACAGAGTGGCCCCGATCCTCGACTTCTGGGGTCCCCTGGCAGCGCTGGTAGCTTCCCCCCTGCATCATATAACCCCCTAGGAGAAGCGTTCTCCCAGGCAGTTACCTTGCGCGCGCTCCCGAGTCCAGTATTTGCGTCCATAGACGCAGAATGTCGGACTCGGCCCCTCTTCCCACAGCGCTCCGCGTCATTGGATTTTTTTGACAGCAGCGGGAGTCAATGGCTGTGCTGCTATCAATCTATCCAATCAAGAGCCGAGACAACGGGCAGAGGGGAAGAACGATGCATTAAGGTGAAAAAACACGAGGGTTTACAACCTCTTTAATTGGTTCCCAATTGCACTCTGCCTGCAATGTCCCCATTTGGATTGCACACTCACCTTATTAGTGAATAATTACACAATCTCTATCTTTTAGTGTCTGGTCTCCCACCCGAGTACTCTGAGGCTGCATCTTATGACCTAAACTGTTGCTTTTCCTGTAACCCACTTATTATTATTATTATTATGTAAACTTATGCTGACTCAGGGATTCCTCAGTTGATTCCTAATCTGTTATGTTACATTCAGTTTAGACTGCTCCAGCACCCAATTATATTAATGTTGGATTTTTTTCTATCAATCCTTGTCCTTGGAAGGCTTGTAACGACCTCTGTGCAGTTTACAGCTTTGTAACCATTCTTTTAAAAAAGACAGTTTCTATGGCGCAAAGTCAGATGCTGAATCAGCATAATAGTTACATGATTAATGGCAAGGATAGTAAATAGTCCATGTATGATCTATACACCAATCCATCAGTATATAAAAAAGTTCATGAAAGTAAAGGCGGCTGCTGTCCTCAGAGAATAGCCAGCTCTGTAACAAAGACAAGAAGGGGGAGGGAAGGAAGCGCCAACTAAGTGTAGAGGTTAAATTTCATTTAAATCACAAGGATAAAAACCACTTACGAGGCCCTTTTGGTCCAATTTACAATATTTTTTTTGGGGGGGGGGGGTTCCCTTCTTTTCATCCATAGTAAGTATAACTCTAAGTAAGTCATAGCTCTAGGTGCCTTGTCATAGCTCTAGGTATATTGTTTGACATACCACGTAGTACCCAGGATAGTTTAACCCAGGGCTTTTTTTCCACATGAACACAGGGGAACACAGTTCCGGCACCTCTAGCACTGACTGTATGTAATGGCAAGAAAAGCTGGGGTGTGCTGACGGGTCTATTGATTGGGGGATCTATTCTAGTGGGAGGGGGTCTACTTTTGCAGGGGGGTCTATTGTTGCTGAGGAGGTCTCATATTGCTGTTGGGGGACCTATTTTTGCTGAGGGTGGGTCTTATATTGCTGGGGGGTCAGATGTTGCTGGGAGAGATCTACTGTTGAGGGAGGGATCTATTGTTGTTGGCTGTGGGGAGATCTGTTGTTGCTGCCAATAATCTATTGTTTTAGTAGAGGGGAAATTTTGTTGAGTATGGTCCATTGTTGTTAGGAGGATCTATTGTTGCTGGTGTGGGGCCCTATTGTTACTGGCTGCAGGGGATCCATTTTACTGCTTTTCTTGCTATCATAACCAAATTCCATACAAATTACTGAGCACCACAAAATTATATGTGGTTATGTATTCTTTAAAAGGGGTGGTACTGGGAGGTAGGTAGGGGGTGGAACCAAGGAATAGGGCTCGGAGGTGGGTAGGGTTGGAGACTAGGGGTGACTCGGAAAGGGGGAGTTCCTGCACCTATTCTCTGAGAAAAAAAGCCCTGGTTTAACCACTTGCTGACCAGCCGCTGTCATTGTACTGCGGCAGGTCGGTTATTCCCATGAATCGCCGTCATTGTACGTCAGCTCAGGGACTCTGTTTTGTGGGCGCGCGCCCACTTGCCAGTGGGGGAGCCATTCAGCGAGTGGACTCGACGTCTGCTGGCCACCCGCAAATGTTCCCCGCATTGACAGAAGGGGGATCTGCCTGTGTAAACATGGCAGATCTCCGTTCTAAAAGGGGAGATCACACAGATCCTGTCTTTCTGCTATGCAGGAAGACGGATCTGTGTATTTCCCCAGGCAGCCCATCCCCCATACAGTTAGAAAACACCTGCAGGGAACATATTTAACCCCTTGATCGAACCTGAAGTTAACCCCTTCCCTGCCAGCGTCATTAGTACAATAAAAGTGCATATTTTTAGCACTGATTACTGTAAGAATGTCACTGGTTCCCAAAAAGTGTCAAAAATGTCAGTTAAAACCAAACATGTATCAATTACACAGGTTCTGGGGCTGATTAAAGTGGAAGTAAACCCTCCTATCGTTTTCAGCCAAGGAAGCTACCACCTTGGTCTCTGTTTAATCTTCAGCTGCCATGTTGCTGCACGAGGTATCAGTTATGGCTTCAGCCATTGGATGGTTTGACAGTTTGGTTGAGAGCACTACCAATATGACAGTTACATCAGGATCGTCTTTAATGCAGGGCAAAAGGGGCAGCTGCCCTAGGCCCTGTCAGCGCTGTGGGTCCTAAAGCAGCTGCCACTTAAGCCCTGCACTGCCCGCAGTTTTCCCGGAGTAGCGGGTGCAGCCGATCCCCCCCTCCACCTGCTGTCCCAAGCTGCGGCCACAATATGACAAGAAAGTGGGACAGCTGCGGGCTTCATGTGCTTGAGAGGCTCGTCCTGCTTCTCCCTCTGTCAGGAGATGTAGACCGGAGTGACAGGGAATGACAGAGCAGTGCTCTGTGTTCCCCCCCCGCCCCCACCTGACAGACCTGTGTAGCACACAGCCGAGTGAAGTGTTCTGGCTGTGTGCTATGGGTCTGATAGGCAGAGACTGTGTTGCACCGCCGTGTCATCAGGAGAGAAAGATCACCGTGGAGAGAAGGGGATTCACATGTGCAGAGAATTGGGGGTACAGATGTGTGGTGGAGGAGGGGGGGTACAGAGGTGAACGTGGATGGGGAGAACAGTGGTGGTCGAGGAGGGGGGTACAGAGGTGAACGTGGATGGGGGGGTACAGAAGTGGACGTGGATGGGGGGGTACACAGGAGGTTGGAAGGATACAGAGGTGAACATGGATAGGGGTACAGCGGTGGAGGGGGGGTACAGTGGTGAACGTCGATGGGGGGGATACAGAGGTCGATCTGTGAGGGTACAGAGGTGGATGGAAGGATACAGAGGTGAACGTGGATGGTAGGGGGGTACAGAGGTGGACATGGGGGGGTACAGAGGTGAACATGGATGGGGGATACAGAGGTGGATGGGGGGTACAGAGGTGGACGGAAGGATACAGAGGTGAACATGGATGGGGGGGGGGAGGTAGACAGAGGAAACAGAAGTGAGCTGTGGATAGAGGCATACAGATGTGAGCTGTGGATGGAGGGGGGTACAGTGGTGAACTGTGAATGGAGGGGGGTACAGAGGTGAGCAGTGGATGGAGGGGGGTACAGAGGTGAGTTGTGGATGGAGGGGGTACAGAGGTGAACTGTGGATGGAAGGGGGTACAGGGGTGAATCGTGGATGGAGGGGGGTACAGAGGTGAGCTGTGGATGGAGGGGGGTACAGAGGTGAACGTGGATGGAGGGGGTGCAGAGGTTAGCTGTGGATGGAGGGGGATACAGAGGTGAACTGTGGATGGAGGGGGGTACAGGGGTGAGCTGTGGATGGAGGGGGGTACAGGGGTGAGCTGTGGATGGAGGGAGTACAGAGGTGAGCTTTGGATGGAGGGGGTACAGAGGTGAACTGTGGATGGAGGGGGTACAGAGGTGAGCTGTGGATGGAGGGGAGTACAGAGGTGAGCTGTAGATGGAGGGGGGTACAGAGGTGAGCTGTGGATGGAGAGAGTACAGAGGTGAGCTGTGGATGGAGGGGGGTACAGGGGTGAATCGTGGATGGAGGGGGGTACAGAGGTGAGCTGTGGATGGAGGGGGGTACAGAGGTGAGCTGTGGATGGAGGGGGGTACAGAGGTGAGCTGTGGATGGAGGGGGGTACAGAGGTGAACTGTGGATGGAGTGGGTTACAGAGGTGAGCTGTGGATGGAGGGGGTACAGAGGTGAGCTTTGGATGGAGGGGGTACAGAAGTGAACTGTGGATGGAGGGGGTACAGAAGTGAACTGTGGATGGAGGGGGGTACAGAGGTAGACAGGGGAAACAGAAGTGAACTGTGGATGGAGGCGTACAGAGGTGAGCTTTGGATGGAGGGGGTACAGAGGTGAACTGTGGATGGAGGGGGGTACAGAGGTGAACTGTGGATGGAGGGGGGTACAGAGGTGAACTGTGGATGGAGGGGGTACAGAGGTGAGCTGTGGATGGAGAGGGGTACAGAGGTGAACTGTGGATGGGGGGTACAGAAGTGGACATGGATGGGGGGGTACAGAGGTGGATGGAAGGATACAGAGGTAAACATGGATTTGGTTACAGCGGTGGAGGGGGGGTACAGAGGTGAACGTCGATGGGGGGATACAGAGGTGGACATGTGTGGGTACAGAGGTGGATGGAAGGATACAGAGGTGAACGTGGATGGGAGGGGGGTACAGAGGTGGATATGGGGGAGTACAGAGGTGAACATGGATGGGGGATACAGAGGTGGCTGGGGGGGTACAGAGGTGGACGGAAGGATACAGAGGTGAACGTGGATAGGGGGGTACAGAGGTGGACGGGGGTACAGAGGTGAATGGAAGGATACAGAGGTGAACGTGGACGGGGGGTACAGAGGTGGTCAAGGGATAAGGAGGGGAACGTGAATGGGGGGTAGAAGTGGACGGGGGGTACAGAAGTTTACGGAAGGATACAGAGGTGAACATAGATGGGGGGTACAGAGGTGGAGGGGGGATAGAGAAGTTAGCTGTGGATAGAGGGGTACAGAGGTGAGCTGCGAATGGGGGGATGCAGAGGTGAACGTGGATGGGGGGGTACAGAGGTGGACAGGGGGGGTACAGAGATATACAGAGGATGCAGAGGTGAATGTGGATGGGGAGTACAGAGGTGGACGGGGGTAGAGAAGTGAGCTGTGGATAGAGGGGTACAGAGGTGAACTGTGGATAGAGATATACAGAGGAGGAAGGGGGAAACAGAGGGGAACTGTGGATGGGGGTGGTACAGAGGTAGACAGAGGAAACAGAAGTGAGCTGTGGATAGAGGCGTACAGACGTGAGCTGTGGATGGAGGGGGGTACAGAGGTGAGCAGTGGATGGAGGGGGGTACAGAGGTGAGCTGTGGATGGAGGGGGTACAGAGGTGAACTGTGGATAAAGGGGGGTACAGAGGTGAACTGTAGATGGAGGAGCTACAGAGGTGAACTGTGGATGGAGGGAGGTACAGAGGTGAGCTGTGGATGGAGGGAGTACAGAGGTGAGCTGTGGATGAAGGGGTACAGAGGTGAACTGTAGATGGAGGGGGTACAGAGGTGAAATGTGGATGGAGGGGGTACAGAGGTGAGCTGTGGATGGAGGGGGGAAGAGAGGTGAGTTGTGGATGGAGGGGGGTACAGAGGTGAGCTGTGGATGGTGGGGCGTACAGAGGTGAACTGTGGATGGAGTGGGGTACAGAGGTGAGCTGTGGATGGAGGGGGTACAGAGGTGAGCTTTGGATGGAGGGGGTACAGAGGTGAACTGTGGATGGAGGGGGGTACAGAGGTAGACAGAGGAAACAGAAGTGAGCTGTGGATGGAGGCGTACAGACGTGAGCTGTGGATGGAGGGGGGTACCGAGGTGAACTGTGAACGGAGGGGGGTACAGAGGTGAGCTGTGGATGGAGAGGGTACAGAGGTGAGCTGTGGATGGAGGGGGGTACAGAGGTGAGCAGTGGATGGAGGGGGGTACAGAGGTGAGCTGTGGATGGAGGGGGGGTACAGAGGTGAGCTGTGGATGGAGGGGGGTACAGAGGTGAGCTGTGGACGGAGGGGGGTACAGAGGTGAGCTGTGGACGGAGGGGGGTACAGAGGTGAGCTGTGGATGGAGTGGGGTACAGAGGTGAGCTGTGGATGGAGGGGGGTACAGAGGTGAACTGTGGATGGAGGGGGGTACAGAGGTGAACTGTGGATGGAGGGGGGTACAGAGGTGAGCTGTGGATGGAGGGGGTACAGAGGTGAACTGTGGATGGAGGGGGGTACAGAGGTGAGCTGTGGATGGAGGGGGGTACAGAGGTGAGCTGTGGATGGAGGGGGGTACAGAGGTGAGCTGTAGATGGAGGGGGGTACAGAGGTGAGCTGTGGATGGAGAGGGGTACAGAGGTGAACTGTGGATGAGGATGCAGAGGTAAGAAAGGTGGTGTGCAGAGGTGACCAATAGATGGTTACTTGGGGGGGGGATATGCAAGTACTGCCCCTTGTGCTGATTTTTTCTGTGCCCTTTATGTTAAAAATACCTTACAGTTCACACTCCCAATCCCTGTGTGTTATCCTGGACTCCTCTCTCCCCCCCCCCAATCATCCTGGACTTCCCTATCTCTCCCCCCCATCATCCTGCGCTCCGCTACCTCCCCACCCATCATCCTAGCCTCCCCTATCCCCCCATTATCCTGGACTTCCCTATCTCTCCCCCCATCATCCTGCACTCCGCTACTCCACTACCCCCCCACCCCTCATCTTGGACTTCTCTATCCCTCCCCCATCATCATTATTATTATACAGGATTTATATAGCGCCATCAGTTTGTCCAGCGTTTTACAACATGAGGGCAGACAGTTACAATACAATTCAATACATAAGTTTACATGTGTTTTTGTTTTTTGGAATGTTGGGGTGGAGAGAAAATTTGCCTGGGGGGCCCCAAGAAAATGTTAGCCCAGGGTCCAATCAATATTAAAAAATGGCCCTGGTTACATTCCCAGCACGTCCCGAGAATAAAATGGCCTTTTGAAACTGTTATGCCGCGTACAAGCGGTTGGACTTTTCGGCTACAAAAGTCCGACGGACGCCGACGGACCAAGTCCGGCGGACAATCCGATTGTGTGTGGGCTTCCCCAGACTTTCAGCGGACTTTTCCAGCCACAAATCTGACGAACTTTAGATTTGGAACATGCTTCAAATCTTTACGTCGTAACTACGCCAGACCCAGAAATCCGCTCCTCTGTAGACAGACAGTCTATTGACTGGAATGGTACCAGCTGATTGGAGGAAAGCCAATGTAGCACCAATATTTAAAAAGGGCCCAAAAAACATCCCTGGGAATTACAGACCAGTTAGCCTAACATCAATAGTATGTAAACTCTTGGAGGGGATGATAAGGGACTATATACAAGATTTTAGTAATAAGAATGATATCATTAGCAGTAATCAGCATGGATTCATGAAGAATCGTTCCTGCCAAACCAATCTATTAACCTTCTATGAGGAGGTGAGTTGCCATCTAGATAAAGGAAGGCCCGTAGACGTGGTGTATCTGGATTTTGCAAAAGCATTTGACACAGTTCCCCATAAACGTTTACTGTACAAAATAAGGTGCGTTGGCATGGACCATAGGGTGAGTACATGGATTGAAAACTGGCTACAAGGGCGTGTTCAGAGGGTGGTGATAAATGGGGAGTACTCAGAATGGTCAGGGGTGGGTAGTGGGGTTCCCCAGGGTTCTGTGCTGGGACCAATCCTATTTAATTTGTTCATAAACGACCTGGAAGATGGGATAAACAGTTCAATTTCTGTATTTGCAGACGATACTAAGCTAAGCAGGGCAATAACTTCTCCGCAGGATGTGGAAATCTTGCAAAAAGACCTGAACAAATTAATGGGGTGGGCGACTACATGGCAAATGAGGTTCAATGTAGAAAAATGTAAAATAATGCATTTGGGTGGCAAAAATATGAATGCAATCTATACACTGGGGGGAGAACCTCTGGGGGAATCTAGGATGGAAAAGACTCTGGTCCGCCCGCACCTGGAGTATGCTGTCCAGTTCTGGGCACCAGTCCTCAGGAGGGACGTACTGGAAATGGAGCGAGTACAAAGAAGGGCAACAAAGCTAATAAAGGGTCTGGAGGATCTTAGTTATGAGGAAAGGTTGCGAGCACTGAACTTATTCTCTCTGGAGAAGAGACGCTTGAGAGGGGATATGATTTCAATTTACAAATACTGTACTGGTGACCCCACAATAGGGATAAAACTTTTTCGCAGAAGAGAGTTTAATAAGACTCGTGGCCACTCATTACAATTAGAAGAAAAGAGGTTTAACCTTAAACTACGTAGAGGGTTCTTTACTGTAAGAGCGGCAAGGATGTGGAATTCCCTTCCACAGGCGGTGGTCTCAGCGGGGAGCATTGATAGCTTCAAGAAACTATTAGATAATCACCTGAATGACCGCAATATACAGGGATATGTAATGTAATACTGACACATAATCACACACATAGGTTGGACTTGATGGACTTGTGTCTTTTTTCAACCTCACCTACTATGTAACTATGTAACTATGTATGCTAGTCCGACGGACAAAAACCCACGCTAGGGCAGCTATTGGCTACTGGCTATCAACTTCCTTATTTTAGTCTGGTGTATGTCATCACGTACGAATCCGTTGGACTTTTGTGTGATTGTATGTAGGCAAGTCCGTTCGTTAGAAAGTCCGCCGCAAGTCCGGCCAAAAGTCCGTCGAAAGTTTGTCGGACGGGCTGTCGGACTTTTGTAGCCGAAAAGTCCGACCATGTGTACGCCCCATTAAACCAATTGGTTTATTTTACTTAGTTACCGGCTAGAACTAGTGATTAACTGAACTACAGCTGCCAAGCTTCTGATCTTGGAAGTGATGTCACTACCTATATTTTTAAATAGAGTGCCCATGACTGCAACTAACATGCACTGCTTGTTCCAAACAAACAGAAGTGGGAGGCGAATGAAACATAGATTGAAGGGCCATTAAGTGGTGGATATGTATGGATTATTTTTGGAGGATAATGTTTAGTGCCACATTTTTACCCTATGTACCTTGTCCTTGGTTCCCGCACTCGCCCAGGAAATTGCCCTTTGGGTCCTTGAGGTGCCTGTAGGTTCTTGTCAGCATTTTTGGTGAGTTCAGATTGCTCACTCTCTTTGGTGATTCATTACAGATGGGGATCATTGCATATATGCACATAAGTATTATAGTTGTGGTTGCATTGTTTATGGGATGTTCCACCTCTATGGCAGTCAATAGGTGGTCCATGTCCTTTTCCCAAAATTTTGCAAATCCTAATTTGTGTATTAGGTTTCATTATGTTAAGATTATTTATTTATATGTCTATTTCTTTATAGAGATAAACTCTACTCCTGAAGAAGAGGGTTCACCGCAAAACATGTAGAGGTCGAACTGGCAAGTGACAAATATCTAATCCCTCTCCTGGATGGATACACATTAATTCTTTCCAGTTCATTTCAGAGCTATTGAAATTCTAGTATTTGTATTGTCTCTTTCCCCCTGAAGGGGTTTTTTAAGCATGTTATGTTTTAATAAAGGTATATTTAAAAAAAAAAAAACTTTTTGTGAGTCTTTATCGTTTCATGAAAGTCCAAAGTTGCCTCAAATCTTCTGCCCATTGTTACTAGTGCCACAAGCCGCGTACACACGAGCGGAATGTCCGACAGAAAAAGTCCGACGGAAGCTTTTCATCGCCTATTCCGTCTGTGCCTCATCGGACTTTTTTTTTTCGAAAATTCTAACAGACCTAGAAATAGAACATGTTCTAAATATTTTCGGGAAAACCACTCGTCTATATGCTGTTCCAACGGACCAAAAACAACGCATGCTCTGAAGCAAGTACAAGACGGAAGCTATTGGCTACTGGCTACTCCCGTTGTACGTTGCTGTACGTCACCACGTTCTGGACGGTCGGACTTTGGGTTGGCCATGTGTAGGCAAGACCGCTTGAATGGAATTCTGTCCGAGTTCCGTCGGAGAAACCTTCGGAGTTTATTCCGATGGCAAAACCAGTCGTGTGTACGCGGCAACATTAAGCCCAAATTCATCCCCATGTGTCTGACCATTGGAGACGAGGACCCCAGAGCACAAGAACAATATTTTGATTAATAAAAGCTTTTTGCTATCTTAGGTAAATAATAAGATGAAAGGAGTTTGTGTATTACATACCCCTTTTTCCTCAGAGCTTGCATTATTTTCACATAAAGAAGATATAAAACAGTACAGTAAGGAATACATATGAACTAAGCAATATATTATCTTGTGCGCACATAGCAGTATGAAATCGAGCACTGTAAAGAACTGAAAGATGGACCCATGAAAGAAACATCAACAAGTATTAAACTTTATGGAGGTCACAGGAAGGTTTTGGACACACAAAAAAAGCCTGAATGCCCTTAATAAATCTTCTTTGCCCTATTGGAATGATGAAATTGGGATACTTTTATTAGCCGCGACCTTGCATGAGTGACATTTTTACATGCTGGGTAACTGTTTTGATTATTTTACAGATGGGTAGAACAAAGGGGTCTTGTTGTGGAAATAACTGTTGAACTTCCAATTGATATTTGCGCCCATGTGTATATAATTATCTGGACTCACAGTGAAAAAAAAAACAATGACATTGTATAAAGTTCATCATTTGATAGCGGTAAACCTTATTATATCCATATTGCAATTACAGCCCAAGTCCAGTCAAAACGTTTTTTTATTTTGCAGTTTTGGATAGAGTTGGAAGGGTTAGCTCAGCCATTCTAAACAAGGGTTCCTCCTAATGTTGCTAGGGATTCCTTGATCTGTGGCTGATTAACCACCCATTTGATGGTGCCCGATGGGTTCCAGGACCCATGGTATTTGGCAGAGCCAGGGCTCAGTTCACTAAAGAATATCTCATGAGATAATGGAATCACGTGACAAATTTCCAATTATCTCATGAGATTGAAAATGTCAATTCACTATCACCTCACAAACAAAAAACATGAGTTATATAATTCTTAAAACTGCGTTAAAGTCAATTCACTAAAGGAAATAAATCAATACAGGGGGTCCCCGACTTACGAACATCCGACTTACGAACGACCCCTACTTACGAACGGGGCCCGAGTGACGTCACCGCGGCCTTGTCCGGCCTAGTGAAGCCTCCAGGATCCCCGGTCTTTCCTACGAGCGCTGCCCCGCGGAGGTGCACCACGGCCGGCCTGCCTGGACACACCATCTATCCATCTCCCTGCTGTGCCATCAGGTGAGCAGTCCGGCAGTACTGTAATATGCTTAATATATGCACAATATGCAGTGTACTGTACCTGTTCCTCCTGTCCCTGCCCCCATGTAGAGTGAGAGGGGAGAGCTGTGCTCCTCCCCTCTCAGCTATGACAGAAAATCTAGCAGTGCTAGGAGGTGACAGGGTCAATAAAGGGAACCTGTCACCTCCAATTGCTATCACACAGGGAATTGTTTTCTCCTGTGTGATAGCAATAAAGTTAAGTGAAAAAAAATTGATAAAAAAATAAAATTAAAAAAAATAAGAAATACAGTATTAAATTAAATTTTAAAAAAATAACAAAGTAATTAAAAAAAGTAAAGAATAATTAAAATAAAAAAAATTATACTGTCTGTATCCTCATTAGATGGATTTAATCTCACTTCCTGACTCTGAGACTAGATTTGCACTTAAAAAAGGTACTGTTCCGACTTACAAACAAATTCGACTTAAGAACAAACCTACAGTCCCTATCTCGTTCGTAACCCGGGGACCCCCTGTAAATGCATGAGTTTAATACTGTAAGTAGTGGTCCAGACATGAGGTATTAAGCTTAGGTCCACACTGACAGCGGGAATGAAATTGTGTGAGTTCGCATTCGGACGGTGCCATTGCCGGTGCCAAATTGAATGCCAAATCGCTTCAATGTGAACCAGGGCTTAAGGAATGTAAAAATAAAATGGCCAATTTGGAGTAGTCTGTACCTTTTTGGATCAGTTTCTCAACAGTAATACATAGAAACCTAAATATGGAAAAACACAAAATCATTGGGGCTTATTTACTTAACGTATAACTAAAGACAAAACTTTTTTTGTTTTTAGTTTTGGATAGCGTAGAGATGGATTAGACCCTCCCCGTTAGGGAGAATTAACCCTTTCTTTTTGTCCTGTATACCATTATCATAGAAAGTGAAAGTAAAGGACAATCCCAAATTATGGGTTGTCCCCAGAAAAGTAATAGAGTGGAAATCTCCCAATGGGGACACTGGTTCTGGTGACCTGGGGGTCCCCAAGGATTCTTAACATTTTTAGGGATTTTCTCTCACTTCATGTTTTGGCTACAGTATCTGACAGAAGTGTAGAGAAATCTCCCCAATGACAATGTTGTATTTTTTCTTGGTGGAAGAAGGGTATTTATATTTGTGTGTGATTTTTGATACTATTTTTCATTCAATATTTGACATTTATACAGATATTTTGTATGTATTTATTTTAACTTGGTTGTTTTTGATACTCCACGTGTGTCCTGTCAAAGCAGCTTCCCTTTGACTGGCATTCCAGTCACCTTTCTTCTTTTATATTAATACATATGCTGCAGGGAACTGCACTGACATAGCACATAAAAACTGACAGCTGCTGTCGAACTACATTTCCCATGAGGCATTGCAAGGCTGGCAGCTACATTTACTCCCAGAGGCATGATGGGACTTGTAGTTCTGCAACCGCTGGAGTGCCCCAGATTGCCTACCCGTGTTCTAATCCTTCTTCACTGTATCCATTCCACTGGATATCATGTCATGAGATAAAATACCGCATGGTTTCATGAGTAAAAGATACCTCACAGTTTGATGAAATAGCTCTGTATTTTAGTAGCCTTTTTTTGTGAATTGCAAAATAATGTTTGAAAAAAGTTATGAGTTATTTTATCTCAGATTTTAAGAGGAAAATAATTCTTTGTGAATTGAACCCCAGTGGCAAGACACTAATGACCTTTTAACTGTCTGCAAGGATGGCAATCTGTAAGGGAGCATTCTTCTAACCGACTCCTGATGAATTTCTTTTAGAAACAAGACCTAAAATGATTTTAAGGGTTCCTCTGGGGTAAAAAGTTTGAGACACCCTGGGTTAGATTCTCTGTCTTTTTTTTTTTTTTCCGGTGAAAACCTGCGTACATATGAGTGGGCGACAATGTGACACAGGAAGCCACGCTTGAAATATGAGGGTGTGCTGATTGGTGACATGAGGGGAAATCTCCTTAACCACCAATCGGCACACGCCGATATACGTCAGCAAAGTGGCACGGATGCGCAAAATCCCATATGGGTACGCCAGCCCTTTAGGAGCCGCCAGGGGGCATGCGCACGCCCACTACGTGGCGGGGAACCCGATGCGCGTGGCCAGCGGGCGCGTTCGCCGCCAGTCACGCGCAATGGCATGCACAAGTGCCAGCACGGGGATTTGTGTGTGTAAACACACAAATCCCTGTGCTGTCAGGGGAGAGGAGACATGTCGTTTGTTTGTAGTAAATAGGAACAACGATATGTCTCCTCTCTTACTCAGTCCTATCCCCATACTGTTAGAGCACACTGAGGGAACACACATTTAACCCCTTGATTGCCCCCTAGTGTTAACCCTTTCCCTGCCAGTGACATTTACACAGTAATCAGTGAATTTTTATAGCACTGATCGCTGTATAAATGTCAATGGTCCCAAAAATGTGTCAAAAGTGTCCGATCTGTCCACCGCAATGTCGCAATCCTGATAAAAATCGCAGATCGCTGCCATTACTAGTAAAACAAAAATAATAATAAAAATGCCATGAAAATGCCATAAATCTTTCCGATAGTTTGCAGACACTATAACTTTTGGGAAAACCAATCAATATATGCTTATTGTGATTTTTTTTGCCAAGAATATGTTTTAAAAAATAATAAAAATGCCATAAAAATGCCATAAATCTTTCCGATAGTTTGCAGACACTATAACTTTTGGGAAAACCAATCAATATACGCTTATTGTGATTTTTTTAACCAAGAATATGTAGAAGAATATATATTGGCCTAAACTGATAAAGAGATTTGTTTTTTAAAAACATTTTTAGGGATCTTTATTATAGCAAAAAGTAAAAATATTGTTTTTTTTTTTCAAAATTGTCACTGTTTTTTTGTTTATAGCGCAAAAATATAAAAACCGCAGAGGGGATCAAATATCACCAAAAGAAAGCTCTATTTGTAGGAAAAAAAGGACACAAGTTTTGTTTGGGTACAGCATTGCATGTCCGCACAATTACTAGTTAAAGCAACTCAGTGCCGAATTGTAAAAAGTACTCTGGTCAGGAATGGGGTAACATCTTCTGGGGCTGAAGTGGTTAAAGTAGTTCTAAAGGCTAAAGGTTTTTTACCTTCATGCATCCTATGCATGAAGGTAAAAAACCTTCTGTGTGCACCCCCCCGATTATACCTAATTTCAGAGCGGCGTGACAGGCCGGCTCTCTCCTCTTCCCCTCCTCCCCTCCCGGGCGGACGTCAGTGGGAAAATCTCAGCCCCGCCCACCGCAGCTGTCAGATGGGGAAAGGAGAGAACCAGCCGGTCATGTGATCGCAGAGCGCCGCTCTCAAATGAGCTATAATTGGCTTTTTTTTTTTTTATAAATCACACACACAGGGGGACACAGGATTATGAGACAGAGAGGATAGTATGTTAGAGTGCCTTAACAACCACTTTAAGATATATATGGCCATTACTGTTCAACAGAAGTCAATTTGATAAATGAATTCTGTCAAACAGGAATGTTGGAAAACTTTTCTCAATTGGCTGTTGCAGCCAATGGGCTGCAGCTGATGATCAATGTATTCTGACAGCAGAGGGGTCACACTGTCTGAATACAATGGCACAGCAAAGAGAATTCTTCCATTCACCTCGATGGTGTGGATGGAAGAATCCATTCAATTGTTTTTTTTTTTTTATCTGATCGAAAAAAAATTAACTCACCTATAACGAGTATGACAGATGTGTTTTACTTTATGACAGCTTAATGACAGCCATTTTCCACCATGCCTATTAAGAGTCTTTTGCAGATTCTGGGCCAAAAAGAATTTCACCTTTCAAAATTTCTTTCTAGCTGATGTTTGTGTCATTGTTTATTATGCCAGGCTGTTTTCTTTTCTCTACTCTTATCTTTCATACTGTAAATGCCTAGTACAGACATGAGATTTAAATCGGACTGTTTTAGTTATCAACTTGCGAATTTCAGAAAAAAAAAGAAGAGGATGACACTGTGTGCAACACAACCTCCCCATTTTCTTCACACATTTTGGGGTAGTCAAACCTCAACTACTAAAAAAGGGTGAACTCTGAACTGAGTGTGTATTTACATTTTAAAAGTGGATGTAACTCAATCACTACAATCTCAAGTAATCTTGAACATGTTAATGTCATATCAAAATTCATTTTCTATAATCTGCAACTATCTTCAATAATACCTGATGATCCTGACATGAAAGTCCTTACTGAGGCACTTCCTGTTAGAGGTTTACAATGTTCTGTCCCTGTTTTCCATGTGTTCTCCAGGTTTGTCACTCTGGCTCACAGGCTTCTGATGGAGATTACAAGTGGCCATTTCAAAACACATTATGAGGCATGATTCGTCATTATTAGGGCCAGATTTGTATTTTTTTTCTCCTATAGAAACATTTAAATGGTTGATTGTAGAAACCAGTATATGATTGATAAGATCAAGGGGGGGGGGGGGGGACTTGTTGGGCAACTTATGGAATTAAATATACACATCAATTGTTCTCTGACCATACCTTCAAAACATTTATGGTAGACATGTGCACAGCCAAAAAATTCGTTCATTTTCGTTTTCGTTACATTAGTTTATTATTTTTTTGGTTTTTCGGGTCATTCGTTATGATCGCGATTCGTAAATTTGTTCATTCGTAAATTCGTAAATGCGTTCATTTGTACATTCGTAAATTCAAACATTCGTTCATTCGTACATTCTTACATTTGTACATTCCTAAATTCGTACATTCGTAAATTTGTAAAATTGTACATTTGTAAATTAGAAAATTCGGAAATTTGTAGATTCGAAGTTTGAAAATCCAAAAACCCGAAAATTAAAAAATCTGAAATAGTAACTAACTATTAAATTATAGGTATTGTAATTTCCTTTCAGTGAACGTAACAAATACGAATTTAACCGAAGTTACGAATTATCCAAAACGCATGCTGCATCTAAACACATGGAACGGAACAAATTAATAATAAATAATAATAATAAAACGTTGTTATTATTATTATTGTTATTTATTATTATTAATTCATTACGTTCCATTCCGTTTTTTCGGATCATTCATAACTTTGGATAAATTTGTATGTGTTACGTTCACTAACAGCCAAATTTGAAAGGAAATTACAATACCTATTGTAAGGTACCTGGTAGGAGAGCCTGACTGTAGGAGAAGACCTCTCATACAACGCTGGTTCAGGAGCCACTGGAGTGGGGACAGTGGTCTCCTGAGCGCAGTGGGGTAGGAGTGCCTGTATAGTCTCTGATGTGGAGGCAGAGATCCCTCCTGGGATGGCCGAGCTGCAGGTGAGTGGAGACTGGAATAGCAGTAACTTGACTCACTGGGTTGCAGGTGAGAGGAGACTGGAACGGCAGCAGGCTTGACACACTGGATGGCTGAGTTGCAGGTGAGAGCAGACTGGAGCGGCAGCAGGCTTGACACGCTGGAGGGAGAGATCACTGAAGCTGAAGCTGAAGGTGCAACAGCAAGTGAACAGTAGGCACAAGCAGAGTCAGACAGTCCGGGTCGGCAGGTAGCTGGCACAGGTAATAACGGCAGACAAGGCAGAGTCGGTAAACAGGCAGGGTTCGGCAACGGTAGCAAATACGGATAGAAGAGTAGTCAGACAAGCCGGATCGGGATAGGAGCAGGTCGGATGGTCAAACAAGCCGGGTCAAGATTAGGTAGCAGACAATCAGGATACGGGTCAACAGATTCACAGAGCTGAGACGAAGCAGCGACGTCCTCATGGAACAGGGGAACTTTTATGTGCTAAGATGGCGCCAAACCGGCGCTAACGCGCACGCGCGCGCGCCCGCGCGCGTGCACGCGCGCACCCGCGCCGCGCACCCGCGCGCGCCCGAGCGCCGCGCTGATGCACAGCAGTTTGATGCTGTGTCCGAATGGAAGCGCGCCGACGCATAGGCAAACGCAAGTGTCCTGGACTGGTGCTGGTGGATCCCTGACATTGCCCCCCCCCAAGGGGCAGCCTCCGGATGCCCAACAACCTCTTCTTCTCAGGATGAGTAGAAAAATAAGCGCGCACTAGACGCCTGGCATGCACATTACTGTCCGGTTCCCATGAGTTACTTTCTGGGCCGTAGCCCTTCCACTTGATTAAGAACTGGTTTTGCCCTTGCCTTCTTCTACAATCGAGGATAGCCTCGACCTCAAATTCCTCACTGCCATCAACTACAACAGGTTCAGGGGGTCTTGTGCCCCTAGCAGGAAAGGGATCAGGTACAGCAGGTTTAAGCAGAGATACATGGAATACTGGATGAATTTTAAATGAATCAGGTAACGTCAACTCATAAGATACCTCATTGATTTTCCTTCTGACTGGAAAAGGTCCCATGAATCTAGGTGCCAACTTCTTGGAAGGACATGCTAATTTGATGTTAACAGTAGAAAGCCATACCTGGTCGCCAATTTGCAAGTTCAGCTCCCCCCTTCTTTTCCGGTCGAAGATTCTCTTACCATCAGCCTGAGCCTTGGATACCGTTTCCTGTAGCAACCGGCTGTTGTGACTGAGGAACTCCACCGTACTTTGTACTGCTGGAACCGAAGACTCTGAAAGGAAATCAGGTAGAAAGGTTAGGTGAAAGCCATAATTGGCGTAAAAGGGAGATTGACCGGTGGCAGAATGTTTGGCATTGTTATAGGCAAATTCTGCTAAGGGTAATAGAGATACCCAATCATCTTGTGTGAATGATGTGAAGCATCTGATGTATTGTTCCAGGGTCTGATTAGTCCTCTCTGTCTGACCGTTTGTCTGAGGATGGTATGCCGAGGACAAAGCCAATTCAATTTTTAAGGTTTCACACAGGGATCTCCAGAAACGTGAAGTGAATTGAACCCCTCTATCAGAAACTATGTTTGCCGGTACTCCATGAAGTCTGATGATCTCCTTGATAAATATGCGAGCAGTTTCGGAGGCAGACGGGGTTCCCCTTAAAGGTAGAAAATGAGCCATTTTGGTTAGACGGTCTACAACTACAAAAATAGCTGAACATCCTTTGGAACATGGAAGTTCCACAATAAAGTCCATAGAAATCATTTTCCACGGTCTGTCGGGTACGGGCAATGGTTTCAATAGGCCCCAAGCTCGATTCCTGGACGACTTATTCTGGATACAGATGGGACAGGAACTGACATACTTTTCGCAAAAGTCTTTCAGATTGGGCCACCAGAAAGTACGCTGCACTAGTTCCAAGGTCTTGCGGACCCCAAAGTGGCCTGCCAATGGGTGGTCGTGGAGAAGTGCTAAAACCCTGACCCGAATGTCTTCAGGAACAAAAATTTGGCTTCCCTTCCAGAACAGACCATCTCTACTTACTAAAGAAATTCCAGTAGGCCTGGCTGATTCAGAGGATGCTTCCTTAATCAGGGAAAGTAAATCTTTTTGCAGCAGTAAAAAACTGTTTGAGGATAATATGGTGTCCGGAGTGGATAAGTCCTTAGGATTGTCATGCATACGTGATAATGCGTCTGGTTTGATATTTTTAGAGCCTGGACGGTACGTGATGTGGAAGGAGAAACGTGAGAAAAACAGAGCCCAGCGGGCTTGTCGAGGCTTCAGACGTTTGGCAGATCGTAAGTACTCTAGGTTTTTATGGTCAGTATAAATTAGTACTGGATGCATAGCCCCTTCCAACAGGTACCTCCATTCTTCTAGAGCAGCTTTTATAGCGAGAAGTTCACGGTCACCGACGTCATAATTCTTCTCCGCGGGGGAGAGTTTACGGGAGAAGAACCCTACAGGATGCATTATCTCTTTGCTACCTTTGCGCTGTGAAAGAATCGCACCTACCGCAATCTCGGAGGCATCAACCTCTAAAATAAACGGTAGGGATGGTTCAGGATGACTGAGGATAGGTGCTGAAGTAAACAGCTTCTTGAGATTTTCGAAGGCATCTTGGGCAAGTTGGTTCCAGGAAAAACGGATATTTTGTTTGGTTAACTGCGTGATGGGTGCAATTATGGCTGAGAACCCCCTGATGAATTTCCTGTAGAAGTTTGCAAACCCCACAAACCGTTGAACTCCTTTCTTGTCCAAGGGTACCGGCCAGTCCAGCACAGCGGACACTTTTTGTGGGTCCATCTTGATGCCTGTTGCGGAGATGATTAACCCCAAGAATTGGATGCTCTGTTGTTCGAACTCGCATTTCTCCGCTTTCGCGTACAGACTGTGTAAGCGAAGACGACCCAACACCCTGCGGACATGTTCCTGATGCAATTCACGGGACTCCGAAAAAATCAAGATATCGTCCAGGTATGCAATTACAAACACATCTAGAAAGTCCCTGAGGACGTCGTTAATCAGGTGTTGAAAAGTTGCAGGGGCGTTGCAGAGCCCAAAGGGCATGACCCGGTATTCATAATGCCCGAATCGGGTTCGGAATGCTGTCTTCCACTCATGTCCAGCCCGGATGCGGACTAGATTATATGCCCCTCTTAGGTCAAGCTTGGTGAAGATGACGGCAGTCCTTAATTTTTGAAAAAGTTCAGGTATCAAGGGTAGGGGATACCGGTTTTTGACCGTGATCTTGTTTAGCTCACGATAATCGATACACGGCCGGAGCGACTTGTCCTTTTTGGTCACAAAAAATATTCCGGCACCAGCTGGGGAGGTAGAGTGACGTATAAAACCTTTGGCCAGATTCTCATCTATATATGTTTTTAGTACTTCCTGTTCCTTCTCGGATAAAGGAAAAATGCGTCCGAATGGTATCTCGGATCCAGGCAGCAAATCAATGGGGCAATCGTAGGGCCGATGAGGTGGAAGAGAGTCTGCCCCCTTTTTACTAAAAACATCGATGAATTCATGATATTGTTTAGGTATGACCTGGCAGAGTTTCTGGTCGGTGTCTAGACAAAGTAGAGTAGATGAAGAATCCGAATCTTCCTTTACACAGTGTTCAAGACAGTAAGAAGATGAGAATTTCACTTCTCCAGATGTCCAATGAATGTAAGGGTTGTGGGCCTGCAGCCAAGGAATGCCCAGGATGATGGGAAACATGGGGGAGGAGATGACATCAAGAACCAGCAGTTCCTTGTGTAGGGAGGAAGTAGAAGCAGGCAGAGGCAGGGTTTCTTGGGTTACTTGTCCCGATCTGATGCGGGAGCCATCAGCTAGAAACACAGCGAGTCCATGGGTCTTGGTTTGTAATGGAATGTTATGCTGGCTGGCAAAGTTTGAGTCAATAAAGCAACTGCATGCTCCGGAATCAATGATGGCGTTGGTCGTTATTGTCCCTTCTTGCAGCTGTAAAGACAGAGGAATGGCAATGTGGGTAGAGTTCGCAGACAGAGCAGAAAGACTGGTATACACAGAGAATGGGCACTTACTTAATTTGACTGGACAGTTCAGGACATAGTGCCCAGTCCCACCACAGTAAAGGCACAGATTGAGTTGCCGGCGCCGGGCCCGTTCTTCAGGTGATAAGGCAGGTCGCATCAGTCCCAATTGCATAGGCTCCACAGGATCAGGCATAGCATTAGCTGGATTAGAGCTGGATGGGGGTAAGTAGCGTGCTGCCGGGAGTGGTGCTCTGGCTGTCATCCACATCGGGCGGGATTGTAAAGTGGATCGTTCAGAACGACGTTCCCGGATTCGCCGGTCAATCTGGATAGTCAGATTAATTAATGCTTCAAGAGTGTCTGGTACACCCACTCGGGCAAGTTCGTCCTTTAAGCCTTCAGACAGACCTAAGCGGAACTGATGACGCAGGGCCGCGTCATTCCACTGAGTGTCTGCACTCCAACGTCTAAAGTTCATGACATAATCTTCCGCAGGTCTGCGTCCTTGCTGGAGCGTGAGCAGTGCTGATTCAGCTGTTGCAGTCTGTTGAGGGTCCTCATAAATTTGTGCCATGGCTTCAAAGAAAGAGGATAAAGACTGGGTTAGGACGGAGTCCCCCTCAAGTAGCCGATGAGCCCAGATCTGAGGTTCCCCTTGTAGAAGGGAGATCACAAACCCCACTTTGGTGGCCTCCAGTGAAAAGGTTCGGGGCTGTAACGCAAAGAAGAGCTTGCAGGCGTTGCGAAAGGCCCGGAACTTGGACCGGTCTCCAGAGAATCTATCAGGAGTAGGAACCTTTGGTTCAGGTGGAAGCATTACAACAGAAGGTCCAGAAGCCGTCTGTGCTGGGGTTGTGGCTGAAGAGGAGGCCAAGGGGTTAGGGCCTGCTAGGTTCTGGACTTGTCCCTCCAATCTGTTGTAGTTATCCTGAAGGGATTGTACGGCTTGAGTGAGGGCCGCAAGGTGGGTGCATATTTCTTTCAAAGGAGAGGTATCTCCTGCAGGCTCAGTCATGGCTGCTTCGTACTGTAAGGTACCTGGTAGGAGAGCCTGACTGTAGGAGAAGACCTCTCATACAACGCTGGTTCAGGAGCCACTGGAGTGGGGACAGTGGTCTCCTGAGCGCAGTGGGGTAGGAGTGCCTGTATAGTCTCTGATGTGGAGGCAGAGATCCCTCCTGGGATGGCCGAGCTGCAGGTGAGTGGAGACTGGAATAGCAGTAACTTGACTCACTGGGTTGCAGGTGAGAGGAGACTGGAACGGCAGCAGGCTTGACACACTGGATGGCTGAGTTGCAGGTGAGAGCAGACTGGAGCGGCAGCAGGCTTGACACGCTGGAGGGAGAGATCACTGAAGCTGAAGCTGAAGGTGCAACAGCAAGTGAACAGTAGGCACAAGCAGAGTCAGACAGTCCGGGTCGGCAGGTAGCTGGCACAGGTAATAACGGCAGACAAGGCAGAGTCGGTAAACAGGCAGGGTTCGGCAACGGTAGCAAATACGGATAGAAGAGTAGTCAGACAAGCCGGATCGGGATAGGAGCAGGTCGGATGGTCAAACAAGCCGGGTCAAGATTAGGTAGCAGACAATCAGGATACGGGTCAACAGATTCACAGAGCTGAGACGAAGCAGCGACGTCCTCATGGAACAGGGGAACTTTTATGTGCTAAGATGGCGCCAAACCGGCGCTAACGCGCACGCGCGCGCGCACCTGCGCCGCGCACCCGCGCGCGCCCGAGCGCCGCGCTGATGCACAGCAGTTTGATGCTGTGTCCGAATGGAAGCGCGCCGACGCATAGGCGAACGCAAGTGTCCTGGACTGGTGCTGGTGGATCCCTGACACCTATAATTTAAAAGTTACTAGTAATTACTAACAGTTAAGTTATTATTAGTTAACTATTATTTCAGATTTCCGAATTTTCGAATTTACAAATTTACGAATTCACTAATTTACTAATGTACGAATGTACGAATGCCCGAATTTACGAATGTCCAATTTTATCGAATTTACGAATATTCGGAAAAAATTCGTTAAACGGGTTTTCGTTAATTCGGATATTCCCGAATTAACGAATTTGTCGAAATTCATTAAAAAACGAATTCGGAACTAAACAAATTGCACATGCCTAATTTAGGGCCCTACAACTGGAATTCAGGATCCTCAATACGCTTTTCTTCTACTATCTTCAGCTACGCCACGCTGTTGCTGCACAGTTTGGGTTGGTGGGGGTTTCACTTCATCCATCCACCCAAATTAGAACAGATACTCTTTGATGATGATCATTCAAATCTAATCTCCAGATATTATCTAATGTTGCTAATCTCCTCCTCCCTTAGGATGGAAAGGGTTTCTAGGCAGTGGAGGACTGATATTCCATCTCTGAATGAGGAGACCTGACAGGACCTTCTTGATTCACAGCTCTCCATAGTCATATCATCTAGAGATAAATTAATACAACTCAACTATCTCCATAGGGTTTATTATACCCCTTCTTGTCTTTATAAAATGGGAAAAAACTGAATCCCCAGACTATCCACTTTGTTACGCTGCAACAGGCGATTGCTTCCATATGATTTGGGCCTGCCCCCAGCATTAAATTCTTCTGGTCTACTGTCCTTAGGTTTTTAGAGGAGAAACTAGTTCTTCCCAACATCTGCTCCCAAGTGAGATGTCTTCTGGGTGATGTCACTGACGAGGACCTGAGCAATTCTAACAAAACTTTTCTAGGGATAGTGTTCTTTTATGTTAAAAAAGCTATGGCACTTAAATGGAAAGATCCCCACCCCCTTCTATTCCATTCTAAGTTGATCTAATTAATAAAGCCTTACCAATATATAAGCTACCATATACCTTGAGTGGTTGTCCCAAAAAGTTTGAAGAAATATGGGGTGGATGGCTTACTACGTTCTCTGGAGATATTGATGTACAAATGTTTTTGTAATAAAATGTACCCTGAAGGTGGAGGCGTGTATATACTGTATGACATGGAATAGGTATACCCTGTACAGATACATTCCGACATTATAAGCGAGGCATTGGTAAGCATTTTGTTTGTTTATGTTTTGTTTATTTGTTTGTTAATTACAATAGACACACCAATTGTCTCATACATATCTATATTAACCAGACAATTGCATTGTATCATTTACTGTATGCTTTATCAAAATTTTTTATATGTCATGGAATATTGTCTTGAATAGCGCATTGCTATATGGATATGTATAATTTTAGATGCTGTTACTATTGCATCGCAAGGTAATAATAATGAAATTTACCCTTTAAAAGAAAAAAAAGGAATGATGACAGCTTTCTGGATAGAATAACAGATGAAAGTCATATAACTTGGAAGATGATCAATTTAACCAACTACCTTCTTATAAATGTATTAAAAATGAAATTGTTCTCAATATTTTCTATCATAACAGTGTTCAAGAGGCAAACAAACTGACATGATAAAAATGATTCTGACTCCAATTAATGGAAAATGATTGATTAAATGTCTGGGGATTCTAATTCGTTCATTTTATATAATATAAAATGTGTTATATTTTGGAGGGTGTGTTTTTTGGATGTAATATAAACCAAAGAAACATCTAAATCAAGTACTCAAATAACATCTTTTCATTTTCCAAATTGAGTAAGACAGGTGAAGAATAGAATCTGATTGGATGCCAGAGACACTTTTTCATGTCACAATCTCTTACACGGAGATCTTATTTTCCAGTATTTGCTTATGTCAAGAATATTTTTAATCAGCCAGGAAAAAATATTTTGCTTTGTATCTGAGTGGAATGTGTCTTGTCAATTCTTGAAGTCAACTAGAAAGTACATTGCCCAGAGTTTGATTTCTATATCTGTCCCTTGGGTAGTATTTTGTATAGCTGTACGATGGTAAGCGTGTTGTTAGCTGCCAGGTGTCCATTGGAAAGCATACTGCACATTCCCTGGTGTCCCACCAGGGAATGTGGTGAGATACCCACCACTCCATGACGATTTTCAGAAATTCTGGTTTGCAAAAATTTTCAGGTATGTATACAGTATTTATTCTGTTGGATTGACAAAAAAATATTTACAAAAATGGAAGAGGTGTACTCTTGTGAGATAATGTATATATAGTGCAAGAGACTGGGTGGATAACGTATATAGTGCAGGGGTCCTAGCTGAGTAATGTACATAGTGCCAGGGCCCAGATTGGGTAACGTACATAGTGCACATGTCTGGAATGGGTAATATACATAATGCAGGGATCTGGGGTGGGTAATGTACATAGTACAGAGCCCAGGGTGGGTAACATACATAGCGCATGGGAGTTATGTACATAGTGCTGGGGTCCAGGGTGGGTAAAGTACATGGAGCTGGGGTGGATTGCATACACAATGCAGGGGTCTGGGGTGGGTTCCGTATGTCATGCAAGGGTCTCATGTAGGCAATGTACAAAGTGTATGGGTTTGAGATGGTTAGGCCTCTTGCACACGATACTCCTGTTTGAGCATCTACTTTTTCAGACGTTTGTTTTTGTTATGTATTTGCGTGTATATTCACACATTTTCGCACTTCTTTTGCGCAAGCTTATTCTCACGCTCTTCTTCTGCAGATTGTGCACAATCATTTGTGCACAATCACGTGTATTTGCGCACACTTACACAAATATAGGAGTAATTTACTGACCAAAAATGCTGATTTTTCTATTTTTTTTTTTTTTTACTGAAGAATACACAGCGCTTGTTTACACGCCTGTGTGCATAGGCAAATTACAATGAATGGGCTATATTTTAGCTCAGTAAAAAAATAAGCTGTACTGCGCATTTTCAAGCTGCAGTGTGCAAGAGGCCTTAAAGTACATAGTGTAGAGTTCCTAGGTACTAGGAACTAAGAGTCTAGGTAACCTCTTGGTTCAAAGGTATTGGTCATCAGAGGACTCTCGTTGCCCAATCAGTAGTCTAAACCTCTGGAAAATTAGGTTATTCCTTCAATGCCTTTCGTATGCAAAGTTATCCAACCAGGGTTCAGTCGTACTATGCCTTGGCAGTGGCAAAAATTAGCTATCAAGGTGGAATCAGAAGTCTTGAGGTTCTAGGAAAACAGGACCTTATTCTGGCTTTCGCCAGCCTTAAAGGAGTTCTAAAGGCAGAAGGTTTTTTATCTTAATGCATTCCATGCATTAGGAAAAAAAACCTTCTGTGTGTAGCAGCCTCCCCAGCACCCCCTAATACTTACATGAGCCCCCTCTCTGTCCAGCGATATCCAGAAATCCCTCAGCCGTCCAGGACTCTCCCTCCTGGCTGAGACACAGCAGTGGTGTCATTGGCTCCCGAAGCTGTCAAAGTCAGTTAGCCAATCAGGGGAGAGAGGGCGTGGCGCCAAACAGCAGCTCCGTGTCTGAATGAACACACAGATGCCCCCATCGCAAGCTGCTTGCTGTGGGGGCACTCACTGAAGGGAGGGGCCAGGAGCAGTGTAGAGGAACCCGAGAAGAGGAGGATCCAAGCTGTCCTGTGCAAAACCAACTGCACAGAGGAGGTAAGTATAACATGTTTGTTACTATTTAAAAAAAAAACAAAAAAAGAAGCGAGACTTTAATGTTTCAGCCCTGAATGCTTTGCAACTTCCAGGCAGGGAAAAATTGTCAGGCGGACTTCCTTAATGGTCAACATCTGAATACTGGACAGGCGGGGGATACCAGTCATGGACTTACTGGCCTCCAGGGTCAACAACAAACTGGGCAGGTTTGTCTCCAGATCCAGAGATCCTCTTGCCTTCACGGTGGATGGTGAGATCAGTTCAACCTGATCTACGCCTTTTCCCTTCTCAAGCTCCTTCCTCGCCTACTCTACAAGATTAAGGTGGAGGACATCAGATTGGCCTAGGAGGAGGTCGTAGTTAGAGTTTGTCATGTTCTTGAGGACTCTTTGCGAGTCCTTCCAAGTCATATGGACCTTCTGACCCAGGAGCCAGTTTGTCACCCTGCTTCTTGGTCACTGGCTTTAATAGCTTGGCTGTTGAAGCCCAGATCCTGTGGGACAGGGGCTTATCAGATTGTTCCTACTCTCCTAAAAGCTAGGAAATCGACTTGCTCTCTAATTCTACTGTTGCAGTGTTGCACTTGGAATGCATATTTTCCCTTGCTGTGAGACAAGGGAATTCTACCCCAGGACGTTCTCCATGGGGCAAATCCAGTTTTTTCAACAGTCTGGACTGGATCCATGTTTGGTTTTGGTTACCATTAATGGTCAAGCCTTGTCCTTAGTGGTTCTTTCAGAGGCCACTTGCCTCTCACTCCTTAAGTATAGGCCTTCATACAAGGTGTTGCTCACATTGTTCCCCCTCTACATTTTTTTGTGACTAAATGTGATCTCAACCTTGTTCTGTCAGTTCTTTAAAGAGCACCCTTTAAACCTCTCAGAGATATCAATTTGTGGGTCTTTACTTGCAAGATTTCCTTTCTTATCAACATCATTTCTGCAAATCGAATTTATGAGTTGGTGGCTTTAACTTATACAAATACAAAATACAAATACAAAGCTGTTTTGAGGCTCAGGCTGGGTTCACACTGCTGCGCTGTCCGACATCACGTTATTCTCAACGCAATGCTGTGCAAATCAAATGCGATGTCTGTGCGATGCAAATTCAGCCATACAGATTGTATGGCTGAATTTACTTCATATTTGGACCAAAGTCGTGCAGGACCCTTTTTTTGGTTCGCACCAGAATTGGATCGCATGGGTGTTCACACCCATGCGATCCGATTATTGTCCAAATTGACAGTTCGCACTGCGATACGTGAACCGATCTGGGGGTGTCAATAACTTTGTATTGACACTCCCAGCGGTTCGCATATGACAGTGTAAACTGCCTGTGAGACGGATGCGATGCGGGAACCCGCAGTGGATTCGCAGGGTTTCCCGTACAGCACCAATGTGAACCAAGCCTTAATCGGGACATTGTTCTACCATTCCTCTGCCCTGCTCCTAAACATCCAAAGGTAATTTCTCTCCATTATCTGGATGCGGTATGAGCTATTCAAGTTTATCTCAATTACAGCTCCTTTTTCGCCAGTCTGACTTTCTGTATGTTGTTCCTGTAGGAGACAGTTTGTCTCTTGTTCCACTATCGCTAGGTGGATCCAACAGCTCATCATTCATCCTTATGTCCTTAGTGTATGTAAACCCTAACAACACATTGCTCTTATTTGCTCCCTTTTGGTCTGTTAAATATACCATTGAAAGCATTTTTTTTTATCTGTTCAATAAGTGCTAAAAAATAGCTATTCATTCAGCCAGAAATCTTATGAGCTGATACCATGTTTCGTCAAAAATAAGCCCGGGTCTTACATTAAATTTGGCAAAAAAAGACACCGTAGGTCTTATTTTCGGGGTAGGTCTTATTTTCGGGGTAGGTTATCATGTAATGTGCTGTCTTCTCTCCCCCTCTCCCTCCCTGCCTGTCAGGAATCCCAAGTGTGAACCAAGTTAAAGTGTTTGGAAAATGCTATAATCCACTCTATTACAGTATAATATAATGTACAATGTGTGTGTTTCTGTAATATAATTGTGTGAAACCTTAGTTACAGCACCGTGACCCACAGGAGCTCTCTTCCCCGCTCCAAGCACTGCAGGGGGGGGGTCAGATCCCCCACTGACAGCTAGGAGAAGAGGAGGAGAGCAGCAGGAGGTCAGCCCAGTGGCATGTACCAATAGTATTTGACTATATTACAGAAACACACACATTGTACATTATATACTACAGTAATAGAATGGCTTATAGGATTGTAGAAGCATTTTAAACGAGGGCTTATTTTCGAGGTAGGGCTTATATTGCAGCCCTCCTGGAAAATAAGAGTAGGTCTTATTTTCAGGTTAGGTCTTATTTTCAGGGAAACACAATAATTTCCTATACTCCCTGCCTCTGGACTGTTATCAGTTAGTATTGTTACTTGTTGTCACTGTCTATCATGGTGCAGGTGTAGAAGCAATTGTGGTTATGTAGTACAAGACCCACAGAAGACCAGTGACAATTTGTGATGAAATTAGACACGGTAGAGAATACAATTAGGGAAAACATCACAAAAAGGGGGCATCTGGGGAGGAATGGGGCATTAGAGAGAGAGTCTCTTCTAGTCTCGACAACCTTATCAGCCAGGAAATATTGTTAGAACTGGTGTGTTTAAAACCTTTTTGTCTGTGCTCAGTTGAGATTTACCTTGACTGCATTTTGTGGAAACACAAGATAAACAAGTAGTGGTGAAAAATATCTTTAAAGCTTTGGAAAATCCCATCTTTGATAGTTTTCACTTATTGGACAATTAGCCTTCATCTCCTTATTGACAATTGTAAAATTTTGTATTTCCCGTCATTCCATGCCAATGGTCACCTGGACAAGTAAGAAGCGTGAATCACCCCAGTGGAGATAAACAGTAGATATTAAAAAAAACTTTAAAAAAAGGGGGTTCTAAACCTTCCACATTCTATCCAAAACTAAAACTTGTAAAAAATAGTTTTGACTAGAGGTAAAGCTGTACCAATCAAATATTAACCATGACAACTACAATTAAAGTGGTGTTCCGGCCGAAATGATACTTTTTAAATAAAAAAACCCCTATAATACACAAGCTTAATGTATTCTAGTAAAGTTAGTCTGTAAACTAAGGTCTGTTTTGTTAGTTTATAGCAGTAGTTTGTTATTTTATAAACTTACAGCAGGCCGTGGCCATCTTAAGTGTGGGCATCTGAAGCCAGACTGTATTTCTTCCTGGATTTCATCCTTGCAGATCTCGCACATGCTCAGTGTAGCACAAGCAGTGTAATAGGTTTCAGGTCAGTTTCCATAGCAACGGCAGTGTCAGAGGAAGTTGCTTCCCCTTCCCAGAAGGCATTGCAAACAGGAAATGATGCGATGGGCCGCGGCCAGGGAGGAGGAAGTGAAAAATGAATATAGCAGATATACAGTAAGTGCTGAGAAAAAAAATTTAAAAATATCCAATTTGTTTACAGTGCGCAGTTTAGTGAGGGATGCTGAAGAGTTGTAAAAGTGGGTGGAACTCCACTTTAAGTCACACCAAGTTTTCACAATTCCATGACTCTAACCTAACTCCAACTCTACCCTGGGAATGAGGTTTTTAACATTTTCTGTAGGGCAGCCTAATTATATCGTTTTACCCCTGACTATATGACTAAGAATAAGTGTAAAAAAAATTACCCCACACTGAAATTTAGTTCAAAGAGTACCGTACGGGTAATAAATAAAACATCAAAACAAAAGTTGAAAACACAAAATAAACAAATTGATGTAAATGAACTTTTACTGTCAGCTACTAAGGTTTCTGTAAACCTATTTTTGTTTCTCATCTAATTGCTGCTAAAGCATATTCTTACAAAATAAATACATTTAAACCTGTTGGTGCATGGGGTTTCCTGTCATCAGTGTTTATGTAGCCAACGAGAGGGGTTTCTGCAGCAGCAGCAGCCAAACGCGTGACTTGCCAAGCATAATACTAACTTACACAACATCTCTAAGTGGCCAGAACACCGGCAGTATATACACAGTATATTAATCAGTGGGCAGACAAACCTGGTTGTCTAATAGTTTCTACAAATAAGATGGCCAGAGTTGCATGCAGATCGCCTCCCCATTACGGAAATTGAATGTTTTGACCCATAAACTCTAGTGAGAGTTCAGAACTTGCAAAAGATACATGCGGCTGTGTTTGAGCACTTTTGCATTTGTGAAGACAACTCGATCTTTAAAGGAAAATTCCACCTTCATTAGATAATTGATTAAACATACAGTATCTCACAAAAGTGAGTACACCCCTCACATTTTTGTAAATATTTTATTATATCTTTTCATTTTCATGTGAAAACACTGAAGAAATGACACTTTGCTACAATGTAAAGTAGTGAGTGTACAGCTTGTATAACAGTGTAAATTTGCTGTCCCCTCAAAATAACTCAACACACAGTCATTAATGTCTAAACCGCTGGCAACAAAAGTGAGTACACTCCTAAGGCCTCTTTCACATGGACGATCCGTATGTCCGTTTTTCATCCTTCCGTTTTCGGATGAAAAACGGACATACATTCATCCCTATGGAGCGTCGGATGTCAGCGGTGACATGTCCGCTGACATCCGACCCCGCTCCGATCCGAAAAGTGTAACGGAGGAAAAACCTACTTTTACATCCGTTTTCGGATCGGATCTGGTGACGACGGACACTACGGTCCGTCGTCATCCGATCCCCCCATAGGGGAGAGCGGCGCTCTGACAGGTCCGTCGCTGCACAGTGTGCAGCGATGCACCTGTCATCTTCCTGCTCAGCGGGGATCGGCGGAGCGATCCCCGCTGAGCCAGCGGATGTTCACGGGGCGGATCATCACTGATCCGCCCCGTGAGAAAGAGGCCTAAGTGAAAATGTCCAACTTGGGCCCAATTATCCATTTTCTCTCCCCGGTGTCATGTGACTCATTAGTGTTAAAAGGTCTCAGGTGTGAATGAGGAACAGGTGTGTTAAATTTGGTGTTATTGCTCTCACTCTCTCATACTGGTCACTGGAAGTTCAACATGGCATCTCATGGCAAAGAACTCTCTGAGGGTCTGAAAAAAAAAGAATTGTTGCTCTACATAAAGATGGCCTAGGCTATAAGAAGATTGCCAAGACCCTGAAACTGAGCTGCAGCACTGTGGCCAAGACCATACAGTGGTGTAACAGAACAGGTTCCACTCAGAACAGGCCTCGCCATGGTCAACCAAAGTTGAGTGCACGTGCTCAGCGTCATATCCAGAGGTTGTCTTTGGGAAATAGATGTATGAGTGTTGCCAGCATTGCTGCAGAGGTTGAAAGGGTGGGGGAGTCAGCCTGTCAGTGCTCAGACCATACACCGCACACTGCATCAAATTGGTCTGCATGGCAGTCATCCTAGAATAGTATACACCAAAATTCACACTAATAGTAGATTTGCGCTTGCTCTAAAGTAATCAAAAAATTATAAGCAGCTAACACCACAACTAGAATCGTTGCCCAACAGATGGATATTATACAAAAATGTGTAGCGCTAAAATGACAAGATACCTTAAACTATACCCAAAATGTAATACACATATAAAAGTACATGCAAGGTCTGACTAAAAATCAAAAGTGTATCAAAAGGACAGTCAATGAGTTGGAACTGAATGGGTCGCTACCCCAAACGTGAGGTGAGGAGCGCCTTCACCAGCATACAGCAGAAAAGTTTCAGAAGGTGATATTCTGCAGTCACTTAAAAGTCTCATCGATACATTGGATAATCCATCTTTAAACCAAACTCATATAACACACCACTGTGTCTTCAAAACATGCAGTGCACTTAGATGTTATAGATGGGGGCTTACCGGAGGGTTTGAACCCAAAACAGCGTATACTGTAAGGGTCAAACCAGCTTTTATTGCACCCTGGCAATGGTGAGAAGATCTTAGCAGCCTGAAGATATTGAAAGGGGCTTTTCTAAAGGTGTATCTTCTCCACACGTAATGTTGGATCTCTCCACGCAGGGTTCATAAAGGGCACAAAAGGGACTACATAGTGTGATACCGTAGACACCGTAATTTATTAAAGTTAAAAGAAATACACTTACATGATAAAGTTGATAAAAAAGCGCTAGTACATAAAAAGGGGCGGCAGTGGAGTCCTCCCGACGTGTTTCGTCTAAGTAGACTTCGTCCTGGGGTACCCTCCACTGCAGCCCGACTCCCTAATATAGGAACTGTAATCATCCTGATGTGAATCCAGCCCATTCGATTCCAAAAGCAGCACTTCCGGGTTGTCCAAGATGGCGGACCCGCGTGCGTTCCAGACCTCGTTTTGGTGGATGTGTCCATGCGTTCCACCCTCCAAAAACGAAAGTCAGATGTTCCCCATGTGTCTTAAGATTAAAAAACTGTCATCTTGTTGTGATGAGACATTAGAATTCATCTTAGGTTGCAGTATAGCTGATTAATAGAGCTAATTAGCAATGTTTCTTATCGCCCTTCAAACACCAGCGAGATCTCGATGCATCTCGCGATGTGACGCTATAGCGTCATACCGCTAAGACGGAAGTACTCACAAGAAGCACTTCGCTTGCGTTCCACTGGTAGTTAACCGGAAGTTCCCGGATTTCAGCTTATCTCGCGATGTCGCGCTGTAACATCACAGCGCAAAAACAGAATTGGATGTGTAGATCAACCGTTTGCGCTCCACTAGTGGTTAACATGAGGTCCACAGTGGAACGGCGGGTTGAAATTGGCTTCACTTAAAACGGCTTATATGAACTGGATTCCAATAATTACTCACATGACATACACCTTAAGGGGGCAATGTGTTAGCAGTGTAAGTAACTTGGTGTCGCCCAGTCACATTACAACTGGGAGGAAGCAAAAAAATAATTTATATAGCTATGAACCCATGTGTTTTAGTTACTTAAAAGAATTAAGTAAGCTGGATTCACATAGGTGTGCCCATTTTTTTACATGTATGACCTATATGGCCTTACAGAAAGTAACAACCGTATATAAGTACATCTAAAATACAGACATAAAGATGGAAGATATAGGAATACATACTTGGGAACAAATATTGTATCCCTTATGATTCGTCCAGAAAGGCATTAACATCAACCTCTACATTGAGCCCCGACGGGGCAAAAGTCTTTAGCTCGTATGCCCAGAACATTTCGAGGCGTGATACACCCCTTGTTTTAGCATCCCCTCTCCAGGGTGGTGTATATTTGTCAATGATGGCAAACTGTTGTAAAAATCTTTAGGGACCTGGTTTTACAGGATTTAGCCTCACTACCAAATAAACGCACTCACCATCCTCCATTGTTAAGAGATGGTTTGGAATCTTTGTGTGCGTGCAAGGATTTGGTAGTCCGTCCAGCGGATAAAGGGGGAGCGATAGTGATTTTGGACAAGTGCCAATACGAAGCAGAAATGCATCGTATTTTGAGTGAACCAGGGACTTATCAGCTGCTACCTAACAATCCTACACACAAATTTAAACAAAAATTACATCAACTTGTTTTAAAAGGATATGAATCAAAGATCCTGAACAAGAGAGAGAAAGATTTTTTGATTCCCACAGCACCTCGAATCCCCACTATATACTATTTGCCTAAAGTCCATAAGGATCCAGTTTGCCCCCCCGGTAGGCCAATTGTAAGTGGCATAAATTCCATTACGGCCAGAATAGGCAAGTATATAGACTTCTTCCTGCAGCCTCTAGTAAAGAAAACACCCTCATATTTAAAAGATACTAGCTCAACGATTAGACTCCTTGAGAACATCCCTCTACAGGAGGGTTACATCATGGCCACGGCGGACGTGGCATCATTGTACACGTGCATACCACATGATAAGGGTATTGATGCCGTCAAACACTTTTTATCTCAGGAACATTCTTTGGCCTCTTTTCAGTGCGAGTATCTTGTTGATTTACTAGAGTTCGCGGCAAAACACAATTACTTTTGGTTTAACCACAATTTCTACCTCCAACAACGGGGAGTGGCCATGGGGGCAAAGTTCGCGCCTAGTCTCGCGAACTTGTTCATGGCCAAATGGGAGGAGGGTGTCGTCTATGTCCACGAGACCAGTTCTCTGGTGTTGTGGGCTCGCTACATAGACGACATCCTTCTCCTATGGAATGGTACCATGGAAACATTGGATGAATTCTTTGTGGGTCTGAATAATAATGATAGGGGTATAGCCTTGTCTTATCAAGCCAGTAAGACCAAAATCCACTTCTTAGACTTACAGATAGAGATCATTAATAATGAATTTAGATTTAGTACTTATTTTAAATCTACAGACCGTAACGGGTTCATTCCCGTTGACAGCTGTCACCATGTCTCGTGGTTAAATTCGGTCCCTTGGAGCTAATTTTTAAGACTCCGACGGAATTGTACCGAAAAGGAGACATTTTTTGAACAGGCCAAAATTTTGAAATCCAGGTTTGAGGATAAGGGGTATAACACTGATGACCTGAACCTGGAGATTCAAAAAGCTGTTAACATTGACAGGAAAACATTATTGGAAGTCAAACCCAAAAGAGAACCTGACGGGAGGTTTAGATGGGCCCTGCTAACCTCTTTCTCAACACAGCACAGACAAATTAAAAACATCATGAGGAAACATTGGGGCGTCCTGAAGCAGGACAACATTCTGGGCCCACTCATCCCAGAGGAAGCCAATGTTATCTTCAGGGGTGTACCCTCCCTAAAAGGACAGATAGCCCCCAATATTATAAACCCTCCCACCCGTCCCTTGTTCTTTCATGATTGGACAGGCTTCTTTCCGTGTAGGAAATGTACGGTATGCCAGCATAATGTCATTAGAACACGTAAAGTTTCCGAATTTGCCTCTACAGTGACGGGAAAGAGATACACGATAAAACCATTCTGCACATGCAGCACGAGATTTGTAGTGTATCTCATTACTTGCCCATGCCTTAAACAGTACATTGGCCGTACTACCAGGACATTTTCGATTAGGGTGGGTGAACACGCCTTAATTAAAAGCAGAGACCCCAAACATACGGTCCCTAGGCACTACAAGGAATTCCATGGTGGAAATCCGGAGGGATCACAGTTTGCCATCATTGACAAATATACACCACCCTGGAGAGGGGGTGCTAAAACAAGGGGTGTATCACGCCTCGAAATGTTCTGGGCATACGAGCTAAAGACTTTTGCCCCGTCGGGGCTCAATGTAGAGGTTGATGTTAATGCCTTTCTGGACGAATCATAAGGGATACAATATTTGTTCCCAAGTATGTATTCCTATATCTTCCATCTTTATGTCTGTATTTTAGATGTACTTATATACGGTTGTTACTTTCTGTAAGGCCATATAGGTCATACATGTAAAAAAATGGGCACACCTATGTGAATCCAGCTCACTTAATTCTTTTAAGTAACTAAAACACATGGGTTCATAGCTATATAAATTATTTTTTTGCTTCCTCCCAGTTGTAATGTGACTGGGCGACACCAAGTTACTTACACTGCTAACACATTGCCCCCTTAAGGTGTATGTCATGTGAGTAATTATTGGCCTCCAGTTCATATAAGCCGTTTTAAGTGAAGCCAATTTCAACCCGCCGTTCCACTGTGGACCTCATGTTAACCACTAGTGGAGCGCAAACGGTTGATCTACACATCCAATTCTGTTTTTGCGCTGTGATGTTACAGCGCGACATCGCGAGATAAGCTGAAATCCGGGAACTTCCGGTTAACTACCAGTGGAACGCAAGCGAAGTGCTTCTTGTGAGTACTTCCGTCTTAGCGGTATGACGCTATAGCGTCACATCGCGAGATGCATCGAGATCTCGCTGGTGTTTGAAGGGCGATAAGAAACATTGCTAATTAGCTCTATTAATCAGCTATACTGCAACCTAAGATGAATTCTAATGTCTCATCACAACAAGATGACAGTTTTTTAATCTTAAGACACATGGGGAACATCTGACTTTCGTTTTTGGAGGGTGGAACGCATGGACACATCCACCAAAACGAGGTCTGGAACGCACGCGGGTCCGCCATCTTGGACAACCCGGAAGTGCTGCTTTTGGAATCGAATGGGCTGGATTCACATCAGGATGATTACAGTTCCTATATTAGGGAGTCGGGCTGCAGTGGAGGGTACCCCAGGACGAAGTCTACTTAGACGAAACGCGTCGGGAGGACTCCACTGCCGCCCCTTTTTATGTACTAGCGCTTTTTTATCAACTTTATCATGTAAGTGTATTTCTTTTAACTTTAATAAATTACGGTGTCTACGGTATCACACTATGTAGTCCCTTTTGTGCCCTTTATGAACCCTGCGTGGAGAGATCCAACATTACGTGTGGAGAAGATACACCTTTAGAAAAGCCCCTTTCAATATCTTCAGGCTGCTAAGATCTTCTCACCATTGCCAGGGTGCAATAAAAGCTGGTTTGACCCTTACAGTATACGCTGTTTTGGGTTCAAACCCTCCGGTAAGCCCCCATCTATAGCATCTAAGTGCACTGCATGTTTTGAAGACACAGTGGTGTGTTATATGAGTTTGGTTTAAAGATGGATTATCCAATGTATCGATGAGACTTTTAAGTGACTGCAGAATATCACCTTCTGAAACTTTTCTGCTGTATGCTGGTGAAGGCGCTCCTCACCTCACGTTTGGGGTAGCGACCCATTCAGTTCCAACTCATTGACTGTCCTTTTGATACACTTTTGATTTTTAGTCAGACCTTGCATGTACTTTTATATGTGTATTACATTTTGGGTATAGTTTAAGGTATCTTGTCATTTTAGTGCTACACATTTTTGTATAATATCCATCCTAGAATAGTGATGGCGAACCTTGGCACTCCAGATGTTTTGGAACTACATTTCCCATGATGCTCAACTACACTGCAGAGCAGTATTGCCAACTGTCAGTATTTTTACTGGCAGCCAGTAAAAAACAAGCAATTTTCTCCTGCCAGTAAATGCCAGTAAAAGGAGAAAGTTCGGCTCGGTCCAGAGCCGGCCGAGACCATCCGAGTCCCTGCTACAGTGTGTTCGGGCAGATCTGATGGAGGCGGTGCCCAAGCGTGTCATGTGATGTCATGGTGCAAGGGAGCCAAGCAGAGTGGCCAGAGCCTCATGTGGGTCTGAAGGACAGGAGCAGGGCAGGTCGGGAGCGGGACTGTCAGTGCTGTTTAGACTGGAGTGGACTTAAGGGACTAAGAGTCAACTTCATATGTGTGTGTGTGCCTTCCTATTCTAATTTCTGGCCCTCCTGAGTCCTGTCCCTGAGCTACTTACTTACTATATCGAAAATAAAATAGGAAATATGTTTTTTGTCCTAATATCTACCTTAAATCACATTGCTAATTGCACATTGTACTTGTTTGTAGCCTAAATACTAAAATTTGCACTTAAAACTTTTTTTTTGTAACGTTTGGAAATGCCAGTAAAAACTTGGCTGTGACAGGAAATTTTGGGTGTCGTGTCAGTAAATTTCAATCTGGTAGGTTGGCAACACTGCTGCAGAGTGCATGAGCATCATGGGAAATGTAGTTCCAAAACATCAGGGGTGCCAAGGTTCGCCATCACTGTCCTAGAAGGAAGCCTCTTCTAAAGATGATGCACAAGAAAGCCTGCAAACAGTTTTCTGAAGACAAGCAGACTAAAGACATGAATTACTGGAACCATGTCCTGTGGTCTGATGAGACCAAGATAAACTTATTTGGTTCAGATGGTGTCAAGCGTGTGTGGCGGCAACCAGGTGAGGAGTATAAAGACAAGTGCCTACAGTCAAGCATGGTGGTGGGAGTGTCATGGTCTGGGGCTGCATGAGTGCTACCGACACTGGGAAGCTACAGTTCACTGAGGGAACCATGAATGCCAACATGTACTGTGACATACTGAAGCAGAGCATGAGCCCCTCCCTTCGGAGACTGGGCCACAGGGCAGTATTCCAACATGATAACGACCCCAAACACACCTCCAAGACGACCACTGCGTTGCTAAAGAAGCTGAGGGTAAAGGTGATGGACTGGCCAAGCATGTCTCCAGACCTAAACCCTATTAAGCATCTGTAGGGGATCCTCAAATGGAAGGTGGAGGAGCGCAAGGTCTCTAACATCCACCAGCTCCGTGATGTCGTCATGGAGGAGGGGAAGAGGACTCCAGTGGTAACCTGTGAAGCTCTGGTGAACTCCATGCCCAAGAGGGTTAAGGCAGTTCTGGAAAATAATGGTGGCCACACAAAATATTGACACTTTGGCGCCCAATTTGGATGCTTTCACTTATGTGTACTCACTTTTGTTGCCAGCGGTTTAAACATTAATGGCTGTGTGTTGAGTTATTTTGAGGGGACAGCAAATTTACACTGTTATACAATCTGTAAACGCACTTCTTTAAATAGTAGCAAAGTGTCATTTCTTCAGTGTTGTCACATTAAAAGATATAATAAAATATTTACAAAAATGTGAGGGATGTACTCACTTTTGTGTGATACTGTATATAATTGCTACACAAGCAATTTCTAAACATAAAGCCCAACTCTGGGAAACTTCAAGACGACCCCTTGCAGTGAATTTCTCATTTAGGTCTAGGACAAAGGTGTGAAACACAATTTCATTGTGCTGGATCAGCATTATGGTTGTCCTCAAAGTTGTATTTGTAAGACTAGATGTCCAGAGCACCCCACTGCCCCTTACATCAGATATCAGGGGCCCCCCAACATCAGAAGTCAAGAGCCCCCTATCCTCTCTTACACTACAGTGCAGCTGGGGGTGGGACTAGGAAGCAGAAAGTGCAGGGTCTGGAGGAGGACCAGGGGAGAACCGGAGTCAGCTGCCTTAGTCTGTTGAAAGCTGAGATCCATGGCTACTCCGTGGCTGCATGGAGTAGTGCAAGATCTGGTGGAGGAATTCTGCCCTCCTCTCTACTTCTGACTGCTGAGACCAGGTAGGGGCAGAGACGAGGGGGCGCTGCAGCTGCAGGAGAGGTGTGAGGGCCACATAAAATGGACTGGAGGGCCAGATTAAGCCCACTGGCCTTGTGTTTGACACATGTGGTTTATGGATTTGTTAAAGAAGATTTGCATACCTGACCTAGAACCAGTCACTGCAGTGTCCCTGAAGCTGTCATCATAAAGACCAATGCAGGTTAATTAGGCCTGCATTGGACATGATAATGCCATGGGACAATCCACTGTCGGAGTATGGGGGAGCACCACCTGCCAGGGGAATGGAGGATCAGGTAAATAAAAGTGCTTTTCCTCTCCCCTAGGCAAAAAGAGCAATTAACTCTTGCAATGAAGACCTAGCCCCACTTCAAGGGATCATTTTCAAGTTTCCAGGAATTAGGCAAAAAGTTGAACTCCAGGCAGAGATAAAGACAAAAATAAATGTATTTATAATTTACACATACTTAAAGAGTACCTCCACTTTTGTTGAGAAAAAAAACCTTCCCCCTGGGTGATCTATGTACATTACAGGGATTGTAACAAACTTTGTTGCAGATTCCTACCTTTTGTTATTCTAAATAAATCTCTGTATGTTTGTCCATGTCCATGTGGGAAAGTGAGTCTAATGGGAGTGGTTTCATAACTATCAATGCTGCACCTGCAGGGCTCTAATGAGGAAAGCTGCTGAGTAGGGATGAGCTTCGTGTTCGAGTCGAACCCATGTTCGACTCGAACATCGGCTGTTCGATCGTTCGTCGAATTGCGAACGATATGGGCCGTTCGCGCCAAATTCGTGTGGCGCGTCACGGCCCATAATTCACTGCGGCATCGCAGTGCATTGCTGGCTGATGATTGGCCAAGCATGCACTATGACCCGCATGCTTGGGCAATCACAGCGCCGCCTGAACAGAGAGCCGTAATTGGCCAAAGCCAAGGAGGCTTTGGCCAATTATGGCTCAGGGGATTTAGTACACGCCCCACACTATATAAGGCCGCCTGCATGGCGGCCCTGTGTAGTGTGTGTTCCGGCGTTCATTGAGAGAGAGAGAGAGACAGACAGTGACATTTGATTTGAGTTAGATAGATTAGGCAGAACAGTCAGTCAGTTAGCTGCACTTACAGTGTATTGTGTATATATATATGCATCCCAGGTGTTGCATATATATATATATATATACACTGTATTCAGTTTAGCTAGATCCGTTCTTGTTATCTTCCTACTGACAGGCAGGCTTGTCTTGTTACAGTATTTACAGCTACCTGAAGAAAATTACCGGTGTTCCTTTGATCCTATTAGTACCACAGTCAGGCAGCTAGACTATTTACAGTTAGTGCAGTGCGTCCTGCTCACAGTGTTCAGCTAGATCCGTTCCTGTTATCTTCTTACTGACAGGCAGGCTTGTCTTGTTACAGTATATACAGCTACCTGAAGAAAATTACTGGTGTTCTTTTGATCCTATTAGTACCACAGTCAGGCAGCTAGACTATTTACAGTTAGTGCAGTGCATCCTGCTCACAGTGTTCAGCTAAACCTACAAGTTAGTGGGGTGCGTCCTGCTCACAGTGTTCAGCTAAACCTACAAGTTAATGTGGTGCGTCCACCTCACAGTGTTCAGCTAGATCCGTTCCTGTTATCTTCCTACTGACAGGCAGGCTTGTCTTGTTACAGTATATACAGCTACCTGAAGAAAATTACTGGTGTTCTTTTGATCCTATTAGTACCACAGTCAGGCAGCTAGACTATTTACAGTTAGTGCAGTGCGTCCTACTCACAGTGTTCAGCTAAACCTACAAGTTAGTGGGGTGTGTCCTGCTCACAGTGTTCAGCTAAACCTACAAGTTAGTGTGGTGCGTCCACCTCACAGTGTTCAGCTAAACCTACAAGTTAGTGCAGTGCGTCCTGCTCACAGTGTTCAGCTAGATCCGTTCCTGTTATCTTCTTACTGACAGGCAGGCTTGTCTTGTTACAGTATATACAGCTACCTGAAGAAAATTAATGGTGTTCTTTTGATCCTATTAGTACCACAGTCAGGCAGCTAGACTATTTACAGTTAGTGCAGTGCGTCCTGCTCACAGTGTTCAGATAAACCTACAAGTTAGTGGGGTGCGTCCTGCTCACAGTGTTCAGCTAAACCTACAAGTTAGTGGGGTGCGTCCTGCTCACAGTGTTCAGCTAAACCTACAAGTTAGTGTGGTGCGTCCACCTCACAGTGTTCAGCTAAACCTACAAGTTAGTGTGGTGCGTCCACCTCACAGTGTTCAGCTAAACCTACAAGTTAGTGAGGTGCGTCCTGCTCACAGTGTTCAGCTAAACCTACAAGTTAGTGGGGTGTGTCCACCTCACAGTGTTCAGCTAAAGCTACCTGTAGAAGGTTGGTGATGTTCTCATACTACAGGCAGGCAGTTGATTTTGCTAGCTGCAGTATCAGTACATATATATATATATATATATATATATATATATATATATATACATATCCCAGCTTAGTGCAGCTACAGGCCATTAGTATGTCTGGAAGGCCAAGAAGGAGAGGCAGACAGTCACAAGCCAATAAGAGAGGGCAAGCAGGCTCTGTGTCTAGTGCTGGTCATGGAGACGGTGCATCCTCATCAGCATGTGGCCGTGGGACACGCTTGGGCTTTTTTTCGGCAGCTGGCCGTGTTGAGCCACAACATGCGGAAGACTTGGTCGAGTGGATGACCAAGCCGTCCTCATCCTCCTCATCCTCTCTCACCCATGCTTAGGGTACTTTGTCTGGCAAAGCAGCGGCCTTTTCCCTCGGCTCAATGTCATCAGTGACCCCTTCCCTAGCCCCACCATGTCCTCCTGAGGAGTCCCTCGAACTGTTTGACCACAGTGTTGGGCACATGCTCCAGGAGGATGCCCAGCGTTTGGAAGGCTCTGATGATGATACTGAGCTCGATGAAGGCAGTAACATGAGCGCAGACAGAGGGAGTGCCCAAGAAGGACAGCAATCTGGCAGTCATGCTCCCCCTGCTGCAGCATACTGCCAGGTTTGCTCCAGTGATGAGGAGGGAGGGGATGATGAGGTCACTGACTCAACGTGGGTGCCTGATAGGAGAGAGGAGGAGGAGGAGGAGGCGGCACATCACCAACGAGGCAGGATGCCCTCCAGGGGCCAGCCTAAGGGCAGCACATTGACTGCATCACACCCCAAAGCTCCACATGTGCAGGGCGCTGCAGTCTCTGCACGTTATTCAAAAAGTTCTTTGGTGTGGGCCTTTTTTGAGACGAGTGCATCAGATCGCACCGCTGCTATTTGCAACATATGTCTCAAGCGTATCTCGCGTGGCCAAAACATCTCCCGCTTGGGTACCACATGCTTGACCAGACATATGTTGACCTGCCATGCAGTTCGTTGGCAAGCGTATCTAAAAGACCCACACCAAAGAACAAAGAGGACCTCTCCTTGCTCCTCATCAGCTGAGATTTCCAACCCCACTATACCTTCAGTCCTCTCTGAGACCTGCACTGAGAGGAATGAAGGTGTAGAATTAGGTGTGTCACAGCCAAGTACTTGTGGGCAATCTGCTTTTGGTACACCGACGTCAGATTGTACCAGGCAAATTTCCCTGCCCCAGCTGTTGCACCGCCGAAAGAAGTTTGCTCCCAGCCATCCACATGCGCAGCGGTTGAATGCTAGCTTGGCAAAATTGCTAGCACTTCAACTGCTGCCTTTTCAGTTGGTAGACTCTGCCCCCTTCCGTGAGTTTGTGGAATGTGCGGTTCCTCAGTGGCAGGTACCTAAACGCCACTTTTTCTCACGGAAGGCGATTCCGGCTCTCTACCGGCATGTGGAAGGCAATGTCCATGCCTCGCTGGACAGGGCGGTCAGCGGTAAGGTGCATATTACCGCTGACTCATGGTCCAGCAGGCATGGACAGGGACGTTACTTAAGTTTCACGGCACATTGGGTGACTCTGCTGGCAGCTGGGAAGGATGCAGGACAAGGTGCAGTAGTGTTGGAGGTTGTTCCGCCACCACGCCTCCAAAATGCTAATGATTGTGACACACCTCTCTCCTCCACCCCCTCCTCTTCTTCTTCCTCCATGGCCTCTTCCTGTGCTTTGTCCTCGGAACCAGCGGTGCTCCGTAGCCATTCAAGGGGCTACGCAAGTACGCAGGCCAAAAGATGCCATGCGGTGCTTAAGCTGGTGTGCTTGGGGGACAGGAGCCACACTGGGGCAGAGGTTCTGTCAGCTCTGCAGGGGCAGGTTCAGTGGTGGTTGACGCCACGCCAACTTAAGGCAGGAATGGTGGTTTGCGACAATGGCACCAACCTCCTCTCTGCCCTCCGACAGGGACAAATGACCCATGTGCCCTGTTTGGCTCACGTCCTTAACTTGGTGGTGCAGCGGTTCTTGGGCAGGTACCCGGGCTTACAGGATGTCCTGAGGCAGGCCAGGAATATCTGTGTGCATTTCCGCCGGTCATATAATGCCAGTGCTCGGCTGACGGACCTCCAAAAGGAGTTTAACCTGCCCAAGAACCGCCTAATCTGTGACATGCCCACCAGGTGGAACTCAACGTTGGCCATGCTGCAGCGGCTGCACACGCAGCAGAGGGCCATCAATGAGTACCTGTGCGACTATGGCACCAGGACAGGGTCAGGGGAGCTTGGTTTTTTTCCCCACGCCAGTGGGCCATGATCAGGGATGCATGCACTGTCCTGTCACCATTTGAGGAGGCCACGAGGATGGTGAGCAGTGACAGTGCATGCATCAGTGACACTGTCCCCCTTGTCCACCTGTTGGAGCACACGCTGCGTGGAATAATGGACAGGGCACTTGAGGCAGAACAGAGGCAGGAAGAGGAGGACTTCCTTAGCTCTCAAGGCCCCCTTTATCCAGACAGTGTTTCTGCATGCCCGCCGATCACACAGGAAGAGGACGAGGAGGAGGAGGAGGAAGATTGTGTCAGTATGGAGGTGGAGCCTGGCACTTAGCATCAGCAGCAGTCTTTAAGGGATCAGTCCTAAGAAACACATGGACTTGTACGTGGCTGGGAGGAGGTGGTTGCGGACCATGTCGTTCCTTAGTGACCCAGAGGACTCCGGACCGAATGCCTCAGCAAACCTACGCTGCATGGCCTCCCTGATCCTGCAAAGCCTGCGTAAGGATCCTCGTATTCGTGGTATCAAGGAGAAGGACCAATACTGGCTGGCAACCCTCCTTGATCCACGTCACAAGGGTAAGGTTGCGGACCTTATCTTGCCATCGCAGAGGGAGCAGAGGATGAAACATTTTCGGGAGGCCTTGCAGAAAGGTCTGTGCAACGCGTTCCCAGAGACTAGGAGGTTACAAACTCCTGTTTCTGAACAACGTGTTGCTGAGGCTTCGGTCAGTCAAAGAAGGAGCGGTGGAGAAGGTGGCCGTCTGACCGATGCGTTCAGACAATTTTTTGGTCCGCAGCCCCAAGGTATGATCGGTTCCAGCAACCATCGCCAGCGTCTGTTTTACATGGTGCAGGAATACCTAGGGGCAAGATCAGACTTGGACACCTTTCCCACTGAAAATCCTCTGGGTTACTGGGTCTTGAGGATGGATCACTGGCCAGAGCTTGCACAGTATGCAATTGAGCTACTGGCCTGTCCTGCATCCAGCGTTCTTTCGGAACGCACATTCAGTGCTGCTGGAGGCTTTGTAACCGATCACAGGGTGCGTCTGTCCACCGACTCGGTCGATCGACTGACCTTCATAAAAATGAATCAGTCTTGGATCACCACCAGCTACCAAGCACCTGATGCTGATGTAACCGAATAATTTTTTTTTAAATCTCAGATCCCTTCAAAGACTGCCTATGCTGATGCTGAGTGACTATCCCTGAGTAATTATCCTCTTCCTCCTCAATCATCACGCTGATAGCTTGAAAGAACATTTTTGGTTCTGGGCGCCACCACCAATGCCTAAGGCACAATTTTTCAGCCCCTGTTTAACAGGGGCGTGTGATTACAATTTTTGATGCAATACTTTGCAGCAGGGCTCGTTCCTGCATTCCAACTAGAGTGTCTGTGAGGGGTTGCAGTGTTGTGGCACCAGCACCAGTGCCTAAGGCCCAATTTTTCTGCCCCTGTTTAACAGGGGCGTGTAATTACAATTTTTGATGCAATACTTTGCAGCAGGGCTCGTTCCTGCGTTCCAACTAGAGTGTCTGTGAGGGGTTGCAGTGTTGTGGCACCAGCACCAGTGCCTAAGGCCCAATTTTTCTGCCCCTGTTTAACAGGGGCGTGTAATTACAATTTTTGATGCAATACTTTGCAGCAGGGCTCGTTCCTGCGTTCCAACTAGAGTGTCTGTGAGGGGTTGCAGTGTTGTAGCACCAGCACCAGTGCCTAAGGCCCAATTTTTCTGCCCCTGTTTAACAGGGACGTGTAATTACAATTTTTGATGCAATACTTTGCAGCAGGGCTCGTTCCTGCGTTCCAACTAGAGTGTCTGTGAGGGGTTGCAGTGTTGTAGCACCAGCACCAGTGCCTAAGGCCCAGTTTTTCTGCCCCTGTTTAACAGGGGCGTGTAATTACAATTTTTGATGCAATACTTTGCAGCAGGGCTCGTTCCTGCGTTCCAACTAGAGTGTCTGTGAGGGGTTGCAGTGTTGTAGCACCAGCACCAGTGCCTAAGGCCCAGTTTTTCTGCCCCTGTTTAACAGGGGCATGTAATTACAATTTTTGATGCAATACTTTGCAGCAGGGCTCGTTCCTGCGTTCCAACTAGAGTGTCTGTGAGGGGTTGCAGTGTTGTGGCACCAGCACCACCACCACCACCACCAAAGGCCCAATTTTTCTGCCCCTGTTCAACAGGGGCATGTAATTACAATTCGTGATCTAATATTTCACAGCAGGGCCCATTTCTGCACCCACCAAGAGCGAGTGAGGACTTACAGTGTTGTGGCACCAGCACCACCACCACCACCAAAGGCCCAGTTTTTCTGCCCCTGTTCAACAGGGGCATGTAATTACAATTCTTGATCTAATATTTCACAGCAGGGCCCTGTGAGGGCTTACGTTGTTGTGGCCACAACAACACCTAAGGGCCAAATTTATGCTGAGTATATAGGGCAGGCCCCTACTTTCAAACATCTAACTTACAAACGACTCCTACTTGCAAACGGAAGGAGACAACAGGAAGTGAGATGAAATCTACCCCTAGGAAGGGAAATTCTCTCCTGTAAGAGTTAATATGGGAAAAACATTTCTCCTTTCCACTGATGCTTTCCAATCCTTGTTCCACAAAAAAACCCAAATTTTCAAAAAACATTTGTCATTGGGACAAAAAGTGAGGTGAAATCTTCTAAAGAGGAGGAAAGACAGCAAAACAAATGTCACAGGGGTGATAACCCTTCCCTATGTTTTCCAAAAAGCTTAAAAAAGATTTTTTGGCTGGAGCTAAACACGTTAAAAATGTACCCGTTCAAAATGACAAACAGATTCTACTTAACAACAAACCTACAGTCCCTGTCTTGTTTGCACCGCCTGTATACTGCTGTTCAGAGTATATAGAGCCTTGTGGCCCCACACCTTTCCTTATTTTAATTTGGGTGCGGGGTTCCCCTTAATATCCATACAAGACCCAAAGGGCCTGGTAATGGACTGGGGGGTACCCATGCCGTTTGTCTCACTGATTTTCATCCATATTGCCAGGACCCGACATTACATTAAACCCGCAAGCAGTTTTAAATGAGATTTTTTCCTTTAAAAATGACATTTGGTGCAGGGACTGTTCTAAACACGGGAAACACGCGCCACTTTACAGGCATACTATAGACACCCCCCAGGTACGATATTTAAAGGAATATTTCACTTTTTTTTTTTTTTACTTTAACCATCATTAAAATCACTGCTCCCGAAAAAACAGCCGTTTTTAAAAGTTTTTTTTGCATTGATACATGTCCCCTGGGGTAGGACCCGGGTCCCCAAATCCTTTTTAGGACAATACCATGCAAATTAGCCTTTAAAATGAGCACTTTTGATTTCGAACGTTCGAGTCCCATAGACGTCAATGGGGTTCTAACGTTCGTGCGAATTTTCGGTCCGTTCGCAGGTTCTGGTGCGAACCGAACCGGGGGGTGTTCGGCTCATCCCTACTGCTGAGCCTGCATCCCTTTAGACGTAATTTCCTATTGGGAGTATCTTACCAAAAATGACATTTTTGCTGCAAGGGATGCCAAAAAGCTGACTTGTATCTTAGCAGGGCGCTGTTTCTGAAGGCTAGAGAACCAGTGTTCCAGGAGAGCTAGACAACAGTCAGAGGGACTGGTAGGAGGAGCAACAGTGCTGCCAACAAATGAGCCAGGTGGCTTGTCATTTTTGTTTGTGCATGTTGTAGGGAAGAAACCCCTGCCTGGGCAACTGATGTACATATGAACTTTCCGTTTATTGAATAACAGTGGGCTGCCATGCCCTAAAATACAGTTTTGGACTGGCACAACTCATAGTAAATGCACCTACTGCTTGAGTTTAATCACCCCAAATTCTACACTGGGTTCATCCAGGAGCAGAGCGGGAAACTGCGTGTGATTCGGACAGAAATCCCACCGCATTCCTGTTCAAATCACATATGATTCTTTGCAGTGAGATTTGAGCCCATTCATTTTGTATGGGCTCATATCGCACCCCACCCCACAAAAAATGTATCGGTTTTAGGCATCAGAGCATGCTTAGTATCGGTATTGGTGCAACACTAAGGTACACTACTTTCACCATGTTAGACTAATGCCTGTTATTGCACAAAACGATGTTAAACAATTCATAATTGCCCTAATGAGAGTGGTGCCTAAAAGGCGTGCAAATGGAAAATATATTGGTAGGATTTTACAGGCACCAAAAAAGTAAAGTATTGCAACCATTAAAATATGAAAAGTTTATTGTACATCATAATTAAAAACAGGTACAAACATTAAAAGCATATGTCCCTTGTGCAATTTCAACCACATGTGTAAGTACATAAATACCTTCCTTTTGTATTACCCCCTGAGGAAGACAACAAAAGTTGAAACGCATTGGGGTACACCCCCTTATCCAACAATTTCATGTGGTTCTTTGGGATATTTATGTAGCTACACATGTGATCGAAATTGCACAAGGGATATATGCTTTTAATGTCTGCACCTGTTTTTAATTATGATGTACAATAAACTTGTACTATCACTATAATATTTCATATTTTAATGGTTCTAATACTTTTTTGGTGCCTGTAAAATCCCACCAATATATTTCCCATTATTATGCCTGTTATTGGCTTTTGCAAGACCTAGTCATCTTTCTTGTACAAGATATGATGTTACTGTCTGATACTATGTTAACTGTATGCAGTGGCAGCCCATAATGCAGGGTACTGGGGCCCCGCCCCCCTAATCTACATGTGGGGTGCTGGACGCATGGATTCCAATGGGTTTTTTTTTTTTTTTAAGAAGCACATGATTAGAGCCTAAGGTTCTAATAGGCTTCAATAAAGGGTGGGCTCAGGGTGAGAGCATTGCGCCCCGAGCCCACCCAGTTGTGTGACAATAGTGAATTAATATTCGCTAGTGTCTTCCTGATTCTCCTCCTGGCCACTCAAGTCCTGAGACCCGTCACCCAATTGGCTTAGAGGAGAAGCGATACTATTGGCTGCTGAGGAGGAGGAGGGAGGAGACGCAGGGGAAGCCGCCTTAAAGCACCAGGAGGAGAAGACGCCGCCCGGAGGAGGCGCTGCCCGTGACCTAGATGGGGTAAGTGCAGGGCTGGTGACCGACTGACCAACCGGAGGTGGGGTGGGTGTCAGTAGGTGGATTGTTTGCCGCCCCCCTCAAAAAATATACCACCAGCCGACATTGATTGTATGTACTTTGATGCTTGTCTTTCACAAAAATAAAGAATTGATAAAAAAAAGATAAAGACGCTGAATACTCAGTAAGTGATGAAATCAGCTGCTGGGTTTATTATCACTTTAAGCATACCTCCCAACATTTTGAGATGGGAATGAGTGACAACTACTTGCAAACGTATGTAGGCATAGGACACGCCCCCTGACACACCCCCTCAAAGGGGAATTAACCCAAAAAAAGGTTATTTAAATCCACAAGGACTTTTTTTTCCCACTCCTATTCCTTTATATTGGCTTTTAACTAGGGCTGTTACTGATTAAAATTTTCGTGTTCGATTGATCAATTTTTTTTTAATCGACTAAATTCAATTAATTATAACGCACATACAGATCCAACTACTTTTAGCTGATCTCCTTGCATTGCAACTCTGCATTAGTCAGTGGTAAATGTGGTATACACTATATACAATCACCCGACACTAGTTAGTTTCCACAATCCATGACTTAACTTCACAGTTCACACAAATACGTTTTAAATTCAAACTGTAGCACTGACGAAAATGAAGTCATTTTTTTTATTAAACTTTAAGAAAAACGTAGAAAGTTAGTTTAACTTTAATTATAAAACTTATCTAGTATATTGACTGTCAAATTTGGTTATCAAATTTGCCTACACTTAGCTCACTGAATGATCCCATTTAACCACATCCATATTTTCCATCACTGTCCAGGCTGTCCGGTGACGTCACGGACATCGACGTCACGGGACTCCTCCCCCCTTCCCTTCGTAACAGATGGGGGCACTTGGGGAAGGGGGGAGGAGTCCGGTGATGTCCGTGACGTCACCGGATCTCAGACAGAACTCCCTGAAGACCCAGCAGAGAAGTGAGTACCAATCAAAAAAAGGATAAAAAAAATTTTGATCAATCAAAAAAAATTAACGATTAATCGAGGAATTAATCTTTTATTTCCATAGCCCTACTTTTAACATTTACAAATGCAGCAATGAATGAATTTAATTAAAAGGTTTAGCACTGGGAAACACTTTCAGGGACAGTCCCTCCAAATCAGGGACAGTCCCTCCAAATCAGGGACAGTTCGAAGCTATGCTTTAAGTCCTTGGACCCTTGGCACATGCCCCAGGCTGAGGTAAGGTCCAAACAAATAAAAGCACAGGAGATAGAGAACAACCTTGAAAAGGAGACCCAGATGACCCAAATATTTAAAGTCTCCCAAACCATACCTCCAAACAGGAACCTCAAGCATTGCTTCGGTCCAATACATATTGATAACTCAGTGATTGTCCTTCCCACTCTAATTATTGAAAACCCCTTCACAGTACCAGGCAGCAGTAATCAACCCACTCACTGAGCTTAGGGAAAACCAATAGAGTATAGAAAATGGTAAACTAATACTAATGCTCAAGCTGGATACAACCTAGCATCAAACCATATTAACCACTTAAGGACTGGAAGGATTTACCCCCTTAATGACCGGGCCATTTTTTGCGATACGGCACTGCGTCGCTTTAACTGACACTTGCGCAGTCGATGCGACGCTGTATCCAAACAAAATGTATATCCTTTTTTTTTTCCACAAATAGAGGGTTTTTTTGCTGGTATTTGATCACCTCTGTAGTTTTTATTTTTTGCGCTATAAACAAAAAAAAAACAATGATTTTGAAAAAAAAGCAATATTTTTTACTTTTTGCTACAATAAATATTCCATAAAAAAACAAATTTCTTCCTCAGTTTAGGCCGAAATATATTCTTCTACATATTTTTGATAAAAAAAAAAAAATCGCAATAAGATTGGACACCTAACTGACATTTTTGAGACTTTTTTTTAGGAACCAGTGACATTATTACAGTGATCAGTGCTAAAAATATGCACTGTTATGCCGTGTACACACGGGCGGACTTTTCGACCGGACTGGTCCGACGGGACGAATCTGGACAATCCGACCGTGTGTGGGCTTCATCGGACCTGCAGCGGACTTTTTCGGTTGAAAATCAGACGGACTTTAGATTTAGAACATGTTTCAAATCTTTCCGATGGACTCGAGTCTGGTCGAAAAATCCGCTCGTCTGTATGCTAGTCCGGCGGACGAAAACCGACGCTAGGGCAGCTATTGGCTATCAACTTCCTTATTTTAGTCCGGTCGTACGTCATCACGTACGAATCCGTCGGACTTTGGTGTGATTGTGTGTAGGCAAGTCCGTTCGTTCCAAAGGTTCTCTTACTGCGCTATCCCAAAGGTAAAAAATTGATAAATAATATTGTGAATTCAATGTTTGTGCAACTAAAAAATACAAGACACACGCATTAAAAATAACATTCAAAATAATAAGCTGCGCTATATATCAAACTTGCATGAATCTTGTGAGTCATGCCAATACACATATGTATAAAAAGTGTTCAATATCACCCGTGATCAGTGCACAAAGAAAGTGAAAAAATATATCCAAATATTCCAAAAAAACTTCTATTTATAACTCCATCACAAAAAAAATGATTATTTCAAAAAAGCAATAAGTCCACTGATGTAGACACTCTCCCAGGGGATAGATTAAAGATTTTTCATGGATAGTGACATGCAGTTCCAACACTGGACGTATTGAGTGTGAGGGTATGTTGAACAAAAGGTGCCTCCACCACAGATATTACTGCCACTTACCAGCTCCCTAGGTCTCCTTTCACAGAGACCCAACGTGCCTTAGGCTTTTACCCAGCCTCGGGTGTTGTGGTAGCTGTCAGCCCCAGAGAGATTTCCCCCACTTTCAATAAGAGTCCGTTCGTTCGAAAGTCTGTCGGAAGTCCGTCAAAAGTGCGTTGAAAGTCCATCGGACCTTTGATGCCGAAAAGTCCGCCCGTGTGTACACGGTATTATTGTACTAATGACACTGGCAGAGAAGAGGTTAACATTAGGGGCGATCAAGGGGTTAAATGTGTTCCCTCAGTGTGTTTACTAACAGTATGGGGGACTGTGTGAATGGGGAAACACACAGATCCATCTTCCTGCATAGCAGAAAGACAGGATTTGTATGATCTCCCCTGTCAGAACGGAGATTTACGTTGTTTACACAGGCAGATCCCCGTTCTGTCACTGCAGGGAACGATCGCAGGTGACCGGCGGACATTGAGTCATCCCCACCCGCTGATTGGCTCCCCCCTCTGGCCAGTGGGGGAGCCCACGGAATAGAGCTCCGGGGTCGGCGTACAATGACAACGATTCGTGGGAACGAGCCAACCTGCCACCGTATAATGACAGCGGCTGGTCGGCAAGTGATTAAATGTTATTAAATACACAACAGCATAGGACAGGGTTCCTACACAGAAGGATAAGTGTACAAAATGCCAATCACTACTATAAAAAAAAAAAAAAAAACCTCCGACAGTCGCTGACCTTTTTTTTCCAAAATGCAAAACAGTGAAACAATACAAACATTTTTTTGTTCAATATGACAATATCTTAAGAATGGAAATAATTTCAGGGGCGCGGTTCTAAGAAAACAAACACCCGAGTATTTCTAGGAAGAAATCAGAATAAAACTGATAAAAAGTGGCAGATTTATTATTTGGCAGATTTTACGGCAGCAAGCGGAATATGGATGGTTTTATTGCATTGTGTCAGAGGCCATGTTCATGATTTAGTGATTCACGAATATATAAATAGGCAGAGTCATGCCATGCGATGGAGAACACCATTTCTAGCCAACATTTCCAGTCCACTTTCCTGATGATAGGATAACATGAAATGGAAAATATAAAAAAGAATTCTTTTATATCTCTCCGGAAATCAATAGGTGGTCACGTGGCTGGGAACTTCATAAGATATGTAGTATTTGTTTGGATGCCAGGAGAGTGTTTTCAGTAAAGAATTGGCACTCTGATGTTGTAAACATGAATCCAACCGCTCTCCCACATAACTTTACCAAAATATATCTGACAAATCTTGTAAGAGCAGTTCTTTTTTTTGTTTGTTTTTTTTTTTTTTGGTAAAATATAAAAGATGAAGTTGTCAAGTAAATAGATACCAAATATGTGAATCCTCAAAATTGTTTATAGTAACTAAATGGTTGATTGAATGACTACATATAATGTATACAGTGGAGCCTTGGATTACGAGCAAAATCCGTTCCAGGAGAATGCTTGTAATCCAAAGCACTCGCATATCAAAGCGAGTTTCCCCATAGGAGTCAATGGAAACGAAGATTATTTGTTCCGCATTGACTTCTATTGCATGCAATACCGCATGTGGCCAGAGGTGGGGGGTGCCGGAGAGCCTCGGAAATACTCGGAGACCGCTCGGCTGAACTTGGAAAGCCTCGGAATGGCTCGTAAACACTCGGGAGTGGAGTATTTCCGAGTGTTTCTGAGTATTTCCGAGTGACTCCGAGTATTTCCGAACGGCTCCAAACCATTCCGAGTGTCACCGGCGCCCCCGCACCTCTGGCCAGATGCGGTACTGCACACCCCATTAGCTTGAATTCTGCTTGTTTTGCAAGACAGCACTTGCAAACCGAGTCAGAATTAAAAAAAAAATTTGCTCGTCTTTCAAAACGCACGTTAACAGCGTTGCTCATTAACAAAGGTTCCACTGTATGTGATATTTTATTACATTATACTATCTGTAGACACCATGGAAGTATACTTGATGTGCCATGTCAGAGGCGAGTGAAGTGAATTAAATATCATACAATATATATTCCTCTGCCAATATATGGTTGTGCTCAAAAGTTTGCATACCCTGGCAGAAATTGTGAAATTCTGGCAGTGATATTGAAAATATGACTGATCACGCCAAAAAAAAACCTGTCTTTTATTTAAGGATAGTGATCATATGATTTTTTATAACATAGTTTTTTGGCTCCTTTTTAAATCATAATGATAACAGAAATCACCCAAATGGCCCAGATCAAAAGTTTACATACTCTGGAATGTTTAGACTTAGTACTTACACACCAGATGACACAAGCTTAAAATGCCAATTAAAGGTTCATTTCCAACATCTGTGGCTTTTTAAATTTCAATTATTGTCCGTGTATAAATAGTCATTGAGTTAGTTAGCTCTCACATGGATGCACTGAACAGGCTAGATACTGAGACAGAAAAGAACTGTCAAAACACCTGTGTAACAAGGTATTGGAACTTTATAAAGATGGAAAATGATATAAAAAGATATCCAAAGCCTTGACCATGCCAGTCAGTACTGTTCAATCACTTATTAAGAAGTGTAAAGTTCAGGGATCTCTTGAGACCAAGCCAAGGTCAGGTAGACCAAGAAATATTGCAGCCACAAATGCCAGAGGAATTGTTTGGGATACAAAGAAAAACTCACAGGTATCACAGTTAACCTCAGGAGAAATACAGCCTGCTATTAAAAAAGACGGTGTGGATGTGGTGCTTTCAAGGAGCACTATGCGACAATACTTGAAGAAAAATGAGCTGTACCTGTATGGTTGAGTTTCCAGAAAAAAGCCTTTAGCGTGCAAATGCCACAAAAAAGCCTGGTTACAATAAGCCCCACAACAGCTTGACATGCCTCACAGCTTCTGGTGCATTGTAATTCGAAATGACGAGATTAAAATAGAGATTTATAGTCACAACCATAAGCACTATGTTTGGAGGGGGATCAACAGAGACAAGAACACCATCCCAACTGTGAAGCATGGTGGTGACTCACTGATGTTTTTGGGGGGGGGGGGTGAGCTCTTAAGGCATGGGGAATCTTGTGAAAATGGATGGCAAAATGAATGCAACATATTATCAGAAAATACTGGCAGACAGTTTGCATTCTTCTGCATGAAAGTTGCATACGGGAAGCTCTTGGACTTTCCAGCATGACCCTAAGCACAAGGCCAAGATGACCATACAGTGGTTACAGCAGAGAAAGGTGAAGGTTCTGGAGTGGCCATCACACTCACCTGACCTTAATACCATCAAGCCACTCTGGGGAGATCTCAAACGCGCCGTTCATGCAAGACGACCAAAGACTTTGCATGACCTAGAGGCATTTTGCCAAGACGAATGGACAGCAAGAATCACATGCAAGAATTTGGGGCCTCAGACAACTATTACAGAAGAATGCATGCTGTCATTGATGCTAAAGGGGGCAATACACGGTATTAAGAACTAAGGGAATGCAGACTTCTAAACAGGGATCATTTCATTTGTTTACTTGTTGAGTTTTATTTTATGATTGTGCCATTCTGTTATGACCTACAGTTACAGAATATGAATTCCATAATAAATAAAAGAAACGTGTTTTGCCTACTCATTCATGTTTTCTTTAACCATTTAAGGATCGGAAGATTTGTCCCCTTAATGACCAGGCAATTTTTTGCGATACGGCACTGCCTCGCTTTAATTGACAATTGCGCAGGCGTTTTTTCCCACAAATAGAGCTTTCTTTTGGTGGTATTTGATCACCTCTGCGGTTTTTATCTTTTGCACTATAAATAAAAAGAGTGACAATTTTGAAAAAAAAGCAATATTTTTTTACTTTTTGCTATAATAAATATCCAAAAAAAATGTAAAAAAACAAATTTCTTCATCAGTTCCCTGCGCGACCATTTGGTCCGCAGCGAATTTATTAGCGAATCACGTGGGGACCCCTGTAAGAGATTTGGAACATTCACATGTGGAGGATGTTCCATATGTAGATTCATGAATACACAACATAATGCGACCCTCCCCAATGGACATCCATATAGACCACGCCATTTTTCAAACTGCAAGACAGAGGGTGTGATATACCTTCTAGTTTGCCAATGTCTTCAATTTTATGTAGGCAAGACCATACAGAGATTCTCGCTGCGAGCCTCACGGCACATTTCTGCCATGAGGAAAGCTAATCCTGAACTCCCACTGGGGAGACATGTGGTGAATGTGCATCATGGTACTTTTCCTAATATTTACTTTTTAATTTTGGATAGAGTACACCCCAGTCCGAGGGGTGGGGATTGGAACAAGGCCTTGCTACAACGGGAAGCCCGCTGGATTGCAGACCTTGCTGCCACCTCACCCCCCGGCCTTAATGACCATTTGAGTTTTAGACCTTTCTTAGATGGTTTCTCCTCTGGGGTGTGCGAGAAAGACTTATAAAATACTGATCTGTAGGGTGCTGTTATGTCCTTTTTGGTTTCTTTCTTGTATGCGATTGTCATACGTCATTATTTTACATTCACATTTTCTTTTTCTTTTTCTTTTATACGAGCATGCCATCATTTGGGGCGCACTGTCGGCTCTACTTGGGAAACATCTTTTCACCACAACTCTGGCCCCTCTTTGTCCCGGCCGGCGCACGCGGGCCCCCCGGGAACTTTCGTCCATCGGGGGGCCTCTTCACGGGTACCCGGAATATTCTCGCGGAGTGACTGGCGGCTTTTGGCTGCCTGTCTGCCTCTGCAGATTACGGCGCCCCTTTATGCGTCGGTGGGCGTTTTCTGCATGACCCCCCCCCACAGTTCGCTGTGGGGGGGTGCCGTGCAGTTCTCGCCCAGGGTCCCTCTGCCCCTGCGGTGCCCATTTGGCAATTATTCGAAGGCACCAATATATGAGGTTGACGACTCCACATAAATAACCGAGGATATGAGCTTATGAGGCTGATGACTCTATTGCTAATTCATTTAGGCGGATGTGGCTACTTGTTGCCCTTGCCCCTTTAATTATTTACCCCTACCCAAATTTCAATTTTGTATGTAAAAATATTTTCTTAGCAGCCCCCCTTATGGAAGTAGACGGATAGACTACCTCTGTGCGAGCCCTTCTTCTCCCTTTTTTTTTTTTTTTTGTAATTTTCCTCCTCCTCCCTGCCATACTGAGCGGTGTTATAGTGTTGCCATGGATCCCTCTTCTTAGCGTCCGTAGGCGGATTGACGCTGTGGGGTTTCCATGGCACCTATACCCTGTCTGGAGCGGCAAGCGGCGCGAGATTGAATGGCGTCTCAGTGTTGCCATGGATCCCCCCTCTCAGCGTCCTCATTGGAGCGGTGCACGGCACGCAATTGAGCAGCGTCTGACGGTTGCCATGGATTCCTTTTCTTCAGCGTCTGTGGATCGACGCTGTAGAATATCCATGGCACCCGCACCCTGATTGGAGCAGCGGTATGATTGACGGGATTCAAACGCCAATCATTGCCGCACTCACCTCCCCTTCCCCTTTATATTCAACCACCGAACGCCGTGTCGGTGTCATTGTCCGACTCGGCGGTGGTGATTGAAGACGGCTTAATAGCCACTAATGATATTGCAACATAACATCAGAGATAAGGTAAGGTTTTCCCGTATTATACTTGTTAACTCCGTTCCTTTTCAAAAAACTTTTAATATACATATAGCTTACACCTTTTTCCTGCCTTTCTCCACAGATTTTTCTGTATGAAGTTGCTACTCCTGATAATACCTGCAGCTGATCTTGCGCTTAAGGCACACCCGCTCCCGCTGCTCACATATTGGGGACACCTACCCATACCCAATCACCATATCCCTCACACATTAATATTGGGGTAAGCCATAAACATTTAGAACATTTTCTCACCCCCAGCCTGGATGCACACCCGCATAATGTGCGGTGTTTATGCATCTTGAGCACATGGATGTTTGCCGCCTCAATGTGCGGTGGTTATGCGTTTTTAGTATATTTAATTACTTTATAGGCCCTTTTTTTAGTACTCCAGTACATAAGGCCTCCTCTCCTTTTTATTTTCAGATAATTAATTCCTTTTCCCCCCTCTGGTTCTTCGCTTGCCGGGCCCTTTTGGGGTAGCGCTGTCACTCCCGGAATCCCCTCCTGGGGTGGCTCACTGGGACCAGTGCGGAGAAGGCGGGGCCAGAGACACGCCCGTTTCCTATTGTGGATTCCTGGCGCCTTTTGTGTTGTTGCCCCCGAGAATTGCTCCGACAGTTGGCCTCTCTTCTTGGTTATGCTTGGGTAGGTTTTTTCTTTTTTTTTTTTTCTTTCCAGAATGATGCTAGATGCAGTAAACATGTTCAATGCCTTTGTCTCTAATTACGCTATTTCATGTTTTATCAGTGTAAAGTCCGCCTACCATTTGCCCTTGATGAAGGGACTCCTGTAGTCCCGAAACGCGTAGGCTCAGGTGGAAGACTACATGAATATACCCTTGGTTCGCTCTCCAGTATAATCTTGTTTTTACTGCCAAATTGATTTATACGACTGTATTTGAATTTTCTTGATATGTACAATTTTGTATATTTGTGTTAATAAAACTGTTTTTATTTTTACTCCGTTGCCTTTAAAGTCCCACCACTTTTTGAGGGGTTATTTTCTTTTCTCTGCATCAGTTTAGGCTTCTCCATATTTTTGGTAAAAAACATCGCAATAAGCGTATATTAATTTGTTTGCACAAGAGTTATAGCGTCTACAAAATAGGGAATAGAGGTACGGCATTTTTATTATTATTATTTTTTTTTTACTAGTAATGGCGGTGATCCGCGATTTGTAGCGGGACTGCAACATTGCGGTGGACAGATCGGACACTTTTGACACTTTTTTGGGACCAATGACATCTATACAACGATCAGAGCTAAAAATAGCTACTGATTACTGTATAAACGTCACTGGCAGGGAAGGGCTTAACACTAGGGGGCTATCAAGTGGTTAACGAGGTGTTTCTAACTGTGGGGGCAGTGTAGTGACAGGGGATAGAGAGAGATCATTGTTCCTGATTACTAGGAACAGCAGATCTCTCTCTGCTTCCATGACAGAACGAGGATCTGTGTGTTTACACAGATCCCCGTTCTGGCTCTCTCAAGAGTGATCGCAGGTCGCCAGCGAACATCGCGGCCGCCACCCACGCGCATCAGCTCCGACGTCATGCGGCGGCGAGCGCGCCCCCTATGCCCCTTAAAGAGGCCGCCGTACAGCTACGGCGATTCGCGCAGGGGAGCCAACCACGGCGGCTGGTCGGCAAGTAGTTAGAAATGGTACCTACTGTATAGTTCCAATTCTCCAAGGCTATGCAAAGTTTTGGGCACAACTGTAGCATGTATACAAAATGCATAGAAATGGTTATATATAGACCTTTAGTGTATTTTTGCGTGACTTTGAAGCCACGGCAGTGTGAACCCAGACTTAGGGGATCCAGAAGGGTATTTTTTTTTTCCCTATTGGAGCCAATCCTGCTATATAAGTGTTTTTCCTTCCTCTGGTTTAACTGCAGGTTTTCAGTTCTGAGGATGCAGGTTTTTAATTTGTCTTCAGGTTGAACTTGATGGACGTGGCTTTTTTCAACTTAAAGCGTAGCAAACTCTCCTAATGATACAACATTTAAACAATATATAATATATGCTCCAATATCCTTCTAACTCTCATATATCAGTCGTTTGTAAACGCTCACGCTTGCCGTTAGCCAGCGCCGTTGCAACTCTGGTCTTCCGCGTCTGTCTGGTACTTTATTTACGCCCTCAGTAGCTGACCATAATCCCGCACATGCGCATTACTAGCCGTATCCAAGCCCCGTCTTTTTTTCCGGTGACTACGGAAATAAAGTGCAGTGAATCAGGCGTAGCGTGTAACAAGGGGTCCACAATCAGCTTCTCAATGCGGAAGGAGTCAAAAGGAGTATGACGGGATCTTGGGGCTGACGTAGACACTAGGAAATGACGCAGCCCCGGCATAGACTCAGCATTTTTCCAACAGCATAAGCCTCCCGGAAAATTAGGAATAACGGCACATGCGCAGGTGACGTCGTTATAAAGAAAAAAAGAAAGATTACTCGCAAAGCAAGCAGGTAAGAAGATATTAGGGCTCATTTACACTTACACATTAACGGCTGTTTTACACTTGCTTCAAAACAAGGCTTTGGACATGCTTTGTTAAAGGTCTCTAAAGGCCAGTCAAAGCTCCTGTCACTAAATAAAATGGTTAGCTTACAGTCCTGTTTACACCTTGCTTTTGCTTTGCTTTGCTTCAAAAATTATACCCCATGTAGCTTCAGCGGTGCTTCAAAGCGTCTTCAAAGCCTCCATAGAAGTCTATGCCAAAGCTCGCTTGAAGCCCCACCAAAGGCTCATCGAAGCCTCACCAAAGCCCCACCAAAGACTCACCAAAACCCCACCAAAGACTCATCGAAGCCCCACCAAAGCCTCACCAAAGCCCCACCAAAGGCTCATTGAAGCTCCACCAAAGCCCCACCAAAGACTCATCGAAGCCCCACCAAAGACTCATCGAAGCCCCACCAAAGGCTCATCGAAGCTCCACCAACGCCTCATCGAAGCACCAAGCAAAAGCAGGTGTAAACAGGACTGTAAGCTAACCATTTTATTTTGTGACAGGAGCTTTGACTAGTGTTTAGGGAGCTTTAACAAAGCCTTGTTTTGAAGCAAGTGTAAACTAGCCCTTAAAGCGGTTGTATACCCGCAGAGAAAAAAAATGTTAAAAAAAAACCCCTGTTATGCCCCGTACACACGGTTGGATTTTCCGACGGAAAATGTGTGATAGGACCTTGTTGTCGGAAATTCCGACCGTGTGTAGGCTCCATCACACATTTTCCATCAGATTTTCCGACACACAAAGTTTGAGAGCAGGATATAAAATTTTCCGACAACGGATAAATCCGTTGTCGGAAATTCCAATCGTGTGTACACAAATCCGACGGACAAAGTGCCACGCATGCTCAGAATAAATAAAGAGATGAAAGCTATTGGCTACTGCCCCGTTTATAGTCCCAACGTACGTGTTTTACGTCACCGCGTTCAGAATGATCGGATTTGCTGACAACTTTGTGTGACCGTGTGTATGCAAGACAAGTTTGAGCCAACATCCGTCGGAAAAAATCCTAGGATTTTGTTGTCGGAATGTCCGATCAATGTCCGACCGTGTGTACGGGGCATAAGCCTGTAAGACAAAGGCATAATGAACTAGTATGCACTGCATACTAGCTCATTATGAAATACTTACCTTAGAACGAGGTCCCCGTATCGCAGGCCGGTCCACGCCAAGCTGACATTTTGCCCTTGGCGTGTCTTTCGGGTACGCGGCTCCGGCACCGTGAGTGTCCGCAGCCGCAATGACGTCACTCCCGCGCATGCGAATATCGCATGTGAATATCTCCTAAACCATACAGGTTTAGGAGATATTCATTTTACCTACAGGTAAGCCTTATTGTAGGCTTACCTGTAGGTAAAAATTTTAAAAAATGGGTATATAACCACTTTAAACATGCGAAAACAATAGCATAACCTGCAATCGTCCATTTAAAGGAAAATGCTTAGATTGGAGATACAACCTCTTGCAATCATATGTAATCAAGCAGCATGCTTTTATCAGGTTGCTGTAGTAATGCTCCCTCTGGTGGACAATGACATTTTAAAATAAATTTGCTACCCTCTAATAGCCATATGTTTATTAATTCTTTTTTTGCAGGGGAAAAAAAACCTTCTCAAAAATTATTGGCTAAAGGTCATATGGGAGACGCAGGGTTTTTGTGAAAAGAGTCTGGAAGAAAACCCAATTTTTCATAATCCTCTGATAAAACTTTCCAAAATCATATTAATGCTCTCATCAGATGTGTCAGATCTTACAGTGCAAATGAGGATTTTTACAGACATAAAAAGGCAAAGTAAGGAAAAACTGAGACAGAAGAAAAAAGGAAAAAAGAAATATATAATAATGAAACTGTATTTGGGTGATAATTATCATTAAAATGTACTCAATGTTAGCTTTACATTTTAAAGAGAACTTTAATGTGAGCCTTCAATGACATCTGCATGGTAAAATGATGTGTTAAATTGGTATTAAACCCAAAACCAAAAATGTAATATACAGTCAGGTCCATAAATATTGGGACATCGACACAATTCTAATCTTTTTTGGCTCTATACACCACCACAATGGACAATTGAAATGAACAAGATGTGCTTTAACTGCAGACTTTCAGCTTTAATTTGAGGGTATTTACATCCAAATCAGGTGAACGGTGTAGGAATTACAACAGTCTGTATATGTGCCTCCCACTTTTTAAGGGACCAACAGTAATGGGACAGATTAACAATCATCCATCAAACTTTCACTTTTTAATACTTGGTTGCAAATCCTTTGCAGTCAATTACAGTCTGAAGTCTGGAACACATAGACATCACCAGATGCTGGGTTTCATCCCTGGTGATGCTCTGCCAGGCCTCTACTGCAACTGTCTTCAGTTCCTGCTTGTTCTTGGGGCATTTTCCCTTAAGTTTTGTCTTCAGCAAGTGAAATGCATGCTCAATCAGATTCAGGTCAGGTGATTGACTTGGCCATTGCATAACATTCCACTTCTTTCCCTTAAAAAACTCTTTGGTTGCTTTCGCAGTATGCTTCGAGTCATTGTCCATTTGCACTGTGAAGCGCCGTCCAATGAGTTCTGAAGCATTTTGCTGAATATGAGCAGATAATATTGCCCGAAACACTTCAGAATTCATCCTGCTGCTTTTGTCAACAGTCACATCATCAATAAATACAAGAGAACCAGTTCCATTGGCAGCCATACATGCCCACGCCATGACATTACCACCACCATGCTTCACTGATGAGGTGGTATGCTTTGGATCATGAGCAGTTCCTATACTTCTCCATACTCTTCTCTTCCCATCACTCTGGTACAAGTTGATCTTGGTCTCATCTGTCCATAGGATGTTGTTCCAGAACTGTGAAGGCTTTTTTAGATGTTGTTTGGCAAACTCCAAACTGGCCTTCCTGTTTTTGGGGCTCACCAATGGTTTACATCTTGTGGTGAAGCCTCTGTATTCACTCTGGTGAAGTCTTCTCTTGATTGTTGGCTTTGACACACATACACCTACCTCCTGGAGGGTGTTCGTGATCTGGCCAACTGTTGTGCAGGGTATTTTCTTCACCAGGGAAAGAATTCTTCGGCCATCCACCACAGTTGTTCTCCGTGGTCTTCCAGGTCTTTTGGTGTTGCTGAGCTCACCGGTGCGTTCTTTCTTTTTAGGGATGTTCCAAACAGTTAATTTGGCCACACCTAATGTTTTTGCTATCTCTCTGATTGGTTTGTTTTGTTTTTTCAGCCTAATGATGGCTTGCTTCACTGATAGTGACAGCTCTTTGTATCTCATATTGAGAGTTGACAGCAACAGATTCCAAATGCAAATAGCACACTTGAAGTGAACTCTGGACCTTTTATCTGCTCCTTGTAAATGGGATAATGAGGGAATAACACACACCTGGTCATGGAACAGCTGAGCAGCCAATTGTCCCATTACTTTTGGTCCACACTTTTGGCACATTGTTTATCTGGTCCCTTAAAAAGTGGGAGGCACATATACAAACTGTTGTAATTCCTACACCGTTCACCTGATTTGGATTCAAATAGCAGCACTGTCAGTCTGGGGGGAGGGTAGTGTTAAATATACTAGTAGATTTAAATACACTAACAAATTGAAGCCAAAGTTCAGCTGATACTTTATAATCATTTACAGCAAACATTTGCTTTTCCCTTTAAAGCAGAGTTCCACCCAGAAATGGTACTTCCACTGATCCGGTTCCTCACCCCCCTCCGGTGTCACATTTGGCACCTTTCAGGGTCTGCAACGAACTACGCCATGTCCAGCGCCTCCTCCGCCCCCACCACTGTCTTCTGGGAGACACACAGGTCTCAGAAGACAGCACGGATTACTCAGAACACGCACCAAAACCCGCGCATGCGCAGTAGGAAACAGGCTGTGAAGCCGCAAGGCTTCACTTCCTGATTCCCTTACTGAAGAATGCCGGTGCCTCCACCCAGAGCCGAGGGACACGTCGGCTTCGGGTGAGGACATTGCGGGCGCCTTGGACAGGTAAGTGTCCTTATTTTAAAAGTCAGCAGCTGCAGTATTTGTAGCTGCTGACTTTTCATTTTTTTTGCAAGTGGAACTCTGCTTTAAGGATAAAGGAATGAACGCAAGCTGATAATTGTAAGCACCCCTGTCAGTGGTAAATGGTTTGTCTCATCCAAGTAAACCAATACATTTGCAGGAGAGCTTGTTCTTTTGAAAAACAATGGACGTATGGGCTGCATCTTTAGACAAAAAAAAAAAGAAAATGAATGCAGCCACCACTTCTAATGCCCTGTACACACGGTCGGATTTACCGAAGGAAAATGTGTGATAGGACCTTGTTGTTGGAAATTCCGACCGTGTGTAGGCTCTATCACACATTTTCCATCGGATTTTCCGACACACAAAGTTTGAGAGCAGGCTATAAAATTTTCCGACATCAAAATACGTTGTCGGAATTTCCGATCGTGTGTACACAAATCCGACGCACAAAGTGCCACGCATGCTCAGAATGAATAAAGAGATGAAAGCTATTGGCTACTGCCCCATTTATAGTCCCGACGTACGTGTTTTACGTCACCGCGTTCAGAATGATCGGATTTTCCGACAACTTTGTGTGACCGTGTGTATGCAAGACAAGTTTGAGCCAACATCCGTCGGAAAAAATCCTAGAATTTTGTTGTCGGAATGTCCGAACAATGTCCGACCGTGTGTACGGGGCATAAGAATTGGTAAGCTGCAATATAATAAATTGTGTTTAATACTGCTTTACGCTGGCCATATGTGGATCGAAATTTGGCTGGTTCAGCAAGGACCAGCTGAATTTCGATCCATGTATGGGCACTTCAGTTGTACAGAAGTCAATCTACCGATCAACTCCTGTAGAGCTGCCCTGTCAGATTTTCCATGCTCGATTAGTGCCGCAGTCTATAGCCTTCAATACTGATTAGTGTAGTCTGATGGAAGGGAAGCCTCCCCACTGTCAGAATACAATAGCTCAGCTGGGAGGATTCCCCCATCCACCTCAAATGTGTGGATAGGGAAATTGGGTCCGTTTTTTTCATTCAGCTGTCTGGTTGAATGAAAAAACAAAAAAACAGACTATTGTATGTCTAGAGTAACTGTATAGGAAGCTGACGGTATAGTCAAATCTCACAATTGGCTGTATAAGTTGAGCTGGCAATTGTGCAAGGTGCATAGCTGCCAACTGTCCCTGATTTCGAGGGACTGTCCATGATTTGGAGCAATGTCCCTCTGTCCCTCATTCCTCCTCATTTGTCCCTCATTTTGGTCTGATCTATATAGATGTATATAAAATGTACTTTTTATCTATCAAAAAGGGTTCTCCAGCGCTAAACATTTCATCTGATTTCTGAATTGCTGCATTTGTAAATTCCAAATGCCAATATAAAGGAATAATACTGGTAAAAAAGCACTTTGGGGTTTAACCAATCTTGTTTTTTGTACAATTCCCCTTTAAGGTGGCATGGCAAGGGGTGTGTCCTATGTCTGCATACTTTTGCTGATAGGTGTCCCTCATTCCCATCTCAAAAAGTTGGGAGGTAAGAAGGTGAGTAGAGTAAAGAGCCAGATAATGCACTGGAAAGCTTAAAGCCCCACCTAACTAATCCTTACAGCACCTTTCACTAACTGTGTACACTAACCCCCCAACACCTCTGCACTGATCCTGATCCTTCCCTGCAGCTTGTGGCTTCCCTCCTCTGACCTCCTGCCGGCTTATATGCTGCAGGTGAGGCACAAATTGGGGGAAATGTATAACCCCCCGGCCACCAGCCTGACCCCCCTGTAGTGCTCCGTATTCCCGGGAACAGTGGCGGCCGGTGCTCAACATTTTGGGGAGGGGATGGCAAACCAATGCCACAACCCCCTCCCCATGGGAGATGGACAGGAAGACAGCGATCAACCACCAGCCCCCCCCCCAGGAGACGGACAGAGGCCCCCTTACCTTAGGAGGCAGATGACAGGGATCTCACTCCTCGCTTTGGAGCCGTTGCTTCTCCTCCCGGCCGAACAGAAAGTGGGTGCTGAGACTCCCTGGCCAATCGGGTCTCAGGACCCGCATCCTTATTGTCCAGGAGGAGAATCATGAGGACAATAGTGAATATTATTTCGCTATTGTCACACAAGTGGGTGGGCTCCGAATGTGCAATGCTGCGTGGCCTGAGCCCACCCTTTTTTAAAGGCTTAGACATTAATCACGTGCTTAAAAAAAAAAAAAAAAACCCATTGAAATCCATGTGTCCGGTGCCCTGCATGTGATTGGGGACTGGGCACATGGATTAGGGGGGCGGCGCCCCTGTGCTCCGTATGGATGGGCCGCCACTGCGGCCGGGACCCCTCCCCACAGTGCAGCTGGCCAGCTTTCCCGCCCCGCCTCCCGCTTGTATGCTGCAGGGGAGACACAAATGGGGGAAAAAAATCATCTACATGGGGGGGGCAGCACTCTAACCCCCCTTGCAGTGCCCCACATTCCCGATCTCCCGGGACCCCTCCCCACACTGCAACCGGCTGGCTTTCCCTCCCCACCTCCCGCCGACTGCAACTGCTGCTCAGGAGGGATCCCAGATCGCTGGCTGTCGGGATGGAGAGCGGGGGGCTGGTAAACATGTTACATGCCCCTTCATTGCCTAGGTGAACATAGTGAGCGTTTGGTACCGATCACCTATTCACCTATGTTCAGCTGTCACAGTGGCATAGTAAACAGTGTTTACTATGTCATATTTTATGAATGAATGAGAGCCACTATGCAGAGGTATTGCAGACTGCAGACTGCAGAGAAAGAGACTGAACTCTTCAGTCCCTTTCTCTGTCTAAAAAAAAAAAAAAAGGTCTGTTTAGACCCCTGATGTCTCTCCAAAGACACCCCAACCCCCCCCCCCCCTCATTAAAAAAAAAAAAATGTAAAAAAAATAATAATTGTATCCATTTAAAAAAAAAAAAAAATTGTAAAAAAAAAAAAATTATAATAAGGCCCTTTCACACACATGCACCTCCGTGGGACGGAATCCATTTGCTCAGCGGGAGATCGATCTGCTAATCCCCTGTGGATGACAGGTCCATCTCCATTATAGGGAGATCGGGTGAAAACGGACCGCCTGTCCATTTTCAACCAATCATATCCGATCCACCAGGCGGGTGGAAAATAGGACCACCATCCATCTGTTTTTTTGCGGGCAGGATCGGATAGCAGCAGATGTCAGCGGACATGTCAGCGCTGACATCTACCGCCCCACTGGGTCCGCCTGAAAAACTGACTTACCTAAGTGTAGATTTAGACATTGCCTCTGAAGCCCGAGGCTACCCTCCAGAGGCTAGTGACAGACGGTGAGGAAGAGATGTGATGCCTCCTCAACGCCTGTTTTAACCCCATTTTTTCCGTCAAATGTGCCGCAAATGCATGCATTGTATGCAGTTGCGGGGCGCTTGCGGCGCTTCCCCATTAATTTAAATGTGTAGCATTCGGCAAGACGGCATTGCTACAAGTCAGGTCAACTTTGCCACGGGCGCAAAGCATTGCAGCCCCAGCATGTAAACCCACCCCCCCGTCCTCTGCCTATTGCAGCTTGAGGGGTGTGGTTGGCAGAAACGCAGCTCAATCATGCACTTTTGCCGCCACCCAACTGTAAGTCTAAACAAAGCCTTAGGCCTTGTTCAAGCAGGGCATATTACTACAGGGCCGTGTTTAGCTGCAGAGGGATGCACAGGTGTTCCGTGCATCCCCATTGATATCAATTGGGACACAGCAGCTGCACAGGAAGGCGCAGGTGTTCCATGCATTCCTGTGCAGGCAGTCCCATTCATGTCAATTGAGATGCAGCAGCTGCAAGGACACAGCCACTGCTCTTAACTTGACATCTGTGTGTGTGGGTGTTTGTCCCTGAACTCACACTGTCTGCATTTGGGTCCATTCACCTACACCCGCATGTATGTCAGATCTGTCCTTACAGCTGCTGCGTTCCAATTGACATGAATAGGACTGCCTGCAGGGGGATGCACAGAATTCCTGTGTATCCCTGTGCAGGTAAATAGGGATGGGCGAACGGTTCGGCCTAAGCATAGGTTTTGGCCGAACTTTGGTTGTTTGGACGTTCGGCGAACAACGAACATTCTGCGGTGTTCACGGCAAATTCAAAAGCCGCGGAACCCCATTAAAGTCTATGGGACACTAACATGAAAACCCAAAAGTGCGCATTTTAAAGGCTTATATGCAGGTTATTGTCATAAAAAGTGTCTGGGGACCCGGGTCCTGCACCAGGGGACATGGATCAATGCAAAAAACGTTTTAAAACAGCGTTTTTTCGGGAGCAGTGATTTTAATAATGCTTAAAGTGAAACAATAAAAATTTAATTTTCCTTTAAATATCCTGCCTGGGGGGGTGTCTATAGTATGCCTGTAAAGTGGCACAGTTTTCTCATGTTTAGAACAGTACCACAGCAAAATTTCTAAAGGAAAAAAAGTCACCGGGTCTCGTCAATATAGATCAAATTAATTGAAAAAAACACCATGGGTTCCCCCCCAGTCCATTACCAGGCCCTTTGGGTCTGGTATGAATATTAAGGGGAACCCCGAACTAAAAGTGTTTAAAGAAATTGCGTGGGGGTCCTCCAAAATCCATACCAGGCTCTTCAGGTCTGGTATGGATATTAAAGGGAACCCTGCGCCAAAAAAAAAAATGGCATAGGGGTCCCACCCAAAATCCATACCAGACTTGTTAAAGGGGGCTTCCAGATTCCGATAAGCCCCCCCGCCCGAAGACCCCCACAACCACCGGGCAAGGGTTGTGGGGATGAGGCCCTTGTCCCCATCAACATGGGGACAAGATGCTTTGGGGGGCTACTCCAAAGCACCCTTCCAATGTTGAGGGCATGTGGCCTGGTATGGTTCAGAAGGGAGGGCGCTCTCTCGTCCCCCCTCTTTTCCTGCAGCCTGCCAGGTTGCGTCCTTGGATAAGGGTCTGGTATGGGTTTTGGGGGGGACCCCTACGCCATTTTTAAAAAAAAATTTGGTTTGGGGTTCCCCTTTATATTCATACCAGACCTAAAGGGCCTGGTAATGAACTGGGGGGGGGGGACCCATGCCGTTTTTTTCAATGAGTTTTATCTATATTGCAGAGACCCGACAATTCATTAATGCCGTGATCAGTTTAAAATGACTTTTTTTCCTTTAGAATTGTAATTTTGTTGTGGTACTGTTCTAAACACGGGAAAACTGCGCCACTTTACAGGCATACTATAGACACCCCTAGGCACGATATTTAAAGGAATATTTCATTTTTATTGTTTCACTTTAAGCATTATTAAAATCGCTGCTCCCGAAAAAACTGACTTTTTAAAAACTTTTTTTGCCCCCTGGGGCAGGACCCGGGTCCCCAAACATATAAGCATATAAGCCTTTAAAATGAGCACTTTTGATTTTTCATTTTCGTGTCCCATAGACTTTAACGGTGTTCGTGTGTTCGTTCAAATGTTTTGCCTGTTCGCAAGTTCTGGTGCCAACCAAACCGGGGGGGTGTTCGGCTCATCCTTACAGGTAAACACGGCTCTCCATGGGCAAACGCTTTAGCACACCCCACTGAACAAGGCCTTAGTAGGAATTTAGCAGGAATTACGTAAGTTATATTGTTTATGTGTGCAAATAAGAATTTTAGTGGGGTTTTTTTTGAAAATAGTAATTTGATAAACATTTATGCAAAAATCGCAGGGCCTTAAAAATCAGTAGCACCTTCTTTTTATTGTACTGGTCATGTGCTTTCAAAAGATATATGTTTGTTTTTTTTTTTACAAACTCTGAAAGCTGTAAGTGAAAAATGAAAACCTCCAGATTTTTTGAGAAATTTTTGGGTACGTTTGATTTTCACCATTTCGCAAAAAGGCGCAATTTAAAATTTACAAATATTTGTTATTTATTAACTCAACACAGGATAGGCTTTTATATTTAGGAGGAATTTAGCAGGTATTTTGTAAAATTATGTGTGTTTTTATTTACTAATAATGGTTTTAGTGTATTTTTAGTGAAAATATTGATTTGATAAACATTTGCGCAAATACCGCCCAGCCTAATACATCAGTAGCACCTTATTTTTATTCTAGAGGTAATATGCTTTCAGAAAATATATGGTTTCGGGGGTCATTCACAAATTCTGAAAGCTGTAAGGGAAAATGAAAACCTTCAGATTTTTTGAGAGATTTGGATATTTACATTTTTGCGTACGTTTGATTTTCACCATTTTTCAAAATGACTAATATTTGTTATTTATTAACTCCATACAGGTTAAGTGTTTATATTTAGTAGGGATTTAGCAGGAATTTTGTAAAATTACCTGTGTTTTTATCAGCTAACAATGGTTTTAGTGTATTTTTTGCGAATATTTTGTTTCGATAAACATTTGCGCAGATATTGTGGGGCCTTAAAAATCAGTGGCACCTTCATTTTATTCTACGGGTCACGTGCTTTCTGAAAATATATGGTTTGGGTTTTTTTTTAACAAATTCTTAAAGCTGTAAGGGAAAAATTAAACCTTCATATTTTTAGAGAAATTCGGATATTTACACTTTTACGTCTGTTCGATTTTCACCATTTCGCAAAAAGGCGCAATTTAAAAGTTATAAATATTTGTTATTTATTAACTCAGTACAAGTTAATCTTTTATATGTAGTTGGAATTTTATAACATTTGTTGAGTTTTTATCTGCTAATAATGATTTTAGCAGATTTATAGCAAAAATATTGTTTTGATAAACATTTGCGCAAATATCGTGGGACCTAAAAATCAGTAGCACCTTCTTTTTATTCTACTGGTCATGTGCTTTCAAAAAATATATGGTTCGGGGGGTCTTTTACAAACTCTGAAAGCTATAAGTGAAAAGTAAAGCAAAGGAAAAATTGCAAAAATGGTCTGGCCAGCTGAGTTTAAAAGTGGAGCGCAGGACCTGGCAGCGAAAGGGTTAAGAGACAAAGTCCCACACCCACTGGACACATATGATATCTTCATCTAAGCTTCCATCAACCTCTGCAGCTAAAGGGGGAGCACTTGGCAAGGTGGTAGAACCCTGTGGCTGAGCCACAATTTTAGCACCCCTACAACCAAAAGTGTGAATGAGCCCTAAGTCTGATGTTGCATATTTATGACATTTGAGGTAAGATTTCCTTCTGATGTTCATTTGTTCAAGCAATGCTGCGCTGTATACTCAGCTCCTGTTTAATCATCGTGAAAAAACAAGTAAATATCTGCGCTAACTGAAAAGAACACAAAAAGCAGCTAGCATGGTTTGTAGATTGCATCAAACATAAGTATAAAAGTCCAAATGCAGCGCTAAAATAAAATAAATGTCCAAATAATGATAATAGTCCATAGAACTCAATCAGCAATAAAAGATGATGTGAAACCTCCACCAAGCTTCAGTGTGTAAAAGGAAAGCACACCACACCCACGTGCTATCAGTCTGCTTACCAGAAAGATATAAAAAATAGGCGATGTACTCATATATTGCAGAGAGTCAGCAGCAAATCCAAATGGCACACTCCATCATGGGCAGGCACAGCATGGAAACAATCAGGTCACCACATATCAGAAAGCTCAGGACTCGTATTAACGATGGACAGGTTGGTGCAGTCATCAGCAGGAACAAACCAGCAAACAGAAAGCAACAAATAGTGAAGCCCGTAAGGTAAAACAGTAGTAGTTTATTGTAGTCTACTTACAGGTATGAAGTAAAAATCATCACAGAAAACAGGAACAATCCGCGGTTCTCAGCGTACTTGCATTGACCAGCCTGCCATGTTTCATCCTATGTGGATATCATCAGAGGCGTCTGATGATATCCACATAGGATGAAACATGGCAGGCTGGTCAATGCAAGTACGCTGAGAACCGCGGATTGTTCCTGTTTTCTGTGATGATTTTTACTTCATACCTGTAAGTAGACTACAATAAACCACTACTGTTTTACCTTACGGGCTTCACTATTTGTTGCTTTCTGTTTGCTGGTTTGTTCCTGCTGATGACTGCACCAACCTGTCCATCGTTAATACGAGTCCTGAGCTTTCTGATATGTGGTGACCTGATTGTTTCCATGCTGTGCCTGCCCATGATGGAGTGTGCCATTTGGATTTGCTGCTGACTCTCTGCAATATATGAGTACATCGCCTATTTTTTATATCTTTCTGGTAAGCAGACTGATAGCACGTGGGTGTGGTGTGCTTTCCTTTTACACACTGAAGCTTGGTGGAGGTTTCACATCATCTTTTATTGCTGATTGAGTTCTATGGACTATTATCATTATTTGGACATTTATTTTATTTTAGCGCTGCATTTGGACTTTTATACTCCTGTTTAATCATCCCTCTTTATGCCACTCCCACTGTTAGGCGCAGCTTGACCATGACCACCATTTGCTACTATGCGCTGTACTCTATACAAAACCAGATGTATTAAAAGTTTTTTTTCTAAATGATTGTATTGAGGTTTATATGTATTCCTGAGACTCCAGCTTGCGGCACAGCAATGAAAGTATACTTTATAGGTACAAGGAAGTCCAGGTTTTGTTTAGCCACAGCCCTTAGGCCCCTCCCACTATCATGTTCGGCGTAGCACACCGGAGGTCACTGTCTCCCTGAAATGTGCTCATTCTCAAGTTAAAAAGTTGGGAGGTATGCATTTGGGTAATTTTCCATGTGGTTGGAGATTGCACAGCTGACCATGTGCGTTGTGTTCCAGAGCATGTATCTGTTTTATTAAAAGTCATTGTTTGTAAACACTTGTTCATATCTTTTGATCAAATACTTGAGGTCCGGCCTTGCTGCAGTTCATCAGACTCCTAATTTGATTAAGTAAATGAATCCAAGCTTGGCAGGATGTGAAAGCATACCAGAATTTCTGGGATAATCCTTTCTATTCAGAGACGGGACCACAGCATAATGAAACTGGAACTTTCAAACAGATAACCTAGGTAGCTAAAACATTCTTTGATATTTACATCATACAATGCATTCACGTGGACAGGTTGGTACAGTGCTTTAGTCCAACCATTTATTAAATTTATTGAATGAAAAAACAACTTCAAGCAACAAGTCAGTCAGGGCAGGAGGTGATGAAAAGCTCTCAAATGGTAACACAGGACAAAAAAACAAAACAAAAAAAAAAACACACTTTTGGTGTAACCTCTGAAGCAGATACTGTATTTTATGGGCTCTCCTGCCTTTCTAACTTTGACCCACCATGTAGATGCACCCAATGGCACACCAACCCACCAGTGGTGACAATCAGGCTTTATGCGCTTTTGTTTTAAAGGTTTATTCCCTCAATAGCCTGTATAGACAGTGTTAGGGGCACAGAATACCCAAAAATCAACAAAATATCCTGAGCCTTCAGAAAGCAGCAAGACAGCAGTGGCCTTTTAATAGGAGTCTTCTTCTAACAACAAAGTTGAGGGTGGCTTTAAAAATTCATTAGCAGTTTCCCAATAATAGATCAGCCCTTCTTCTCTATATAGCAGCATAGTCTGAGGGACCTTGAATAGCTGAGAAACAGAAATCTCCATGCAATGTCCCGAGCTTCTCCCAGACTCTCACTCTTTAGGTCCTCAACATAAACCATTCTAAACACTTTCTTCCATCCCCAAAAAGTCTGGGAGACAAATACTGGATCCTTCTATAAAAGGTAAAATCAGAGAGCCAAAAACCCTTCTATAAGGTCATCCCAAATACTGTATGTATCCTCTTCCTCATCCCACATTACTGCAATTCACATCCCAGTTATTGATCAAGGCAAAATAAATATGTATAACACAATATGTAGAACCCTGATACAGCCCATTCCGGGGACAGGGAGAGGCCTTGGCTAAATCCCCACTAGAGGGGAAGCGAGCCGAGACTGCTTTGTAGACCTTAGCCCCTATTGAATTCATGGGGCCTGTTTCTGCTAGACACGTAATCATTTGTTTCTCATTTGGGGAATGCCACCAATGGTCCCAGAGTGGATAGCCATTAAGCTGCAGGATCATATTGGATGGAACCCTGGAGTGGGCATACTAATGTATAGAACAATCACGTAGGATAGAACCATGAGATTATAGCTTTTTGCACGCTATGTTGCCTTAAGCTATTTAAATGTTATGCTGTATGGACTGTTCAATACCTATTGCATCAGTAAAGCAAAACTCCAGCAAGAAGCAAACTGAGCCTTGTAATGCCAGTGGCCTATACATGGGAAGTGAATGAAGTGTATGTTGCAGCCGAATCAGGTCATGAGTAGGTGGTGGTCCTAAGATGGCAGTCCTGCCAGTGTAGTGATCAGGTTCCATGGACACTGGACTCACTGGGATGTTTGGAATACTGCTAGTCAGTCCTCTTACATAGCACAGGGCTAGCCTAGGGATCAGGCCTGGGACCACTGAGAAATGCAAGGCCTTGCAACGTATGTAGTAAGTTGCTGCTTTGTTCTCCCGGGCCAAGCCTAATGGTGAAGATGTGCTAGGAACCTGAGACTGTAACAGAGCCGGTAGGATAGAGTTGGACTTTGCTTTTCCTTACCTGCAAAACTGAGTGGGCGCCTGGACCGGAAGTTGTGTTAACAACCCAGTCCCTGGGTTTCCATTATGCACTAATGCAGTCAGAACTGTGATCCTCTGGCTTGGTAATTTGGCTGTGACCAGCTGTTAGGGGCCATTACAAATTGTAACTTTTGACTCTAACTACTGGAGAATACTCAGTGACAGCAGGCAGAAGCAACCAATGCCCCGGGTTTAGGAGAATTCTAACAAACACAGAATATGGAACCCCTGGTGTTCCTGCCAGTCCCTCTGCTTTATTATTAAAAACTGACCACACTAAGCAGAAGCACACCGTGGTCAGTTCTCTAACTGTGCTGAAAACTCAGTGTACTCTCCTTCAATGATCAGACTTGCCCTGACATGGCCTCGCTGTACAGCCATTCACTGGGAAGCTCAGTGTCCTGCTGCTTCTCCTCTCCCCAGCTCTTATGCAGCTGAGAACAGAGGGAATGTGATCACTTAAAAAAAAGAGAAAAAAGGTATTTATAATGTTTTTTTTATATCTATACACAAATGTTTTGCCTTTCATTTCAATTTTAAACTGAATGGGTTGTTTTACAAGGTGATCGTTTACAAACACTTTAAGTCTTCATTTCCTTATGGCAAATGTACACCTTTTTTTTTGCATGGTATCACAGCAACAGGGAAAATAATCATCCCTATGAAGTCATAGAAATATCTGGCTGAAATTTTAAGCCTTAACCCTATCCAAAACTAAAAACGAAAAAAAAAAATGTTTGCAGCTGGGCTTTTAAGGTGTAGTAAGCTTCGCAGAAAAAAGTAGAAAAATGGGCCCCCTGCAGGTTTTAGTCGTAATATACTAGTAGACAACACATGCTAGCACATTATGACAAACTTACCTGCAAACAGAGCCCTCCAGTGCAGTGCTGTCACGGCTCCCCTGCCGCTTCCATCTTCACCTGGTCTTCCTCACGGGTTTCCTATCTTTGGCCGCTTGAATGGACGGGCCTCTGTGACGTCACTCCTGTGCATGCACACGGCAGTCACATTGCAGCGGCACACAGAGTAGGCCTTAAATGTGGTCTGAGGTGCGCATGTGCAGAAGAGACCTCTTCTGTTATAAAAACCCTGCCTGTCAGCGGATTTTAACAATTTGACTTCACTACCACATTACATAAAAATGCTTTTGTTTCGCAGTCATGTACTTTAATGTACTTTAAACCCCATTGACCCTTAATCTTTCTATAGAGGCAAAAAGTAAATCATGTGAGAGGTGTTCTTTATTTTTGTAATGTGTTATTGCATTACTACTGTATTAAACTGCCCAGCTCCAGCAGAATGCTGGAAACTAGGACAGTTGTCCTCTTACAACATACAGTAGTTCAGGTCTTCAGCAGTTCAAGAGGCCCTCTGCAGAATGCACTGTTGATTGGAGCACTAAGTAGAGGGGTTGTGTTAGACTGATACAGACTGCTGGACAGGGCTGCTGTTAGAAAACACGGGGCCCCATACAGCCTAACTGACGGCTCCCCCCAGCCAAAAGTGACTGAGGACATTGATTTACCACTCCCTTTCTTTGCAGCCTCAGCTGCACAGATGAATGAATAGGAAGTTCTCTGAGGCTTCCTGCTCATTCACAAACTGAAGAATAGTAAACACAGTTTACAATGCTTCAGTGATGAATGCACACAGGAGTGATTGGTACCGATTGCTCACTGTGTTCATTCAGGAAAGGAAGGGGACAGTAAATGACATACTTTGCCCCGCTCTCCATCCTGAAACATTTCCCTGAGTACCCATATCAGCTGCCAGTAGGAGAGCAGAGGAGGGAAGCGCTGTGGGGGAAAGGGGCACACGGGGGGGGGGGCTGGACAGAAGATGGAAGGGACACAAGTACCAATACCAATCCTCCTGCAGTGCAGCCGGAGGGAGAAAGAGGACGAGGAGCTGTCAGCACTGCAGGGGGAGGCAGAAGAGGATTAGAATCTGCAATAAGACAGTACAGCCGTCCCTCCTGCTTAGCAGGTGCCTTCCTTTTGAACTGATGGGACCCGGGCCCAGTGCAGGAGGGCTGGCTGTACTGCCTTATCAGCGGCCCTGCTGCTGGAGACCCAGACTATTGCGTTCTCTGTAAGAGCAAGGGTCTCCAGCATACTTCTTGTACAGAGAGGTTTCCTATAACAGTAAACCAATAGAACATTGAATAAATAAATAAATAAATACCATATTCCATACTTTTTATGCAACCTGACTGCATACCCCTTATAAAAGGTAAAGTTTTAGTCGGTCTGTCAACAATGGGTTTATCCTCCTACTGAAAACATTTTATGTGCAATGATTGTTGAAAAGTATCTGCTGAAGAAAGCAAACGTTCTTTCCACCTCTTAATTACGGTATCTAAATGCAATTATGTAATTCAGAGGTTTAAAATATTTGTGCTGTATCCAAAAGGGAGCAGCTGCAATGCTAAGTGTCAGGATTGGTTCAGACAGGTAAGGACTGACCTTAATATAACACATTTATGTACTACATACCACAGTTTATTAGATTCACCAAGTTGCTTAGTTACTTTAAATAAATGAAGCAAAAAAAAAAAAAAAGTTAGGAAAAATGAATTAAGCGGCCTTAGTAACCTCCAGATTTTATGTATTTTGCTATCTGTAGATAACAGTAAACCAGTACATTTCTGTTGCTAGGTGTGAACTCTCTGGAGCGTGTGTAATGTTCGCTAAATATGTTTGTAAGATAAAATCTAAAAAGATATAATTACTGGTGGGTGACAAAACATCATATTTTCTTACCCCACCTAAATTCACTAGATTAACTCCATCAGTTCAATGCATTAAAGTGGTTGTGGCTGTGCCAGTTCTTCGATTAGATTAAAAAAGGGTCATTTATCAAAGCCCTGTTTACACCTCTGCATTTTATGTGCACGTTTTTTGGTGCATTAAAAAAAAATCCTGCTTGCTTCATCTTTGATGCACGTTCATCGAAAAAAAACCATAATCTATAGAATTCAATGGTAATGCATGTCGCACAGATATGAATCAGGCCTTAGAGAACTCAGATAATTCTTAAATATCTTTACAGTGTATGTCCAGGCATTACCCAAATTTATTCCCAAACCTCCCTCTCTAGAGCAACATTACTATTTTTCTTTTACCTTGTTCCTGTAGTGAGAAACAGAAATTACCAAAGGCGGCTGGTGCTCAATATTTTGGGGGGCGGCAAACAAACTTGCACCGCTGCCAACACCGCCACCCCCCCGTGGTAGACAGACATGAAGGCGGCCTTACCTTAGGAGATGACGAGGATCATCGAGGACGAGGGGTAGGGCTGCTGCTCCTCGCTCCAGCCGACACCGCCAACCGCCAACACCGCCACCCCCCCGTGGTAGACAGACATGAAGGCGGCCTTACCTTAGGAGATGACGAGGATCATCGAGGACGAGGGGTAGGGCTGCTGCTCCTCGCTCCAGCCGAGGGAAGAGCCGGGGTTTTTCCTCCCGGGCCGAACAGATGTTGCTTCTCCTCCCGGCCAAACAGGAAGTGGGTCCTAAGACCTGATTGGACAGTAGTTCTAAGACTCCCTGGCCAATCAGGTCTCAGGACCCGCTTCCTAATTTGCTGGGAGGAGAATCAGGAAAACAATAGCAAATATTAATTTGCTATTGTCACACAACTGGGTGGGCTCAGGGTGCAGTGCTCTCCGCCCCAAGTCCACCCTTTTTTTAAGCCAATTAGAGCCTCGGGCTCTAATCATGTGCTTCCAAAAAAAAAAACATTGAAATTCATGCGTCCGGTGCCCCACATGGAGATTAGGGGGGCGGAAATTACTGTAACATCAGCAACAGGGTTGGACAATTCTTACAGGGGTAACTGCTGGGAGTTTAGTTTCTACTGACATAACATGTACCCAGAACTACATCACCCAAGGGCTTTTTCCCTATATACAATGTGGAGGAAGGCTCTTGGGTGTCAAGGCAGCAGCATTGTTTTGCCTGTATTTATGTTGAGCGGGACAGAGAGGTGAGGTATAGCGAGAGTTCTGTAGTACAGTAGGCTGGTAACCAGGTAGAGATGATCGTGGAAGCAGTTGGTCTGGTAAGTAAATACTGAGTGAGGATTAACAGCACTGCACTGACCACCAATGCAGGGAGGGGGTGAAGGGGGAGGGGGGTTTGCAACACTGCCACTGATCATCAGTGCAAGAATGGGAATAAGTGGGGGATGAACACCACTGCCACAAACCACAAATGCAGGGAGAGGGTTACAGGGGTTAACGGTATTGACACTGCCTATCAATGTAGGGACGGGGTTAACAGCACTGCCACTGACCATCAATGCAGGAAGAGGGTTAAGGGGACTAAAGAGACTGTCACTGACCATCAACGCAGGGAGGGGGTTAAGGCGGGGGATAATAGCACTGTTACTGACCATAAATATGGGAAGAGAGTTAAGGGAGAGGTTAACAGCAATGCAGGGAGGGAGGGAGGTATCACTCCGGTCACTGGCACCAATGCTGGGGGTGTTATTGTGGCCACCGACACCAGTGCTGAGTGTTTTAAGATTCAAGCCACTGGCACCAGTATTGCATTGATGGTAAGTGCCAAGTCTGAACAGAGGTGGGCTGCCTTACTCTTCTTATTATAGTGTTGAAGCAGACTGTATTACTTTACCCTCTAAAGCAATATTTGGACAGTGCTGTACTAAAGTAAGTACTATATTGCTCTCAAAATGGCGAGAAATAGGAAATTAACAAAGCAAGACAGAGAGACCATTCTAACCCTTCAAGTGGTTGTAAATCCTTTACAACCACTTTTTACTATAGGTAAGCCTATAATAAGGCTTACCTGTTGCTACCGTGGCTATCTCCTAAACCTGCACGGTTTAGGAAATATCCCCTGTATCAGCATGTGCCAACGTCATCGGCACATGTGCACTGAAGCAATGGCTCATTCGTGCTGTTGCCTCACCTGACGTGCCGTTACCGACGGTGCATGCGCGAGAGTGACATCATTGCGGCTCTGGCCAGTCACAGCACCAGAGCCTGCGATACCCCGAAGTAACTCCGGGAGACATGTTGCCGGCCAAAGCGGTGTGCCGGGACCACTGCAGGGGCTTCGATCTAAGGTAAGTATATCATAATGAGCTTGTATGCTATGCATACTAGCTCATTATGCCTTTTTCTTGCAGGCTTTTTTTTTTTTTATTTCTCCCGTGGGTTTAAAACCACTTTAAAAGTGTCAGTGAGCACAGTTTCGTACACTAGCAAAGGGCATTTGGAAAATGAAGGGGACTCTGACTGGAGGAGGTCTGGCAGACCCAGGGAATAGGTGCAGGAACTCAACCATGTCCCCCCCCATCATTGCTCAGGAGTGCGCTACATACAGAGTGCAGGCTTCAGGAATGCACTACGTACAGAGCGCAGGCTTCAGGAGTGCGATACATACAGAGTGCAGGCTTTCAGGCGTGCGCTACATACAGAGTGCAGGCTTCAGGAGTGCGCTATGTACAGAGTGCAGGCTTCAGGAGTGCGCTATGTACAGAGTGCAGGCTTCAGGAGTGCGCTATGTACAGAGTGCAGGCTTTAGGAGTGCGCTACATACAGAGTGCAGGCTTTCAGGCGTGCGCTACATACAGAGTGCAGGCTTCAGGAGTGCGCTATGTACAGAGTGCAGGCTTCAGGAGTGCACTATGTACAGAGCGCAGGCTTCAGGAGTGCGATACATACAGAGTGCACGCTTTCAGGCGTGCGCTACATACAGAGTGCAGGCTTCAGGAGTGCGCTACGTACAGAGTGCAGGCTTCAGGAGTGCGCTATGTACAGAGTGCAGGCTTCAGGAGTGCGCTATGTACAGAGTGCAGGCTTCAGGAGTGCGCTATGTACAGAGTGCAGGCTTCAGGAGTGCGCTATGTACAGAGTGCAGGCTTCAGGAGTGCGCTATGTACAGAGTGCAGGCTTCAGGGGTGCATTACGTACAGAGTGCAGGCTTCAGGAGTGCGTTATGTACAGAGTGCAGGCTTCACGGGTGTGAGGCATACAGAGTGCAGGCTTCAGGAGTGCACTACATACAGAGTGCAGGATTCAAGAGTGCGTTACGTACAGAGTGCAGGATTCAGGAGTGTACTACGTACAGAGTGCAGGCTTTAGGCGTGCGCTACGTACAGAGTGCAGGCTTCAGGAGTGTACTACATACAGAGTGCAGGCTTTAGGCGTGCGCTACGTACAGAGTGCAGGCTTGTTGTATTGTTGAATCAAAAATTCAGATCTATAGTTCACCACGCAGGGTTTTTGTATATTCCTAAGTAGTTTAAAGGATGGTTGCTTTGTTGTGTGATGCCAACTGTCAAACATGGAGGAGAAAGCGTGATGATCTGGGGCTCTTTTGCTGGCAACTTGCACTTGTGTAAAACGCATGGAAATGCTTGGGGACACATAGGAACACACCAGAACGCACATTATTTTAAATGAAAATAAAGATTTTTTAAGTGTCAAAATAATGCACTGGAACGCACTAAAAATGCATCAAAAACTCATGTACACTCACTGGCCACTTTATTAGGTACACCTTGCTAGTACCGGGTTGGACCCCCTTTTGCCTTCAGAACTACCTTAATTCTTTGTGGCATAGATTCAACAAGGTCCTTAAAAATTTTGGTCCATATTGACATAATAGCATAGCGCAGTTGCTGCAGATTTGTTGACTGCACATCCATGATGCAAATCTCCCGTTCCACCACATCCCAAAGGTGCTCTATTGAATGGAGATCTGGTGACTATGGAGACCATTGGAGTACAGTGACCTCATTGTCATGTTCATGAAACCAGCGGTGAGATGATTTGATCTTTGTGACATGGTGCATTATCCTGCTGGAAGGAGCCATCAGAAGATGGGTACACTGTAGTCATAAAGGGATGGACATGGTCAGCAACAATACTCAGGTTGGCCGTGGCAATTAAATGATGCTCAGTTGTTACTAAGGGACCCAAAGTGTGCCAAGAAAATATCCCCCACATCATTACACCACCACCTGAACCGTTGATACAAGGCAGGATGGATCCATACTTTCATGTTGTTTACGTCAAATTCTGACCCGACCATCTGAATGTCGCAGCTGAAATCGAGACTCATCAGACCAAGCAACGCTTTTCCAATCTTCTATTGTCCAATTTTGATGAGACTGTGCAAATTGTAGCCTCAGTTTCCTGTTCTTAGCTGACAGGAGTGGCAACCGGTGTGGTATTCTGCTGCTGAAGCCCATCTGTCCTCAATGTGTTGTGCATTCAGAGATGGTATTATGCATACCTTGATTGTAACGAGTGGTTGAGTTTGAGTTACTGTTGCCTTACTATCATCTTGAACCAGTCTGCCCATTCTCCTCTGACATCAACAAGGCATTTTCGTGCACACGGATATTTTCTCTTTTTCGGACCATTCTCTGTAAATCCTAGAGATGATTGTGCGTGAAAATCCTAGTAGATCAGCAGTTTTTTAAATACTCAGACCAGACCGTCTGGCACCAAAAACCATGCCACGTTCAAAGTCACCTAAATCCCCTTTATTCCCCATTCTGATGCTCGGTTTTCAGCAAATCGTCTTTATCGCGTCTAGATGCCTAAATGCATTGAGTTGCTGCCATGTGATTGGCTGATTAGCAATTTGTGTTAGCAATTAAACAGGTGTACCTATTATAGTGGCTGGTGAGTTTATTATTGGATTGGTTTAACATGTACTTTTTCTATTCTGTTTGTGAGTGTTTTTAATCCTTATTGATGCAGAATATTAAAGCTTTTTCACCATTATTTTATATCACTTGATTATTGAAAGCTTTTATGTGAATTAAGTTTAGTGAGGGTAGTGCTGCATTACAGATTGTGTTATTGGTACCAAAAAACAAAGTGATACCATATCAGAGAAAGTCATACAAGAATTTATTGATGAACAATTGTAAGTTCTGCCATCTTGTCGTGTCTGCTCCTAGGCATATAATACTTTTAAAGGGAATAGTGGTTCACCTTAATGATCTATATTTTGAGGTTTCCAAATTAAGCTTAAAAAACAGTGAACTGATATTCGAAGGGCATTCTGGAGTTGCGTCAATGCTAAGTATCAGTATGAATTGGGCTAAAGGTGGATCTCTTGCCAAGGCAAACCTCAAATGTCAGGTCCTCCCTTTGCAACCTTTTTTTAACTCTTGTCTCAAATAAAACTGTATAGCACACAGTATATGATGAATGTTTATGGAGTGTTGTGGACTTGGGTCAATTTAATCACAAACAAGCAACTATGCCTGAAACATCGCTCTCAGGGTGACTGCCCCATAGTAGCTTTAAATGTCTGGTCAACAGGAGCCTTTAAAGGGGCTTTTTTTGTTACTCATTAAAGTGTTACTCCAGCCAATAGCAATATTTTTAGTTTTGGCTAGCGCAGAGAAGCGTTAGAGACCCTTTCAGATTTGTATTGCTGTTTATGCTATCATAATGAGATTGCCCTGTACTTGCCCCCCAGAGAAGGAAGAAGAGTTTGTTAACCCCCCAAAAAAATGGATCCTGTTCCTGATCCTGGCTGGCTATACCCTTCCCGCTGTATGCTGACTCCGATATATCAGGGCTGCTGAGTCAGCATACAGGCCTCCGTCATACGCAGCCTGCTTTCCTGTGTCTCCTCTGTCCTCATCCCCCCTCCCCTCTCTGTCTGCTCGTCCCATAGTCTGCCCCCCCCCCCCCCCCGGCAGCTGATGCTCTCATATCTTCAGCTAAATGCTTTAATCCCCTCTGTGCCATTAAAATAAGTGTGCCTGTGTAATGTAAAAAATGTGCCGATCTGTACCTATATGAGTGCAACTCCCGGCGCTCATCTGATTGTCAGGGTTCACATCGGCTCTCTTTCTCCTCTCTTCCCCTCCTCCCCGGCTGACGTCAGTGGGAGTGCTCGGCCCCGCCCACTGGAACCGTGAGCTGGAGAGAGAAGAGAGAGCTGACAAGTCAGCTGAGCGCTGGGAACCGAGCTTATATAGGTACAGATCGGCAGATTTTTTACATCACAGGCACAGGGACACTTATTATTATAGTACAGAGAGGATGGGAGGATTTTGTAAAAGTGGGTTAACAACCACTTTAAGTAGAGGAAGGTGAGTGGATTGGGTACATAGACAAACTGGTGGTTTTCAGCCATTGTGCTCTAATTGGCTACGGTTGTTAAAATATACGCTTTTGACTATAAAATTACTTAAAGTGTAACTAAAGGTTCGGTTTAAAAAAAAAAAAAAAACATGTTATACTTACCTCCTCTGTGCAGTTGGTTTTTTACAGAGTGGCCCTGATCCGCCTCTTCTGGGGTCCCTCAGCAGCTCTCCTGGCTCCTCCTGTTCTCGAGTGCCCCATTGGAGAGCCACTCTCTCTCATGCATGAGCTCTCCTGTGCCCTAGTTCTGCGTCTATTGACACAGACAGCAGGACTCAGCCCCGCCCCCTGGCTCCCGCGTCATTGGATCGCTTCTCGTGTCTTTTGGCTAAGATCAAGTGTAGTATCTATTCTTATCAGTTTCCAGAGGAGGCACTGTGCTACTCTCGTAGGGGAGAGCCAGCAAATCCAATGGTGTTATAGTGCCTGGAAGGACGGTTTCAGCAGGGACTACGCCAAGCTGCCCGATAGATACTGGGGGCTGGCCTATGGTTGAGTCTGAGCCGTCTGGAAGGGTTCTCCTGGTGAGGATGGGTGCTGCATCTGGGTCTGGCCAGAGGATCGGTCCCTGGCCTTCTGGCCTAGATTGTGGTAGCTCTAGCTAAGGACAGTTTTTCGGGAGAGAACGCCGGCTCCTCTCTAGCAGGGGGGGAGGAGCAGTTACTATCCCCCGAATGTAATTAGGAAGGAGTGATGGGAGCGATGGTGGAGCCTGATGGTAAAGGGCTCTCACCAAGCTCCCTGAACTTCATGCCTTTCTGCCTGGAGTGGGGGCTGCTGTGGTCTGGGTCGTTGATCAGGGTTGGTCTTGAAAGCCTATGGAGTATGTGCCCCTGGAATGGCAGTCCAGGGGTGCCATAAGATCACAGTGAGTGAGGGTCACTGTTGATGTTTGGCACCACGATCACTGCACCATAGAACACGCTTTTTTAGCACCTGCCTCTTAGGCCGGGCCTTTTGGCTGGGACCAGAGGAATTGCTTATTCCTGGCCGGAGGGCCTGGTCGTTGTTTTACACAATGTCCACCTTTTTCACTCTCCTCTCCACTTATTCCTTCCCCACTTTATTTTATTTATTGTGTTTGTCACTTTTTATATTTTTGTGTTGTACTGTGTGATGAGTAGGGTTGCATGTCCTCGGGCCTGCCCTGAAAGTCTTGGGAGGGGGTGTACATGGCCTTTTGGCTTGGTTCACCCTCTCTCATGGGGTCTCCCTTCGGGGGAGCCCCACCTAGTACTTGGGTGGGTCTGTTTCGGCAGGCCCTCCAGAGAACGGGATCTGTCTGGTTTCGGCCAGTGTGAGTACCCTTGTCCCCGTCTGGAGCCTAACGCCCCGGGGGATTCAGGGCAAGGCCCTCTGATTTTAGAGGGCTTGTGTACCCTGAAACACTATTTAGTGTTTCACTCTTTATGTGTGTGCACATTTTTTTGGCACCGGGTGAAGTTTTTGGGTGTGTTTGCATGCCATGGGCTTAAAAAAAAAAAAAAAAAAATTGGATTTGATTGACAGCAACGGGAGCCAATGGCTGCGCTGCTATCAATCTATCCAATCAGGACACAAAACACTAGCTGGTGCTGGTGTGCTCGTCCCCGCCACTGGAAAGACTGAGTTTGGGTAAGTAAAAGGGGGGCTCAGGGGGGCAGCTGCAGCACTGGAGGTTTTTCACCTTGATGGATAGAATCCATTAAGGTGAAAAACCTTGAGGGTTTACAACCCCTTTAAAGTGCCCAGAACATAATATATTTTCTGAAAGCAGAGGCTTTGTAGATTACAAAAGATGGTTGTTGCAATTTTTTATGTCTCATGATATTTGTGCAGCTGCATATTTGCAAAAAAAATACAGTAAAATACATTTTAAGTGCAAACAAACAATATAATAGCCATTTTTTTGGTAAAATATAAAAGAAGGGGTTATGTCATGTAAATAGATACTAAACAAGCAATAATAAATGTGAACACTGTCCCATAAGGTAGAATTCAAAATTTAAAAACTTCATTCCAGATCCCTTAAAGTGGTTGTAAAGGCTAAGTTCAAATTGGATGTGGATTTCTCCGCATCTAATTCACATGACAGGAGATTGTTCACACCTCTTCGAGGCGGCTGCAGAGAGGCTTGCACCGGACAGGGAGAACAGGGACGCATGGACCCCTGCTCTGAGCCACATCCGGCAACAGTGTGAAGGTTTCTATGCATGAAGGTAAAAAAAAACTGTGTGCAGCACCCCCTATTTACTTACCCGAGCCCGATATCAATCCAGCGATGTGCACAAGAGCAGCAGCTCTCCCAAGTCTCGCCCTACTTATTCGCTGAGACACAGCAGCGGTGAATCACAGCCAGTGAGGAGGGAGCAGGGAGTGGCTGAAACGCGCTCAGTGTGTGTTGTGGACACAGAGGTGGCTGGGGAGCAAAGCATGCATGAGTGTCCCAATAGCAAGCGGCTCGGGGCCAGAAGGGTCGGTGGGGGACCCAAGAAGGGGCGGATCGGGACTGCTCTGTGCAAAAACCATTACACAGAGCAGGTAAGTATAACATGTTTGTTATTTGAAAAAACAAAAAAAACAAGACCCTTTAACCCCTTCAGATCCGCGCTGTAGCCGAATGACGGCTACAGCGCGGACCTACTTTGTCGGGAGGGCGTCAATAGACGTCCTCCTGTGCTCGAGTGGCCTGCGTGCCCCCTGTCAGAGGGGCATCGGTCCCGATCAAGGAGAGCAGCCTCCGCCTCATCTGTGCCCACCTGTGCCACCTGCCAGTGCCCACAGTGTCGCCTACCAGTGCCCACCAGCGCCACCTACCAGTGCCCACAGTGCCACCCATCAGTGCCCACAGTGCCTCCTATCAGTGCCCACAGTGCCACCTATCAATGTCACTAATCAGTGTCTCGTCAACCGTGCTGCCCATCAGTGCCACCTACCAGTGCCCACCAGCGTCACCTACCAGTGCCCATCAGTGCCACCTATCAGTACCCATCAGTGCCATCTATCAGTGGTATCGATCAGTGACACCTATCAGTGCCCTTCAGTGCCCATCAGTGCCACCAATCAGTGCCACCTATCAGGGCCCATCAGTGCTGCCTCATCAGTGCCATCTTATCATTGGGCATCAGTGCCGCCTTATCTGTTCATATCAGTGCTGCCTTATCTGTGCCTATCAGTGCCCATCAGTGCAGCCTATCAGTGCCCACCAGTGCAGCCTATCATTGCCCATCAATACAGCCTCATCAGCGCATATTAATAAAGGAGAAAAATTACCTGTTTGCAAAATTTTATAATAAACTATGAAACATGGTTTTTTTTTCAAAATTTTCTGTCTTTTTTTTTGTTTGTTTAGCAAAAAATAAAAACCCCAGCACTGAATAAATACCGCCAAAAGAAAGCTCTATTTGTGTGAAAAAAATGATAAAAATGTCATTTGGGTACGGTGTAGCATGACCGCGCAATTGTCATTCTAAGTGTGACAGCACTGAAAGCTGAAAATTGGCCAGGGCAGGAGGGGGGTTTAGGTGCCCAGTAAGCAAAGTGGTTAATATCACTTTAAGGGCTTGTGTATATGGGTGTTATTTTCCTGCATCTGACGTGTGTTTGAAACACACATCAAGCGCAGCTCAGCAGATTCCTTCCTGATCCCCCGAGAGGCAATCGGATATTCCCTGGATCAACTTTACCTATGTTGTCTGGTAGGCCAGACCTCACAGTACGATCCCTGACTCAAATTATAGCAGTAGTCAAGGAATCACCTTAGGAACTGTAAGAAGTGGAGCATAATGCTTGTTAAGTCTCAGGAAAAGAGAGAGACTTAAACCAGGAGAGTCCATAAAGAGAACGCCTGCCTTTACACGCACATGAATTTTAACGGCATCCCAGTCTCTTCTGGGAAGGCTGTCCACATGGTTTAGGAGTGTGTCAGTGGGAATGTTTGACTATTCTTCTAGAAGTGCATTTGTGAGGTCAGGCACTGATGTTGGACAAGAAGACCTGACTCGCAGTCTCTGCTCTAATGCCCTGTACACACGAGTGGAATGTCCGACAGAGAAAAGTCAGACGGAAGCTTTTCATCGTCTATTCCGATCGTGTGTATGCCTCATCGGACTTCTTTTTTCGAAAATTCTGACGGACCTAGAAATGGAACATGTTCTAAATATTTCCGATGGAACCAATTCCTATCAGGAAAACCGAACGTCTGTATGCTGTTCCGACAGACCAAAAACGACGCATGCTGTGAAGCAAGTACGAGACAGAAGCTATTGGCTACTGGCTATTGAACTTCCTTTTTCTAGTCCCGTCGTAAGTGTTGTACGTCACCACGTTTTGGACAGCCGGACTTTGGTCGGACTTTGGGTTGACCGTGTATAGGCAAGACCGCTTAAATGGAATTCCGTCGGAGTCCCGTTGGAGAAAAGACAGGCACCAATGTGATGCATAGTAGCCCATTATGCTTTACATTTGCAGGGAAACAAAGAGGAAGTAAACCCATTAGGGTTTACTTCCTCTTTAATGCCATATAGTTTTGCATGCTTTACTGCCAGTTTAACGCCATATAGTTTTGCGTGCGTTACTGCCAGTTTAACGCCATATAATTTTGTGTGCATTACTGCCAGTTTAACGCCATATCGTTTTGCATGTGTTACTGTCAGTTTAACTCCATATAGTTCTGTGTGCGTTACTGCCAGTTTAACGCCATATAGTTTTGCGTGTGTTACTTCCAGTTTAACGCCATATAGTTCTGTGTGCGTTACTTCCAGTTTAACGCCATATAGTTGTGTGTGTGTGTTACTTCCAGTTTAACGCCATATCGTTTTGTGTGTGTTACTGCCAGTTTAACACCATATAGTTCTGTGTGCATTACTGCCAGTTTAACGCCATATAGTTTTGTGTGCGTTACTGCCAGTTTAACGCCATATAGTTCTGTGCGTCACTGTATGTTTGGCGCGTTATATTGCAGTATATTATAGTGTATCCGTGTGTCTATGTAGTGTGAGTACTCAAATTAAAGTGCACCAAACACCTCTTTACATTGATTAAAGTGCATCTACGTACAGATTTCAACTTCTTCTCTACATTTGCTTATAAACACCGCCCCCTCCCTCCCAATAATGTCTGAGAGGACAACAAGGAGAGGCAGACGTTCCCTTGGCACTGTAAGGGGGCCAACAACAAATGTGTCCACAGGCAAAGGTGGACGTGGTGGTCAGTCCTCAGGCAGGGCATAATTTCCTCTGTTTAGTGAGTTTGCCTGTGCTATCCAGCCACAGCACGCAGACAAGTTGGTGGACTGGCTTACTAAACCTTCCTCTTCCTCCGTCATGCAAGTAGAGACAAGTGTGCAGTCCCCTGCAGTTGTCAGAGTGGATAAACCTGCCTCCTTGTCCACATCTATTCCTGCCATAGCCCCAACATCAGCCATTGAGGAGTCAGCTGAGTTATTTGACCACAGTGTCAGCAACTTGCTCCTTGATGATGCCCAGCCATTACTGGATTCAGTTGTTGGTTCTGAGGTTGAGGATGACAGGAACATGAGACTAGCGAGAGGGAGGAACACTGGTAGACAAATTGGCATTCATGGTCCCCAAGTTGTCTCCAGAGGTAATGATGAAGATGGAGGTGGTGGAGATGGAGATGATGATTGTCATGTGTGGTGTGACCAGAGGTGTGTGGACATGATTTATTAAAGATAAGTGAATAAATATAAATACAACCACCTCCAATATCACTCAGTGCACAACAACCAATACCAAACAGAAGCCCACAAATAATAATAGTAACAGATAAATATATACAAGTAAAGGGGAATACCGAGATCATAAACAGAGCCAGGCCAGGGTTGTCAACGGGAGGTCAGCAGCTGGGGAAGGGAAACAAACAGTGAGAGGATGGATGGATCACAGGAGGGACGGGTCAGATACAAGGCTCAGGGTCCAGGGTTCAGGTAACAGACAGGGAACAGGATCAACAGGTTCCAGGAATCAGGTTTCAGGATCAGGGTAACAGGATGCAGACTGCAGGTCAGGGCTCAAGGACAATACCAAGGCAAGGTGTGTGTGCACTTGCCGGGTATTTATATTACAGCTGCTAATTAAAGTCAGGTGGCGCCTGTCTGCAGAGGGGAATACCTGCTCCATACTACCAGGATCCCTCCGCTGGTGGACGCCAGTACTGCAGCCCAAAGATGACAAAATACAAGCAGGAAAAAGCTCTTCTGACAGCTCCAAACTGCCAGGAGACACCTGCTGGTGGACCTCAGTACTGCACGCCAAATGATCGATATTACCAGCGGAGGGGACCTTTCCTGACAATGATGATGATGAGGTCACTGATGCGACTTGGGTGCCAGATAGAGCCGAGGAGGAAACTGAAGGGGAGGCGGCACAATCCCAAGGAGGCCGACATCAAGAAAGAGTAGAGAGCAGCCACCATATTCCATCACATTCTGCAGTAGGGATGTGCTTTATGTTCGGGTCGAACATGAGTTTGACTCGAACATTGACTGTTCACCTGTTCGAAAACCGAACATTATGGGGCATTTGGAGCAAATTCGAGCGCTGCGTAATGCCCCATAATGCACTGCGGGAGCGCAGTGCATTGGTGTATAATGATTGGCCAAAGCATGCACCATGATCTGGAAGCTTTGGCCAATCCCAGCACCCTCAGATAAGAGAGCCATAATTGGCCAAAGGCAGGGTGCCTTTGGCCAATCATGGCTCAGGGGGACTAAGCCCATGCCTCACACTATATAAGGCCGCTTGCACGTCTGCCCCATGTAGTATGTTGTTGGCGTGGACGGAGAGAGAGTGTCATTTAGGCAGGCAGGTTATTCAGTTAGCTGCAGTGCATATTTTCTACGGGCATAAATGACACATCTCATTTCTCAACCACCTATTACACTTTTGGAGCCTTGGAGCACCAGGACAATGGAATTGCCCACAAAATGACCCCATTTTGGAAAGCAAATACTCCAATGTATAATCTATGAGGCATAATGAGTCTTTTGAACGGTTCATTTTTTTCCAGAAGTTTTTGGAAAATTTGGAAAAGATATTAAAACGCATTTTTTTTAGACAAAGTTGTCAATTTATAAGATATTTCTAACACATAGCATGTATATAGAAAAAAATTACACCCCAAAATCCATTCTGCTACTCTTTACGAGTATGGCGATACCACACGTGTGAGACTTTTACACAGCCTAGCCACATACAGATGCCCAACATTGAAGCAGTACCTTCAGGCGTTCTAGGAGCATAAATTACACATCTCATTTCATTCTTACCTATCAGACTTTTGAAGGTCCTTGAGCACCAGGACAGTGGAATTACCCACAAAATTACCCCATTTTTGAAAGCAAACACCCCAACGTATAATCTATGAGACATGGGCTGCAAATAGGTAGTTGGGTACTTTGATGGGCTGCAGATAGGTACTCGGGTACTCTGATGGGCTGGAGACAGGTACTCGGGTGATTTGATGAGCTGCAGACAGGTACTCGGGTACTCTGATGGGCTGGTGACAGGTACTCGGGTACTCTGATGGGCTGGTGACAGGTACTCGGGTACTCTGATGGGCTGGTGACAGGTACTCGGGTACTCTGATGGGCTACAGATAGGTACTCAGGTACTCTGATGGGCTGGTGACTGGTATTCGGGTACTCTGAAGGGTGGTGACAGGTACTCAGGTACATGGTAATGATTGATTAAGTGATTAAGTCTTTTTGGGATGTGGAATCTCTGCAGTACTTCGAGGCTGCCTAGCTTTGAGGGTGTTCAATCATTTCATCTGGAAGAATGTTTTTGGTATAGGTTTCATGGGCACAATTAACACCCAAAGACCAATTTTCAGCACCTGTTTGATAGGTGCATATCATTGCAATTTTTTACAGCAAGGCCAATTCTTGCTTTCATCAAGAGTACCTCTATAGAATTACGGTGGGAAGGCACCCCCCACACCCAAACAGTAATTTTTCTGCACCTATTTGACAGGTGCATATCAATGCAATTTTTTACAGCAAGACCAATTCTTGCTTTCATCAAGAGTACCTCTATAGGGTTACAGTGGGAAGGCGCCCCCAACACCCAAAGACCAATTTTTATGCACCCGTTACTTCTATCCAAAGTCAAAGTGACACCAGAATGTATCCAAAAAATTTCTAATCTTGTTCCCAGTGCACTACATTGTGGCCTCATCATGCACACTGGCTTCCCAGCTGTTGCTGAGTAAAATAAAGGCAGCTTGCAGGGAAAATGACATTTTTTTTGGCTTTATAAATGCAATTAATGCTGCAGAAGATTCTAGACATGGTAAAGATCTGCCACTTACAGGTAGACTAAGGGGATCTCCAGGGCACGATATTGGAAGGAATTTTTCATTTTTATGCTTTCACTTTAAAAATCACTGCTCATTTAAAAATGACGTTTTTCACAAACTTTTTTTTTATTGATACATGTCCCCCAGGGCAGGACCCGGGCCCTTATAACCATTGTATGCCCAATTACTTATAATATAAGCCTTCAAAATGGGCACTTTTGATTTTTGACAATCGGGTCCCATTGACTTTAATGGGGTTCGTTATTTGGGTCCGAACTTTTGCGGTGTTCAAAAGTTCTGGTAGGAACCGAACAGGGGTCCATTCGGCCATCCGTAGTACATTCTAAAAGCGAAAAGCAATCGTAGTGATCCCCTAGCAAAGTGTTGCTCTATCATCTGTTTAAAGTACAGTAGCTATCATACGTGTTTCCAAAGGCATAGCCAGTACACAACCAATATTCAATTACCGTTTTTATCGGTGCATAACACACACAGGCGTATAACATGCACCTCAATTTAGGATTGAGGTTTAAAGAAAAAAACTTACATTTTAAATAAAGAACTTTGAAGCAAAATTAGGGTCACAGCTCATCAATGCACTCTGCTCAGTGCCCACCTGCAGCCATTAAATTGCCCAACAATGCACCCTGCTCAGTGCCCATCTGCAGCCATTAAATTACCCAACAATGCAGCCTGTTCAGTGGCCATCTGCAGCCTATAAATTGACCAACAATGCAGCCTCTTCAGTGCCCATCTGCAGCCTATAAATTTACCAACAATGCAGCCTGTTCAGTGCCCATCTGCAGCCTCACCTTTCCCCATCATTGCAGCCTTGCCAGTGTTGGATTATCCCTGCTGTTTCAGAGGTAAGAGGAGGAGCGAGCGTCGCTGAATTACACAGGGCCGCGATCTCCTGTGTACCCAGTGCTCCGTCACTCGCAGCCACACCTCCTGGCCCTGCATACATGATAGACAGACAGAACAATGGCCCAATGTGGGGCCAGGAGGCGTGGCTGTGAGTGACGGAGCGCCGGGTACACAGGAGATCGCAGCTCTATGTAATTCAGCAGTGCTCGCTCCTCTTCTCTCAAAGACAGCAGGGATCAGTGTATAATTCGCACCCTCGATTTTCCCATGATTTTAAGGGGAAAAAAGTGCGTGTTATACACCGATAAATACGGTACTTATTAATGGTTTTTAATAGGCAACCTTGAACTCAGTGTGTTTCCTGGAAGATCACTGTCCACTTCATCAGGAGTACATAACTGTAGAAATATTAAAACAACTAAATTACACATTAATTACACATCCAAATAATACAAACACCATCAGTCAATAGTTGTAAAGTGATAGTATGCTGCAGCAAAATACCTCTCGTCCTACTAAATGGATGAGAGCTGAGCTGAGCCTAAGGGCTTAGGGCTTTTATAATGAATGTTTTTTAATGAATTATATGTAAAAATAAAAGTTGATGTGTCACAAGAAGCTTTGAATTTTATCAATAAAGACAAGGTTTCCTCTGAATTGTCAAGGTACAGATTGTGATGTCATCCACCTGCCTCTCTACCTCAGCCAGAGGACGCCTTGTATTTATTGCTAAAATTACAAGGCCTCCTGTGAATGGCTGAGCAGTGCTCAGCCCAACTTGATTTTGTTCCGGTAGTAGATGGGAAGTCCCTGTACCGCTGCCAGAACACAGTACTATATACTCTATGTAACTGATGCTACATACAGTTTACACAGCGATGATGATATCTATTAGTAAAGGAAATAGTTTGGGCCAGCTTGGCCCAAACAAACTATTTAAAGTGAAAGTAAACCTAGAGTTAGGATTTAAGGAAAGGGTGTAAGAGAACTGCCATTGCTCTCCGGGCGCACTCGCAGAATTCTGCCGATCGCAGATGCGCCAATGCGCGTGCGCAGAGCAGTGCGCGCGCTCGCAGATGCGCATCCACGCTGCCCTTTGGCGCCAGACGGCCTATTTAAGGGACGCACTGACTGCTGATGGTTGCTGACAGATCTTCAGCTGTTCCTGTACCCGTATCCTGTTGTTGCTACCTGCCTGATACCTGTTGCTCAACCTTAGCTTCCCCTGACCGAGCTGCTGGACTCTCCTATTCTTCTGGTTATCGGTTCCTGATCCCGGCCTCCTATTTGACCCTGCTCCTGCCTGATGACTTGATACCTCGCTGCCTGCCTGCTACTGAACCCACCTATCCATGTGACTATGCTCCTGTCTGATGTTTGGCTCTTCTCTGCTACCCGAGTATCTGCATCTGCATTCCAGCGACCTGCTGCTACTTTCTGTCTTCCAAGAGTCGCATCTCCTGCTTCAGGCCTCCAGGGCTACATCTGCAGGCACTCGTGTTCCTCCAGTGCCTTGGTTCCTTCTGTCTCCACTCTCAGTGGGTCCAGGATCGGAGATACAAGAGAGGCTGACCTTGTCATTTCAGACTCCTACCAGGTACGTAACAGTATCTGTCAGCCAACAATGGAGTCTGAAAGGGAGGCCTCTTCCTTTGAGGACATTTGCCAAACAATCTCTGCACTATCCCATACGGTGCAGAGTCTCCAAATATAAACCGGATGGAAGATCAGCTCCTGAACCAGCAGGACGTCTCACCTACCTCCACTTCTCTTGCTGTTGTTAGTTCTTCCATGCAAACAGACTCTTGCTCACTTTATGAGACCATCGTCTCTCCTGAACCCAGAGTGCCACTGCCTGAACGCTTTTCCGGGAATCGCAAACAGTTTCGTACTTTCCGAAATGCCTGTGAACTGTATTTTTCCTTGCTACCCCGAACTTTCCCTTCTGAAGTCGTTAAAGTGGGATTCATCATCACTTTGTTACTAAATTAACCCCTCTCCTGGGCCCACCATCTTCGGGAACAACATGACCCGGCTTTGTCAACTACCGACTCCTTCTTCTCTGCCATGTCCCAGCTGTTTGCAGATCCCTTCCTTCAGCAGACTGCAGAATCCGCACTCAGCAGACTCCAGCAAGGCCTAAGGTCTGTCGAGGACTATGTGTCAGAATTTCGTGTTCTGAGTACAGACACTCAGTGGAACAGAGCTGCTCTCCATCATCAATTTCGTCTCGGACTGTCTGATACGTTAAAAGACAAACTTGCCCGTGTGGGGGTACCCTCATCTCTGGAAGATCTGATCAATCTGGTCATTCAGATTGAGCGACGGCTCCGGGAAAGGCAATCTGAAAGGACTAATGCCAAGCTACCTGTGTTTCCCAAGTCTATTTCTTCCATTTCTGCAGCTTCTGCCCGAACCCCGGAGGAGCCCATGACGAGTAAGGGGTACCAGGAATCCCCCCATGGGAAATTCCCAAGGCCACCTCTGTCTTCTTCTGAACGCCTCTGGCGTCAACGTAACAGACTTTGCTTTTACTGCGGAGAGACTGGTCATTTAATTTCGACTTGCCCTGTGAAATCTTTTAAACCCGCTTGTCTGCTGCCTCACATGATGCATCTCCCTGGGAAGGACCAGTCACATCTCCCTCTTCCGCTCCAGCTCCAGTTACCGGGAAAGACTATTTTTGTATCTGCAATTATAGACTCTGGAGCCTGCAGTTGCTTTGTGGACTTAGCATTTGTTACGCTTCATCAATTGCCCTTGTGCTCCAAAAGGCAGTGCTGTTCATCTGGCGGACGGCTCTGGGCTGAAATCTGGACTGGTAACTCAAGAGACTGTACCCATTCTTTGCCAAACTTCCTCTGGGCACCAGGAACTTCTTCGCCTAGATGTGATAACCACACCCATGTTTCCCATTATCCTGGGGATACCTTGGCTAAAGGCCCACAACCCCCATATTAACTGGCTTACTGGAGATGTCTCCTTTTCATCCAATTACGGTCTGGCACATTGCTCCCCAGAAAGGGCTGCCAACCCTGCTTCTCTCCTCAGTATCCACCCTGATCCTGAAACAGCGAAGTTGGTGCCCGTCGCTTACCATGAATTTTTGGATGTTTTCAACAAGAAGAGCGCAGATACTCTGCCTCTGCATAGGACTTACGACTGTCCCATCGAACTTTTACCAGGGGCTGAGATTCCTTTCGGTCAAATTTACCCGCTCTCAGAACCAGAATTAGAGGCGCTACGCAAGTATATAGATGGAAGCCTGGAGAAAGGATTTATTCGACCTTCTTCCTCACCAGCAGGGGCCGGTATCTTCTTCGTGGAGAAAAAAGATCACTTCCTGAGACCTTGTATTGACTACAGGGATCTGAATAAGATAACCATAAAAAAAAAAGGCTTCCGCTGATCCTGGAATTGTTTCAGCGGTTGTGGGGAGCTCGAATATTTTCCAAACTTGATCTGAGGGGGGCTTACAACTTAATCCGGATCAAAGAGGGGCACAAATGGAAGACAGCCTTTAGGACACGCTTCGGGCATTTTGAGTATTTGGTCATGCCCTTCGGCCTCTGCAATGCCCCTGCCACCTTCCAACACCTGGAGAATGATGTTTTTCTGGACTTTCTTGATTTATTTATTATAGTCTACCTGGATGATATCCTTATATTCTCCGATACGGTTGAATTACATCGCACCCATGTGAAGAAGGTCTTGAGTAGACTCCGTGAACACCATCTCTATGCCAAAGCGGAGAAGTGTGACTTCAAAAAACAGTCTATACAGTTTCTTGGACTTGTTATCTCCGCTGGTGGAATTTCCATGGATCCCCAGAAGGTTGCTGCAGTCCTGGAATGGCCAGCCCCTACAGCCAGAAAGGCTGTACAAAGGTTTTGTGGGATTTGCTAATTTTTATAGAAAATTAATTAAAGACTTTTCTGGCATCATTTCCCCTATTACCCAACTAACCAAACAGCATGTTCACTTCCAATGGGGCCCTGAAGCTCAAGCCTCCTTTGAACAATTGAAGACCTTGTTCACCTCGGCTCCCATTCTGAAGCACCCCGACCCATCCTTGGCCTATGTTTTGGAGGTAGACACCGCCGAGAATGCTGTGGAAGCTATTCTATCTCAGTGATAGGGCCCTAAATCCTTACTGCATCCCGTGGCCTTCTTCTCCAAGAAACTAAATTCTTCTGAGAGGAACTAAGATGTGGGAGACCGGGAATTATTGGCCATTAAAGCTGCACTTGAGGAATGGCGTTACTTGTTGGAGGGAGCCTCTCACCCTATCCTCATCTTTACTGATCACAAGAACTTGGAATATTTACGAACCGCCAAGAGACTGAGACCCCGGCAGGCAAGATGGGCTTTGTTTTTCTCTTGCTTCATATTCCACATCACCTTCCGTCTGGGTTCTAAGAATGGCAAACCTGACGCGCTGTCGCGCATTTTCCATGATCCAGTCCGACCCTCGGAGCCAGACACTATCCTGCCGGCCAAGAACTTCCCCCTTCTTCAATCAGACCTGATATCAGAAACAAAAAGCAGTTGTGATGGAGCACCCCCCTTCCCAAGATTTACCTCTTCAGTTAAAGAACGGGCTCTATTTTAACAAGGAACAGATCTTTGTCCCGGAACAGCTCAGAGTCTCTGTTCTTAAATGGTGCCATGATCACCCCTTGGCGGGCCATTTTGGCATCCATAAGAGTATCGACCTAATTTCCTGTTCCTTTTGGTGGCCTGACCTGATACAAGATTGTAGCAAATATGTGAAATCCTGTGTGACATGCCTACGCTGCAAAACCAATCAAGCCAAAACTTGGGATCTACTGGAATGTCTTCCTGTGCCAAAGAAACCTTGGAGCATGATATCTATGGATTCTATCGTGGAGCTTCCCCCGTCTGAGAACTTTACCTCTATATTTGTTGTTGTTGATCGTCTCACCAAGATGGCACATTTTGTACCCCTGCAAGGCACCCCTTCTGCCACTGAGACTGCCTCCACATTTATTAAGGAAATTGTAAGACTGCACAGTATTCCTGACAACATCATCTCTGACCGAGGGGTGTAATTCACCTCCAGATTTTGGAGGTCCCTGTGTGAAGCTTTGAACATTGAACTCCGTCTGTCCACTGCTTACCATCCTCAGACTAATGGACAGACAGAGAGAACTAACCAGACCTTGGAACAATATTTGCGTTGTTTCACCTCTTTCTCTCAAGATGACTGGTCACCCCTTCTCCCACTGGCAGAGTTTGCTTATAATAACTCCATTCACTCTGCCACCCAACAATCACCTTTCTTTGCCAGTTATGGATATCACCCTTCCTTCCTGCCGGAGTTGCCTATAGAGTCTTCCCTACCCGCTGTGCAAGACAGATTGGACTTTTTCAACGTTAACAACAAATTACTCCAGGATACCATCTCTAAAGCTCAGGCAAGTAACAAAAAATTCTTTGACAAGAAGAAGAGGGGCAACTTGAATTTGGAACCGGAAGATAAGGTCTGGTTATCTACCGCAAATCTGAAACTCAGATGTCCTTCCAAGAAACTTGGTCCGAAATACTTGGGGCCTTTTCCAGTTAAAAGAAAAATCAACCCTGTGGCCTTTGAATTAGTACTACTGAAGAATCTGAAAATTCATCCGGTATTCCATATCTCTTTGCTAAAATTAACGGTGCCTAACCCCTTTCCCAACCGGGATCTGGAAAGCCCTCCTCCACTGCTAGTCGAAGGTAACGAGGAGTATGACGTTGAAGCTGTTCTGGATTGTAGAACTAAGAGGGGCCAAACACAATTCTTGATTAAATGGAAGGGGTATGGCCCGGTGGACAATTCTTGGGAACCAGCTGCATGTTCATGCCCTGCAAAAAATATGGGCCTTTTTCCAGCGTCACCCGGAAAAGAAGCCTCTGAGGGGCATCCGGAGGCTGCCCATAAGGAGGGGGCAATGTAAGAGAACCGCCATTGCACTCCAGGTGCACTCACGCAGACAGAATTCTGCTGATCGCAGATGCGCCAATGCACGTGCGCAGAGCAGGGCGCGCTCGCAGATGCGCATCCATGTTGCCCTTTGGCGCCAGACGGCCTATTTAAGGGACGCACTGACTGCTGATGGTTGCTGACAGATCTTTAGCTGTTCTTGTACCCGTATCCTGTTGTTGCTACCTGCCTGATACCTGTTGCTGAACCTTAGCTTCCCCTGACCGAGCTGCTGGACTCTCCTATTCTTCTGGTTATCGGTTCCTGATCCCGGCCTCCTATTTGACCCTGCTCCTGCCTGATGACTTGATACCTCGCTGCCTGCCTGCTACTGAACCCACCTATCCATGTGACTATGCTCCTGTCTGATGTTTGGCTCTTCTCTGCTACCCGAGTATCTGCATCTGCATTCCAGCGACCTGCTGTGACTTTCTGTCTTCCAAGAGTCGCATCTCCTGCTTCAGGCCTCCAGGGCTACATCTGCAGGCACTCGTGTTCTTCCAGTCCCTTGGTTCCTTCTGTCTCCACTCTGTGGGTCCAGATACAAGAGAGGCTGACTTCGTCATTTCAGACTCCTACCAGGTACGTGACAAAGGGTCTGGTGAGCTGTTTACCACAATTAACCCTGTGTCACGAGGGCCACGTACCTGATGTGAGACTGAAGTAGTGGGGAGGCCTCCCTTGCACCTCGGGTCCTTAAAGCCTCTGGAGATGGAGACAGAATCTTGGTGGGGACACTGAGTGGCAGGGGTGCCAAGGGTGCAGAACACTGTGCAAGCCTTATTCCGGGATCCGAGCCGAGGACAAGTCCAGTTGGGCAACAAAGCATAAAAGGGTTAATCAGAAGAATGGTCGAGATCCAAGCTGGGGTCGGTTCCAATCTGGCAGCTGAGTACAAAAGGGTCAAAGAAGTAGAATGGTTAAGGTACAAACCCGAGGTCAAGGGCAAGCAGTGATCAAGAGTAGCCAAACTGGTTTCCAGGTCACAACAGGTTCAGACAGATCACACACTAGCACAGGAACAAGGGGGGACTGAAGATAATCCAGCAATTTGGCAGTGACTGGGCTGGGCTTATATAGGGAAGTTTGAGGTCACTTCCTGTGTCCCTCCTGGGAATTTTCCCGCCTTTTCCCATCAGGTTGAGGTCACTTCCTGTGCGCATCCTGGGCATTTTCCTGCCCTTTTCCGTCAAGTCTTCTGCGCAGGTGCGGGTTGGCGCCCTGAGGCATCTTTGGCGCATGCTTAGTTGGCACGGACTTCCTCTTGTGGCAACGTGCCATTGGTGCATAGGTAGTAAGCCGTGGACTCTTACACCCTGTCTGTACTGTGCTGACAGATCTCATTACCAGTTCTTCACTAGTTATGCACACTGTCTGTCCTAATAAAGGAATAAAGATTTCAAGGCTTGAGGGTACATTGTATATTAACAAACTTAAAAAAAAATTACCCTCAATGTGTCCCCTAATTGCACATTGGAATGTATTCCTGCTCCAAATAAACAAACAAATTAAAAGGTAAGAAACAATCTTAATTATGCTTAATTATGCTATGCGAATGAGTACACATAACAAACATACGGGGGGTGGGGAGGTTCTCAAATTTGACTGCAAGGATGGAAATTACATCCTCCCAGAAAAGGAGAGGACTATGACATAAAAGACGAGAGGGAGCTGTTCTAGGAATTTGACTAGTCAAATTTGTTAGAAAGGCACATTGCAAGTTAATAAAACATATTTATGTAAAGGAAATATGCTGAAGGTAAGCATTTAAAATAGTTGTGTTTATTTGTTTTTTGTTTTACCTGCCACATCTGAGTTGGTGACAGGGACTCTTTAAAACCTTCCCACCCGGGTGTCATTCTGCTATAGGCCAGGCGGTGGCTTTACCATCCTGACTGGACATCATATGACATCCTTTTAGAAAGTGCCACTCAGTAGCGCGATCTGTCACTCATCTGCATCCACTGGACACAGCCAATGACTGATCCGTGTACCAACTCACTGTCAGTACCGTGATCGCAGGTCACATGATAGTTGTACACAATGAAAGACAATTATAAATAAGTAAACAGTCCAGAAAAAGTCTCCCAAATAGACCCTAATGGTCAAATGGCAAACTCCATGATTCAACTGTGGATAAGGTTTTCCAATTCACCAAGTGAACACGCCACCACCACAATAGGTTGGACTCATACCAGAGAGCCTGGACCCTTTATTATGAAGGGTCAAACAGGCTTGATGAATATGTCCCGGTAGGGGTCATCATCAGAGAATGTACAAAGGAACCACGTCAGGAACAGTTCCAGAGCATCCAGGGGATTCCACCCAAACGACAATCGTGTATCGAGGTTTTGCACTATCCAACGTTTTATGTTTCATTTGGATCTGACTACACAATCGTTATTTGGGTGGAGTCCCCTGGATGCTCTGGAGCTGTTTCTGATGTGGTTCCTTTGCACATCCCCTGCTGATGACCCCTACCGGGACATATTCATCAAGCCTGTTTGACCCTTCATAATAAAAGGTCCAGGCTCTCTGGTAAGAGTCTAACCTATTGTGGTGGTGGCGTGTTCACTTGGTGAAGGGACTGGATAACCTTATGCACAGTTGAATCATTATAGTCCATTTGAGAGACTGCATTTTCTGGACTGTTTATTTATAATTGTTTTTCAGTATTTTTAATATCAGTCACTGTAGCACAACACACCTTTATTTTGTTTCTTGTTTTTTGTGGTAATATCTCACATTTGTGGAGCTGCTTTTTTTACATTGAATAATCTTTTCACATGCGCAGTATTGTTTTTGTATTTATAGTTGTACACAATGGATGGCATCCTTTCATGCCATCTATTGTGTACAATTGTGTTGCTAGCTGTGATTGGTCAATGTGATCACATGGTACAGATAGGGCCAATCTGGGCCCATCTGTACCATCTGATTAGCGTTGTCCAATCACAGCTAATCACAACAAAACAAACTGAATGAATCAGTTTCGTTCAGTAAAATGCTTGCTTATAGCAATTTAATTCACTGCTTTAAGCAATCATAATGTGTAAAAAAAAAATCCTGATCACTTCCCCAGAGTATTACATCTTTACTATGGTAACATAATATTGCTGTGGTCACAATGTGTTGGAAAAAAAAATGTAAAAAAAATTAAAAATTAAAAAAAAATTATTTTTTCGGTTTGTCACCAGTCAGTCTTCCTGATCACCACCACACCAGTTATATGATGGTGCTGTACTGCACTGGTGACAGTATGTAAAAGAAATAAAAAATGTGAAAACGTTTTTTTTTATTTCTTCATTTTCCAAAAAATTATGACAAAAACGTATAACTTTAAAAAAACTTGCTAATACGTTGTATTGTTGGATCTTTCAATAAAAATATTGAAATTAAAAAACTCTCCAGGCCTCTTATTAAATACCTTGGACTGTCTACTTTACAAAAAGGGGTCATTTGGGGGATACATGTACTCCTAGCATTTTAGAAATGAGATTCCGTCAGTACATCGGGATTGATCGATTTTCAGATATATCATAGTTTGTGGACTCTAGAACTTTCCTACAGACTAAATAATATACACTGATTTGGGTTATTTTACCAAAGAAATATAGCAGAATACATTTTGTGCTAAGATATGAAGAAATAATATTTATTTGGAAAATTTTATAACAGACAAACACTTTTTTTTCTAAATTTTCAGTCTTTTTTTTTCGTTTATTTAGTAGAAAATAAAAAAAAACAGTGTTGCATGACCGTGCAATTGTAATTCAAAGCGCAACAGTGCTGAAAGCTGAAAATTGGCATGAGCAGGAAGGGGGGTAAAAGTGCTCGGTATTGACGTCGTTAATGTTACAGTATACATTATATTGCAAACTGTTTTGGTGACATTGCAGTACGCTATATAGGGGGACCTTTCCTGGACAGCAAAGTCAACTAGCCAGCATAACCCAATTCTTTCCACAATGGTCCTTTTTATTTCTTATCCACAACTGTCTCTAAACGCTACAGCCCTATTTTCCTTCTCACACTGAATTATGGGTAACCTCATCAGCTTTGAGTATCATCCATTTTGGAGTTTGTACTGTTGAATTCCCAGACAAGCAAATAAATGTCTTAAATATAAGAAGGAGATTTTAATACTTTTATAAGCTGTTAAGTACAAGAAGGAATGGGTTTCTCAGTACACCAAACCCAGTCATGGGAAGCCGTGTGCGTATTTTTTTTTTTTTTACTTAATGAGTTAAATGAAAGAAGGTACATAGCAATTCTTTACAAGATCGCAGCAGGTAGAAAGCTTTAAAAACTTTTTAACCAGCTTTAGGATTTGTAAAGAAAGCACGAGAAAGGTCAAGAGTGTTACAGTGTAGGAGACTGTGGTTAAGTTTTAAATCAACAGCAATTTAAGCTGAAAAGTCAACGTGACCGCCACTGTAAAAACGTATAAACGAAGTTTATTGTGCCTCTGTAACAGCAGCAGGTTTAATAGGAGACTTGACATGTTTATGGACCAAGATTTACTGCCCGAGTAATAAACACCTTATTACTTACAATCCTGTCTGTTGCCGTGGAAACTCAGAATGTCACTTTGTTAAGAAAATGGATTCGTTGACATAAGCATCTTGACTGAGTTGGCCATTGTGGTTAACCAAAACGTATTGGCTGCCGACGAGGGAGGACAAATCCCTTTTTGTGCTGCAGTATGGTTCACTGCAAAGGCAGAAAAGGTATAATGGCAACTGGCGAAGCACTTGGTGGTGGGGAGGGTCAATCTGGTTTTTGTTTGAAGGTTCTCCTGTTTTGTCGTTATGGCTAAAGAGCAACTGTAAGGATAAACAGTCTAACCGAACACTCGAGGTGGTGATAGGTTTCGACCACAAGTCAATGAAAAAAGAAAATAAACAGGGCCACGGCCAGACAAAGATGCAGTACAAAAATTTAAAGACATCTAATATTATCTTCTATATTTGCATTCATATGCTGAGAACGATATGAAGGATGAGTAAGTCGCTTTTACGTTCAGGAATAACCTTCCTAAATTTGCAACTGGCTGGGCTCTCACCACATTTTCTGTCCATTTTCACACAAACAACTTTGTTTCCCATATTCCACATTGGTGTATTAGAAGATGCACACATGGAGATGAATGGCTGTGTCATGTACCTGATAGGAGACTGAAATGACAAGGTTGGCCTCTCTCATAACCCTGGCCCAGGTCCCACTGGAAGTGGAACAGAGGGTACCGAGGGACAAGAGGAACGCGAGTGCCAGCAGATGTTGATAGCTAAACTTGCAGCAGGATATGCAGTCCCAATGAGACTGGCAGGCAAATGGGTCAGCAACACTAGCTGTGTTTAGTAGTCTAGCCCAGGTTAAAGGGGCACTCAGGTTGTACTGCGCATTCAGGATGCATGGCTTGGCAGAGCTATCAGCAGACTTGAAGCAGGAACACTCAGTGGTGCACAGATTGTACAACAGACAACCAAGCAGGCAAACAAATAAGACAGGAAGCCAGGATCAGAAGCAGAAGCGTGGTCACAGGAATAGCCAGGGTCATCAACAGGCAGCAAGGTACCAAATCTTGAGCAGAGCCAAAGTCAGGAACTGGCGACAAGCCAGGAGAAGACTCCAAGATCAAGTCAGGAGCAAGCCGGGTCGGCAACAAGGGATCATACAGGATAAATGCAGGACACAGGGAACATCTGAAGATCAGTCAGCACAGAACATGGGCATGAGCATCCTTTTAAAAGCCGCCTGGTGCCAAAAGGAATTGTATGCACGAATGTGTGCGCGCGCGTGCGTGAGCAAGTGCACATTTTTGCGTGCACCTAGTCACCTTTCTGTGGGAAATACTATGCACAGGCGCATATCTGTGCACCAGACATCTCACAGGGATTCCCTGACAAGCTAAATTAATTTAGGGTGCATGTACTGTATAGCATCTTTTTTTTTTTTTAAGATACAAATTACAATATCATACAAAACAGTTGTACTAGACTCTCACATCTCATCATTAAAAACCAGTAGCTTGTATAGAGCTGTTCAGGACCCTGGATCCAGAGAACTACCCCATATTTCCTGTGTTTATAAGTGAGTTTGTACAGTAGTAAATTGTCATTGATCAATTTTTTGGGAGAGGGAGAGGATCCTTTCCATGTTAAAATCGTTTTCCAGGCATAGAAGTCCAGGGTACATAGTAGAATATTTCCATAATTCATAAGAAGCAATTTTGTTTGGGTAGGAAATATTGGGGAATCCCAGGGTTGAGAAGATAAAATCTTTGATCTTTAGCCAAAAGTTTTGGACATACTGACAGGTCCAGACATGGTGATAAAAATTAGCAGCATCGTCACATTCTCGAAAAGCATAATTTTTCTTACTTGTGAATAAGAAAGGATTAGAACATCTGCCAAGTTTTTCCCGCTATGCATATGCCTTTTCAAGATTTTTGACCATTGTCACAAACACAGAAAGTGTTGGGAAATGTGCTGCTTCTTAGTCAACAAAACAGAAGTAAAAGGCTAATCTTCTTATGGGGATACCTGTTTTGGTGACAATTGTCTAAGAAAATAATTCTCCTTACCATGTAGGGATTTCTTTTTTTGGTCTCCAGGACAGGAAGTGAGGAAAACTCTCCAAAAGGACACAGAAAAAAGTAAAGGACTTGTTTTGATATTTCCCTACTCCGTAATTTGATTAAATATCCATTTTAAAACAAGGTTACTGGATGTTGTAATAGTAACCATAGCCATAGCCAAAGTCTAACTATGACTCTTTACCAGAGTTCAGTTATATGTCATTCAATGGCAAACAGTAAACTTATTATTAAATACCGTATTTATCTGCATATAACACGCACCCCAAGTTTAGGAGAGAATTTTAAGGAAAAAAAACTTTTAGAAGGGAAGTTTAAGGAAAAGAAACTTACATTAAAATGCCCATCAATGCAGCCTCATCAGTGTTCATCTGCAGCCTTGTTAGTGTCATTGCAGCCTTTTCAGTGTCATTGCAGCCTTGTCAGTGCAGCTTTGCCCCAGTGCAGCCTTGTCAGTGCAGCTTTGCCCCAGTGCAGCCTTGTCAGTGCAGCCTTGTCAGTGCAGCTTTGCCCCAGTGCAGTCTTATCAGTGCAGCCTTGCCCCAGTGCAGTCTTGTCAGTGCAGCCTTGCTCCAGTGCAGCCTTGTCAGTGCAGTCTTGTCAGTGCAGCTTTGCCCCAGTGCAGCCTTGTCAGTGCAGTCTTGTCAGTGCAGCTTTGCCCCAGTGCAGTCTTGTCAGTGCAGCCTTGCCCCAGTGCAGCCTTGTCAGTGCAGTCTTGTCAGTGCAGCCTTGTCAGTGCAGCTTTGCCCCAGTGCAGTCTTGTCAGTGCAGCCTTGCCCCAGTGCAGCCTTGTCAGTGCAGTCTTGTCAGTGCAGCTTTGCCCCAGTGCAGCCTTGTCAGTGCAGTCTTGTCAGTGCAGCTTTGCCCCAGTGCAGCCTTGTCAGTGCAGTCTTGTCAGTGCAGCTTTGCCCCAGTGCAGCCTTGTCAGTGCAGCCTTGCCCCCAGTGTCCATGCCTACCGCCGCTGCCATACACATGCATGTAGTTTTAAATATGGCGCCGCGGAGTTCGGAGGGACTCGGCGCCGGCGGAACTGAACGAACGCCGCCGAGATACACATAGTCGAGTGTATTCGGCTCTTTCCGGCGCCGCTCACAGTCCCGCCCAGCCCCGCCCTATGATGGACATAACACAGGTCCAATGGTGGGACTGAGCGTGACTGTGAGCAGCGCCGGAAAGAGCCGAATACACTCGACTATGTGTATCTCGGCTCTGTGATTTCGGCGGCGCTCGTTCAGCTCCGCCGAGTCCCTCCGAACTCCACGGCGCCATATTTAAAACTACTCGCTATGTGAATGTTGGCGGCCGATAGCTCACAATTAGCGGGGATCGGCGTATAACACACACCCACGATTTTCCCCTGATTTTAAGGGGAAAAAAGTGCGTGTTATACGCCGATAAATACGGTAATTGCTAGAATCAAATACCAAGAGCACTCAACATAAAAGTATTAAGGTTCTCAACGCCTAAATTAATTAAATCTTGTGTCTGTTGAGCAAAAGCAAAAAATAATAATAATTATTATTATTATAATATTAAATAGATGAAAGAAAACTGTTCTTCTAAATCACTGGTGCCCAACCTGCGGCCCATGCAGACACTAATCTGTTTCTCCATTGCCATTGCAGTGATTTCTAGCAGTCTCATGTAATGTCGTCAGTCAATGACTGTCTCTTGAAATGTGTCCCCAGTCTCTAACAGCTCCTGTGAGCATTTTCACAGTCTCTGACTGTGTCCTGCAGCATGTCTTCAGTCTCTGACCATTTCCTGTATCATGTCTGACCATCTCTTATATCATGTCTGCAGCCTCTGATTATTTCTTGTATTATGTCTGTAGTCTCTGACCATTTCTGTGTGTGTAGAGCTACCCCTGCAGGAGCCACTGAATAGGATGGGTTCTTTGATCTTCGCCTCGACCTCACAGTACTTCAGCCCCTCTGACACTCTGGATCAGGGGTCTCCAAACTTTCTAAGCAAAGGGCCAGTTTGTTGTCCTTCAGGCTTTAGGAGGGCCAGATTGTGATCAGCGGGAGTAGAAAATGCCCTGGCATCAGTGCCCCATTGGTTTTTAATAGGAGGAATAGTGCCTCATTGTTGATATAAATAAGAAGAATAGTGCACCATTGGTGGTGTCTATGAGGGGAATGGTGATCCATCATTGGTGTCAGTTGGTGGAATAGTGCCCCAAGGACCAGATAAAGGCAAGCAAAGGGCCACAGTTTGGAGACCAGTGCTCTAGATTACACAGTTTCAATGTCACTGTATTTACTGAATGCTGTATCGAATAGTAACTATACATGTGCGATTTGTTTCAGTCCGAATACAAATTCAGACACATTTTTGGTTATTTGGAGATTTGGATGTATCCGAATCTCCGAATTAATTAGTGACGAATAGTAACGAATTTAGTTGAAATCCATTAAAATTTGTTTTGTTTATTTGTTTTCTAATGAATTCCAACTTTTCAGAAAGATTCGAATTTGGATTGTTTGAAAAACGATCGACCGTTTTGAATTCTGTGTGAAGAAATAGCTGGTTGTTAAGCAGCAGGCTGGGAAGCTGGCCACCTGCGTCCTTGACAACCATGGCTTCCCCATTGACAGATGATTGCAAAGAAAAGAATGCCCGCAATTGCACGGCAATAGACAAATGTTTAAAAAATGGCGTAGGGTCCCCCCAGTCCATACCAAGTCCTTCAGATAAGGTGGCCCCACCCCTTCCCTATAAAAGAACTGTCAAAGGGAGGAGCCTGTAGTAGGCATAGTGACTCCATGTCAGCGAGAGCATTTTGTTTTTGTTTTTTTGGGTCGGCAGGCGGCGTGATTGACGATGGATCTACATCGTACATCGGGGGACACTGTTTTTTAATAAAGGATTTGTCAAAAACTGTCTCTGTGTTTTTTTGACACTTTTTTGGTGAATGGGTATGGGTACTATGAACCCAATATGGGGGGCGGCAGGATCTGGGGGCTCCCTTGATAAAGGGGGCTCCAAGATACCGCTAAGCCGACCACCCGGAGACCCCGACAACCACAGCCCAGGGTTATCGGGAAGAGGATCTTGTGGGGTGCAAGGTGCTTTGGGGTGGGGTCCCAAAGCCCCCATGTTGAGGGCATGTGGCCTGGTTTGGTTTAGGAGGGGGGGACCACAATTGTCCCTCCCCATTCCTGACCTGCTGGGCTGCATGCTCAGATAAGGGTCTGGTATGGATTTTGGGGGGAACACACGTAATTTTTTAATTTTTTAATTTTGGCGTGGGGTTGCCCTTATAATCCATACCAGACGCTGGTTTTTTTTTTTTACATTCTTTCTATTGTAGGGCAATTGCCGGCATTCTTTTCTTTACATTCATCTGACAGATGAGGACTCATGGTTGGTAAGGATGCGGACGGTCGGCTTCCCGATCCACTGCTTAACAACCAGCTATTTCATTACACAAAATTTGAACCAGTCGATCGTTTTTTGACCGATCCGAATTCTAATTGTTGTAACTGAAAAGTTGTAATTCGTTAGAAAATTAATAAATGAAATAAATTTTAATGAAATTTTAATGAAAATGAAACTAAACAAATTCCGGAACCAAACTAAACAAATTCCACAACGAAACAAAATTAGTAACATAACGAATATATCCGAAACGAAGCAAATTTTTCCGTTCTGTACATGTCTAATACTAACACTGTGTCAGGAAACCGAGCTAAACAAAATGATAAAAGTACTGTAAATCTCAATATATTGGAAAACGGTACAAAATATAATGACAGAGGCAAGTTTTAAACTAGGCAATTAATAATAGTTAGACAAATCAATGTATGATAGAAACAGTAGTCAACAGTAAATATCCAATAACACTATTTACCAGGCTCAACATAAACTGTAGCAGGTCACCTTGAGTACTACAATGGACAGTAACAAGGTTAGACTTAATGCTTTCAGGAGACAAAACTGCCAAAGAGCATTAAAGGTGACTGTGCTAGGCCTAGGCTGATTGGGAGGATGCACCCATTAGAAGGATGAAAAGTAAGGGGTGGGGGACTGGTGAAATGGCTTAATAAAAGGGAAGTCCTTTATAATGTTCTTCTGCTGGCTATAGTTTGGGCCCTTTAGTAACACTGGTGCACGTAACAGCAGTCCAGGTGGTCCAGCATACAGTACAGGTGCAGTCTATGTGTAATGTGGGCACAGTATGGGTATGATGTTATGGTATTGACATAGTACATAGGCAGTAATGTTGCAGTATGGGCTCTAAATAGGTTAATGTCTTGTTCTCAGCAAACTCAGTCTCAGCCTAAGTATTTAAGAGGTAGGCAATCTGCCCCTTCACCGGTCCTTGCAACACAACTGCAAAGTTTCTGCAGTAGAAAGGGGCCCTTTATGTCATCACACAGGTGGTTCCAGCATTCAGCGGTGCGAGGAGGGGAGGAGGAAAGAATGCTCCGATCCCTCTGAGGCTAGCACGAAGCCAATGTGATTGCTGTGGTCCCCGTTGGGCCTCTCCCCATTGCTACTACTTTCCACCCTGAGGTTCTGGTCCCCGCTGGCTTGGCCTACTGGAGTTGTGTGGATGCACAAGCAGATTTGCTCACCTTGAGTCCCCAGTCTCTTAAAAGCTACAATGCTCCTCCCCTTTCTCTTCAGAGACCTATGGGAACTGTAGTGTGTGAGTCCATGAATCATATTCTGTGATTGATATCCCAGAATTCAATTCTCGTGATTTTCAGCGCCCTGCATAGAAGTCTATAGGCTCTCCTGGTATAGTTCTCTCCCTGCTGGCTGGAGGGCATAGTGTATCACATTATCCAGCATATCAGTAAAGAGTAAAAGTAAACTAACTATAAGGACGACAGTGTCTCCTTCTCCCTGTTTTTGTAGTCACATGGCTACATGTGTCTGCTGGCTCTGACACTGAATATTCATTGAATTTTATGTGCAGCCCTTTGGTGATGTTGAGGGCCGCACTTAAGGCCCCCATATCAAGAAAGTTGACCACCGCTGTTTTAGATAAATATAATATACATTACTTTAATTTTAGAAAAATCTCCTGTTTCTATTTGCCACATATTAATTGAAGCGCACTACTCCCGTAGGAGCTGCTAATAGTTTGTTCCTTTCTCCTATTTGGTTCCATTACCCCCCCCACATCCCCGCATAGATGACACCGCAAACATTCTTGGAACAAAAGAACAATAACTTTATTCTTTCCCATAGCACGTTGCAGAAAGAATGTAAAACAAAGTCTTTTAGAAATATGAGCTGCCTTATTCACTTGGTTCCTGTAATGGACTGCACATCGTCTCCCTCCTGTTTACCACTACTTCCCAACCGTACAGAATCTTCAACTTAAGTCCTTAGAACAATACTCTGAATAGAGTTCCTGGATAGACTGATGGGAATTCCCCCCGGGTGATCTTTAGCACCTTCAGCCATTGAAGACACTGTTTCTTTGGGTATGCACTCACGTGTACATTTGAGCGACCATCCATGTTTGCCAAAAGAAGGTCCTCTCCCAATTCTTTTCCTCTGTTGGGGGTAGCAGCCTCTCCTTTTATGCCGCGTACACACGAGCGGACTTTACGGCAGACTTTGCCCGGCGGACTTTTCGACGGACTTTCCGAATGAACGGACTTGCCTACACACAATCCACCGAAGTCCGACGAATTCATACATGATGACGTACGACCGGACTAAAACAAGGAAGTTCATAGCCAGTAGCCAATAGCTGCCCTAGCGTGGCTTTTTGTCCATCGAACTAGCATACAGACGAGCGGACTTTTCGACCGGACTCGAGTCCATCCAACTTTTGAGAAAACAAAGTCCGCTGGAGCCCACACACGATCGAATTGTCTGACGAAATCCCATCCGCCGGGCAAAGTCTGCCGTAAAGTCTGCTCGTGTGTACGCGGCATTAGATGTTGCAGGTTCCCATAACTGTTTCCTCCATCTCTCCTCCTATTATGGCAGGTTCCTCTCCCCTAAAGGGGAGAGCTCTCAAGCTGCTTCAGCTTCTACATTCTGTACTCCTTTGCTGTCCTCTTCCCATCAGCAAGCACGCCAGGAAGCATGTGACCCACAGTTATATAGGCCTGTAAGCCCCTGCCCATACAAATTAATGATAGGCTGACCTATACCACAAACTACATCCTGTATCAAATCAACCTGTCCTCCAGCACCTCTCACTGGTCAGACTAGGTGTCACTTTAGCAGAATGCAGGTGATCACACCCCTCCATCCTACACTATCATTCCTCCCCAATAAATCAAACCCAGCCAGACCTATACCAAACAGGGTAATGCCTGAAATTTACACTTAACTCGAAACCTCTCTAACCTTTTACCACACACCTAAGTAGGTGAGCGCTACATAATGAAGACTGCTAAGTTTGAGTGTCCGTCTTCATTCTTAATCACAATATCAGTCTAGCAATTGCTGCAGCCCTGACACACAATAAAATATGTACCTTAAACTAGATGCTCAGCATTTTTACTTTAATGCATTCTCTGTAAAATAAATACTCACAATCCAGGATCAGACTGTGGCTTTAAGCACAGAGTGACATTACTGTGGAGGGAGCAGGCGGACCATTGTGTCCTATGGAAAGAGGCAGGGTCATAGCTGTGAGCCCGCCAAAACCAAAGGAAATTACTTCAAAATTACTGGAAAATGTGCAGAAGGTCCCCACCCACTCTCCCTGTCTTTTTCTCTTCCCTTGTTTTATTTGATTTGTTATTTGCTTTTGTATAGGCATCTGTACATGTACATATTTTTCTGACTGAATGAAATTTCAGTTTTTCAGTTTTAATAAAACCAAACAAAACAAATAAATAAATAAATTACAATAAAATAAGAAAAAAAAAACAAATTAAAAATGAAAGAAAACAAAAAAATTACTTTTTCTTTTGTCTTCTGATTTTTACATTTTCTTGTCAGTTTTTAGGTTTTTATTCTGTCCTTGTATGTGCACTGCAATTGTATTTTCACCTATAGTTGGCATCATTGTCACAGCAAGTGGTCTCCCTTGGCTAACTGAGATGGCAGTAAAAAGTCTGGCCCAGCCTGGAGGTTATTGATGACGAATAGAATCAGCACAAAAACTGATCGGCTTATCAGTCCCAATCACACCAGTGGAATGACAAATGTTGTCTTTTTAGATATGTCAGTTATGTTGTAACATTTATTGCAGGTTTTGGAACGGCTAAAGCTCTGTTAACCATAATAAGCGGTTGGGGGCAGTATTTGGCTTCAGGCATAAATACATTTTATGTGTTTTTGGTAGAATCAAGCGATTTTTGGGAAATCTCAGGTCAGCCAAAAAGGGATTGTTTCTTTTTGGTATTTGTATGTTTTGGACATCAAAGTCTATGGTGTGTTACTTTTTAAGTTGTGGCCGATATATACATTTACATAAAATATATACCATTCCGACAAAAAAAGTGTTGTGTGTTATCGGGGTGTAAGGTAATTTGGAGGGAGTTTTGGTTATTAGGGGGGTAAAGATGACCATTAAACCAGTCATGCTTCACTACCGCTGAGTTGATCTGCGCCACTATCCCAACCTTCTGGTTTCTACAGATGGGTATTGAGGGCAGTGGAGCGATTGGCACCTGCTGCCATCAGTCAAATTATTAGGAGTACGGGAGAAGGGAGTATGTGGCTTTCCAGCACAGCACAGACCAAACCACAGGGGTGTGTCTATCAGCTAGCAAGCTAAGAAGACGCCCGCAAATGGGAGGGGGGCTGGCCACGGAAAAAAAGGAGGTCTTGTGAAAAAAAAAAGAATCCGAAAAAGGCCATTTGAAAAAAAAAGTTAGGGTTACCATCACTTTAATATTGGTCAGACTCTTTTTGCTGGGGATGCCTGAATTTTTTTTTTAATGTTTCAATGTTTTTTTATTGTGCAATGATAGGGTACAAACAATGTTGTGTAAAGCACAATGCTTGATACAAAAGATAAACATGCGTAAACATATATGGCATTAACAGTAATAGGATTGGCTCAGTAACAATGTTTTCCTAGCGATTAGGTGTGCATTTGAAGAAGTGCACAGGTATTTTTCAGATAACTGGAGGAGAAGTAGGTACTGGGGGGGGGGGGGGTGTAGGAAGGTTAACAAGGGAGGATGGAAGGCAGAGGGGATACATACATGAAAGAACTACTTATTTACTTTACAATAAAAGTCTTGTACCAGTTAGACCACGGATTACACATTTTCCCCAGTTTGGCGTAAGAGATATTATCTTTTGTCAATATTTCGTTTGTATGATAGGTCTGGGTCATTTTCATTCAAGCACATCAGGAGGTTTGGCGTTTTTCCAAAGTTTGGTTATGTTGTGTCTAGCTGCTAGTAGGATGTGTTTTATTACTCTTCTATGGGTAATCGGTAGAGATTCAATGGTTAAGTTTAGTAGGGCAAGATCAGGCGAAGGTGATATATTCATCTCTAGGGATGAGCTGAACACCCCCCAGTTCGGTTCGCACCAGAACATGCGAACAGGCAAAACATTTGTACAAACACGCAAACACCATTAAAGTCTATGGAACATGAACATGAAAAATCAAAAGTTCTCATTTTAAAGGCTTATATGCAAGTTATTGCCATAAAAAGTGTATGGGGACCTGGGTCCTGCCCCAGGGGACATGTATCAATGCAAAAAAAAAAAAAGTTGTTAAAATGTCCGTTTTTTCAGGATCAGTGATTTTAATCATGCCTAAAGTGAATACAAATGAAATATTCCTTTAAATATTGTGCCTGGGGTTGTCCTTAGTATGGCTGTAAAGTAGCGCATCTTTCCCGTGTTTAGAACAATACCACAGCAAAATGATATTTCTAAAGGAAAAAAATCTAATTTAAAACTGCTCGCGGCTGTAATTAATTGTTGGATCCCGGCAATGTAGATAAAAATCATTGAAAAAAATGGCATGGGTTCCCCTCACAGTCCATTACCAGGCCCTTTGGGTGTGCTATGAATATTAAAGGGAACCCCGCACCAAAATTAAAAAGAATAAATGCATGGGGGTCCCTCCAAAATCCATACCAGCCCTTCAGGTCTGGTATGGATTTTAAGGGGAACCCTGCGCCAAAAATAAAAAAAGTATCATAGCCCCCCCCCCCAATGCACCCTGCACCAAAATTTTAAAAAATAAATGTTTGGGGGGCCCCCAAAATCCATTCCAGCCCTTCGGGTCTGGTATGGATTTTAAGGGGAACCCTGCGCCAAAATTTAAAAAAAAATGTCGTAGGGGTCCCCCCCAAACCACCTTGTCCCCATGTTGATGGGGACAAGGGTCTCATCCCCACAACCCTTGCCCGGTGGTTGTGGGGGGTCTGCGGGCGGGGGGCTTATCAGAATCTGGAAGCCCCCTTTAACCCTTAGTCGACCGACCGCCGCAGTTATACTGCGGCAGGTTGGCACAGCTGCGAAAATGCCATAGGTATACCCCTTTAAGATGATCTAGGAGGCGTCCGCCGCGTGTCCCCGGAGCCGATGCACGTGCCCGGCGGGCGCGATGTCCGCCGGGCACCCATGACCGCTCGTGACAGAGCAGGAATGTGGATCTGTGTGTGTTAACACACAGATCCACGTCCTGTCAGGGGAGTAGAGACAGATCGTGTGTTCCTCGTATATAGGAACAACGATCGGTCTCCTCTCCTATTAGTCCCATCACCCCCACAGTTATAACACACCTAGGGAACACAGTAAACCCCTTGATCGCCCCCTAGTGTTAACCCCTTTTCTGCCAGTGGCAGTTATACAGTAATCAGTGGCTATTTTTAGCTCTGATCGCTGTATAAATGTCAATGGTACCAAAAAAGTGTCAAGTGTCCGATCTGTCCGCCGCAATGTCACAGTCCTGATAAAAATCACAGATCGCCGCCATTACAAGTAAACAAAAAAAATAATAAAATTGCCATAAATCTGTCCCCTATTTTGTAGACGCTATAACTTTTGTGCAAACCAATCAATATATGCTTATTGCAATTTTTTTTACCAAAAATATGTAGAAGAATACATATCAGCCTGAACTGATGAAGACATTTGTTTTTTTTTTATCTATTTTTTGGGATATTTATTATAGCAAAAAGTACAAAATATTGTTTTTTTTTCAAAATTGTCGCTCTTTTTTGTTTATAGCGCAAAAAATAAAAACCACAGAGGTGATCAAATACCACAAAAGAAAGCTCTATTTGTGGGGACAAAAATTTTGTTTGGGTACAATGTCGCACGACCGCACAATTGTCAGTTAAAGCGACGCAGTGCCGTATCGCAAAAAATGGCCTGGTCAGGAAGGGGGCAAATCCTTCCGGGGCTGAAGTGGTTAACAAGGGGACCCCCAGATCCCGCCTCCCCATGTAAACCCCTACACATTCACCAAAAAAAAGTGTTAAAATGGTAAAAATTACAGTAGACAATTTGGGACAAGGCCTTTATTAAAAAAAAAAAAATGTCCCGCGATGTCCATTCATCTTCGATTACATCATTCCGACGACACAACAAAAAAAAAACGCTACAACTCTGCCTCCATCGGAGGCTCCCGCTGACTGAAGCCTCTTCGCGATGACAGCTTTTATATAGCTGAGGGTAAACGTCACGTGGTGTCAGAGGAAGGTGGGGACATCCATTTATGTCACTGTGTGGTCCTGCCCTCAGCTATATAACAGCTGTCATCGCGAAGAGGCTTCAGTCAACAGGAGCCTCCCATGGAGGTGGAGTCCTTGCGTTTTTTTGTTTTTTTTTTCCGGGTCGTCGGACACTTCCGATAAGCCCCCCGCCCGCAGACCCCCACAACCACCCGGCAAGGGTTGTGGGGAAGAGGCCCTTGTCCCCATCAACATGGGGACAAGGTGCTTTGGGGGGACCATTTTATTGTATAAGTATGATAGCAGTGCCACATGTTCTGTGAAAAGGTACTGCCCTTACCAAACAAATTGTTCTACCTAGAAGCTGAAGCCTAATTGCTCACTTAGGATACCATGGTCCTGCTACTGTTTCCTTGGTTTTATAATCTCTGTTTGATCTGTATGCCTTGATTGGCTCATATTATCATGAGCTACCAATGCTACATGAACATAATTGCCAGTTGTCCCCTATTGCAGGGGACAGTCTCAGGTTTTGAAGACTCCTTTCTTCATAGGTGTGCGCAGCCTCTTGCATTAGGGTGTGCACCCCAAAGCTCAAATACATATGCATGTATGCGGTGTCAGTAGGGCAGTGGACAGTGTAATTTTGTTTATTTTACTTAAAAAAAAATTATTTTCTTTTGTAACTTTTTTTGGGGGATGAAATATCAGTGGTTTAAACAGGGGGGAATATGCACCACACAAGGCAATTAGGGTGTGCCCAGGCACACCTGGCACACGCCTATGCCTTCCTTTAAGCATCAGTCACATACGTAAATGTACCTGATTTTCAATAATGACCAACAATACCATAACATTCCTGTTTTACTAAAGAAACAAAAAAGTGTAGCGCTATACTGTATCAGTTAGCAACATCAAAATGTGCTAGGGTGACGAACAGTGAATATCAGGAGTTATATTAGACCATATGCGAAAGTACAGTGAACCATTAAGAAATCTAATATTCCAAAGGGAACATCTGTTCACATATCTGCTATACTTTATCGGTTAACACATCACAATGTGTCAGGATGACAAACAGTGTGTATCAACAATTGAATTAATATTTGACCTCATACAAGAGGATAATACATCCGTGAAGAATCTAATATTCAAAAGAGGACCTCTGTTAGCATATCCTCTATAATAAAACAATGTGAATCAAATGTGCATCACACAAATTAAAAATCATACATAAGCATGTGTGGATAAGAGTAAATAATAAGTCTCTGAGGTGGGGATAGTTCATATAATCAAATGGAGACTTCTTGGAGCATAGGTATCTATCTCAAAATGACATTTGTTGCTGGATTCCTCCAGTGATCAGCCTGGTGTAATAATATAAAATGCCCTTACCGGACGCGGTGGACTCACAGGCCGTACAGCGGTGAGTCATACGAGCTTGAACCGTGTACCACGGTAGAGTTATAGTTGTTCCTGGTCCACCATCAGATGATCTTGATAGAAAACTCCAATCATAAACGGTCTCCCGGTTCGTCCTCCAACACTCACTTTGGTCTCCGACAATTCAGGACAGGGACAATAGGAGAAGAAAGGCTCCACATAGTGTGAATTCCGAAAGGATTTTATTGCATAAAAAATTCCAGCATAAAAATTCCAGATGAAAGCAAAATTTATAAAAACATGAAAAAATGTAAAAATGTAGTAAGCGCAGTAGATAAATGGTTTGAGGTAGCGTCCTACACCCGACGCGTTTCGTCTGAAAAGACATCAACTGGGGTACAGCTCACCTCTCATCTTCTGCGCTATTTAATAAAAAGTGCTCGAAATTACATTGGGGACACCTGTGCGGCGTGACTTCCGGGTTTGCATCACGTGAGGATATTCTTAGTCAGCTGACTATCTATCTAACCTATCTCCAGATGGCTTCCAGATCCAAACCAAACCTCGGTTTGGATCATCCATATAGACAATTAGAATCGGACGATTCTAATTGGCCTGCGCGATGAGCGGTCCTTCTTTGCTAGATGCATTGCAATTAAATGAGACGTCACCGCGTAGATACGTGGTGACGCATAGGTCTAAGAACAGCCAGCCAGCCAGGAGGAATGTACTGCGCTCCGCGTCATAAGGTTGTGACACGCGAGCGCGGTGATCACATGTCCACATCGTCCGATTCTAATGAGGGAAGGGGGGGAAGCAATCAGCACGATTTCCTCGAAAATAATCACACCACCAAGCCAAGCGGAAGATTCATGTACCATGTGAGAGATGAAGACACTCACATAGTGTAATAACGTATTAACTTGGATTTATTAAAAATATGTAAATCGTATAGCGGTAGTTGTGAGGGATCCCTCACAACTACCGCTATACGATTTACATGCCTGTTTGATCTGCACAAAATGTGAGTTTGTTTTTTATTGCTATTTTTAATAAATCCAAGTTAATACGTTATTACACTATGTGAGTGTCTTCATCTCTCACATGGTACATGAATCTTCCGCTTGGCTTGGTGGTGTGATTATTTTCAAAGAAATCGTGCTGATTGCTTCCCCCCCTTCCCTCCGTTGGTGTGGTGATGACATCTATCCAGACAATACATCTAGACCAGTTGGTCACCAAGCCTTCTTGACCTGTTCTAGCATACGCTATTTCAGGCCACTACTTCTGGTAAGCCTCCATATCTTCTGGTGATGGTCCTGGCACCGTTTTTAAATTTCTGTGCACCTTTGGTCGTTTATGGTCCATTCATCTACCAGGCTACCGGGTCTAATTGATCTTCCTGCATATACAAGAAGAACACCTGTATACCATTTACACACTGCTATCACGGACTTTTTCTTTTTGGTGTTATGGACTCTATATTTGATTTTGCCTTCGATGCTTAAATCATCTATATACACATATGTGTTATTCTTTCACTAGTCACTGTCACAAATGCTCACATGAGATGTTTTTGATTTGAATAATTTATGTTTACTTTGTTCATATTATATTCACTTAATAGCGCCACACTGTGCATTTTTTAGTTGTTTTGTTCTCCCTGAGTCTACGGGTGTGTTGGCTGCTTACTTAGTTTGTTTTAGCGCAGCGCTGTATCATATTTCTTGAAATTTTGTTTACTAAAAAATATATCCATGACTTTTTCCTGCATTGGACTATTAACCAAATGCAAAAATTAACCACTGCAAAAATGTTACTAATAAAGCATCAATGAAAATATTAGGCCATACCATTACTCTTGCTATTTTGATGCGTTTTTGTTAATTTGTTCATAAAGCGTTTGAAGATTAGTATTTTTTTTGAGCTATTAGCTAATAAAAAATATTCTGGGTTGGCAACTCTAGTCTGAAGGAACAATTATGTGAACTACTGTATATCACCATACACTACCCAGTATTGCGCTAGACTGGGGCCTTGGAATAAATGCCAACTTTTGAACATCCTAAAGCAGGGATATGCAATTAGCGGACCTCCAGCTGTTGCAGAACTACAAGTCCCATGAGGCATAGCAAGACTGACAGCCACAAGCATGACACACAGAGGCAGAGGCATGGTGGGACTTGTAGTTTTGCAACAGCTGGAGGTCCGCTAATTGCATATCCCTGTCCTAAAGCGTTATACCAGGCCCAAGCTCCATTGTAGATTCTAGGTCAGCTGTATTGTCACAAAAGGAATGTCTATATCACGTGGACGTTTCTGATCAGTGAATAAACCTGAACTTCAGCCTGCCACAAATGCACAGGCTTCTTTACTGAAACTACTTACTATAATTTTACTGCATACTATGAGCTTCTCATAGTGTGCATTAGAAGCTGCAGAAAGTCAGATGGAGCCCACCACATTTCCTGGCTGGAAATCATCCTAGCCCCTTTCTCTGTAGCCAAGCTATCCTTGACCTTCCCCTTTTATTCACAGAATTCAATTTTTTCTTCAGTCACGGAGGCTCAGCATCACATGTTGGCATTATCTAGGGCAGTCTGAATGCAAAACACAGATAACAAAAAGCATTTTGATAATTTTATATTTATAACTCTTCCCAAGAGCCAGCCCTCTGCTTGTATTAGGGCTGAGGGCTCTTGAGTGGAGTAGTGAGGCAGGGTACTGTGCCATTTTCTGGAAGCTATGTACAGCACCCTGCTGGCACCACCAGCCATGATCTGCCTCGATTGCATAAGGAAGGAAAGTGACCCAGTGATGATATCACAGGATCTAAAATAAGGTAATTAAATGTATAGGAAAGGTTTTATTTAAAAAGTTAATTTGTATTTTGATGGGAGAGAAGGGAGGAATCGGGAGCCCCTAGTGAGCTTGTCATCAATAAGTTGGACATAGCTTTGACACTTTTATGGTAAGGTAATTTTTTAACCTCTCCCATTTGGGGAGAGGTTCTCTTTAAGAAGGCCGTGTGCCTTTTTTTAGGTCCCAGTTCTGGAGCCCAGGCCTAGTGGGCATCACCCAAGATTCTTTTCTGCTAGTCTCATCATTAGAACATTTAGCCCTGGTTCACACTGGTGCGGCTTTGAAATCGTGTTACTTCAGCAAGATTTCAAAGTTGCAGATCAGTGTGATTTGCACCTCCAATTTCATTGTGACTCGTTTAACAGAAGTCTATGCAAGTCGCAATGAAATAGGCAAAAAGTAGGGCTGGAACCTTTTTCAAATTCGCTGGGACATGAGTCGCGGCAATTTGAACGGTTCCACTGCCGACAATAGGGGGAGATCCGTCATGCAATTGGGAACTGTCAAATCACGTTACAAATCGCACCATGTGAACGGGGGCTTAGAGTGTGATGCTTCTGGATGCTGAGACCACACCCAGCAACTGCTAGCTAAGGAGCTACAGGAAGCCCATGGAAGTTTTGGGTATTCAACTTCCTTTGTCCTCCTGTCCTAACTATTACTGTAAGTTTGAATAAAGCTTTGAAAAATACTTCAGGTGCGACCCTGCTTTCCTTCAAGGGCAAGTAAGTGTGATTTAATCTGCTAATGTCCTATGGGGTGGGGTTGGGGGGCTCCTGTACCCGCAAGACCCCTATATTTGGAGGCACTACAGGCTTAAGAATATCAGGACGCTAAATGTAACCCAGGTACTGTTGCAGTGTTGGGATGTAATGGCTACAAGGTAGGTGTCATCTCACATGACTACCCCACTACCCTTTACAATTTGAGCATTTCTACAATTCTGTGTGTACCACTAACCATATACAGTATACAGGAACTATACTGTATATGGTTAGTGGTACACACAGAATTGTAGAAATGCTCAAAGTAAGAAATAAAAGAAATGAACCCTTTTTTATGCATTTTGATAAATGATCAAATTTATCACATCCATATTTTTTCACAAACTAAGCGCCACCTTTGAAACACACCTAAAAAGTGTACACCTAGCATGATCAATCCAACCAAAACTAAAAAGGTTCTCCATAAGGGGCTCCATAATATGCTAGCTTGCTGTAGCTCTCAGGGACTCCAGCAAAAACTTGCAGGTGATCCACAATATGGCATTTGCTGGATTGGTTTGAAGGAAATTGGGAAAGCATGCTTACCTGTTTGTACTCAGGAGAGGTGGGGCCCCTCTTTTGGAATTTTTTTCAGGCAATTATGTGTGACTAATACAAGGGGAACTCTACAGCTCTTATTTTCGTAACTACTCATTACAACCCACAGGCATATTGACATTTCTGAAGCGTTGTTAAACAGTCTGCGTTTTCCGAATTGTGTTCTTTCCATTGTTGTCATATTTTAATTTGTAATTTCATGGTCTGAAAGTAAACACTTGTAATTTCCCAGAAAACAAGCCAGTTACAAGAAAAAAAAATCAAGCTGATACTTTCCAGCTTTATTTAAGAAATGATAGAAAATTATATATGTCTAGCTGTCATACAATTGCTCCAAGTTTTGAATAGTTTTCCATCACAGTAATTTTAATGAAAGATTTTCGAAGATAAACTGTTTTAGCCATTCGATTTCATAAATATAATAAGACACAGTAAATTGGTTTAAGGAGTTTGTAAAGCGAAAACTTTTTTAGTTTGGGATAGAGTGGAAAGGGGTTAGAGTCCTTGCCATTTTTATTGCCAGCTGTTTTCTTGCTAAGAAGATTATTCCTCTTTCTTTATCCTGGTGACCACTGTCACTGATTGTGAGGGAATATCCAAAATTTTGAGCTCTTATCAGAATAGAGAGTACTGTAAATCTTCCAATGGGGTCAGTATACTGTTGTTTATACAGTAAAGTACAGAAAATGAAGGGAAATCTCCCCAATAGGTTACAAATGGCAAAAAAGACTTGACAGGTTCAAACCATACTCTTCTGCATCCAAAATGAAAAAAAGTTTGCTCTTAGATATGCTTTAAAATCTGAACTTCGGTCAGTTGATAAAAAAAAAATATTTTTGGCAAAACCTCCCTCAGTATGAAAGGGCTATTATGTTACATAGTTACATAGTAGGTGAGGGTGAAAAAAGACACAAGTTCATCAAGTCCAACCTATGTGTGTGATTATATGTCAGTATTACATTGTATATCCCTGTATGTTGTGGCCGTTCAGGTGCTTATCTAATAGTTTTTTGAAACTATCAATGCTCCCCACTGAGACCACCGCCTGTGGAATAGAATTCCACATCCTTGCCGCTCTTACAGTAAAGAACCCTCTACATAGTTTAAGGTTAAACCTCTTTTCTTCTAATTTTAATGAGTGGCCACGTGTCTTCTTAAACTCTCTTCCGCAAAAAAGTTTTATCCCTATTGTGGGGTTACCAGTACAGTATTTATAAATTGAAATCATATCCCCTCTCAAGAGTCTCTTCTCCAGAGAGAATAAGTTCAGTGCTCGCAACCTTTTCTCATAACTAATATCCTCCAGACCCTTTATTAGCTTAGTTGCCCTTCTTTGTACTCACTCCATTTCCAGTACATCCTTCCTGAGGACTGGTGCCTAGAACTGGACAGCATACTCTAGGTGCAGCCGGACCAGAGTCTTGTAGAGCTGGAGAATTATCGTTTTATCTCTGGAGTTGATCCCCTTTTAATGCATGCCAATATTCTGTTTGCTTTGTTAGCAGCAGACTAAATGTTCATTTAGTCTGGGGCAGTGTTCCTTAAACTATAGGTTGGACCAAAATTGGGTAATAGGCATGCTTGGGATAGGTTGCCACTTGACTTTCTGTTCAAGATCCAAATCAGCACATCATTAGAGAGTAGTAGCACCCTGACTATGATTGCAGGAGCACAGAAACCAATATAGAACTAGAGCACATGTGAGACAGAATTACATTTGCAGTCAATTGCAGAAACAAAAAAATTGTGATGCTAGCAGCAAATGTCCATTAAAAATTCTCTGCTTGGGTCCCAGTATGCTAACCATGTTAGCTAATGAAAGAAGCCACAAAGTGCAAATATTGGCAATGCGCTTCTATGGTTGACCACTTGTCACGCATATTAGGTTCACTTCACCATGCATGTTTGCATAAAATTGGAATTTGGCATTTTATCACATAGAACACACCTAATTAAAGTGACACTGTAAATCAACAAAAAAGATCAGGAGCCTTCCTGTAATAACTTGTTTGCTTACTCTTCAGTAGCCTCTGTACCCTACCTCTCCTGTGCTCCGCTGCAGCCTCCGTCAGTGTATTCCGTGTTTAACCCTTTTGGGAGTGTCAGATACCTACGTCCCTCTGCTGCACACTGTGGTTCCTACCTTTGACCCCTATAGAGAATATCTCATCTGTGGGAGTTCATTGATGAAATCTGTACATGATCTATTGTATATCTATTTGCTTCAAGGTCTCAAGTTAAATGGCAGATTTTCTGTTAGAAAAGGGAAGTAGAGAGGATGGGGATTATTGCGGTGCCAATGCGATTCAGTCAAAATATGTTTTTTTTTTTTTAAATATAAATTTTATTACATGATATTAAAAAACAAATAACATACATTAACAAATATACAGATAGGAAATAAAAAATCAAGGAGCTCTTTTAGTTTATAATTGGCCAGAGTAGTATAAGTAGTTATTCTGTGTTTAGGCACTTTTATTAGTAGGTGACATCCTGATATTTTCTGAATCCATTCTTCTATTAGTTTAACCTGTTTCCACTTTTTAGGAGGAACCAGGGCCGTCTTTAATATTGATTGGACCCTGGGCAAATCTTTTCTTGCCCCCCCCATGCAGTTTCGCTCTCCACCTGCTCTGAGACATACAATAAATAGTAGCTAGACTCAAAATCAGTTTACTGAATCATATCAGGCAGCTATTGCCAGAGGTTACAGTGTATCATTACTGCTCATTGACTAGTTGCTAGAGGTTACAGCACACATTATGGCTCACTGATTAGTTGCTAGAGGTTACAGAACGTGATTTCTGCTTGTTGATTGGTTGCTAGAGATTACTGTGGATATGACCTCAGGGGGGCATGATATACATATCAATGCCGCCGCCCGCCACTATTTACATATGAATGCCATCGCTATTTACATATGAATGCCGGTAATTTACATGTAAACACAAGGTCTGCAGGTGAGACATCTGTATACAACAATAGGGCAGAGCTGGGCAGCATTAGTAGCAGCACTTCACACTCAGATATTGGGACACAGCACAGGACAAAAACCTCAAGGGATGAGGGAATTTAAACCAGGATATTTAACAAGTATGAGGCAGCTGCTTTGGGCCCCACAACAATGACAAGGCCCAGGGCAGCTGCCCCTTTTGCCCTGCCTTAAAAACGGCCCTGGGAGGAACTAAAAGAAAAGCAAGATTTTGTTGTAAAATCAAATAAAATTTATTGCATCCAGTTACGTACTTTCTTTGCAACAGGGAAGAAAAAACATGCAGTCCAGGACCTAACACCCTAAATAATTTTGTGCCTTCCTTCTATACTACATCATAAAACTAGACATGATAGCAGCCATGTACATGCTTACCCTTCAAGACCTCTGCCATGAAATGTATAACTCTGCTAAATTGATTGCCAAAACTGCTTTCACCGTGGATTCAGGGGAGGACTGGGAGATTAATAAAAATAATATGTGTTGGGTTGATGGCCTGGAGTATAAATATTAATTAATTCAGAAATATACAATGAAAATAGCTGGGCGCTATATAGATACCATCACCCTGTTCAGACCAACAATAATGGCTGAGGGAAATCTTTCAGCCTTTGCGGTTTGATATGTTATGCAACTATAGCATCCTCTAGTGTACAGTGTAGCGAGGTAAATTTATGCTGACTCGTAGTACTTTGTGTGAGTTTGAATTTGCTGTGGGTGCAGCTTAAGATCAGGCTGGAATCTTCTGAAGACCAGGCCTCTATCGCCTCCTCCTGGTTCTGGAGGTCCATGGAAACTTCTAGAAACTAGTGGGTGGAGGTAAAGAGGCATGGTCTAAATATTGATGGGAGTTTTGACCAATCCCCAGGCAGGAGGCCTGGTAGGACAGTCAGACAGGCCCATAAGTTTTGAAGAGCCTGGCCAGCAGTATTGTAGTTGAGTGGAAGATACAGTGCTGAGGCTGGAGTTGTGAAGCCTGGGAGGGGACCCTGGGGCTGAGGGGCTCTGCCTCCAGGCTAGAGCTGAAAAAGGCAAGAAGCTGAAGAGAGGGATCTCCATTTCAGTCTTATCCAGAAGACGCCCTGTCTAGCATGGGAAGATCTGTCCAGCAGGAGGGCTGAACAGTAGTCTTACCCAAGGCAGCAGGATTCAAGGGACAGTGTGAGTACCTCTACACCCCCAGGGCCAAAAAAGGAGAAGGCTGCCAGATGCTATATCCAGCAATCTTTCCAGGAACAGTGTCACAGTTAAACCCAATCCCTTGTCCTGGGGCACTTTACAATTCAGCCAGGTGGGCTGGTATTTTCAGAAGAGGGGGCATAGAGCCCCTGCAAGTTGGGGACTTTGCTAAATTCAACTAAGCGGGCACAGAGCTCATATAAGGGGAATTCTTAGTCCCATTTCCAGAGAGACTGCTATTGTTTCAGAGGAAATACAGTCCAGGATTTGCCATTTTTTTTCAGTGTACAGAGTGAAGGATGTTGTCCTCCAATTGTCCAAGTGAAGTTGGGCATCCCATAATCCCTGTCCCCTATCCAAATTGTTTTCCCCCAATAAAACAACAAAAACAAGCCCATGGACTGATTCTAGACTTTGTGTGAAAATTGGAAAAATGCATGTTGCCTGGCTTTACAGGAATAGGGGGACCCAAAATCCAATGGCTCTCTAGGGGTTCAGCGCTACACAACCAAGAAAAAGATAGAGGTGCAAAGGAAGTCAATACTAAAAGAATGCAAAACTGGAAATGTGTTGTGCTCATTTACAACTCTAAATAAAGTTGAAATAGAAGGATTATAGGTAACAATAGTACAGTATTTTATTTAGGTATGTGCATATAATTTGAGCAGAGCAGCAGTCATCTACTTCAGTTTAAAAATGCTTATTTTTTTAACCCCTTACACTCCATTGTTTTTAGCGTATGTCTAAACAGGTGTACTACAATAAACCAGGTTCTATAAAAAAAACTACCATCTTTTGCTATGGCCACCAATCTTTGCAGTAAAATGTTACACTTTGCATGGCATACTTTTTTAGCCAAGAGAACATTGTCCTACCATTAAAAGTCTATCTGGTTGTGATTGGTTCCCAGTGCCCCCATGGCTGCATTAGACATTTTCTTCACATTCCTTTCCCTTTGAAATCTTGTTAAAAAATATGCCTAATCCACACTGTCAAATCACTAATCTCCTACCATTGCCATTCCACTTTTATATCAACAATTAAGGAACAGATTAACCAAGTTAAATTATATTTCAGAAATGTAAGAATTTAGCCATAGTAACCTCTAACAGTACATTCCTAACTGGTTTACTCCTTTACATAACAAAGTAATTTTGGGTGTAGCTTTTGTTGTCACGTTACTGTGCCATTATTCAGCTCTTTCATTATGCTAAAACTCAAAAACATTGCATTATAACCAGTGGCAGGTGGTGCTAAAAAATTTTTGGGGGGGCGCAAACAAACCCCTCCAAGTCCGCACTCACCAGAGGATACCACGGGACGAGAAATCGGAAACCGGAAGTGACGCGATGGCGAATATTGATTCGCTAAAATCAAAAGTGGACTTGAAACAAGTCAATTAAAGCCTCAGATCACATGCTCACATCACATTTACGCACCTAATAGACACCCATTAGTCCGGGGCCCCGCACAGTGCACACACACGCACAGTAATTTTTTAAAAATAATATGACTAACACTTTTTAACATGTTAAATTAGCTCTCTTCTTTGGCAAACTAACTTTGGGAACCTTGGGGGGGCCTTATGGACTGGCCGCCACTGATTATAACTATTTTTCTTTGCTAAGTCATCAACCGCATACCTGCCTTTTAAACTTTTTTTCTTCTTTTCTTTTGTATTCTATAACTATAATGCCCTGTACACACGGTCGGATTTTCCGACGGAAAATGTGTGATAGGACCTTGTTGTCGGAAATTCCGATCGTGTGTGGGCTCCATCACACATTTTCCATCGGAATTTACGACACACAAAGTTTGAGAGCTTGCTATAAAATTTTCCGACAACAAAATCCGATCGGTTAAAATCCGATCGTGTGTACACAAATCCGATGCACAAAGTGCCACGCATGCTCAGAATAAATTAAGAGACGAAAGCTATTGGCTACTGCCCCGTTTATAGTCCCGACGTACGTGCTTTACGTCACTGCGTTCAGAACGATCAGATTTTCCGATAACTTTGTGTGACCGTGTGTATGCAAAGCAAGTTTGAGCCAACATCCGTCGGAAAAAATAAATCCATGGACTTTGTTGTCGGAATGTCCGATCAATGTCTGATCGTGTTTACAGGGCATAACTCTCTAACTCTAACTGCAAAGTTCCTGCCCGGTTTAGGTTGTTTTCACTGTTCCTGTTGCATCCACCTTAATGTAACATAAATGATATACGTTAAAAAAAAAAATGTATATTTCACGCTCACCCAAAAAAAACAAAATTTATATGTGAAGGTACTGCTACTTATAAAAGTCTAAATACTCGACCCAAAGCATATGTAAAAAGTGCACAACCTAAGAAATAATTGTAGCAGTGCCCCTGCTGGATATTGTGATCCACCTGTCACCCTGCCCAGCCCGTCATTCACTTCCCATCCACCTTAGAGACAATGAACAGTCGGTATGTTTGTTTTTGTATTTTTATTGAGGGATTTTGAACTTGGATAGGATAAGGGAAATTATGGGATGCCCAGAATCAATAATGGAATCAATAAGATGATCAGTTGGAACCTCTATTTACACTTCTAGAGCTCCAGTCTCCTCCAGCACAACGCTTATTTGTAGACTGATTCCCTCTCTCCTGTACAATACTTGGTTCCAGGCACATCACATGGTAGGCCCAACTCTGACTCTCTTAGGCCTTAAAAAAGTATTAAAAGTATTTTAATGCTAGCTGTCCTTTGGTGGACTACTGCTTCCAGTCAGTCCTCTTCAGGCCCTGCCAGCCCTCCTGGCTGTAGCTGCCCATCTCCACTGCCCATGACACCACAGTCTCTCCTGCTGGCTCTACATCCATCACAGACTGCACACTCCCAGTCCACTCCGGCATGCCTCCCCAGCTTTCCCAACTGTGCCTGTCACTCACCAGCCCTTCTGGCTGCACTCCGGTAGATCCCTCCTGGAGACTTGCCCGGCAACACTAGCTCCTGTTGTCTTTCTCAGTTACTCTCTCTGCCTCCTGTGCAGATCTTTTTTTGCTTCTCAGCAAGGCTCCGACTTGCACCTGAACCCCTCAGGCCCAAGGTCTCACCCGCTCAGACTGGGGAGTGCCTCAAAGGCCCTGACAACCTAGTGCTCCATCTCCAGCTTCTTCCACCTGACAACTCCTCCCCAGCTGGGCTGACCCTGGGTATATCAAAGAGGCCTGCCCCCTGAAATCCTAGTTGGGGATTGGTCAGGGCTCCCTGAGACACCCCAGACAGCTCCACCTCTCTTCCCCTCCTTCCTTCTAGAATCCTCTAGAAGCAAAATGGAGGTAACAGAAAGATGAAGCTATCTGTGAGTCACCAACCTACTCTGAGCCACACAATCAAAACAAACAGGCCTAGCTCACAGCTAGTAGAGGGTAGAGGGTGCTACATAATTAAACACGTCTTACACAGCATTTAGTATTTAAATATTCTATGAGTCTCTATTGAGTCCATAAATAAAGAAAATTGTGAATAAAAAGAAAGATTCCGGTGTAGAAAAGTCAGATTTAAAGTGCTCTTATGAAAGTGAAAAGTGAAAAGTGATTCACAAGATAACAGTGCTTCATAAGGTGCTCTCTTTCACAAAAAACATGCGCCATCTTCAGCAGGGAATCCAGTGCAGCACTGGATGCAGAAATGGATGCTGTCAGTAGTCATACTCTACTCAAGCGCAGGTATGTACAATCACCAGCAGCCTGAACCATTGATGCAAGGCAGGATGGATCAATGCATTCATGTTGTTTACGCCAGATTATGACCTTACCATATCTGAATGTCACAACTGAAATTGAGGCTCATCAGACCAGGCAACGTTTTTCCAGTCTTCTACTGTCCAATTTTGCTGAGCCTGTGTAATATGTAGCCTCGGTTTCCTGTTCTTAACTGACAGGAGTGGCATCCGGTGTGGTCTTCTGTGGCTGTAGCCCATCTGCTTCAAGGTTTGATGTGTTGTGTGTTCAGAGATGGTATTCTGCATACCTTGGTTATTTGAGTTACTGTTGTCTTTCTATCATCTCAAACCAGTCTGCCCATTCTCCTCTAACCTCTGACATCAACTAGGGTTTTTGTCCACACAACTGGATCTTTTCTCTTCTTCAGACCATTCTCTTTAAACCCTAGAGATGGTTGTGTGTGTAAATCCCACACAACTTTGAAATACTCAGACCAGCCAGTCTGGTACCAACAACCATGCCACGCTCAAAGTCCCTTAAATCCCATTTCTTCCCAATTCTGGTGCTCGGTTTGAACTTCAGAAAGTCATCTTCACCACATCTGGATGCCTAAATGCATTGAGTTGCTGCCATGTGATTGGCTGATTAGCAATTTGTGTAACTAAGTGTCAGAGCTGGGCTCAGCCCTCTCTTCTCAGAGCCCAAGCTGCTCAGCTGTCGGTTATTTACCAGTACTCTTCATTCCACAGTGATGCACCTGGTGATCATATCCTGCTCGTTAATAAGCCCTTCTGGCTATTTAAGCTGCCTGGATTAAATCTCCTGTGCCTTCGCCTTGGTCAACATATCTAGAGACTCTCTGCTGTGTTCCTGTTGAAGACTTGCCTGGCTGACGTCCCTTCTGGTTCCTGATCCTGTCTGCTGCTCTGACTACGCTGATCTCTGGCTCCCTGATTTCCTGGCTTGTTCTGACTACCTGATTTGGTTACCGAACCCTGGCTATGTTTTGACTACGTTTACTATTTGTGCCATTTTTACCACTATATTAAATGGTGTGATTTTTACTGCATTTTCTGTCTCCGTCTGATTCATGGTTCCTGACACAGCAATTGAACAGGTGTACCTAATAAAGTGGCCTGTGAGCGTATATATACACCTATTACACTGCTTTAAGCCTAAACTGAGTGCATCACCTGTTTACAGTTTTGGTTACTGCTGTTTTTTTCTGTTTTAGTTGAAGTTAAATTTTAAAGAAAACCATTTGACACTTTGGAGTAAAAAAAAAAATATTTCCTAAGGTGGCACCACCAAGTGGGCATGGCTACTTTCGGTTTGACAGCTCTGAAGAAAGGGGCATTGACTCCAGAAATGCTTCAGCCTGTACTGCATGTTATTGATGACAGGAAGGTCCACGCGGATACAGATCTGTCAGATATTAGTGCAGAAGAACTTGGTCTTCCCTTTAAAGTACTAGCTACCCTTTCTGTTTGTATATATATTTTTTTTTTTTTTTTTTTTTTTTAGCGTTTAGCAGTAAACATACTTCAGGAGGTCAGTATGCTTTTTTTGTTCTATGAGGATATCTAGATTGTCCAAGTCATATAAGTGTAGCCAGCCCATGGGAATGTGTTCTGCAAAAATGTTGTACTTTGTAACTAAGGCCTCAACTTCCTGACATCTGTTTTATGCCACAAACCCGAAAACTAACCATGCCCACCTGCTGTTCCCTATGTCCAAGAAAAGCACCCACTTGGGCCAGGGGTATAACAAGGACATGGGGCCTCAATGTTTGGTCCTGAGACATAAAGGTATGGATCTCTATGCATGGCCCTGGAGTATACCAAGGGTATAGGACTCTAACCTTGGTTCGGGTGTATAACAAGGCTATGGGGTTCTGCGTTTGGTTCAGGGGTATGGGACTCTACATTTGGTCCAGGGTCATAACAAGGGTATAGGGCTCAAGGTTTGGTTCAGTAGTATAACAAGGGTATGCAGATTTATGTTTGATCCAGGGATGTAACAAGAGTATGGGGCTCTGTGTTTGGTCAAAGGGTATAACAAGAGTATGGGGTTCTATGTTTGGTCCAGGTGCATAACAAGGGTATAGGGCTCTAACTTTGGTTCTGGGGTATAACAAAGCTAAAGGGTTCAGGGGTATGGGGCTCTACATTTGGTCCAGGGTCATAACAAGGGTATAGGGCTCAATGTTTGGTTCAGGAGTATAACAAGAGTATGTGGCTCTGTGTTCGATCCAGGGATGTAACAAGAGTATGGGACTCTGTGTTTAGTCCAAGGGTATAACAAGGGTATGGGGCTCTATGTTTGGTTCAGGTGCATGACAAGGGTTTGGGGCTATATGTTTGGTCCTGGGAATTAACAAGGGTATGGGATTCTATGCTTGGTCCTGGGATACAATAAAGTTATGGGGCTGTATGTTTGGTCCTGGGGTATAACAAGGGTATGGGGCTCTGTGTTTGTACTAGGGGTTTAACAAGGTGTTTAGCCCTGAAGTCATGAAGTTAACATCGTATTTTGATACTAAAACCAAGATTAGAGTGGTAGCTTTTCTGGCTAGCAAAGGCAATAGCAGACACATTTCCTTGCTCTTGGGCAGAACTTTAAAAGTTTCAAAAGGCTGACAGGTTCACTTGAATGACTAATCCCATTTTACTATTTCTGCTGGCTTTCCTTAATTTAAAATAACATCAGTGTGACCTGCCAATTATAAATTTCAGGCACCATAGTCTAGATCAACACACAGGTCCATTAGGTTGATTAAAAATCACAGCAGAAGGATTAAGCTCAGAGTCCTGATATATTATACTTGACTGACACATACCGGTCTTAAATTTAAGAATAATAAATGCTAAACACAATTTCCTAACTTTCATTACTGTCATCAGCTGGCAGACGTACAGACAGGCCTGTCCAACAAGTGTTTTGGAGGGCTCCGATTTCTGCTCATTCTTTCACTTTAAGATGAATGGAATGTAAATTATTTTTCTCAGTAGAAACCATTTTGAAATATTACTCATTTTCCTGTCTCGGGTCTACTCCTAATAAAACTGACTTTGCTGCCATACAGATGCCATTAGCACACCAGACTCTTTACTTTTGGCTATCTGTCAAAATACAACAATGTGAAACCTGCGTTTCTGGGTGTTTTACCAAAGGAAACAGTTTTACTTTAGAAAAAAAAAATTGTTTTTGCCAAATATTTTGAAAGTGTCTGGAGAGGAACCAAACCACAGTGGTTCCCAGCTGTGTTTCCTTTCAGTGTTCCCCCAGGTACCTAAAAGACAGCAATCTGTAACTGGATATTCCTTGAGAAAAAAAAAAAAAAAAGATTTTATGTAACTTGTGTATTTCTGGGCTGTCGTGGCGGAGTAAAGTAGGAATATCATACATCTGCATTAGAAGCTTCGCACAGGTCAAGCTGCCTTGGTTCTTTATATGTTAACAACTCAAATTGTTCTATCACCAGTAATTTGATACATGCTCCTTGATCGTTGATGACAGAAAAGGGACACCTTTAACCCTAATTTTTATTTATTTATTTATTTATATTTAGACTAAAGACAAGACCTTGTCGTACATTTGGTTATGCTTCTACCATTTCAGACACTATGTACATATTCAGGAAATAGAACAGAAAATTGTAGTAGAGCCGCAATGGCACTTGTAGATCAGGGTATAGGGTAGCAGCATCAGAGAAACTAGCCAGGTTATTGGGGATATGACAGTTGGCCTGGGGATCAGGAGGTATGGATCCAGATCTGCTTCACATGAATGGATTAGATCTATGGTCTAATTATCTTTAAGCCTGACGTTTAATCTGCTTATATTTTGCCTTCCCTTTTTCCTCCTCTTTCCCATCATCAGCGTGCTAATTAAATGTGAAATAAAATATACAGTGGGTATAGAAAAGAAGCACCCCCCCTTTAAAATAATCACATTTTGTTGCTTTGCAGCCAAGTGAAGACAGACACATTTTTTGTTTTATCTAGCTGTATTTACTCAGTGCAACTTATAGCATCCAAGTGAAAGATAGAACACCAAAATGTCAAAAAAAAAATTCAAAAACAGAATCACTGAGTTGGAAAAGGGATCGCCCCTCCTAAAAATGACTTGTAAAATCAATCAGATTTAGCTAATCACCTTCTCAATGGTGCATAAAGCCATTTGACTTTCAACTGTGATCAGCAGTGGTCATTTTAATTAGCTCAGTATGAAAAGAGCTTTCCTGGAGCATTTCAGGATTTTCATAATAAAATGAAAAATGGATGGGGCAAAATACCGTAAATTTTTTGAGGAAAATCTGCTACCCTCTGCCAGAAAGTTCTCAATGAGCAGAAAGTTTACCTTTCAACATGACAGTCCACCACCAAATTTACCTGAACTTGAGCATTTCGACAAAGAGGAGTGGGCAAATATTGCAAAGTCTAGATGTGTTAGTTAGTAGAGACAAATCGCAACAGACTAAAGGCTGTAATTAAAGCAAAAGGTGGTTCAACAAAATCCTGGCATAAGGGGGTGATCCTTTTCCCAGTGTTTTTAATCAGTGATTCTGTTTTTAATTTTTTTTATTTTACAGCTGGATAAAACAAAATGGTGTTTGCCTTCATTTCAGGCTGCAAAACAACAAAATGTGTTTATTTTAAAGGGGGTGATTCTTTTCTATACTCATTGTATATGCTTTCATTACTTACCTTATTTTAGACAAACCTTTTCATTGCCCCACACTCCTAGGAAATGTTTGAATAATCTTCACACCCTCTGCAAAAGGGATATTACATTTGAGGATGAAGAAGTCTAAATTCTAATTTATGAACCACGAACTGAACCATGTACAGTACTGCGGATGAACAAATTGTATTTGAATAAAATACGTTCCAGTTTGTAGGAATGCGGATTCTACCTCCATTCTTCTGAAATCTTTGGGTGTCCAGAAGCAAAATATTTATCAAATATTATGAGAGAAGCAATGTACATTTATGAATTTACGAGTGAAACCATAAACAATGATTATGTCAGATGCTGCATTAGGCCCCTTTCACACGATCGGACCGTTCAGGTCCGCCTGTCAGTTTTGACGGCGGACCTGAACGGGCGCTCCATGTTAGCCTATGGAGCGTCGGATGTCAGCGGAGGCATGTCCGCTGACATCCGACCCCGTCCGATCCGCTAAAAGCAGACGTATGGCTCTACGTCCAGATCCGTCGCTGGCGGATCGGATCGGGTGAGATCTGACGAAAACGGACACGCTGTCCGTTTTCGTCCGATCCCTCCATAGGCGGCAGCGGCGCCTGACAAGCCCCTCCCCGCTCAGTGAGCAGAGAGGGACCTGTCATCCGCCGGCTCAGCGGAGATCAACGGACAGATCTCCCGCTGAGCCGGCGGACCGAGGCGGGCTCCGTAGAAACGGAGCCCGCCTCGTGTGAAAGGGGCCTTAGAATGCAATACAATCCGTTACTTACGTTACTTGTATGTTAATTCTGTTATTCTCTCCTTTTCATTAAATAAACAACTAGACCAGCCTTTTTCAACCAGGGTGCCTTCAGGTTTCTTCAGGGGTGCCTTGGCAAAATTCTTAAAAATTGCCTAAAAATTGTATACAAACCAGAGGGTGGATCAAGCCTGCCTTTTAGTTATAGAAAGCCACAGGTTTTCATTGTGCACCATTACAACCTTCTATCCGCTGGCCTCCTAACAACCAATAACATCATCGATTGATAAGGAGGATGTCAGGCACCTGCACCCTCCTTGTTTGCCCCTCCCCTGCCCATCTCTGTCATCATTGGAGTCACATTAGCTGAGCGAGGAAGAGAAACATTGGCATACTAGTCAGTACCAGTGTGCAAAGGTGTGTTTTGCTTTGGAAGAATATATCACCTCTATTGTTGGGTGTCCTACGTGTGGATGTTGCTGCGTTGTGTAAACCTATTAGTTTAGTTTTTCGCATTTTAGAATGGGGTGCTATGGCATTGTGTATAATTTTAAAGGGTACCTTGACTGAAAAAAAGGTTGAGAAACACTGAACTAGACAACTATGTACAATATGCAACATAACCACCTGCTATCATTGCTCAAGGCACACAGGCAGTGAATCATCACTAAGGGACACAAGCTACTCTTTGTTGCACCCTTTGAAATGTATTTCACACCCCATGGGAGTGTGGGCACCCTATGTTAGAGATCCCTGTTTTAGATCCAGTGATGCAATCACTGGTGGGAGGGGCTGGCAGGGTGCATTACATATCCTCCTGAAAACATCACAGCTCCCTGCCTCAGTACTCCTTTCATGAGCCCTCAGCCCCGGTGCAAGAAGTGGGTTAATTCTTGGGAGGAGTTATGCAAATATCAAAATGTCCCGCTGGGTAGGTGGGTGGGTAGGGAACTCCCACATGTGATACTAAGCTCCAATGATTGAAAGAACTGAAAGGGACAACCAACTGGGGAGGAAAGTGCTAAATTATGTTGGACATCCTCCAGCCAGAAAATGAGGTGGGCAGTGGGCTTCATCTGACTTGCTGCAAATTCTGGAGCAGGCAATTTCAATACAGGAGAGGAGCCTGTACAACTGTGCAGGACTAAAGGTAAAGCTGGAGTTCAGTTTTAAGTATGGAATGAGTATCAGTGCCAGCATCAGAGAAAGTACCCACCTGTAGAGTGTACTGAGAATGGTGCTACAAAAAAGGACAGGCAATCCTAAGGGAGAAACCACCTTACTAAAGAGGGAAGACAGAAGAGAATGGACAGATTTAAGCTGGCTGTAGATGATCAGATGATTCCTCCATCTTTGTAAAATGAGATGGATGGAGGAACCCCCTCCACCGGGATATTGTATTCTGACAATGGGACCCAGCTGTCATTATACACTGATAACAATCGACTTCTATCAAACAGTGATGGCCAGAAAGAATTCGGTGAGTGCTAAACAGGCCGAATTATTTAATCCATCTATGACCACCTTTACTCAAGCTGACAGGAGACTCACATACCTTCAAGGAGCTCTGATCCCCATTGTTTGCAACAGTGGTGAAAAGAAAGATGAAATTTGGAACAGGATATGCTAACAAAAGACCAGGCTGGATTGGAGAACCTGAAGATGAGGATACAGCATGACATCACCAAAACTGGATTAACAAGGACTCAGTGGCGGAACTATAGGGGTCGCTGCAGTCGCACTTGCGACTGGGCCCTGTCGTTCTGCCTCTGTGGGGGGGCCCCAAGATCCGGCATCTCCCCCTGCACCCCTGGCTGTCCGTTTAACATGAGGGGGGAGGTGGAAGGCGGTGATTGGCAGATGTATGGTGCCCGCGAGCCCCAGGATCTCCCTGGGGCTTGTAGTTCTCCGAATGTATACAGTGGAGAGGGGAGGGGCATCTGACCCGGGCATGCATTGGCTTCACCCTTCAGTGAGTCGCTCTGCTTCTACACTCTTGATGATACATGCCCCTCCCCTCTCCATTGTATACATTCGGAGAGAGAACTACAAGCCCCAGGGAGATCCTGCGGCCCGTGGACACCATAGAGCTGCTGATCTCCACCTCCCATCTCCCCCCAGGAGGGGGGTACAGAGATGTGCTGAGGGTCCAAGGTGCACAGCAGAGACCAGCCAGCTACAGGGGAACCTCTGGAAGGGGGGTTGACTGTCTGGGGACCCTGATGTAACGGGGGGCTCTCTGGGGACTCTAAAGTAAGGGGGGCTCTCTGGAGACCCTGATGTAAGAAGGGGCCCTCTGGGGACCCTGATGTAAGGGGGGCTCTCTGGGAGCACTGATGTAAGGGGGGGCTCTCTGGGAGCACTGATGTAAGGGGGGGCTCTCTGGGGACCCTGATGTAAGGGGGGCTCTCTGGGGACCCTGATGTAACGGGGGCCTCTCTGGGGACCCTGATATAATGGGGGCTCTCTGGGGACACTGATGTGATGGGGGGCGCTCTCTGGGGACACTGATGTAAGGGGGGGGGCTCTCCAGGGACCCTGATGTAAGGGGGGGCTCTCCAGGGACCCTGATGTAAGGAAGGGGCTCTCTGGGGACCATGATGTAAGGAAGGGGCTCTCTGGGGACCATGATGTAAGGGGGGGCTCTCTGGGGACACTGATGTAAGGGGGGGCTCTCCGGGGACCCTGATGTAAGGAAGGGGCTCTCTGTGGACCCTGATGTAATGGGGGGCTCTCTGGGGACCCTGATGTAAGGGGGGGCTCTGGGGACCCTGATGTAAGGGGGGGCTCTCTGGGGACCTTGATGTAAGGAGGTGTCTGGGGACCCTGATGTAAAGGGAGGCTCTCTGGGGACCCTGATGTAAAGGGAGGCTCTCTGGGGATCCTGATGTAAGGAGGGGCTCTCTGGGGATCCTGATGTAAGGAGGGGCTCTCTGGGGATCCTGATGTAAGGAGGGGCTCTCTGGGGATCCTGATGTAAGGAGGGGCTCTCTGGGGACCCTGTATATATATATATATATATATATATATATATATATATATATATATATATATATATATACACACACACAAACACATGTATATTATATTCATGTATGCCCGCCCAAGTGTATGACTTTCTTTAATTCGCTGCTATGGGCTCTAGCCTGGGATCTTTTGTAGACCTAGCATCGCCCCTGGTGGGAGCCCATCATGGTTTCTTGCACCAGGGCCCTGAAGATTCTAGTTACGCCTCCGCAAAGACTGGAAACATTTTTCCTGGTCCAGCAAATATTAATTTCCTTTGAAGATGATATGATCAGAATTTGGATAAATATATTCTGGGATAAAGGGAGATTTGCAGACAAGCTGTATGGCTGACAAACCTGCAGGAAATGCACTATATGTATTAAATATCCTCATACAATAATACCTGATAGGGAACACACTCACCAGAATGAAGTGACCAACTTATTGTTAGTTCTTGTGAGAGCAGCATCTTAGACTTCAGAACAATGAAGACCTTGTCTGTTCTGCAGTGCCTCTTGTCTGGCTTACCACACCCATGGTCCAGCTGAAGCAGAATTCCTTCTCGATCTTTAAGACCCCTTTCACACTGACAGTGCCCACTGTTAGCGCTAAAGCGATACGCAAGCGATGTTTTAGTGGAGCTTTTCGACCGATTTTCCTCAAAAAAATGCTTTTAAGGCGCTTTGGAAGTGCTTCCCATTCACTGCAATGGGCAGGATGTTTGGGGAGCACTAAATGCAGCGCTCCCAACCCTCCCTAAATATGCTGCTTGCAGGACTTTTGATAACATCCTGCAAGCGCACCGCCCGAGTGTGAAAAGTCACACTGCAGTGAATGGGAGGCGGTTTTCAGGCACATAGCAGAGGCTATTTCCAGCGCTAAAGCTCCTGAAATCCACCCCAGTGTGAAAGGGGTCTAAGAGTAACATACAGCTCTATGATGCATTATCTCCTATTTAAGAGAAGAATCCTTGTACAATAAATGTTATTTAAGAAAAAAAAAAACATTTAAACCTATAAAAAAATGCAATTATAAAATTTCCAGACTACGCCCCTTTTTAACTAATAACACCACCAAGCTTCTAATTCACTCCCTGGTTATCTCTCGCCTCGATTACTGCAACTCCCTCCTCATTGGATTACCTTTACATAGACTATCCCCCCTTCAGTCCATAATGAATGCCGCTGCAAGACTCATCCACCTTACCAACCATTCAGTGTCCTCCACCCCTCTCTGCCAATCCCTCCACTGGCTTCCACTCACCCCAAAAACACCATACCAACTGCAAAGTTTGGAGGTGGGAACATCATGGTGTGGGGCTGTTTTTCAGCATACGGTACTGGCAGTGGCAAACTTTATGTCATTGAAGGAAGGATGAGTGGAAAAATATACGAAGACATTCTTGATAAAAATTTGCTGCCATCTACCAGGATAATGAAGACGAAAGGAAGGTGGACATTTTAGCAAGACAATGATCACAAACACAAAGCCAACGAAACACTCAATTGGTTTCAAAGAAAGAAAATGAAGCTGCTAGAATGGCCCAGCCAATCACCTGACTTGAATCCAATAGAAAATCTATGGAAAGAACTAAAGATCAGAGTTCACAGAAGAGGACCACAGAACCTTCAAGATTTGAAGAATGGTGTGCTGAATGGTCAGGTGCAAGGAATCTTCAACATATTGAATAATATAATAACAGGGATTTCTAATAAAGTTGAAACAAAGCAGTAAAGTGCAAAAGTGTTCACAAATTACTGGTGGTATGATCAAAGTCCAGAAAATAGGGACAAATCTTCAAGTGACAGTTCATATAAATGTTAATAACGGGTATTTCTAATAAAGTGCATCGATCATACCACCAGTAATTTGTGAACACTTTTGCACTTTACTGCTTTGTTTGCGCTTTATTAGAAATAGCTGTTATTATTATATTATTCAATATGTTGAAGATTCCTTGCACCTGACCATTCAGCACACCATTTTTTAGCACAGTTGTGGAAGAGATATTTATTTGTGTTTAGTACCATTAAAAAATGTTTATTATTATTTTAATATATTGGAGATTATCAACATTTGAGCATTCAGTACATCATTATTAGCACGTTTTGGAAGTGTTATTCATTCAGTGTGTATATCACACCTACTATTGTTTATTTAGTTAGCGCCACATACCTATTTACTCATTTCATTTCTGTGTGGGAACGCTTTTATATGTTGGCAGCTTCTCCCATCCTTATTTTTGTTTATTTGAGCGAGTCTGGTTTTACGCATTAGTTTCTTTCCCTTCATTCAAGATTTGAAGACTGTGTAGCAGAATGGGCCAAAATCACACCTGAGCAATGAATGCGACTAGTTTCTCCATACAAGAGGCATCTTGAAGCTGTTATTACCAACAAAGGAATTTGTACGAAGTATTAAATACATTTCAGTTAGGGGGTTCAATACTTTTTCCCTGTGTCATTCCATTTTATTACACATAACTTCATTTCTGAACTTATTTGTTTTGGTTTCTTTGTATGTATTGTGACAGGAAGACAGAAAAATCTATGGGTTGTGCCCAAGATGGGAGATATATTTGTCCCAGGTTTATGCTGTGCACTGATTGCTTTTGGGTTTCTGCTGGGTAGTAAGCCTGTTTGGGGCTCATTGAGGGTTAACAAGCTCCTGTGTAACAGATGAAGCACTCAGGGCTCTATAAAACTCCCAGGTTGCTTCAACAAGGGGCTCCACACTGGAAACCAGATTCCTGCATCGGACTGGGGAGCAGCTTATTCCGAGTGGTGAGATTAAGTCTGTATGACTAAAAGACTCTGCTTTTCTGTGTGTCAGACAGGTTTTTGGGCAGCGCTAGGCTGTTCCAGACCAGGTAGATAGGTTCCTGTGGTTTGCAGTTAGAAGCCCAAAGTGGCAAGGGTTTATTTTCTGTTTTGTTTTATTTTTGCTGTTTTTGATACATGCACTTTTAGCCACAGACTTGGAAATAAACCAGTTTTGTATTCACAAAGATTCTGCTGTCTGTCCGTGCCTACTTCACTGTGCTGTGACCCATCCTGGGGGTCCTGCACACCCTGCTACTGAGCTAATCCCTTACAGTATGGATTGCATGGATTATTACTGACGTGAAAATTTCATGTCAAAATCACCTTTAGAAATATATTGATCTACAAAAATGGTGTCATGTTCAATATATATTTTACCATATATATATATATATATATATATATATATATATATATATATTTTGTAAGGTTTCGGAAGGATTGTAGCTCCACAGGACCAAGTGCAAAGCCTTTAAACTTTAAACAAAAAGGCTTTTATTTTCAGCAAGCAAATCCAAAATAAGGCTTCCAGCAGCACAAAATACAAAATAAAGTCCGCTTATCTTCAGAAAAAAGTAACTGTAAAAAGGCACATACAGTTCATGGATGGGTCTTTGTCCCAAGGGTTTACCAGTCCTTGTTGGATCTTTTTAGCAGACTCACAACTAATCAAGACGGGTGTATTCACCAACTCCTCCTCACCACCACACCTAGCACTACTTCTTGTCTTTTAAGAGCTGCTTCCTGGAGGCTCTTAACCCTGTGGGTGCTGGAACCCCTGTAGTCAAGGGTGGAAGCTCTTTCCCACCTGAATATCACTTCCGAGCCTCCGAAATTCCTGGTCCCAAATATCTCTCTATTAACACAGAGAGAACTACGAGTCAGTCCTCTCCTGATTAAGGCTATTCCCGGGAATTCCTCACCCATCCTGGGTGACCCCCTGAATACTACCACACTTCCCTTAAAGGGACCCTAACCCAAATATCGGTGCTATATAGCACCCGTCCTCGACCCAACCTTGGTGTCCTATATATATATATATATATATATATATACACACAGCGAGTATGTAAATATATATACATTATTTAAATGCGCAATGTTTTCACAGTATATTGCCAAAGCCTTATGTACATGTGACCATTACATCTACATATATGGCCTAAAGCAGTGGTTCTCAACCCTACCCTCAAGTACCCCCAACAGGCCATGTTTGCAGGTTTTCCTTTATCTTTATCTTTTTCTTGTACAGGTGCTTTACAGGTGCTTTAAATCAGAGTCAATGGCTTGGTATTTTAGACAGCTATTTTATCTAAGAGAAATTCCAAAAACATGGCCTGTTGGGGGTATTTGATGACAGGGTTGAGAACCACTGGCCTAAAGTATGTGGACAATTTTTCTTTGCCACTATCCAAGTGCCCCAGATACTTTTTTTCCTGTGCACAAAGCCAGCTTCATAGACAAGTTTGGTGTGTTTTGTATGGAGGAACTCAAGTGGCCTGCACATAGTCCTGACCTCAATCCAACTGAACACCTTTGGGATGAATTGGAATGCCGCTTGCTTGCCAGGCACTTTGGTCCAATATCAGTACCTGACCTCCCAAATGCCTATTTAGGTAAAATTCCCAAAGACATACTGCAAAATCTTGTGGAAACAATTTCCAGAAAAGTGAGGTTAGAGGAAGAGGCTGGGTTCATATAAATGTTCATGGTGTTGGAATGAAATATCCAACAAAGCTCACATCGGTCAGTTGTTCTTTTTCTATTTATTATAAGATATGCTATTATTATTATACAGGATTTACATAGCCCAATAGTTTGTGCAGCGCTTTTCAACATTAGGGCAGACAGTAAATGATCTGAGATGATCTGATGGAGAAAATAAAAGTAGTACAGATTAATGTCTATTGGATTTAGCTGTTATGCTATGGATTTAGCATGGATTAAAATCTGTATGGGATGTTTCTTCAGCACTTGGTTGAATGAATCTATGCTGCAAATTCAGTTCTGAAGTCAGGGACTGTTGCCCCAATAGAATATACAGTCTAAAGTAATATAAGATATGGGAGCTGTCAGCTCTATGAAATAATGTTTGGTGGATATTCTGGATCTTGACGGGGACGATTGGTTGGATATTTTGAATTTCTCATTTGAACAACTTGTCCCTCTTAGAGACCGTCTTATCCAGTTCAGCATTGTACACTGAGCTTACTACACGCCATATAGAGTGCACAAAATGGCCCCAAATGCACCACCTGATTGCTGGACGTTCCCTCACCCTAGAGGAGACTTTGCCCACATCTTTTGGTCATGCTCAGTTATCGCCCAAGACTGGGAGGATGTGTTTCGTGTTATACAAAGAGTCTCAGGAAAGCACATATCCCCCTCCTTACGAGTCTGCCTACTAGGCCTAGTTGAGGAACTTGACCCCACAGTGGCGGTACATATGCTGTTCTCTTGTTCTACGCTAGGAAAGCAATAACCCTGGCCTGGAAAAAACCTACTCCTCCTGCAGTCTCTGCATGGATGAACCTGGTCAACCCTGCTATACCTCTCTATAAGAACACTTACTATAATAGGGGTTGTCCACAGAAGTTTGACAAAGTCTTGGGTAAATGGCTTAAAGCAGAGGTCTGCCCACCCCACAAAAAATTAAAACTCAGCAGCTACAAATACTGTAGCTGCTGACTTTTAATATATGGACACCTGTTCAGGGAGCCCATGATGTCAGCACCGCAGCCGATCCTCAGATTGGCTGTCGGGTGCAGCCGCCACCATTGCCGGTAAGGGAACCTGGCAGTGAAGCCTTTCAGCTTCACAGCCGGTTCCCTACTGCGCATGTGCGAAGCGCACTGCGCTTTCTAACTGCTCTGGCGGCAGAGGAAGGAGGAGGGGGGCCGAACTTCCAAGAGACGGCGCTGCAGCCCCTTCTCTCATAAGTGGGGAAGGGGACCTGTCAAAAACAGGTCCCCATTCCCCCCTCTCCCCTGAAATGTTCCAAATGTGGCAATGGAGGGGGGGGAGGAGACGAACAAGCGGAAGTTCCACTTTTGGGTGTAACTCCGCTTTAACGAGGACTCCATTGCACATATGTCTGATGTTTCTTAAGGGTTAAAACCCTTTCTTCCTTTTTTAAGCCATGTCATCCTACAACAGTGGAGGGGCGAGCTTGGCGGTGGGGTTGTTATTTCTGTACACTTCATATTATATGTACCGGGGCGAGATACTCACACACGCACTTTTTGAGATGTTTTGTATTTTTAGTTGTTGGCGGCTGTGTGGTGCTCCGGCGGTCTGCTTAGGTTACCCCTGCGTGGGTGAAGTTTATGTTCTCTTGAAAATTCAATAAAAAGATTAAAAAAAAAACAAAAAACAGTTATATAAGATATATAGCATGACAAAGTTAGTATTATGCAAAGTTTATATAATGTTACGTATACCTACATATGTAGGTGAGGTTAAAAAAAGACACAAGTCCATCAAGTCCAACCTATGTGTGTGATTATATGTCAGTATTACATTGTATATCCCTGTATGTTGTGGTCGTTCAGGTGCTTATCTAATAGGTTTTTTGAAACTATCGATGCTCCCCGCTGAAACCACCACCTGTGGAAGGGAATTCCACATCCTTGCCGCTCTTACAGTAAAGAACCCTCTACGCAGTCTAAGATTAAACCTCTCTTCTTCTAATCTTAATGATTTATTAAACTTCCTTCCACATAAAAGTTTTATACCTATTGTGGGGTCATCAGTAGGGATGAGCCCACGGTTCAGGTCGAACTCGAACGTCGGGTGTTTGTTCTAAAATGAATCGAGCACATGGGGCGTTCATGGAAAATTTGAGCACCCCAGAATTCCCCATAATGCACTGTGAGATTGCAGTGCATTGCTGTATAATGACTGGCCAAAGCATGCATCTGACCTGCATGCTTTAGTCAATCACAGCATGCTCTGCTCAGAGAGCCATAATTGGCCAAAGGCAGGGTGCCTTTGGCCAATCATGGCTCAGGGGGACTAAGTCCACGCCCCACACTATATAAGGCTGCTTACAGAGCGGCCATGTGTAGTGTTGTTGGCATGGAAAGAGAGAGAGCTTGAGTTAGATTACCCACTTCACATCCCGCATATAGTCATATGATGTCCGCAGGAGGGATCTCCCATCCTGGGTGGGCGCCATATGACGTCCTGGGCTTCCCGGCCATCTGGGGGGCCCCCCCACCGCATCACTCGGGACCCAATGCGCTTGCCCGGCGGCCGCGATATCCGCCGGGCACCCGCGATTGCCCATTAACCGAGCAGGACCGTGGATCTTTGTGTGCAAACACACAGATCCGCGTCCTGTCAGGTAAGAGGAGACCGATCGAGGAGACAGTTAACCCTTTGGTCGCCCCCTAGTGTTAACCCCTTCCCTGCCAGTGACATTTATACAGTAATCAATGCATTTGTATAGCACTGATCGCTGTATAAATGCCAATGGTCCCAAAATGGTGTCAAAAGTGTCCGATCTGTCCGCAGCAATGTCACAGTCCCGATAAAAATCGTGGATCGCCGCCATTACTAGTAAAAAAAGAAAAAATTATAAGAATGCCATAAAACTATCCCCTATTTTGCAGACGCTATAACTTTTGCGCAAACCAATTAATATACACTTATTGCGATTTTTTTTTTTTTTTTTTACCAAAAATATGTAGAAGAACACATATCAGCCTAAACTGATGAAAAAAAAAATGGGATATTTATTATAGCAAATAGTAAAAAATATTGCTTTTTTTTTCAAACTTGTCGCTCTTCTTTTGTTTATAGCGCAAAAAATAAAAACTGCAGAGGTGATCAAATACCACCAATAGAAAGCAGGAGTGCCGCCCCCTCTCTCCTGGTACCACTCTATCACCAGATAGATTCATGCATTGCATGAATCTATCTATGGTCGCTGCTGACACCCCCTATTCAGGTGCCCAGCCCATTTTTTACACCGGCGGGGTGTTTTTTGGAAGCACCTGATTAGAGCCATAGGCTCTAATAGGCAGCCAATAAGGTGAACAGCGGGCGCAATGCTGTGTGTTAGCAAAGAGAAGGAATTCTCTTTGCTAACACTGAATCTGCCTCTCAGCCAATCAGGTTGCTGGGTCTGTTACCGGTCACCTGATTGGCTGAAACACCAGGCGCTGTGATTGGACGCCTGAGAGATGACGGAAGAAGACATGGAGGACGTGCAGGAGAACGCCGCTGACCCACTCTGAGACAAGTAAGTGCCGGACAGCATCTGATGGGGCACACTAGCGGCATCTGATGGGGAACACTAACAGCATCTGATGGGCACAGTAGTGGCAATTGATGGGCACTCTGGCAGCATCTGATGGGGCACAGTAGCGGCAATTGATGGGCACACTAGCAGAAATTGATGGGCACAGTGTCAGCAATTGGGCACAGTGGCTGCGTTTGATGGGCACAGTGGCTGCGTTTGATGGGCACAGTGGCTGCATTTGATGGCACAGTGGCTGTATATCACTCTGCATTCAGTGTAGCCTATATCTACATTCCGTGGTGTACAGTTGCTAATACAGTGCAGGCGGTGTGGTGTACACAGTATCTAATACAGTGTGTACAGTTTCTACTACACTTCTGGTGGTGTATACAATACTGTGCAGCCTTTGTACACTTTCTAATACACTTCAGGTGGTGTACACAGTATCTAATATAGTGCAGTGTGGTGTTGCAAAACAAAAAAATACATCATGTCTGGAAGGCTACCAAGGAGAGGCAGATGCTCACAGGCCACTAAAAGAGGGCAAGCAGCCTCTGTGTCTACAGTCAACAGTGCTGGTCGTAGACATGGTGCATTCTCTGCAGGTGGCCGTGGGGCACACTTGTACTTTTTTGCTGCTGCTGGCCATGTTATTGAGCACACAACATACAGAAGAGTTGGTGGAGTGGATAACAAAGCCGTCCTCATCCTCCTCATCTTCTGTCACCCAGGCTCAGAGTAGTTTGCCTTCCAACGCAGCTGCCTAAGTGGCCTATTCGACCAGCTCCTTGTCCACAGTCACTCCTTCCATAGCCCCACCATCATGCACGGAGGAGTCTACAGAATTATTCGACCACAGTGTCGGGTACATGCTGCTGGAGGATGCACAGCGATTTGAAGGCTCCGATGTTGGTTCCCAGGTTGAGGAAGGGATTAACGTGAGCCTAAAGAGAGGGGGTGCCACAGAAGGACAAGAAACTGGCAGTCATGTTTCACAGCAGGGCCCGTTCCTGCACCCAACAATAGTATCGGTGTGGGGTTACAGTGTTGTGGCCCCACCCCCACCCAAGGCCCAATTTTTCTTCCCCTGTTTAACAGGGGCATGTAATTACAATTTTTGATATAATATTTCAACGCAGGGCCCGTTCCTGCGTCCAACAAGAATAACTGTGAGGGCTTACAGTGTTCTGGTACCACCAACACCTAAGGCCCAATTCTCTGCAGAGTATATAGGGCAGGCCGTATAGTATATATACTGTACTGCTGTTAAGAGTATATAGGGCCTGGGGGACCCACATGTCATTTTTTTAAAAAATTTGGTGCGGCGTTCCCCTTAAAATTCATACCAGACCTGCAGGGCCTGGTATGGATTTTGGGAGGGACATCCACGCCATTTTTGGGGGGTATTTATGGTATTTTTATCTATATTGCCAGGATCCGACAATACATTACAGCCGCGAGCAGTTTTGAATTACATTTTTTCCTTTAGAAATGTCATTTTGCCGTGGCACTGTTATAAACATGGGAAAGATGCGCTACTTTACAGGCATACTAAGGACACCCCCTAAGCACGATATTTAAAGGAATATTTCATTTTTATTGTTTCACTGTATTTGTATTGTTTCACTGTATTGTTTGTATATTATTAAATATTCCATGGTGAAATTCAAACATGGTGTGATTTACCTCCACTATCCAAACGCTTCATTTAAAGTCCCAATTTCCCTTTATTATTACCCATATACCGGGATGGAGGCACTTTGCCGTGCTTCATCTAAAGTCCCAACTCCCCCTCTTATTCATTGTTTCACTATAAGCATTATTAAAATCACTGCTCCTGAAAAAATGGCCGTTTTTAAAACTTTTTTTTGCATTGATACATGTCCCCTGGGGCAGAACCCGGGTCCCCAAACACTTTTTATGGCAATAACTTGCATATAAGCCTTTAAAATTAGCACTTTTGATTTTTCACATTCGCGTCCTGTAGACTTTAACAGTGTTCAAACTAATTTTTTGCCTGTTCGCATGTTCTGCTGCAAACCGAACCGGGGGGTGTTCAGCTCATCCCTAGTCACCAGTATGGTATTTATCAATTGAAATCATATCCCCTCTCAAGTGTCTCTTCTCCAGAGAGAATAAGTTCAGAGCTCGTAACCTTTCCTCATAACTAATATCCTCCAGACCCTTTATTAGCTTTGTTGCCCTTCTTTGTACTCTCTCCATTTCCTGTACATCCTTCCTGAGGACTGGTGCTCAGAACTGGACAGCATACTCTAGGTGAGGTCGGACCAGAGTCTCGTAGAGTGGAAGAATTATCGCTTCATCCCTGGAGTTAATCCCCTAATCAAGCACAAGCACAATGTTCCAATTTAAGAGCCACATTTCACAGTTGATCAGACTGTCCCTTTAAGAAGGATGTGTCTGGTATTGGCTCTCATTGAGTATATCAATCTTTCCATCTCTATACTAATTCATGAAGTACCAAGCAATTAATCCTGCGCAAACACACCTGGAGGCTACAAAAGAATTCATTTTGGAAAGTGAATTATAACTATTTGCAGGTAAATTGCTACAAAGATAAATGAACTCTTGCATCACTTATACATGTAAGATCAAGATTAAGAATAATTGCTTTTTCAGGAACAAGCCACAGACACGAAACACGGAACAATAAGTTTGAAACGATTCTATTTTTAATATGACAGGTTCTAAGTTAGTACTAGTAACACTTTGTTTCTTTTCTTATCCAGATGTTTAATTATTATTATTATATAATTATTATTATCGGTCACGATAGGACTCCCCCTCCTCATTGGCTAAGACAGCAGTGGGAGTCCATTGGCTGACAATCGCAGCCAGTGTAAGATGAGGAGAGAGCAGGTGGGGGGGGGGGGGGCGAGCCAGGGCTTCATGTGTCTTATGGACCCATAGAGCAGCAGTTCAGAAGCATGCATCAGTGCCCCCAGGGCAAGCGCCTTTCTCTGGGGGCACTACTTAAGGGAGAGGAGTCAGGAGCGCTGGTGGGGGACCCGAAAAGAAGAGGATCAGAGCTGCTCTGTTTGTTTGAAGGCAATAAGCTGTAGAAAAAAATTAAAGACGAGGGATAAAAAGAATGACACCATTTATAATAAGTAGAGTACAAGATGCTATTTTAGAAATATTTATTTTTAGGTGTGCATACACTTTGCCATTGATTTACTAAAGGCACACAGGCTGTTCACTTTGCAAGGGATATTGCACTCTGCAAGGGGATTTTCCCTAGAGCTTAGTGAACGTGGTGAAATTTCACTTTGCAAACAATATCCAATCACCTGCAAATAAAAAAAAAAACTGCATTTTCCTATGCACATGATTGGATAAAAGAAGTCAGCAGATCTTCTTCACCTCATTCACTAAGCTCTGGGGAAAGTTCCCATGCAAAGTGTACAGTGTAGTTGCCTTGGTAAGTCAACCCCTTTAAGTGTACGTAGCAAATAGTGGATCCCGTCCAGGTAAGAGCAGAATGCTTCCTGAAGACGTTGTAAAATGAAACGTATGTCGAGGCGTGATTCCAGTCACGTCATTTCCAGGTTCCCGAAATTCTAGTTTCATCTTCACATGGCAGTGGAACGCACGCCGACCCACGAGCGCAAGCCGGGGCGGTCTATGGTTCCTGCCTGGTGATTTATGTGGGCTATCCTCAGTGCCGGGACAAGGCACTCACGAATGTAAGCAGGCATTCTGTCATTTGATTCTATGTATTTTAATAAACATTTAATAAACATTACGCTATGGTTCCTTCCTTCTCTTATTTCTAATGGGATACCATGGTGGAGAGGAGGATATATGTACTTTAAGCCTTCTCATACATCTCCATTGACATTCAAGGAAATCTAAAGATCCCACCTACTAAGCTTGTTTGACCTTCTTTTAAACTAAAGCGGTCATAATTTTTCTGGTGAGTAGGAAATCTTAACCAAGCACATTGGGTGTATTCTGCAGAGATTACTGCCAATGGTGAGGGTGGTACGTTTTTGCAAATGTATCACTGAAGAATTTATGGACTTTAAAGGAATGATTTTATAATTTTACCATAGTCACAATATTATTGAGCACGTTGCATTTTATTAATGCTTGTGAAGTTGATTGTTTGGTTTTTCAACATAAGATAATTATTGATTCAATTGTGTTTATTATCACTATATCACTAGTGCCCCCTACCATCGCTTATAAGAGCATATGGTTGGTTAGTTAATTAAAGTGGAGCTCCAGTCTCCTATGTAAAAATTAACCACTTGCCTACTGGGCACTTTTACCGCCTTCTTGCCCAGGCCAATTTTCAGCTTTCACGCTGTCATACTTTGAATGACAATTGCGCCGTCATGCAACACTATACCCATATGACATTTTTATCATGTTTCTTTTTTTTCTCACACAAATAGAGCTATCTTTTGCTGGTATTTAATCACCACTGGGGTTTTATTTCTTGCTAAATAAATTTAAAAAACTAAAATTTTGAAAAGAAAAAACAAAACTTTTCCATGGTTTATTATAAAATTTTGCAAACAGGTATTTTTTCTCCTTCACTGATGTGCGCTGATAGGGCTGCACTGATGGGCACTGATGAGGCGGCATTGATGGGTATTGATGGGCACTGATGAAAAGGCACTGATGAGGCTGCACTGATAGGTGGCACTATTGGGCACTGATAGGTGGCACTGATGGGCGCTGGTAGGCAGCACTGATGGGCACTGGTAAACGACACTGATGGGCACTGATAGGCAGCACTGAGAGATGATACTGATGAGGAGGCACTGATGGGCACTGATTAGCAGCACTGGTGGGAATTGTTGGAACTGCAATGATAATCAGTGCCCTGATTATGAGTGAACATGTCCCTTTTACACAAGCTGGTTATTGGCCCTCCTCTCCTCTCCTTACGGTGTCAGCTTGTGGCTACACAGCCAGATTCCCACTGTGCACTGTGAATGGTCCGGCAGTCTTCTGTGACCTATCACGTGTTCCAGAAGAAAGCAGGAGGGGGGAAAAAAACTTTCACTTCTGATGGGCTAGGCGGCCAGAGCGGAAGTGGGAGCGGGTACCTATCAAAATCGGGTACCTGCTCCCCCCCTCCTACCCCAAAGCTCCATTTCACAAACAGGAGTGGGGAGGAGGCCTTAAAGCGGAACTTCCCCTTTTTGGGTGGTGCTCCGCTTTAGTCAGTTAGTTAAAAATTGAGCCATAATACCATATTCAGGCAAAAGGCTATTTGTGAGGTCAGGTACTGATGCCAGACAGGTAGACCTGGTTCACAATCGGAATTCCAATTCTTCCTCAAGGTTTTTAGTAGAATTAGTATTTAGAATTGAGTAGAATTTTAGTAGAAACTCCAAATTTATCAATCCGTGTTTTTATGGACCTAGTTTTGTGCACAGAGGGATTATCCCATATTGTTGCTCATTTCAATTAAAATGTCTAACATGATCATATACAGTAGTTGTGATAGTCATATAATGTATTGGATATGAAAATAAATGTCTCACAAACACTGTGCTTCTCCTCTCTTTCTTCATCAAAGTCTCACCACTAATTCCTGTGGAATACCTGCTGAGCTTATCCTTGCACGTGTAGGCAGGTGCAGCCTATTTTCTCCACTGTAGGTGGCGCTCGACTTAAAACATGGTTCTTTTATGTTTTCCTGGAGCACTAGGGAAGCTATCCGTTTGGATGCTGTCACCCCATGTGACTCTGGTGGCCATCTTGAGTCAGGCAGAGTCTATTTAAGGCCCTGGTCCCCAGGCTTGGTGTGCATTTTCACGTGTGGGTAGTGTAGGGTTAGATCATTAGTCCGACAGAGACAGTGAATAACAGCAGGGAGAGGTTCTAGACGAGTATCGAAAGGATAGGGATACGCCATTTTTCCTGGAAACCAACCCATTTGGGCACAAACTGGCCAGGCCGCATTCCGCCTCTCAAGATAGATGCTATTAGCACTTCTGAAACCTGCTCTGCTACACATCGCTTTTCATTCTGTAAATGTTCCTGGCCGGGTGCCATCCTGATGGGCTTGTTGTGAACTATTGAACTTCAACCTTAATAAAAATTCTGTTTCTGCAACTGGACTCGCACCACGCTGTACATCCCAACACATGTCTTTTTCTAGAAATGGAGAGTGCAAAATCTGGTACAGCTGTGTATGGCTTCTAACTTCAGCTTAGGCTTTGACAAAAAAAAAACTGGAGGCTGATTGGCTTCTATGCAGAGCTGCACCAGATTTTGCACTCTCAAGTTTTAGTAAATCAGCCCCTAAGACCCCATACACACTATTAGATTTTCTGCAGATTTCTGTCTTCAGATTTACCAAAACCATATAATATCAGGCCAAACCTTAAGAGTTTCAATTTGTATGCAATCAGGCAGGCCCTTGCACTACATGGCAAATGTGAAGACAAAAATCTGCATAAAACCTAATAGTGTGTATGGAGCTTTAAAGTGTATATAATTTAAAGTGTTACTAAACCCAGGACCCTGCATTCACTATATCTGATCTCTCACAGTACACAGAACATGGGAATGCAAATATTTTAGTAAATATAAACTGCTAAATACCTTTTCTCATCAGCAGTATATAGCAGTCTTGTGACTTCTATCAGTGTTTGGTTAAAGCTTGTAGAAGGAGTTTTCATTTTACTCTAAAAATGAGGCTGCAGGACCCCTGACCCTCTGTCTGGACAGTGCTGATTGGCCCTGTGCTGATCATATGCACCCTCCCAAAATAAAAACTCTCTAGCAAACTGATCATGTGCAGAGTGATTCCAGAGGCTCTGCCTTATCAGGAGATGGATTGGGAACAGTGGAAGAAGGGGAGGATCAGAGAAGACAGGATAAAACTGCATTTTTACACAATGCGGAGGATTAACCCTTTAGGTACAGTGAGTATAAAAAGCATGCCTTACTGCAAATACAGACTGATTTTACTGTTGTGGGTTTAGTAACACTTTAAAAACTTTTTTTTAATTTGGATACAAGGGTTAATGTTTCTGTCTGGTTACTTTTGCTGCCTTTGTCCCCTTTGCATCCTGTCCTAGAAACACAGCAGGACATGAGAGGATTCCCATCTTAGATTTTCTTGCTCACAAGATGACATGGGTGTATCTTCCCAATGGGTATAGACCATGGGTGCTCAACCTGTGGCCCTCCAGCTGTTGCGAAACTACAACTCCCATCATGGCTCTGCCTTTGGGAGTTATGCTTGTAACTGTCAACAGCTTGCGATGCCTCATGGGACTTGTAGTTCTGCAACAGCTGGAGGGCCACAGGTTGAGCACCCATGGTATAGACAGTAGAGCTGCGCGATTCTGGCTAAAATGAGAATCACAATTTATTTTGCTTAGAATAAAGATCAAGATTCTCTCACGATTCTCGCGGTGTAACATCATCTTTCACATTATACAAAAAAATTGGGCTATCATTACTGTTTAGTTTTTTTTTAAATGAATTAAAGTGATTTTTTTTTTCATAAAAATTGCGTTTGGAAGACCGCTGTGCAAATACAGTGTGACATAAAATTCTGCAACAACCGCTATTTTATTCTCTAGGGTCTCTGCTAATATATATATAATATTTGTGGGTTCCAAGTAATTTTCTAGCAAAAAATACAGATTTTGACTTGTAAGCAACAAGTGTCAGAAAAAAGCTAATGCCGCGTACACACGATCGGACATTCCGACAACAAAATCCTGGATTTATTTCGGATTACGGATTTTGGCACAAACTTGTCTTGCATACACACGGTCACACAAATGATGTCGGAAATTTCAAACGTCAAGAACGCGGTGAGAAAAATGAAGTTCAATAGCCAGTGTGGCTCTTCTGCTTGATTCCGAGCATGTGTGGAATTTTGTGCGTTGGAATTGTGTACACACAATTGGAATTTACTACGGATTTTGTTGTCGGAAAATTTGAGAACCAGCTCTCAAATTTTTGTTGTCGGAAATTCCGACAAAAGATGTCCGATGGAGCCTACACACTGTCGGAATTTCCGACAACAAGCTCCCTTCGAACATTTGTTATCCGAAAATCCTATCATGTGTACGCGGCATTAGTCTTTAAGTGGTTAAACTGACCTCATATACAGTTCATTCCTTTGATCTAAAAGAACTAAATGTTACAATGTTTCTCTTTATCTTGCCTAAGCGATGTTGTGATAAACTTGGCAGGCTGCCTGTTTCTTTTTTTTTTTTTTTTTGACAGCTCTTAGCAGCGAGCAGAGAACGGCTCTACACTGAATCGAGGAAATGCTGTTTTAAGATCATGATGGGGGTTGAATCGTGATCTCGATTCTTTAACGATTAATCGTGCAGCTCTAATAGACAGCAATAAAAATTTCAGAGCATCCAACTGACCCACACTTTATTTAGGACTTTAGGTTTTTTTTTCCCTTGTATACATTTTAAGGGCCCACAAATAAAGATTTAGCCCAATATCCTCATATATATATATATATATATATATATATATATATATATATATATATATATATATATATATATGTATATTTGGTCTTCCTACCCACCACTGGGAAATTTGAGAGCAAGTGCCAGCAAAAGAGATGGAAGCCAGACATGTTTACTTTCCTGGATCCTACCTCAGTTTTATAAATAAGCCCCTATGTGTGATTTATATCCCTTCTATATTGTTAAGCAGAACTTTTTGAAAATGAGCATGCTGAAATCTCTGACTCTTTACAGCATAATAATATATCTTAAACATGCCATTCATTCTTTCATGCCATGCAAAAGTACCCAGATTAAGTACAAAAAATAAACCCTTGTAATTTTTCTTTTATTATTTTAATCCCCCTCCCCCCCAACATTCACATGCACACAACTCTGATAGGTATCAACTTTCGTATTGTTGAATTCCATCTCACTTGTCCTGGCCGCATGTTGAGCTTCCACAGTGGGGAATATTTAAAATTCTTCAAAGCTGAATAATTATAAGAAAATACATTATCTGAATTCCAAAATTACAAGGCATTCCTCTACCCGCTGTTCAATTAGAGGATAGACTGGTGCTCAGCATCTCAATTTTATGTCACCCACACACATTGCACATCCGCTATACACATATATCTGTCTGCATACATGTGAAGGGGTAGACATATTGCTGGAAGGGAATGCATGGTGGTTTTCAGTTTATGTTATCTTTAGTTATGTGTTATGGTCAGGACTAAAAACGCAACTTTAAAAATAATTAACCAGATATAATGTTATGTTACAGCCTTATTCCAAGATGGATTAAAGTCATTATTTTCCTTAGAATTCTACAAACAATGACAATTGACAACTTGAAAGAAGTTTCTTTGAAATCTTTGCAAATTTATTAAAATTAAAAATTGAAAAAAATCCCATGTACATAAGTATTCAGAGCCTTTGCCATGACACTCAAAATTGAGCTCAGGTGCATCCTGTTTCCACTAATCATCCTTACGATGTTTCTACAACTTGATTGGAGTACATCTGTGGTAAATTCAGTTGAATCAACATGATTTGGAAAGGCACACACCTGTCTATATAAGGTCCCACAATTAACAGTCCATGTCAGAGCACAAACCAAGCTATGAAGTCCAAGGAATTGTCTGTAGACCTCTGAGACAGGATTGCATCAAGGCACAAATATTGGGAAGGGTACGGAAAAATTCTGCAGCATTGAAGGTCCCAATGAGCACAGTGGCCTCCATCATTGGTAAATTGAAGACGTTTGCTCCAGAGCGCCCGCCCGCCCCCTCTCTCTCCTGATTAGCTGACTGACTTTGAATGACAGCAGAGGGAGCCAATGGCACCGCTGCTGTGTGTCAGCCAATCAGGAGGGAGAGTCTCGGATGGCCGAGACACTTGTTGACATTGCTGGACAGAGATGGGGCTTCGGTAAGTATTGGGGGGCCAAGAGCGGCTGCTGCACACAGAAGGCTTTTTATTCTAATGCATAGAATGCATTAGATTAAGATTAAAAAACTTTTGCCATTACAACTCCTTTAAGCCCCGGACAGGGCGAAACATGTCTGAGAAACTCTCTACAGATGCAGTGTATGAGCGGAAACCATCTTTTACCTTCTTCAACTATTTTTATGCCACAGTGAGGCAAGGTTTGTGTGTGGACATAGCAAATTGAATCATGCTTTGCTGGGGGATTTTTTGCCTTCTTCTGGACCAACTGTGGGTGTAGGATTAGGTATATAGGATTGTAAAAAAATGTTTTTTCTTTTATTTTTATTTTTATTATATTTTTTATTATATTTTCATTGGTTGAACTAGATGGACTTGTGTCTTTTTTTAACCAGACTTACTATGTAACTATGTAACTTTGAGAACATGATGCTAATATATGGATACATTCAGGTACTTATACTAACTGTATTTAAAGGCTAACTTCCCTTTTTTTTCTAAATTCCAGCTCCCCTATGTACCAATATGGCATTAATGTACTTATTTTGCAAAAATAAAACAGCTTTCCATTAATTCTAAACATGCTTACCTCACTCTCTTCATAGCTGTTTAAAAACACTGCTCCATTACTTCTGCCTTACTTCCTGGACAGACTATAGGTCATGACACAGGAAGGAGTTGACCAGCTGACACACCCTGCATCATCTACCCTCAGCTGCATCATCTACCCTCAACTCCTACCTGTGTCATGACCTATAGTCTGCCCAGGAAGTAAGGCAGAAGTAATGGAGCAATGTGTTTAAACAGCTATGAAGAGAGTGAGGTAAGCGTGTGTAGAATAAACAAAAAGCTGTTTTATTTTTGAAAAATAAGGACATTAATGCTATATTGGTACATAGGGGAGCTGGAATTTAGAAAATAAAAAAGGTGAACAAAGGGGAATTTAGCCGTTAAAATATACACTATACATTTTAATTATCTTGAAATAAAAGCCCAACAGCAGCAAAACTAAAGCTCCTGACTCCCCCACTGCAAGGGTTAACCATTCGTTTATATCTAGGAGACAGGAAAGCATTTTTACCTGGTGCTTCCCCATGCTTTGGTGGTGGATTTTTCCTCAGAGTACTCATGTCTTGTACAGGGTTTTGGAACTTGGTGCACGGAGGAGGAAAGGCTGCAGGGGCCGCCCTATCAGCATAAAGGAGCCTCCATGAGAGGAGGATCAGGTACATAAAACTGCTTTACCTAGTCCCCCAAACATAAACAAGCAGTTAACCTTTGCAATGTGGATGTAGCCCCACTACAAAGTAGGGGTTTCAGTTTTCCTGGAGTTCGGCTTTAAACGAAATGGTGGTATTTATCATTTGCCCAGAATTCAGTTTTGACTTCCTCAAATAAAAAGAAAATAGAATACATTTGGGGATCTAAAATGCATTTAGATGTGTGGTTAGTTAGTTGTATACATCGAAATGCTGTATGTGTCTAAACGTGGCTACTTTAGGTGAATAATTAATGCAGGATCTTCTGCTAGCAAAAGCGTTCCATGCAGAAAATGCACATATGCCCATGTGAATGGTGCCTTATGCTATAGGTCCGCACAAAATGATGTTCAGCAGAGTTGTTCTTTGAGTAAGTCCTTAGCATTCCTCTACTGACATTTACATGAAAATGAGGAATTATGTGCTCCTAATCCTTGAAATGTATTCCCCTGCTTCTTAGGATTTTTCACGTGTGTTCCCCAGTATAAAAAAAAAGTTTAAATACCAAATGTCTTTTGACATTCCTGTCATTCCTGATGTGTAAGCCGGGCTGCAGAAGACCCAGTGAACATTCTTTTCCTCCTAAAGTTAGTCCACATAAATATTGAACTAGTAGATGGAGAGGAAAGCCCCATAGGGTAAGAAACACAGACAAGCTTACACAGCTAATATTGGGCAAGTCTGTATTAGCCAGCGCACATTCTTCATCAAGGGACGGAGTTTTTCTCCACACTACGAGTCATGCAACAAAAACATTCTCACTAATCCACAGGCTTAAAGGCAAACACTATGGTTCCTTAGTAACCATGTAATAAAAAAAAGCACGCTAAGCACCCTTGTGTATGGCATGTTAATTAGGCATAATTTACAGAAAGCCTTGAGCAATTTGGTTCAGGGCTGAGCAGATATGACCCCCTCCCCATCAGGTAACAGTATCCAACATGAGGGTTGTAGGTAGTGTTCATGTTAATGCTGCTAAAAATATAAATAGGTTAAAAGTTTGCTTATTTAAAGCAGAACTAAACCCTTCTATCGGTTATTGACAAGGAAGCTGCTATCTAAAGCCATGTACACACGACCGGACTTTTCAATCGGACTGGTCCGACGGAACGAATTTGTCGGACAATCCGACCGTGTGTGGGCTTTATCGGACCTTCAGCTGACTTTTTCTTTCGAAAATCAGACAGACTTTAGATTTGGAACATGTTTCAAATCTTTCCGACGGACTTGAGTCCGGTCGAAAAATCCATTCGTCTGTATGCTAGTCCGACGGACAAAAAAGGATGCAAGGGCAGCTATTGGCTACTGGCTATGAACTTCCTTATTCTAGTCCCCTTCGTACGTCATCACGTTCAAACCAACAGACTTTCAAACGGACTTTAGTCCGTTCATGTGTGGGCAAGTCGTTCGAAAGTCCGTCGTAACTCCGTTGAAAGTTCGTCGGAAAGACGTCATACCTTTGATGCTGAAAAGTCCGCTCATGTGTACACGGCATTAGCCTCTGTTTGATCTGCAGTTGCCATGGTGCTGCATGTGTTATCAGTCATAACGGACACCAGACATTTGATGGCTTGACAGTTGGGTTGAGAGCACAAGCAGCTGTTACAGTTATCATTTGTGGCATATCTTAAATATAACTATTTTGGGAAACGAATTCCAATAGAAGAAGTGGCACTCCAAATCCTTAGTAAATGGTTTATTAGGTACACATAAAAGGGTACAAGGGGCTAATGTTTCAGCACAACTGCCTTGATCACACCTCAAACATAAAATGAGAATCAAAAATATATAAAAACGGGGGACTCCACCCACCAGGCAGGCAATCAAACAATCAGCCACTGAAATCAACCTGTTGATTGGACAATATTCCCCCAGATTTCCTGTCTAGTGAGAGGATACACCACCATAAAACAAAGAAAAGAACAAACATCATATATCAAGCAAAACTAATAACAGGGAGAAAAATACGCACATTTAGAAAGATAAGAGCATCACAATATAAGTCAATACGAAGTATACAAATATATATAAATCATATAAAACTAACTTATAATACATCCAGATACACATTTGCATACATTGAGACCCTACAGGAACTTAAAGGTAAATACTATTTAAGAAAAAGATCCACGTCCTATTTGTGGTTCATACCTTTGGGAATTCTCGTATGGAGGTTGAAAATCCACCAGAATCCCCTTTCAAGGAGTTTCTGGTGGATATCACCCTCTCTAGGCAAATTTCTAACTTTTTCCAAGCCACAGAATTTAAAGTAGTCAACATTGCCTGCATGAGTGTGTTTAAAGTGCTTTGAAACATTCGACAAGCCTTTATTACTGGCATAGGAAGCCCTATGATAATGCTCACTATTTCTGGTTCGTAGTGGCTGTGTAGTACATCCCACATATTTAAGTTTATACAAAGTGGATTCTATGACATAGATAACATTGGAGGAACCACAATTAATGTAGCTCTGGATAGAAAAATTCTTGCCTGTTGCACAAGACACAATAGTTTTTATGTTCGCTATTATGTTTCTTGCAAACATGACAGGTATTGGAGCCGCAAATATATATGAACCCTGAACATGCAACCATGTTTGATTGTGGCCAGTAGATGAAAAGAGACTCGGGGAATGTATTATCCCCCTATGTTTGGGAGTGACGGCTAGAGAACCTACAGCCCACAGACAGGATAGGGACTAGGTCTGGATCTGCATATAGGACTGAAAATATTTTGAAATGGTATCCTTAATACAGTCAAATTCACGTGAAAAGTAGTGACAAAAGTTAGAGGGTTAAGGGTATCTTTAGAAACTTTTCTACCAATATCCCCCCCCCCCCCCCCTCCACATGACCACCATTTTTTTTTTTTAAATAATTCTTTTTATTACACATTTTAAACCATATACATAGAATGAGGATATGCCAACATAGCATATCCCCAAGAAACAAAGGGCCTCACAGGGCCCTGAAAAAAACCTCCCCCCTCCCCCAAATTACCTCCCCCTTATCCCCCACCCCCTTGTCACAGCTCAGTATAAACCAGATTAGTAAAAATTGTTCATATTGCTATTTTCTTGGCCTATTATCTTATAAAGTCAACAATTAAGTTAGGTCAGTGTACTATATTCGCTGTGATGACAACCATCAATCATCCCCCACAGTATTATATTATTATGTTATACTCTCCGGTCTTACTTCATGCATGTCTTATCTGAACAAACAAATTCTCATGTCTATCTTTCACTAACCCACCGTAGTATCTGACTCATACCACACCTTCCATATTTTGTTAAATTTCTTAATACATCCCCTTGCTTCATATGTGTATTTATAATGTGGCAACATTGAATTGACCAAACTCTTCCAAAAATTTATATCTGGGGCCTTGGCATTTTTCCATCTGAGCAGTATGGCTTTCTTCCCGTAAAATAACAAAATAGTAAGTAATGTTCGCAGGGCTCTTGTTGGGACCACCTCCTCAACCAATCCCAGTAGGCACACCCTCACTGCCATTGGTATAGGTACTGTTAAGAGATCTGATAAACATGCCGTGATCTCTTTCCAGAAATCCTGAATGTGTGAGCATGACCAAAAAATGTGTTCTGCATTTGCTGGAGATGCAGAGCACCTCCAACATTCAGCCGAAGCACTGCCGTAGATCTTCGCTATCCTAACCGGAGTGTAATAGCTCCTATGTAAAAATTTAAATTGAATCAGTCTGTCTCTAGCGGACACCAGGTGTCTAAAGGGTTGACTCCAAAGGTCATCCCAATCTTCACCCTGGATGTCCGGAACCTCTGCCTCCCATTTGGTTCTGCAGTTTGCAATCGCTTTCGGTGTTGTCTTAAAGACTTCCTTGTAAGTCACCGAAAGGACTTTGCTCAAGTCCTCCGTCGACAGCAGGGATTCAAGATTTGATGGCAGAGATTCCACCCTCAGCTCTTTAAATTGTTCCTGGTATGCATGTCTAATCTGGAAGAATCGAAAGAGATAGGAGTTCGGCAGTTCATGTCTAGACTGCATTTGGGAGAAAGTCAGAAGATCCCCATAGGAAGTGATATCTTTAAGCGTTTTAACACCCTTCACCACCCAAATCTCCGGATCCGGAATGTTATAGAAGTGAGGTAGAACACAATTCATCCAAATTGGTGTTGATGGGGAAAGCCCCCCATAACTGGGAGATGCTAACTTCACTGCTACTTCCCAAGCCCTAATAGTAGCTTTCATAGTTATTGTCAGAGGCAGATCAGATTTGATACCACGAAATAGCGCCAAGCGCAGGCTTTTAATAAGAACCCAGATGAGCTGCTTCTAGTACTGTGGTGGAATCGCCATCATCTGACAGCAGCCATCTTCGGGCAAATACCATTTGGCCGGCCAAATAATACTTGTACCAATCCGGCAGTGCCAGTCCCCCTTGATCACTTGGTTCTTGTAGCACTTTGGTCCCTATCCTTGGGGTTTTGGGAGCCCAGAGGAAGGAGCTAATAATCCCTTCTATCTGCTTGAAATATGTTTTGGGTATCCAAACCGGTGCATAGCGTATGAAGTACAATAGTACCGGGAGGATTTTCATTTTGAGTAGACTGATTCTACCTATCAAGGAAAGAGGTAGTTTGCTCCAAGTCTGCACTTTTTGTTTGAGAAGGGTCAACAAAGGGAGTAGATTTAGAGGGATGTATTCCTGAACCTTTGCGTAATTTTTACCCCCAGATATTTAAGAGATGTGACCCATTGCAAAGGCAGTTTGGGGTCCGCCTTCTCTCTGGCTTTAGCATCAAGTGGCATGATGGACGACTTACTCCAGTTTACCCTTAACCCAGAGAATCTGCCAAACTCATCTAAAATCTTAAGCACTGCCTCTAATGAGGTGTCAGGGTCATTTAGAAACAGGAGCATGTCGTCTGCATACAAAGCTAATGTTTCATAAATTGTGCCTATTTTTATTGCCTGCACTTCTCCAGAGGATCTCAGTGTGATGGCCAGGGGCTCCATAACCAGGGCAAACAGGAATGGGGACAAGGGGCATCCCTGTCGTGTGCCCCTGCCCACCTCAAAGAAATCTGAAATTTTCTATCCCACTCTGATAGCCACTTTGGGGTTTCTATATAACATGGAAATCCATCTTCTAAATTGTGGTCCAAATCCCATGGCCTCCAGAACTTTGAACATGAACAACCAGTCCACAGAGTCGAAGGCTTTTTCTATATCTATTGATACTTTAATTCTAGTGTCTGTTTCGGTCAGTGAGAGTTGTAAGTGAGTAAAAAGTCTTCTTAAATTAGTATCAGTCGATTTCCCCGGCATGAATCCGGTCTGGTCAATGTTGACTACAGTTTGGATAACTATCGCTAGTCTGGTTGCTAAAATTTTTGTTAAGATTTTAAGGTCCGCATTCAGTAAGGCTATGGGGCAGTAAGAACTCTGTCGGGTCTTTCCCTGGTTTTGGCAAAAGGATCATGTAGGCCTCAAGCATGGAGTCCGGTAAGGAAGAATTTGTTATACAGTGTTCTAATAACCAATTAAATCTTGCAGCTAGTTGGTCCACATGAGCCTTATAGAAGTCGGCTGGAAAGCCATCAGGGCCCGGGGCTTTATTGGGGGGGGAAAGGCAAAAATAGCCTTTTGTACCTCATTAATTGTGATTTTAGCATCTAGTGCCTTACGGTCTTCTTCAGTTAATTTTGGAATTGGTAATTTTGATAGTAATGAGTCTAACTCCTCAGTGCTGTATTTGGGAATGGGTGAATAAAGGGTAGAGAAAAATTCAATAAATTCCCTCATAATTTGTGATGGATCAGTTACCAATGTTCCCCCTTTATCCCTTATTGCCGGTATGTGTGTCACTGGGTGATAGTCTGCCACCAACATAGCCAGGAGTTTTCCATTCTTGTCCCCTTCTGCAAATATCGTGTGCGTGTTTCTTTTTAGTTCAGCCTGTGTCAGCCCCTTGATATGCAACGATAGAGCTCTCCTAGCCCCCAAAAGAGCCTCGTACGAGGCTCTTGTAGGGGCCTCCGCCTGCACCTCCATGCACCTCCTCTAATTCTGTTTCAAATTGTCCATCACCTCATTATCGTTTACTCTTGCTGTCTTAATGGCTGAAATGCATTCCCCCCTTACCACCGCCTTAAAGGCATCCCGTACCACTGGAGGCTCTGAGGTGTCAACATTAGTGGTCCAATATGACTTTATTGTTTCCTCCAGCTGAGTCACAACTTGTTCGTGCTGTAGCCAGTTGGGTGAAAGTCGCCATCTGCCCCTGCTCATACCAGTCGAAAAAGACAGGACTAGAGACATGGGGTTGTGATCCGAGAGTCCCCCAGCCATATATTCAACATCTATTACATATTGCAAAGTTCGAGTGTTACCGAATGCCAGATCAATTCTGGCCGATGACCCATGCGACAGTGATATATGAGAGTAACCTTTAACATTCGCATGTTTCCACCTCCACAGCTCGACCAACCCAGCCATGGAAGCCCATCCGTTCAAATCGGCTGAACTCCCTCTGCCCAAATTGGAAGAGTCCAAGGCCGCATCCAACACGGCATTGAAGTCACACAAAAAGAGGGTCGGCAAGTGCAAAAATTGGGCCAATTTAGTTAGCAGATCGTATAGTAACTGAACCTGGAATGGAGGCGGTTTATATACATTTACCAACAAAATTTGACAGTGATATACATCCAAAACTACTGCCACATACCTCCCCCCTGGGTGCACGGGTCCGATCTCTAATGAGTATGGAAACTCCCCTGGCAAAAGTAGGGTATGTAGAGTGCAAAGCTCTCTGGATCCACGGTTTACGCAAGGCCATTACCCTGTTGCCATCTAGATGGGTTTCTTGCAGAAGAATTATGTGCTGTTTTGACTGTTTCAGGTATTGGAACACCGAGGCCCTTTTAAATTTATTGTTCAGGCCTCTAACGTTCCAAGACACCACATTCAATTTATCCGCCATTAGCACCTTTCTTATAATGAATGAACCCACCGCAAACCAGAGGATCCAAACTCTTCCCTATACTGACCACACTATGTTCTAATATTATTTTTAGAAAACGTATTCCTAATATACATTCAGGTAAATGAGCTGTGACAAGTAAACCTTCCTCCCCGCTATTATACCAGAAACAACAAAAAAAAATTGCCATAAAAAAGCAAAAACAAAAATAAAAAATAAAAAACAAAAAAGTTCCGGCATGTAGCTTCATCCCAAAAAAACAAACCAAACCTGATGGAGAGTTCCAACCGCATCAATCAAAGTTCGGCAGATTCCTCTGTGTCTTAGTCCTTCTACCGCGTGCTCCATTAACAAGAAAGTGGAGTTTTTTGCAAGTATGTGAACCAATAAAAATCCAAAAGATATCAAATGGAAATGAGTCCAAGGGGAGAGAGAGAAAACAAAAAGTGAAACCTAAATAAAAAAAATGTCTCTCTCTGGCCCGCAGGATCCCAGCAGCTTAATGGGGGGGGGGGGGGTAATTTCCCCCAAGGCGAAGTGTTCCAGAGATTGTCAGGAGAAGTAGATGAATTTGTAGTCATATGTTAATCCTCCAGAGTAAGTAATCAGCAGACTACCGGGAACAAGGAAAAAAAACAAAAAACAAAAAACAAACTTGTGGAATAGGGCCCCATGAGGCCTCAATCTTGGATCGACAAAACTAGCCGACTATCCCCTGTAACCATTCCAGTGTTGTAAGCCAGTTCTGATCATGTTTGTAATTTCTGAAGTTCACAGAGTCAGGCATCAGACCAGCTCTGCTCCCGACCTCAGTGTCATTTTTCAAAGTGAACCATGCATGCTAATACCTGAACCAATTGGTTATCGAGCATGTGCATTTCACCGACATCCAGTATATACCATTCCTCTGCTGTAGGTCTTGTGTAACTGTTAAATATTCAACTGGCACAACTGGTGCAACCTTCCTGCAGTTTTTGCTGCCTCAAACGCTCACTGTTTGCAGTTTTGGTCTTCAGACTATGAACATTTAGGAGAATTGTCCAGCCATTCACATGCCTCAACAGGGTTGTCAAAAAATCCCACTGAGCTTTTATACTGGACTCTTAGCCTACTGGGGTATAACATGCTATATTGTACCTCCTTCTCTCAAAGTCTTCTGCGTACATCAATAAAGAAGCGGCGTCGCTGCTGCGTGGCTGCTGAAAAGTCAGGAAACAACATAAGCCGCGCATTTTCATGTTTCAATTCCTGGATCCTTCTGGATTTGGCTAGTATCATATCCCTGTCTCTATAGTTCAGAAATCTAACAGGCTCCAGGGGGTTTTCTCCCCGTGGGGACCCTGTGAGCTCTTTCTACCACATATGTGGGGGGTAAATCCTCCAGGGAAAGCAGCTTTTTAAATAGGGCTTCAGCAAACTGTACAGGTCTTTCCCCCTCCGCACCTTCAGGCAGGCTCACCACCCTTATATTGTTCCTTCTTTGACGATCTTCAGCATCATCTGCTCTGTGCTGCAGGGACTTCACCAAGTCCCGGAGTTCAGCTAAGTGTATGCCCTGTGTGTGGGAAGTATCTTCCACCCCTGATACTCTGTCCTCCACTGTAGTGAGCCTGCCCCTGATTTTGCCCAGGTCGTGTCTAATCAGCATGCACTCTGATGGAAGGTGGTCTATTCGCCCCATTAGCTCAGACTTATTCGTGTTGATGGCTTCTAGGATCGGTCTGGTGATCGCATCTGTGTCCACAGCCATCAACTGTTCTTCAGCGGTCTCTTGCTCCACGCTCGCCTCCTCCGAGCCCCCTGTCTGCGCCATCATAGCCGTGGAGTGCTTGGCGCGCTGATCTAACTTCCATGCAGACAAGATGGCGGGGGCAGGGTCTTGCTCTGCCTCCTTGGCAGAGCGTGTCTGGCGTTGGTGATTCTGCTGCTTCTGTGTCTTTTTAGAGGCAGAAGAATGCATGATCGCGATCCTCTCACCTTCCCCCAGGTGCTGGTAGATGTTAAAATATATTGGGTACACTCCAATCCTGCGGATTAGATCAGGATGTGTGGAGCACCACAGAGACGCGTGCTGCCCTGATTACATCCGGCCACGCCCCCTCCCCCATGACCACCTTCAGATGTTTTTTTGTGTAAGTTACCAGTCCTGTTGTTATCATTGTTCCTAGTATGTGAAAAAAGGGGCGATCTTTCTTTGTGGCCAGACCTATGGCTCTATCAATGAGCCATTGTTTGTAATCACATTCTCTAAGCCTAGTGCTAATAATTTCACACTCTCATAAAAAGGACTCATCATAAGAGCAATTGCGTTTTGGCCTGGTGAATTCTGCCACAGGTACTGATCTGATGGTATGGGAGGGGTGACAGCTAGTAGCCAAAAGCAGAGAATTTCCTGCACACTCCTTTTGAAAAGAATGCGAACAGACAGCTTTAGTCTGGATATCACCAGTTAAAGTAACATCCAAAAAATGTATGTGATCATGAGGATTCTCAAAACTGAATTCCAAGTTTAAGCTGTTATAATTCGCATAGCCAATAAAGGATCACAAGTCACCCACCGTGTAGTCCCACACAAGGATGAGATTGTCAATGTACCTCCCATACCATCTGATAGGACCCACATATGGGTTATGGTGAGAGAAGAGAAACTCTTCCTTCCACAAGCCCATATAGAGGTTTGCCAAAGAGGGCAAAAACTTTGCCCCCATGGATGCCCCTCTAAACTGCAGAAAATAAGTTTTATCAAACAAAAAATAGTTGTGTTCAAGAAGAAAGGCAACACACATTACAATAAATTCCTGTAAATTCCTGTCATATGAACTATAGAGATTCAAATGAAATCTCAAGGCATGTAATGCAAGATTGTGAGGGATACATGAGTAGAGAGATTTTACATCCATGGTAACCCACAAAAGAGAATCCTGCCACTGTATGCTCTCAATATGGGACAGCAATCTTGACGTATCCTTAATATGGCCGGGTAATCTAGTGACCAAAGGTTGCAAAAACTGATCAATCCATTCCCCTAGTCTTTCAAATAAGGAGCCAATGCCCACAACAATAGGGCAGCCCTGAACAGGAAATGTATTTTTGTGACGCTTCGGTAGATGGTGAAAGACTGGGACCAATGGATTGTCTACACAAAGAAATTGTGCTGTTTTTGGAGTTATGGCACCCATCTCCACTCCACTATGCAATAAACTCAATAATTGTGTTTTGAAAGTATTAGTTGGATTGGCATCTAAAGTGTGATAAGTGGTAATGTCCCTAAACTGTCTTAAAGCCTCCCTCCTATAATCCTCTGAATCCAAAACTACAACCGACCCTCCCTTATCTGCTTCCCTTATGACAATGTCACTCCGGGAACTAAGTATTTTAAGAGCCTGTCTGTCTATCCGGGTAAGGTTATCATGTGTATGGGTGGGGCCATCTTAATATCCTGCTCTACAAGAGCCTGGAAGGTTTCAATTGCACTGCTCCTGGTATGTACGGAGTAGAAAAATCTATCTCCTTTGTGAAGTCTATCAGAGTTAACTCCATGCACTCCTCCATTCGATTCTGAATACAATCTGTCCATTGTGGACCTCACAAATAGATCCTGAAAATCAAAAGTGTTATCATTACAAATAATATTTTGGGAAACAGTTGAATTGATGAGTTTAAAATTCTGTCCGCCAGAGTAAATCAGGTGCTGGCCAGACTCATTTCTAAAGACCAGGTAGCGACAGTGTCCATAGAATGTAAAGGAAAAAGGGGGGGCCTATTTATAGCCCCCTCCCTTTCCTAATGGGATCTGAGGCAGCGGTAATTGTCTTAAATATATCCCAATAGTTTTGAAAATGGGATAAATTCATAGGCTAGCATGAGTTATCCAAAAAAATTATATACATTTTAAATTTAATATAGGATAGGTCAGTTAAATAAGTTATCCCGCCAATGAATGCATGTTTACTGCAAAATACCCCTTTAAATACGGGCTACTGGTTATGGACCGTTGACAGTTGTCAGAAGAAAGTGAAGAGGACAGCTCTCCTGCCGTTTCCATGGCTTCTGACTGCTCATCTGGCTCTGTATGGTCTCTGATGTTACAACTTCATGAAAAGGCCGGTACCGAAGATGTGGATTGGTTAAAGAATTGCCTTTCTTTACCTTCTATTATGATGGCGCAGGAAGTTTTCGGCTCCGTGGCTGGCGTCTCTTCTATTCCGGGTCCTGTGCAGCGTCATCCAGTCTGGAGATAGCCGAAAGCATCGTACCAGCTGACCATGTATTGTGTGAATAAAGAGCCGTCAGTCTCTAAGGGCAGGACTAACAGCGAAAGTCTCGGTAAGAGGCAGGGGTGGCTCGGGGGGGGGGGCAATTGCCCCCTCCGAGAATGTGGGTGAGTGAGTGGGCGGGCAGGCGTCGCTGCGGGTGAGAGAGCCAGCGGGCAGCTCCGCGGCTGAGAGCACGGGCGGCTCCGTTGGTGAGCAGCTGTGTGGCATGTGTGAGCGGCTGCTGGCCAATCAGGGAGCCGGCGGGCGGGGGAGCAGAGAGATAACATCATCTCTCACTCCCCAGCGCCTGCCCTGCATCCCTGCAGTTCCGCCCTCACTGTGCAGTGTGCAGGCAGCCGCGGCAGCAGAGAGATTACATCATCTCTCTGCTGCCCCTGGGGCGGGATGCAGCGCTGACACGTCCGCTCAGGATGAGCCCTTTGTACGCTCTGCTCTCTCTCTCCGCTCTCCCAGCGGCAGCAGCCAGCCCATTCCTCCCTGCCGAGCACTGATGTCAGCGCAGGCTGGGAGGGGCGGGGCTGACACTCAGCGCTCAGCCCGTGAAGGCTCGGGTAGGTGGTGCTTGTCGAAGGGGCGGGCGTGGCTTGCATTCAGCGCTGTCCTGGGAGATGAGTTCATTCACTGTCACAGGACACAGGGGGCAGCGGCCAGCCAATCAGAGCACGATCTGGGCACAAGGGGGGCAGCGGGCAGCCAATCAGAGCGTGATTTGGACACAGGGGGGTCACCAGTTGAATAAGCCTGCCTCTGGGACACAGCAAGAGACAATTATAGCAGGCAAGTGATAATCCGCAATGTGTGGCATGGGACGTGGCAAGTGACAATCCGCAATGTGTGGCATGGGACGTGACAAGTGACAATCTGCAACGTGTGGCATGGGACGTGGCAAGTGACAATCTGCAACGTGTGGCATGGGACGTGGCAAGTGACAATCTGCAACGTGTGGCATGGGACGTGGCAAGTGACAATCTGCAACCTGTGGCATGGGACGTGGCAAGTGACAATCCACAACGTGTGGCATGGGACGTGGCAAGTGACAATCCTCATCTCGTGACAGGCGACATGGCAAGTGACAATCCACAACATGTGGCAGGTGACAGTGGCAAGTGACACGCTCGGGGCTCCCACTGATTCTACGGTGAGTTGAACCATTTCATTTTTTATAACAATGTAATAATAGTAATAATGCGCTTCAATCATCCTGACACCATAACAACCATGGTGCCATGATGATTGAAGCACTAACACCAGCCATTTCCCCGTTAAATTTACCCCAAAAAAACATATTTTCTGGCAGTGCCCCTCCCAAGACTAGGCTCTGGATCCGCCCCTGGTAAGAGGAAGGGCCTTCGGAGATGGAGCTACAGTCTGTCCCCTAGCAGAGCTACGTCACACCAATCAGCTGGGCTGGCCTCCTCGAAAGGTAAACGAGTTCCTGTCAGCTCAGCTGCGGTGAGGAAGACATCATCGGCGCGGAATCAGCTGACACTCTGTGACGCAGTTAGTGGAGCCTCTTCTAGGCTTGCTAGGTAGGATATTGACTGCGGATCTTCACATACAGCTTCAGCCAGCAGTGTTCCTGAAGGCTCTGTTCTATCAAATGCAGCACCTGGATCGTCTTTTCAGAGTATTCCTGTTCTATTAACACAACAACAGTTTACATCCGCTGAGACTCCTCAATCTCCTCTGCGAGGTGGGTCTCATACTTTGCATTCATTGAATGATCTGTCTTCTTCTTTAACTAATATTATTGCTAGCATTACTGTGCCCACCAATTCAACTGCTTCTCATAATAATGATATTTCTGATCCTGCAGCGTCTGTGTGGTCTGCTATTGATAATCCTCAACAACCTTCGCATCGAATCAATGTTGCTAATGTGGTTGTTGATAAGGGTGTGGATCACAGTTTACTTAATTGTTCTAATTCTACTCTTTCATTTACAAATGCTTCTTCCAACAGGTCTGAATTTTATGGTAAAGAAGTGATACCTTGTATACTTCCACCGTTGGGTTTTCATTTGCCCAAGGGTGTCAAAGAAAAGATTTGGAGTGGTGAATACATTGAGTTGTTAACTTTATTACCGTCTTCAAAAGACTACCCCCCTAAACTGGATAAGAAGGAAGATAGGCTTGAGGATGATCGTAAAAAGCCTATTGCCAAGTCAATTTTTAATTGGCTTCAGGCTTTTTCAATTTTTTCTTGCATTATTTGCGAGAAGTTTCCAAATAAGAGTCCAGGACTTTTCCAACATATGGACATTGTTCTGGAGGCTTATCGTAACTTTGGTGGATATTCCTGGCTTACGTAAGATGATGAAGCATTCAGACATAAATTGAGTATTCATCCTACTTTACAATGGGGTGTAAAGAATGTGGGACTTTGGTTGAATTTATTCCTCCCTCCTCAACCTGTTCCGCCTCATCCAAACAATGTTTCTTCTAGTGTTTACTCTACTCCGCCTTATAAAAAGGCTATTTGTTTTGCATATGATAGCCAGTGTAAAAGGCTTCATTCCTGTAGGTACAAGCACGAATGTGCATTTTGCTCTGGTGCTCACCCTGTAGCAAAATGTTTTCATAAATTATCATCACATTCTCAACAACAACCTAGAAACATTACGGGTAAAAGCTAGATTGCCATTGAACATGGAAAACATGTTGCCTTGGCTTCTAACTTACCCTGATTGGCAGCAAGCATTGCTGTTAATTGAGAGTTTTTCGCACGGTTTTCAGCTTCCTAAATTTAATGGAGTTGGTTGTAAGATAGTGCGTAATTTCAACCTTCTGTTGCCGCATGAGCTTCTGTTGTTAGGGATAAATTGTTAAAAGAAGTTTAATGAAGGGAGAATGGCGGGCCCTTTTTCGCAGCCTCCTTTTGCTAATTTGAGAATTTCTCCTTTGAGGATTATCCCTAAAAAAGAACCCCATTCATTTCGGCTAATCCATCATTTGTCATATCCTTACGGTGATTCTTTAAATGATCAAATTGATCGGTCTTTGTCTTCAGTTACTCATGTATCTTTTGAATCTGCAATTTCACATCTTCGTTCGTTAGGTGAGGACGCTTTATTGGCTAAAGCGGATGTTAAATCTGCTTTTAGACTTCTTCCGATACACCCTGATTCCTTTTGCTCTTTCGATATTTATTTTCAAGGGGAATATTATCTTGATAAATGCCTACCCATGGGGTGCTCTTTGGCTTGTTATTATTTCGAGGCATTTTCGACCTTTTTGGAATGGGTAGTTAAAACTGTATGTGGTTCGTATTTAATAATACATTATTTGGATTATTTTTCATTTTTGGGTAAACACGATTTGGAAGAATGCAATTATTTATTGGATTCCTTTTTTTTTCCATAAAGATTTTATTAGAATTTTTTAAACAGACAATACAGAGGACATCTATAAAGAGATATCAACAAAGCAAGATGGGGTTCCAACCACAATGCAATACACAACTAAATACCAATAACAAAACCCATAATCACAGTTCCTGTATTAAATGCATCCTAAATGACTGACATATACAGTCATACATTCTTCTTAAGGGTGCCTATGCATATTCATTGCTGAAATTGGTATCTCTTTTGTCTATAACTACATCAGAGCAACCAAGGAGACTGGGTCCTCCAGGGTCCCCCAACTTGGGTTCTGTAAACTGCACATGGTTTCGGGAGGATGGGGAGATGAGCCGACCACTAGATCTGCTCTCTTCCCCATATCCCCCATCTGTTACGGTAGGTAGAAAGGAGAAAGAAAAGAAAGGGTAGAGAGGAAGGTGGGGTGAGTATAAGGGCCTGTATGGAGAGGGGGTGGGTAGACCACCGGCTACCCTCTCAAACTCACTACCGGATGCGCCACCCGAGATTGGATTCCCTTTTTAGTATTTGTAGGTATTTTAATATTCCTTTAGCTGAAGAAAAGACTGTTGGCCCTGTTGCTTGTTTAGAATTTTTGGGTGTGACTATTGATTCTTTAAATATGGAATTTAGACTTCCTTTATTGATTATATTTATTAGACGTAAAAAAATAACTTTGAAAGAAATGCAGTCTCTGCTTGGGATGTTAGCCTTTGCGACTAGAATTCTTCCGATTGGTCGAATTTTTTTCTAGACATCTTTATTCTGCTATTTCGGGGTTAAAAAATCAAAAATCTCATGTGCACTTGTCTGGAGATATTAAAGCTGATATGTTGATCTGGTTGCAATTTTTACCACATTTTAATGGTAAAGCCTTTTGTCAATTTGACTTTATTTCCAGTGAGGTTTTTTCTCTTTTTACTGATGCGGCTGGATCTGTCGGTTTTTCCGCTATTTGGATGACGCACTGGTGTGCTTCTCGTTGGCCTCCAAAATGGACTGTGCAAGGTTTTTGCAAGAACGTAGTGTTGCTAGAATTATTCCCAATCATTGTGGCGATAGAGATGGGGACATTCTTTTCAGACCAGGAGATTACTTGTCAGTACTGGTGGGTGGTTTATGCTATTAATTGCCTTTCCTCCAAATCACCACAGGTTAATAAATTGTTAAGGTATTTGGTTTTTAAATGTCTGTCATTAAATGTTTGTATTAAAGCTAAATTTATCCCTGGTAGAGAGAACAGTTTGGCAGACTCGCTTTCTCGATTCCAGATGGATCGTTTTTATCATCTGATGGCGGAAGCAGATCTTCAAGGTGTTCCATGCCCCTGTCATTTATGGGATCTAATATAAATTTTGACCATATTCAACACTCATTGGCTAAATCTACTTGGTTGAGTTATATTTCCTCTTGGAAGCTATGGATGTCCTTTTTACAAACTAATAATTTTGTACAATTTTCTTTTGAAGAAGTTATACTATTATTTCTTAGTTCTTTAATGGATAAACATTAAATTTCATTTTTTCTAAAGCTAAATTCGTTGCCACATTGTTTGAGTTTATTTTCTGTCAAGCAAGCATTAAAAGGGTATAAGAAATCTACGCTTTGCAGAGACGAACGCTCTCCTATTGATACTGATCTATTGAGCAGTTTGTGTTCTGTTTCTGTAAATGTTTTTTTTTCTGTTTATGAAGATCTTCTTTTTGAATCGTTTTTTCTTTTCTTTGGAGCTTTTCGCATATCGGAGGTTGTCTCTGCTGCAAAAAGTTAGCCCTCTCTGATGAAAATTGAGAATGTAATTATTGAGGATAACCAATTGAGGATTTTTCTTCCTTACTGTAAGACTGATGGGTATGGCAAGGGACATTGGATTTATTTAAATCGGTGTCCTTTCCGTGACATTTGTCCTATATGGCTTTTAAGACAATATTTGCTAGTAAGACCTGAATTTAATGATAATTTGTTTGTTCATGTTGATGGTTCTCCATTAACTAGATACCAGTTTAACCGTGTTTTTCACAGCTGTTTGGATTATCTACATTTGAATCATATTCGCTTAACTTGTCATTCTTTTAGAATAAGTGTAGCCACTGAAGCTGCCAAACTTGGTTTTCATGCGAATTCTATTAAGAAATTGGGGTAGATGGAGATCTGATTCTTACAAGTTGGATATCCTTCCTATCTCTTTGATTTAATTTTCTAACAGGTCGCTCAAATGTTGTTTGGATTCTCAGCCACTCCTTTGTGTATTGGGCTCAGAAGAGAGCGTCAGCAAGATCCTATTCTTCCAATTTGAGTCTTGATTCTTCTTTTAAAGTGTACTGGAGTGGCTGGAGAGGTATGCGATGGAATGACTTACAGTCTGAGTTTTATATGGATTGTTTGACTGATGGCCACAGCCTGATATTCTACTTATGCATTTAGGGGGTAATGAATGACATAGGTCAGATGAAGACTTTAGATTTAGTTTTTTGGAAATTCAACAAACAATCTCATTAGCTTGGCTTTTCCTCATTTAAGAATTGTATTTTCAGAAATTATTTCTCGACTTCGATGGATTGATTCTTTCTACTTACATCCTTTCAAAAAAATTTTAAAGCGGGGAAATAGATCTATTAATAAGTTTTTAAAGCATCCGTTTGGGTTTAGTTTTTGGCACTTAGAATTGGAGGGTGGTCATTCTGGTTTATACTGTGAGGACGGTATTCATTTATCAGATGTTGGGCTTCATATTTTAAACAATGATTTTTAGACTTGCATAGAAAAGGGGGTTAGGTGACAGGCAGTATGCTTATCATACTTTCTGTCGGTGGGGTAAGTTTTGTTTTGAATACTCAGAAGAGAGAATATTATTAAGCCTGAGCTGTAGTGGCTGCGTTTATTTATTTATCTATACTTGTAAGTGATGTGATAATAAAATTATTTGTAAATATTTTAGAAAATGTATTAAACCAATAAAAACAGCCGCGACCAAAATATTTATCCAATAAAATATTTTATTTCAAATGAATTGCTCGTCTGGTTTTGAATTTATTATATATACAATGTAAAATGCCTGCTGCCTTCTATCCCATGTAAAGGAAAAAGAGGGGAAAAAAGCCTATTTATAGGCCCCCCCTTTCCTCATGCAATCTGAGGCAGCGGTAATTGTCTTAAATTTATCCCAATAGTTTTGAAAATGGGATAAATGCATAGGCTAGCATGAGTAATCCAATAAAATGATATACATTTTTAATTTAATATAGGATAGGTCAGTTAAATCAGTTAACTCACCAATGAATATATACTGCAAAATACCCCTATAAATATGGGCTACTGGTTATGGACCGTTGATAGTTGCCAGAAGAAAGTGAAGAGGACAGCTCCCCACCCCCCTCTCCCTTGTCGCAGCTTTTTTTATGTGGTTCAGATCTTTGTCTTTGGGGTAAGTTTGTTTTGATTACTCAGAAGAGAGACTATTATTAAGCCTGAGCCGTAGTGGTTGGGTTTATTTATTTATCTGTACTTTTAAGTGATGTGATAATAAAATTATTTGTAAATATTTTAGAAAATGTATTAAACCAATAAAAACAACCGCGGCCAAAATATCTATCCAATAAAATATTTTATTTCAAATTAATTGCTTGTCTGGTTTTGAATGTATTATATATACAATGTAAAATGTCTGCTGCCTTCTATCCCATCCCACTTCTCTTGCATATCTCCAGGCAAAGATTGAGCCCAACAATGCTTCTTTCTCCCGGCATAAGAAAGACCTCTGATTCTCTCAGTTGGGATTAATTACATTTTGTTCTGCAACACAAGTGGATCTGGTCTCTGCTTTTTCACTTCAATAAGGATGTTTTATAGTTCTCAGTTTGCATATACTGTATCAGGTACTCAGGCCTTGGTTTGGAAGAATTTACAGTTGCCTGAGGTACAAGACCGGGCCATCCACTTTCTCAATTTTTTTTGGTTCCCACAGTCAAACATTTTGCCTTGTCAATTCCCTAGTGTCACGGTACTACTTACAGTGAGCCCACAGGTGAGCAGGTGACATGGGATCCCCTAGGGCGTGGAATCTAAGGGCCAGCCGGTATTCTTCCAGGGACCCCCTCACAAGGGTTTGGGCTTAGCTGCGTGTTGACCCCAGGTCACGACCCCCGGGTTCACACTGCTCGTTAGGGAAGTACCAGAAGACACTGTCAGACAAAGATGGATGGATGAAGCAAAGGAGAGCCGGATAGCGAGCCAAGGTCTGCAGACAATGTAATCAGAACAAGCCGAGTCGGTACACAAGAGATCAGTTCATGAGAGGTCAGGTAAAGGCAGGTTACTCGAAGGGAGCTCAGAAACAAATGTTGCTCAAGCAACCAGAACTGGTCTGAGAGGGATTTAAATAGAGAAGCACATGAGGGGCTGTACAGGAAGTAGCAGGAAGGAATTATATATTAAGCAACAGGTGAAGCCGGCGACACCCATAGCTGCAGAGTGCAGTAGAGCTGAATACAAGCTAGTGGAACAACAGGTGCCAGCCGGCCTACAGCACTAAAGGTGAAACACAGATCAGCTCCGCAGCTGATCTGTGACACCTAGCACGAGGATGTGACAGGGATTGAGGTTGCGGGCTATCATCCAAAAATCGGCCTATTTGCAGACGACGCTTTATTGATATGAACTAACCCACTGACCTTTCTCCTCAAACGTTTGCCTCCCTTGGTCAAATTTTGGGACTTTATATTAAGTTGAAAGCCCTAAATGTCTCCTTACCCATGGATACACTAAGTAGGCTTTAAAAATAATTTTCCTTTTCTTCTTCCATTTCACCCCAGCTTATGACACTCTAGGGTTAATTTGCTAAAACTTGTGCAAAATCTGGTAGAGCTGTGCATGGTAGCCAATCAGCTTCTAACTTCAGCTTGTTCAATTAAGCTTTGACAATAAAACCTGGAATCTGATTGGTTTTGCACTCTTTAGTAAATCAACCCCTCTGTATCAAGTAAACAATCTGTAATTGTTCACAAAACACAACATTTGCTGGTTAGGCAGAATTACAGTGGTGAACATAACACTATTACTGAAATAGTTATATTTCACTTAGTTTTTACCTGTCTCCATACCATCTTATCGGCTTCGTGCTTTGAAGCAGCCTATCCTGTTATACATTTGGACAGGTATTTTCCTCCACGTGGCTAAGACTTATCTATATAGATCTAAATTTAACTGCGACATAGGTATCCCCCTCTTGTGACAATATTATCAAGGAGCCCAACATACACAGCTGACGCATTGGCAATCCCCTAGTGCAGTAGTTCTCAACCTGGGGGTCAAATGACGATTTGCCAGGGGTCATGGAATCCTGGGCTGCTCCTGAAGCCTGCGCCATTCTCCCAGACATTTCGCGGCTGCCCAGCAGGGCTGTCTCTGGATCCTGTGGCCGCCCAGCTGGGCTGTTCCTGGAGCCCGCGGCCGCCACTCACCCTCTTTGCAGAAACCCATTCAGTTCACGGCATGGGTGGGGGGCAGAGACTAGAGGTCAGTTGACTGGTGAGGAATGTGAAGTGGGAGTGGCTGGAAGAGGTCCTATCTCCTGAGTTTGGCATAGGTGTCACTGCTGCGAGACACCACAGAGCTGGAGACACATTGAAGCCGGAGACAAAGTGAGTAACACTACCTGTGATTAGAGTTGCCATTAAAAGTCCCCACTACAGTTCTCAGATCAGCAGATGACCTTGATCAAGAGTACCTAAGTTGTCTGATCAGAACTCCCCCCAGCACTGCCACTCATCTCATTCTCCCCACTCCACACCAAGGAATAAATATAGAGAATACATGGAAGGGAGGGGAAAAGAGGGGGAGTAACAAAGAAAAAGGGAGAAAAAGAAATAAGAGAAAGAACAAGAAAGACCGCTAGAGAGAGAGATGGGGGAAAAAAAAAAACAAGAAATTAGGATAGAGAGATAAAAGGGAAAGAAAGGAGAACAAAGAGAAGGAGTGGTACTAAAATGTACCAGAAGGGGTTTTAATACTGTACAAGCGGAAAGGACTCAGGGAGCGCTAAATGTCTGTGTGTTAGGGGCGCAAATTACTTGTCTTGCCTTGGGTGCTGACAACCTACGCTACGAAAATAATTTTACTGTTAGGGGTCCCCTGAACTTGGGAAATTTTATCAAGGGGTCACGGCATTAGGGGGGTTGAGAACCACTGCCCTAGTGGGTCCCCTTGTGGGTTTCCCTGGGGCTTATCTCTGTGCCCCTATTTTAATAAATAATCTCTTTTGGTTGAAACCTAAGGAAAGGGGAACAGTATGTCCAATTACAGAACATGTTTCGAGAGTGTGGGATGACTTAAAAGTCAAACACAAATTTGGTTTCTCCTCATATCCCCTTGCTCTCCATACTTGGCAACCCCACCTTTCCAACAGATTTTCCCTCCCCATCTGTACTTCATAAATTGCTTAGGCATTGGCTATACCTGATCACCCACTGCCTGGACAATTCAGGTATTCTTCAGTTTGAAACTCTTAAGGATAGATTTAAGTTTGTTTTCAATCTTAGTTTATTTTCAAAAGTAAGAACACAAAGAATATAACAGAAAAATACCATTCTTTACAGTTTGGCAACACATATAGTATACATAGAATAGTGAGGTGTACTTTACCCATGTATAAACAGGAGTGATCATTTTAACATACAGCTTTCGGTGAACTACTGGTATATCATATTGTATATTGAAATCTTTATTCTAAGAGAGGAATAATATACGGGTGGGGGCCAACATATAATGAACCTTGTAGTTTCGCGGGTTGGTGTTATCTGAGGGTTCCCTCTCAACGAATTAGACTGCTGTAGAAGTCTTTTATTCACCTATTATAGATAATCAAGTCATTTAGCTAGTCCAAAGATATGATCTTTAACTATATATGTGAGTGGTCGGTTCAGTACTTAACAAAGAGGAGACAGAAAAAGTCAGAAATAAGAACGTGAGTAGAAGTGTGGGATGGTACCTGAGGCACCAGGCACTCCAGCATGGCTAATCGGCGGGTAAGGGTGGGGTATCTCTGACCCAAAGGGAAAACTCATCAGAATAGCGAAACATGGACCATGAGGTCCAGGTGGCGGTAAACTGCTCCTCCTTTCCCACTTCCTCCGCCAACAGGCGCTCCAGATCTCTTATCTGGTCCACTTCAACCACCCATTCTCCCAAGGAAGGCACATCTGTCGTTTTCCAATGTCGGGGGATCACTGTCCTAACTGCTGCCAGAAAGTGGCGCAGTACATCTTTTTTAATCGACTTGAGGGGGCCTGGGAGTATAGATAATAGGGCTATCTCTGGTGTGGGTTTGATTGATGTCGCCATCAGCCTGCTGTAAAGATCAAAGACCTTTTGCCATAGTTTCCAGATTGGAGGGCAAGCCCACCAGATGTGAAGCATTGTCCCGCTAGAGGACAGGCATCTCCAACACACGTCTGTCAAAGAGGGGTTAAACTTTTTAATATCTACTGGGCATCTGTACCACCTCGTTAATAATTTAAACCCTTTTTCTTGGTTCTTGGTTGCCAGGGAAATCCTATGCGTTAGGATAAAGCTTTTTTGCCAATCAGTGGGGGAGATGGAGTGTTGCAGCTCCGCTTCCCATTTCTGTGTATATGTTGGAAGGTCAGGGGCATATTCGTTCAGTAGTAGGGAATACAACAGTGATACTACATGTATTGGTGGGTCTGGTTGTAAAAGCAGTTCGTCAAAGTCTGATGGGTCGGCCAGTATCTCTGAGATGGATGAGAAAGTGCGTATGTATGACGTTATTTGACCCCTTTGTAACCACATTGTTGAGGTCCCTAATTCCGTCCGAGAGGGTATGTCCGTTCTCAAGGATGGGTCAGCGCGTAAGACCTGTGCTAAACGTCTATGGCTATCCCTACTCCAGGGTCCAAATCTTAACTTGTTCGCTGCTGGGGGGAAAGCCGGAGTCCCGAAGAGAGGGGTCATTGGGCCCTGGATTTTAGACAATTTACTCGCTGAGATCATGCGGTCCCAAATCTGGAGAGTTTGGCGAGTAAGAGCAGTGGAGAATAAGCCGTCCCCACGCCCAGCCATAGGGGTCCATGGCAGGGCGCAAAGATCAGCCTCATTAAGATATTTCTCTAGTTGAACCCAAAGTTTGGAGGAAGAGTGGTGGAACCAATCCACTATACGCACGAGTACCGCTGCCTTATGGTATATAGAGGCATCTGGGACCCCCGCACCCCCCCTGACTTTCGGGAGAATCATTGTGTCATGTTTTATCCTGGGGCGACGTCCCTGCCATATAAATTTAGAGAAGATCTGACGGAGCCTTTTGAAGAACGAGGTGGGGATATAGATAGGAATGGTCTGGAAAAGGTATAAGAATCGAGGGAGAACATCCATCTTCAAGACATTCACCCTACCCAGCCAGGAGAGCTGTTTAGAGGCATATGTGGTCAGATCCGCTTGAGTTCTGGTAAGTAAAGGGGTGAAGTTGCTGGAGAATAGTTGGGATGAGACTGTTGGAATATGGATTCCTAGATAGCGGATAGATGTGGAGCTTGTCTTAAAAGGGAAGGAAGTCGTAAGCTGTTGTAGAACCGCTGTTGGGAGTGAAATGTTGAGGATTTCTGACTTATTTAGATTAACTTTAAAATTACTAACCTCTCCATACCTCTGAAACTCCTGCATAATGGAGGGTAGAGAAATTTGTGGTTGGGTTACAAATATGAGTAGATCATCAGCAAATAGGGCAATTTTAGTGTGTAGTGGGCCTACTCTAACGCCATGTATGGCCGGATTGTTTCTAAGGGCAATGGCTAGGTGTTCCATGACAATTACATAAAGAATGGGGGACAAGGGGCACCCCTGCCGCGTTCCGTTGTGTATAGTAAACTTAGGGGATAGGGAGCCGTTTAGTCTAATCCTAGCGGAAGGAGATGTGTAGAGGGACATTATTCTGGAGATCATGTTTTGGCCTAGACCTAGTTGTTGTAATGATAAGCGGAGAAATTGCCAGTCGACACGGTCGAAGGCTTTTTCCGCATCGACTGTGAGAAGGCACAATGGGATATTGTGGGCCCGAGCATAATCAGCAATGAGGAGTGTTTTTAGGGTGTTGTCACGCGCCTCCCTTCCACTCACAAAGCCAACCTGATCTAGGTGTATTAAACGGGGTAACAATGGTTGCAACCTATTAGCTAAAATTTTTGCGTACACCTTTAGATCTACTCCTATTAGCGAAATAGGTCGGTAATTAGCGCAAACATTCAGGTCTTTGTCTGGTTTGGGGATGAGGGTAATATGTGCCTCTAAGGTTTGTGGTGGGAACACTGATCGTTCAGAGATGGAGTTAAATACTTTTGTCAAGAAGGGAGTAAGAAGGGTAGCAAATTGTTTATAGAATTTCGGAGTAAAGCCATCAGGACCCGGGCTTTTACCAGATGGGGTAGAAGTAATGGCGCGGGCAACCTCGTCTTCCGAAATCGGGGCCTCAAGGTCCTCTATCGTCTCGCCATCTAGAGTGGGTAATGCAGTTTGCTCGATGTATAAGGCTTGTGTTTCCGCTGTAGTGAGGGGAGGATCAGTGGAGCTCGCTGCAGGTATATTATATAGGGATTGATAAAAGTCCCGGAACACCTGTCCCATCTCGGAAGGTGATGAGACAGTTTTCCCAGAGCTGTCCCGTATATGAGGTATAAAGGAGTTAGGTTGTTTGGTGTGGAGGGTGCGAGCCAGGGATCTACCACATTTATCTCTAAATTTATATTGATGAAAAGCTAGTTTGTTCGCAAACGTGCGGGCTGATGCCTCATATAACTCTCTAAGCTGGGTGCGAGCAGAAGAAACCTCCGTAAGCAGTTCAACCGTCGGGGAGCGTTTATGAGTAGTTTCTAGTGTCCTTAGCTTATGTACTGCCGTAACTATCGCAGTTGAACGTTCTTTTTTCATGCGAGCACCCATCTGAATAAACCTACCCCGTAATACCACCTTCAATGCTTCCCATTTCATGGGTGGTGAGGTGTCATCAGATGTGTGATCTGTGAAAAAGTTTGATATCGTCTCTGCTATCTGTGTTTCAAACCCTGGTTCAGTCAAGAGAGAGTCATTTAACCTCCATGTCCATTCTTTTATTGGTGTAGAGGGGATTGTAAGCGTCAGGAATATGGGTGAGTGGTCGGACCAAACCATAGGGTCTATTTCACAATTGGGGGACCAATCTAAGCAGCCGTGCTCGACTAAAAAATAATCTATACGACTGTATGATTGGTGGATGTTGGAGAAGTGTGTGTAGTTTCGTGAGTCCGGGTACAGTATTCGCCATACGTCTATGAGATGCATATTGTAGATGGTACGTTTTAGGGCCCGTATTTTTGGAAAGGATATAGACGAACGGGATGTCGATGAATCCAAAAGTGGATCCAGGGGAGTATTGAAGTCCCCTCCGAGTATGAGCTTGCCCTCCGTGAAACCCGCCAAAATCTTTAGGTATTGCAAGGCTGATGGGACTTGGTGTGTGTTAGGCAAGTATACGTTGGCAATTGTAAATTTAGTCCCCCATAATAAAATTTTTACAAAGACATACCTGCCTTGGGGGTCCGTCACCTGATCAAGCAGCTCAATAGGGAGTGTTTTATGAAACGCAATAGATACTCCTTTAGATTTTTGTGTCGGGTTGGTACTGTGTATCCATCTATTGAAATATCTATTGGAGCAGGAAGGAGTGGAGTCAGAATGGAAGTGGGTCTCCTGCAGCAAGAGTATGCTGACCTGTCTTTTGTGCATCTGATATAGAATTTGCCCACGTTTCGACGCTATGTTAAGTCCGTTTACATTATACGAACAAAGTTTCAGGTGTGGGCGCAAAGTCACCGTGTGAGCCATGCTGGAGTGCCAAAAGCTGTAAAAGGGAGAAAGTATTAAGATATGGAGGAAAGGTATAGGGAGCAGGAAAGAAAAAGAAAGAAGAGATGAAGAAAAAGATAAACAGACAAAGGAGGGGAAGAGAGGGAGGGGAGGAAGAAAAATGAAAGGAGCGTGAGGATAATGGAAGAAATACGATATAAATGAAAAGACACCTAAAAAGATGTGTCTGGAAAACTAATGTGTCCGCGAACGCAGAACACTGCGTGAAAATTCACGTTTTAGGCACAAACCGTGCCTGTCCTATTGTGGGGGAAAAGTCGAGATGAATGGGTCTGAGCCGTGTTCCCGACAGCATATCAGGCATGCAAGTAGTATGTGTGGCACACTTGATATTTAAAACGAGTGTGGGGCATAAGGCAGCTTAACCACAACAAATGATAACAATCAACCAAGTATGTGCATTGGATTTAAATAAGTAACCCTGAGGTATATATAAAACTATTGCATTGTCTCATGTATATAAAGAAAGTTATTGCGCCAAGACAATTGGGTGGGTATATGGAGGGCAGGGAGAGTGGGGGATCCCTCCATGGGGGCAATCCTCTGCTCCATGTGTAACGTCCTTTAAACCCTATATTCTCTGTAGCAGAGACCGAGTAAAACCGGGTACCAAACCCCCCTCCGAGGAAGGTATCCCCCCACTCCCGCTACACCTCCCCCACTGCATATATCATCATGGGAAGGTGAGAGGAATCAATCTGAGACAATGCAAAACATCTTTAGAAAAACGTCAGATAAAAAGGAAAAAAGAAAAACACAAAAACATAGCATTGGTAGACATTCGCATTACCTGACGCTCTTCATAATGAGAGGCATAAGATTGACTCCAATCTATGTTCTCACCCGAACCCCAGCCAAATTGTAAATTGGCAAAGAGCAGGGAAAGAACCAGTGGAGACAAAACAAGCCATCAGTCTCTAATTAACTGTTGAGTTAATCTTCTGGGGAAGTAGGTCTTCTTATCCCTGGGCCAGAGGAAACTGATCTGGACCTAGGACGTCTGCGGCGCTGTGGAAGTGGACCAAGTCCCACCTGGCCTGATCTATCCTCTGGAGGGTCTAACCAGTTCAAAACTTCCACTGGATCTTGTTCGATAAAGAGGAAAAAGTCGGGCAGTTGGTCTGGATCAGAGAGCGTAAACCTGTTGCCGCCCCGTGTCACCTTGATGCTGAAGGGGTGACCCCATGTATAGGTAGCTCCAGCTTGCCGTATAAGGTCAAGTAGAGGGCGCACCACTCTACGCATATACAGCGTATTGCGAGATAAGTCAGGGTATAGGTGAATAGGGGCACCAAAGAAGTCAACAGGACCCAAGTTCCATGCCTTTCGCATGATCTCTTCTTTTAAAGTGTAATAGTGGACCCGACATAGAACATCGCGGGGGCGACCATCTCGGGCCCCCCCTGGTCCTCCTACTCTGTGAACACGATCCAGTTCAATTGGTGATGTTGCCTCTCTTCCCAGTGCTTTATTGAGGATAGTTATGACAGTGGGTTTCAATTCTGCTCCAGATGTTGCCTCCGGTATGCCTTGCAGTCTAATGTTATTTCTGCGACTGCGATTTTCGCTGTCTTCTATGCGGAGTTGCTGGTGACGTATGCGCCTAAGATGTGTCGCGGATGAGGATTCAAGGGCTGTTATACGTGCCTCGTGGTCATCCTGAGCCGTGGTTAAGACCGATACTGCTTCCTCGTTAGCTGTGACTTGTTGCCTCAGGGCGTTCAGCTCCACGTGGAGGGAATCTTCCATTTTGCTTGCCCAGGATTCGAAATCCATTCTGAAGGCAGAAAGGAGGGCAGCAGCTTCCGATCTAATGGGTTCTCCTGATAGGGGATGCGTAGCAGACTGGGATTCCCCGGTGCCTGTGTCGGACGATGAGACTGACCTTGTGGAGGAGGCTGAGGGCTCTCCCGTAGAATTCTGAAGTCTCTCATTATTGTCCTCTGCCGTGTGAGCTGCTGCTGAGGCGGGAGGCTTGGTCTTCCCCGGGTTGCGGCCGGGTGCCATCTTGTCTTTGGGAGTTCGGGGATCAATCGGCGTAGTTCTAAGTAGATACCTCTGTATGGTGCCTTGTTGGGGGTCGGTAAGCTCCGTGGAGTGTGAGCTAGCTGCCGTCATGTATTATGTGGGTGTGCTATGCTATGTAAATAGCCTGTAGCTGTCGGGATAGCACGGGACTCAGGGGTGCGGGTCTTCAGCCATCCATAGTTAGTCTCTCTCCATCAAAACCTATCTTCCACGGAGATGAGGGGGACCGGGGAGGGCGACCAGGCCTGCGGGAGCAGCGGTGTCACCCTATTAACATGGGCGCAAGGCTGGGACACCGTATGGGTTCAAGGGGGAGAGCACCGTCCAGCCAGGGCACAGTTTCTGATAGTGCGGGCCCGTCTTGTAAGCTAGGCCGCAAGATGGTAAGATGGCGGCCGTCACTGGAAGTCTCTAGTGTTACCGGGGTCAGCGATGGGTCTGAGCTGGCTATAAACTTGTCAGATATGCCCAGGGGGGGCCACTTTAAGTGAGGGTGAATTATATGACCCCCTTACCTCCGGTCGTGGCGCCAAGATGCGGTGATGCTGGGGGCCTCACAGGCCTCGGGCCTGCCGCAAGCATCCAGTGCCTGCTTTCTCTGCCTTGTCTGGTGTCCCCTCCGCTCCGGATACAGCCCTCCCGGCCCCAGGGCCCCCGATCGCCCTCCGCGGCACCCGAGACCGGGGATTCTGTGTGTCTCGTAGGCCGCAAGATGGCGGCCGGCGTCTGTGGAGTGAGGCCGGCCGCGGCCCGAAAACAAGCAATCCGTCAGCCAATCTACTTAAATATTCTCAGGGAAGGACTCCTCCAGTGCCCAGTGGCTACCAGGTAGGCTTTGGGGCAGCTTTTGATGTCTGTGGAGGCCGGATGGCTGTAGATTGTAGAAGGCCGGCCGCGGCCTGAAAACAAAGTAGTCCGCCGGCTAATCTGCTCCAATGTCCTCAGTAAAAGGCTCTCCTAGTGCCCAGTGGTTATTAGATAGGCTTTGGGGCAGTTTTTGATGTTTGTGGATGCCGGATGGCTGTAGATTGTAGAAGGCCGGCCGCGGCCTGAAAACAAAGTAGTCCGCCGGCTAATCTGCTCCAATGTCCTCAGTAAAAGGCTCTCCTAGTGCCCAGTGGTTATTAGACAGGCCTTGGGGCAGTTTTTGATGTTTGTGGATGCCGGATGGCAGTGGATTGCAGAGGGCTAGACAGAGCTCCTCTGCAGTGCGTCCATTCACCTCGCCATTCGGACACGCCCCCGGATAGATTTAAGTTTGTCGCTAGAGGGCCTCATGCAGCCCAAGGCGGCTTTGAATGCGGCCAAACACAAAATCATAAACTTACTTAAAAATGTACATTTTTGGGGAATTTTTTTAAAACATGTGTTTACACTTAGCAAACATATGTAGCCAAGGAAAAAAATTGAGAGTGTCTCTTTACTGGACTTTTTTTCAATTTTATCTTCCCTAGAAAAATATCCCACTCTTTACAATCACGCTTTATTCATGTCATCAGTTTTCGGTAGCACCTTTATTTGTGAGCAACTATTTTCAAGGATGAAGCACACGAAGGGCAAAATTAAAAACAAAATACCTGATGTGCAACTTGAGAATTCATTGAGAATTTCTACTACATCCATCGAACCAGATATTGATGCTTTAGTTTATCAAAAACAGTGTCAAATATCGCACTCGTTTTATGTTGCGCTCTTTTACTTTTCTAATAACAAATATTACAAAAAAAATTTTTATTAGTATTATTACAAAAAAGTTTTATTACTCAGATAGGTAGATTATCTATATCAGTGATCGTTAACTTATGATCTGCCTGACTTTTTTCTGCTCATCAGCTATCCTTATTGTTAGTGTCATTTTTGTGTGGCCCAAGACTATTCCTCTTCTTCTAATGCGGCCCAAATAGGTCAAAAGGTTGGACACCCCTGCGTTAGAGACATCTTCCAAATGAATGCAAAGCAAGCACATTTTGCAATCATGTACCCAAAGTGCTACTGAACTTTCCTCTCTCACAGATTTTGAAGGTGCTTTCTTGAATCAACCAGGAGAACCTGGCCTTATATTACTGGTGTACTCTTTACTGTCTGCTTCAACAGCGCATACCCTCCCTTCTTATGCTGCTAAGTGGGACAACAAGTTGGGCAATCATACATCAAAGGAAGATTAGTCCTGAATGTGGACAAATACGGCCAAAATCTGTGTTAGCTATAGAGACAAACTATATTGCCCCGTACACACGGTCGGATTTTCCGATGGACAATGTCCGATCGGAGCGTGTTGTCGGAATTTCCGACCGTGTGTGGGCGCCATCGGACATTTTCCATCGGATTTTCCGACACACAAAGTTGGACAGCAGGAGATAAAATTTTCCGACAACAAAATCCGATCGCGTCAATTCCGACCGTGTGTGGCCTGTTCCGACGCACAAATTCCGACACGGGACAGCTCGTTCTGGTAAACGTAGCGTTCGGAATGGATACAGCACTTTCGTCACGCTGCAATGTTCAAAATGGTTTAATACAGCGCACTCTCTTCTTCTTTATAATGTGACAAGAATTAAGTAGTTTTGCTGCTCATATTCACACACACTTCTCACAAACTTATTTCGTTACTATTTATTGGGATTCCCTCAATATATTTTGATTTCTCACATCTGACAACAAAATTTTTTTTTTTTGGACTTTAATGTAGATTCTTTTTTTGTGTTTCTCTTTTTTTTTTTTTTTTTTTGGTGATTTTGATTTGTATTCCCGAAAATGTTTGTGTGTGTTTTTGGTGACAAGTTCCCACAACACCACTAATATGTTGTTCTATTTAATCTGTGTTGTTGTCCCTTATTGTACTTTAGAAATGTACCTGAATCGTCACCAACAAACTGTCCTTTTTGGATGAAAACACACACAGGAGAGTAGAATTTACCCAAAAAATTTATTAAGGGCTCACAACTATAAACAAAGAGGGAGGCAACGCTGGAGAAACTGTAGAAGTGGGCGAAGCCTTGGACCCCCAGGGCAGACATCAATTATTTAAAAGCAAAATTGGTGGCCTGAGGAGTCCTTATCTAAGGGAGGGCAGTCTGGTCCAGAAGTCCCAGAGATCATGAACAGCAGCAGATGACATCTGTGTCCCCAGGCTGTGGTCATACGAGAGACTGCAGCTTTTGTCAGACCAGACTGAACCCAGGGTCATCACTCTTTGGTCTTCCTTCCACGCTTCCTTACAGCCTTTGGCTGTGGTGGTGGAGTTGTGGCAGCAGGAGGAGGAGGATCGTCCCTCTCAATGACATCGGTCTTGTGTGTTAGTTCCCCACTCTCCCCCTTACGAAGGACTTTATAAATCAGGTCCTCAGAGATCTTGCGTTGACCCTCCTGCATGCCCTGCAATTTTGTGGCAGCCATGCAGGCAAAGGCCTCTTCAGGACTGGGGAAGGCTTGGAGGGACGCCGAAGCCTCCTGGATCAGCCTGTACGCTGAATCCTGCACGGGACTCGGAGTGGCCTTCCTGGCTCGTTTATATGGCAGGCGGAGGGGAGGGACCTGAGACTCAGTCAGGCTGCGACTTGTCCCAGGCTTCTCTTGGCTGACACTTAGCCCCGCCTCCTCCTGGCTGCCACTAATCCCCGCCTCCTCCTGGCTGACACTAATAATCCCCGCCTCCTCCTGACTGCCACATTCCACAGCCTCCTCCTGGCTGAGGTCTTCCTGTGTAGGAAAAAGGGACATAGTTTTAGTTTTTTAGTCATCAATCACACACAATTTTCACCTCCTGACTGCTGCAAATTGAATGTTAACAAATATAACAGACTATGCTTCTGAGCCCAGCAGTTTTCATTCTTTTCCCAATTTTGGGTGCCCACTACTGTCTATTGATATGTAAAGCACTTTTTTTAATCAGCAATTAGTGATCAATAATAACATCTAATAAACATCATTTATTTATTGCCCAGAAATCTGTAGAAGAATGCTATACCTGACTCCAGCTGGGCTCCTCCATTTCTTCCTGGCTGGAAGGCCCAGGTTGGACATCGGAAGCCTCAGCTGGGGTGGAAGGAAGCGTGGAAGGAAGAGTGGAGAGGGATTCCCTGACTTCAGTGTGGTCTGACAGAAATCGCAGTCTCTCGTAGTACCACAGCCTGGGGACATAAACGTCATCTGCTGCAGCTCTGGATCTTTGGGAATCTGTGACCTTCTTGCGCTCCCTTAGATAAGTGCTCCTCAGGCCACCAATTTTAGCTTTCAAATAAGGGATGGTTGCTGTGGGGACCACCGGCTTCACTAACTCCAGCAGTTTCTCCAGCGCTGCCTGCCTCTTCTGTTTGTGATTATAGTGGGGGTGTCTCACTTGCCACAGACAGGGCAGCTCCCTGTACTTGTCTATGAACAGGGGCAGGAAATTGTGGTCGTTGAACCCATCCATTTTCTCTGTAAGACACAACACAAGACAAAGCCTAATGTCAGGCCAAACTCCCCTAATCTTGTTACAATATAGGCTTCCATTTCGAAGCAGTATAGGCCCAAGTTTAGATCCTACCTTCGTTAGCACGATCGGCGTCTCCGATGCTCCTTCCTCCGCTCACAGATCGTACGTAAGACGCGCGCGTTACGATTTATACACACTGCGCATGCGTATAACTCTGCCCGCCCCTGACATTCTTTCTAGTCTATTCCCCGCCCCTTTTCGTTCGGCGCAGTGGGGGAAGAGCACATGGCGGATAGACAGCAGGATCGTGCTAATTGTAGCAACGAGGAGGAGGAGGAGGAAAGGCTGGAGCCTGAAACGTCCCGATCCAGAAGGAGATTAAAGGACTCAAATATGTCCTTTGGGGAGATGTTGGAAATGGTGGACATCCTGAATAAGGCCGACTATGATGGAAAGTATGGGCCTTACCCCAACGTCCACAAGGCCAAGATCATGGCGAAAGTGGTCAGGAGTCTGCACCGGAAATTCGGGGTACGACGATCGAAAGATCAGCTCAGGAAGCGGTGGTCGGACCTGAAATTACGAGAACATGAGCAGTACAGAAAGATCCGGAGAGTGCTGCAAAAAGTAAGTAGTTGTGCTGTGTTCCTATTCTTTATGTTTATGACGTTCGTGCTGCTCCATGTGCTTTTAGGAACTGTTGTACAGTTTAAAATGGCAACTTTCATGTTCATGGGCACATTATTCGTTCGGATCAAACATTTTTATTTCGGATGATAAAATACCATTGTTTAGGCCATATGCATTTGGCCACCATTTTGACGCCCTATACTTGTCTTCAAAGAATTGTGTTGTGTAGATGGCTTTGTTACTAGAATGAAATGCCAACTAGATTGTGTGTAAGGAGAGGACACTCAGCAGCTGTTTTCACATCTGGACACTGGAGCACTAGTGTGGGACCCCAGAACATCATTTTTATTAGGGGGCCACACAGGTGCCCCACTGTATACTATAGGGGGGGCTACATCTGTGAAGCTTTTACCAAACAGGTAAAGTATTGCAGCTTGACAAAGGGCACTAAAAAAGCTACATCTTGGAACTCGGCTAAAATAGACAATTTTACCCCACTTCCAAGCAATGTTTCATCTTTATAGTTCTGACATTAAATATCTGTGTGCTAATTATACCATTTTTGTTTTACATAGGGGAGAAAAGACTCGGAGGACACCCCTCATCCGAGGAGACCAGAGCCCCCCCCCCCTCTGGAAGAAGGGGAAATCCCCCCAACACAAGATGACCAGGAGGAAGAAGACGTGGTGGAACTAGTCACCACAACAGGTGAGTGTCTGCGACCACAGGCTCCGATAAGAGATGGATTGCGGCATTTTTTGGAAACCTAATTTATTTTGGGTTTCCTCTCTTTTTAGGTGATCGTGAGGTTGTGGATCCAGATCCTTTCACATCCGAAAGTGCCCAGATCCTGATCGGGGAGATCATGGGGTGTAATTTACAATTGGAAAACATCAAGTAAAACATCAATGATGTTATTCCAAAATATAAAAACATCATTGATGTTTTGGGGCGAGTTTAAAACCCCTCCAAATCACTTTCTTCTTTTGTGTGCTACAATGTGCGAAATGTTTTTGTGATTTTTCCCAAAGCCAAATTTGGAGGATGCACACAGTGTGTCAACATGTGCTATCTGCCATCACGGGAGATCAATGGACGCGTTTTGGGGGTGCAACCTCTTCCTCAATAATAAAGTAGCTGTGAGGAAGGGCTTTCTCCCCCAAAACACATCCCTTGATCCCCCCTGATGGCAGATAGCACATGTTGACATTGGGAAATTTGTGTGCATCTTCCAAATTTGGCTTTTCCAGGGGTGATTTCCCCCCATCTGAACGCAATATCAAACACAGTTCCTAAATACTCATGTCTGATATTGCCTTCCAGTTCTACCAAATGTGAACTTTGTAAGATCAAGATTTGTGTCTTTCTTGTTTTTACACAGGCCTGTTTTCTATAAAATGCACATTTTGATTTGGGATAATGACACCACAAAAATTGTTATACAACAAACATGTTGGTTTGTCAGAAAAACCTTTGGTAAATGCACATGTGATTGTGCAGGTATTAAAAAGATTGTTCATCAAGAATGTGTGGATTATTGTCTCAACGCTACAACACTTTTGGGGTGATGTAATTGTTGTTTTATGAGAAAATGGGGGTTATTTCCTAAGGGCAAATCCACTTTGCACTACAAGTGCAGTTTCAGTGCAGTTGCAAGTGCACTTGTAGTGAAAAGTGTCTTTGCATTTAGTAAATAACAGCCAAAAGTGCTTTGTATAAGGTTACACAATCACGACATTTTCTGGACTCCACACATTTCTGTCAGGGTCAGCTAAAACAAACACAAGCAGTAAATGTCCACAAAGAAGAGCCTGGGGGGAGATGCCTGTCGAGAACTTGAGGTCCTGCAGGCTTCTCCCTGTGGCCAAATACCGCAGGGTAGCGACCAACCTCTGCTCCGGAGTGATGGCTTGCCTCATGCAGGTATCCTGCCTGCTAATATAAGGGGTCAGCAAAGCCAACAAACGGTGAAACACGGGGCCCGTCATCCGGAGAAAGTTCCTGAAATCATCAGGATTATTCTCACGGATCTCACGGAGCAAAGGCATATGAGAGAACTGGTGACGCTGAAGCAACCAATTCTTGGTCCATGAACTCCTCCCCACCCTGTTCATGGACTGGACTTGTGTCAAGGTCAGGACCCCAACACCAAGCCCCCGCACAGCATGAACTGTACGAGGAGTACGCATACGAAACATGGCTAGAAAACGGTCGGCTGTTCAGAACGAAGTAACAGAACGCACTGAAGAACAGCAAGGCCTGTGAAGAGCGACCTGAAAAACAGCAACGAGCGGACAAGATCGCACAGAAAACTCCGATACGAACTGACTGCACGCACTGAAGAGCAGATACAAACCCACAAGCACAAACTGAACGTCAGAAAACGATCTGAAAGCCACGAGTCTGAAAAAGCGCGAATCGTCTCTCACCAAACTTTTACTAACACGAGATTAGCAAAAGGAGCCCAAAGGGTGCCGCGCTTGGTTCTGAACCGGCCTTTTCCAATCTCGTCGTACGTGGTGTACGTCACCGCGTTCTTGGCGATCGGAAATTCCGACAACTTTGTGCGACCGTGTGTACGCAAAACAAGTTTGAGCCAACATCCGTCGGAAAAAATCCTAGGATTTTGTTGTCGGAATGTCCGAACAAAGTCCGACCGTGTGTACGGGGCATTAGGTTCTTAGGTGGTACTATGTTCCCATGAGAATCTCGTAGTCAATTCCAGCTCAGTTTTCCAAGTGCTTTCAGGGATGCCATATGGATGGTTCCTTCAAACACATTTCGTGGGACTGTCCAAAAGTGGGAATATTCTGGATGACCAAATACTCTATACAGTTATGGGTAAATCCTGTCGTAAGGACCCTTACAAATCCCTCTCAAAGTACCAACCGAATCATTCTCTTTGTTCATCCCTAGACCTCCTACTTTCTAGCTCCCTCATCACCACTTCCCATGCTTGCCAAGTTGCCTCCAAGACTTTTCCCAAGCCTCTCCTATCCTATGGAACTCCCTACCGCAGTCTGTCTGACTATCTTCTAATCTGTATGCTTTTAGGCAATCCCTGAAAACCATTCTCTTCAGAAAAGCCTATTCTGCCCCCACTTAACAACTGTACTTTTATTTTTGCCATCAGCCCATCCCCCACAGCTATTACCTTTTGTACCACTTGACCCTCCTTTTAAGACTATAAGCTCTAATGAGCAGGGCCCTCTGATTCCTTCTGTATTAAATTGTATTGTAACTGTACTGACTGCCCTCATGTTGTAAAACGCTGTGCAAACTGTTGGTGCTACATAATTCCTGTATTATAATAATAACTAACAGCCAGATGAATGCACCAATGCTCAATTCAATCTTGTCACATTCTTAAGGGAAAAAAATGGGTTATAGCGAAAGCTGCCCAGTGCCCTAACAGCCTATGTCTTTTCTGTGTGAGGCATCCCAGAGAAGCAGAGGCTTCAAAGAAGGCCCTAGACTGGGGGGGGGGGGGGGGTGCGGAAGAGGCCCTGGACTGGAGGGGTGCGGAGGAGGCCCTGGACTAGGGGGGAGGTGCGGAGGAGGCCCTGGGCTGGGGGGAGATGCAGAGGAGGCCCTGGAATGGGGGTGCAGTGAAGTCCCTGGGCTGAGGGGGGGTGCAGAGGAGGCCCTGGACTCGTAGGGGGGGGTTCAGAGGAGACCCTGGACTAGGAGGGGGGTACACAAGAGGCCCTGGACTGGGGGTGTAGAGGAGGCCCTGGACTGGGGATGCAGAGGAGGCCCTGGACTAGGAGGGGAGTACACCGGAGGCCCTGGACTGGGGGTGTAGAGGAGGCCCTGGACTGGGGGTGTAGAGGAGGCCCTGGACTTGAAAAGTGGGGAGAGCAGAGTGCAGAGGAGGCTCTGAACTTGGGGTGGAAATGTTGGGTGATGTGGCAAAGGCCCCTGGAATAGGGGGGTACAAGAGAGATACTGGACAGGGTGAGGGGGTGCCTAGAGGTCCCAGATTAGCAGAGGGGATGTCTGGAGGCCCTGGACTAGGGCAGCAGGTGTCTGGTGACCCTGGACTATGAGAGGGGGATCGTGGCGGCCCTATGGACTAGGAAAGTGGGTGAGTTAAGGATCTTCCAGCTTTAGGGAGAAGGAGCCTGGATTTAAAGCCTGGGCTTGAGGAAGAGTTTGCCTGGGCCCTGGAGGGTGAGTTCAAAACATAAATGGAGACATTTATCAATTGTTGCAAGTAATGCCAAACAGGAGCAGAGAGACAGATCATGTAATAGATTTACCTGTTTGGTTGTACTTCTCCTGTTGATCATAGCTTTTCAGCTGACAGGAGGATTAAGCCCACACTCGGTTAATGTCACAGAGTCGGTCCAGGCTGGGGAAAGATCGTTACCATGCGGTTAGGATCCGTTCACATGCCTGGACCGGCACCCAGCTCATCCTCTTGGCAAGCTGCTGAGAGCCTGAGCCAGCCACTTCCGCCCCCTCCACAGCCCAGTGTTTCAATGAGCACTGGGGGAGGGCAGAGCAGAGCCAAAGACTGACAGCCACTAGCTGTTCCAGATTCTGACTGCACCAGTTTTGATAAATTCCCCTCACTGTGTTTTACATTTCTTACTCCTGACTACTGCATTCTAAGTACAGCACATTCTTTGTTAACCACTTGCTTACTGGGCACTTAAACCCCCCTCCTGCCCAGACCAATTTTCAGCTTTCAGCGCTGTCGCACTTTGAATGACAATTGCGCGGTCATACAACACTGTACCCAAATGAAATTTTTATCATTTTTTTCCCACAAATAGAGCTTTCTTTTGGTGGTATTCAATCACAGCTGGGATTTTTATTTTTTTGCTAAACAAACAAAAAAAGATGGAAAATTTTTGCGCTGATGAGGCGGCACTGGTGGGCACTGATGGGGACAGATAAGGCGGTACTGATGGGCACAGATAAGGCGGCACTGATGGCCACTGATGGGCGCTGATGGGTGGCACTGATGGGTGGCATGGATGGGTGGGACGGATAGGTGGCACTGATGGGCACTGATAGGTACCACTGATGGGGGCACTGATGGGCGGCACTGATGGGGGGCACTGATGGGGGGCACTAATGGGCAGTGATGGGCGGCACTGATGGGCACTGGTAGGTAACACTGATGGGCACTGATAGGTGGTACTGATGTGCAGCACTGTTGTTGTGGCACTGATGTGGGCGCTGATGGGTGGCACTGTGGGCGCTGATGGGTGGCACTGATGGTTGGCACTGTGGGCTCTGATGGGTGGCACTGTGGGCACTGATGGGTGACGCTGGTGGGCACTGGTAGGCGGCACTGCTGCCTATTGCTAGGTGTAACTGGCAGGGGCAGATGATCGCCGTGATCGAGTCCGATGTCCCTCTCACGGCTGCCGGTGATCGGCTTTTTTTTTCCTCCTCACGCTGTCAGCACGAGGAGAAAAAATAGCCGATTACCGGCTCTGTTTACATCACATGATCAGCTGACATTGGCTGACAGCTGATCATGTGGTAAGGGGTCGGGACCGACCCCTTACCCTGATCTGTGATCAGGCGAGTCTCATAGACTTGCTGATCACCGAGCGCGCCGTGCGCGCCCTGCAGGGGGCACGCAGGCCGCTCGTGCACGAGACAACATCAATAGACGTCATCCCGGCAATGTAGGTCCGCGCTGTTGCTGTCATTTGGCAATAGCGCGGATCTGAAGCTGTTAAAGTGGTTGTAAAGGCACAAGATTTTTACTCTTCATGCATTCTGCGCATGAAGGTAAAAAACCTTCTGTGTGCAGCAGCCCCCCCAGCCCCACCTTATACCCGAGCCCCCTCTCAATCCAGCAATGTCCACGAGAGCCTTCGCTGTTCGGGGACTCACACTCCTGATTGGCTTTTGGCAGCAGGGGGAGCCATTGTCAATTAATCACAGCCAGTGAACCAATCAGAAGATGGAGGGAGCGGAGTCAAGCCATGGCTCCATGTGTGAATGGACACACAGAGAGGAGGCTAAGGAGCATGCCTGTTTGGGTGCCCCCATAGCAGACTGCTTGCTGTGGGGGAATCCAGGCAGAGGGAGAGGCCAGGGGTGCCGACGAGGGCCTCAAGAAGAGGAGCATCCAAACTGCTTTGTGCAAAACCACTGCAACAAAGCAGGTAAGTATAACATGTTTATTATTTAGAAAAGACAAACAAAAACAAGACTTTAATATCACGTTAAGGTTAGCTGTGTGTAGTAAAGGATATACAATAGAACAGTTTTATTTTATTAAAATGAATATACTGAGGTTTGTACTGTCTGCTACATACTCGCATGTGGCACAGTCATTAAAGCATATGGGCCTTTAAGCCCCTCACACTGTTGATGCAATCTGACCACACCCACAGTTTTGGCGTGGCGCCGCTATATTGCCACATACCATTTTTCTTGGGGAGTGCAAAAAAATACACTAAAATTCCCTAGCTCCGCTCCCTAGCCCCCTAGATAAACTGCTGCTCCTACTGTACAGGTATGCACACCTCCCAACATTTTGAGATGGGAAAGAGGGACACCTACTACCAAATGTATGTAGGTATAGGACACGCCCCCTGCCATGCCCCCTTAGAGGTGAATTAACCAAAAATAAGGTTAATTAAATCCACAAGGGCTTTTTTTTTTTACCACTACTATTTCTTTATATTGGCTTTTAAAATTTACAAATGTAGCAATTTAGAATTTGGATGAAAGGTTTAGCACTGGGAAACACTTTTTGAAAGATAAAAAGTGCATTTTATATACAACTATATATATCAGACCAAAATGAGGGACAAATGAGAAGGAATGAGGGACAGAGAGACATTGCTCCAAATCAGGGACAGTCCCTCGAAATCAGGGACAGTTGGGAGCTATGGCTATGTCCTATTAGAGGAGGAAATCGGGGGTGGGGCAAGCATTACTTATTTAGGGGACTATGGAGGGGGCTCAAGAATTTTTAGCTAAGTACTGAACTTGTCCTTAAAAATAATTAGGCCATAAAAAGGTATAATAAGTGTTTTCAGGTAATCTTAAATGTTTTGCCTTTATCTAACTAACTAGGTCTATAGCCAGATGTTCCTCTTGAAAATAGAGGGAGTGCGCCCCCTTGTGTTCACAAGCTTAAAACTATGCTTAAAACATATTCAGGATTCTGGGATCACGTTGGTTGAAGGAACAGGTTTGCAGATTTACAAACTTCCAGCTGGAACAAAGTCTAGAACACTAATGATTTAAACGTAATCATTGATGTGCAGTAATGCAACAAATTCAGGTCATTTTAGAACATCTTCATTATCTCTGCTGATGACCTTGCTCTCTGATTGCTCCATTGATTTCAGAAGTCCAATACTTTGTACGCTTTTCTTTTTCCACCCATATTGCCTCAGGATTTGACTTGTAGCATATCTCAGTCTGTAAAGCTGTGTTCCTGGCATCCCTAAGTCTCTTGTCGTGCATTCATTTTCATTTAACATTTTTTTTCTGTCTCTTTGTATACAACATCAAATCTGTCTGCGTGGTCCTTCCAGGCAAATTCCAATCAGCACGGGCCACATCTTTTCATCATCCCTGGCGTGATCACAGTACACTTGGTGTTTACATCTTGGACAGAATAAAAATGACAAAATTGCTCAGAATGTGCATTCTCTTTTTCTGAGCTAAGAGCCTGGTCTATGAAATATATTTAAAGTGAGGTATGTGTTCAATTCAGCTAAAATGTTTGAGACATTTTGGAGTGGAGACATACTAGTCAACTGAATGCAAGTCAGGTAGTTAAAGTAATACTAAACATACACTCTTTCATTTACATTGTCCCTTCTCTTTAAGTATGTGGATTATGGCACTGTAATTATTTTAATTAAAAAAAAAAATCCAAGTACCTTTTTTCTAATTGATATAAAGCTGTCATGTGACCCAGCTCTTTCCCAGCCTGTCTGCAGGAAAACGTAAGCAGGAGGAGCTTCTAGTCCTCTGTTACTTGTCATATGTTCAAAACAAAACAAAAAAAGCCTTTGGAATACAGGGTAGAAATAAATAATTAATATCAATAAACTGTTTTAAATTGGCATACAGATATATATTTGAAACTAAATATTTATTATTTTGGTGAAATAACATGGTGTGGGCGGATTTCTGCCAGTCACAGGCTGTGCCACACCCCTCCAGCCTGTGTCTTAAGAATAAGAGGGAGGTAAAGCCTCCATTAATCTACATGTAATATTCCGCCCTATTGTGTTTAGCTGGTTAGTGGACATGGAGGAGGAGAGAGGGAGTGGGCTGTCATTTTACCACTGTGTATACACCCACATGTATGACTCTATAGTCACATTGGCTGCTTAGATGTGATAGGGAGGAAATGCTCAGTATAGAAACTCACTGAAAACTGAGCATGTGCAGAGTTGCACAGCTGCAAAATCCCTAGCTGAATTGGGGACATGGACAGAAGGTGGAGAGAGAGCAGCAGAATCAACCAGGTTTTTTTTTTTTGCAGAATACAGAAAATTAATCCCACAGTGAGTGAGTATGAACAGCATGTAATACGCCATTTATTGATAGCTTTTTATGATGTGGCTTTAGTGACACTTAATCATTTACGTACCAATTTTTTTATATTATTTGATGGGAGGGGTTCTGATAGATTTTCGTTGTACAAAACAAACAAAAAAACACAGTTAGGCTGGATTCACACCTATGCAGTTTTAGTGCTTTTTGCATTTTGCAGATTTGCATTACAGAACGTGTCCCATAGGAAACCATGTTAAATGGACTGTAGTGCAAATCTGCAAAATGCAAAAAGCACTAAGGCTCGATTCACACCTATGCATGTTGCTTTTGAGCGTTTTTGGAGGTTTTTTTTTCATGCTTGCCGCGTTTTTGAGCCGCGTTTTTGCCGCGATTTTGCCGCGATTTTGCCGCGATTTGCGTTTTGCGTTTTTTTTTTTTTTTTTTTTTTTTCATTTTTTTTTACAGTCTTACAAAAAAATTACAAAAAAAAAAAAAATAAAAAAAAAAAAAAAAAACGGCAAAAACGCACCAAAAACGCATCAAAAACGCACCAAAAACGCATCAAAAACGCTGCAAAAAAGGTGCACTTGCGTTTTTGATGCTTGTCCATTGAAAACCATTACATGCAAAACGCTGCATTTTGCATGAGAAAAAGTCCCCGACCCTTTCCAAAAACGCGGAGATACAAAAAAGCATTGATGTGAACATGTTCCATAGGAACCCATGTTAAAAAATTCCCGTGCATTTCTGCAAAATGCAAAATGCATCAAAAAACGCGCTAGTGTGAATGGGGCCTGAAACTGCATATGTGTGAATCCAGCCTTACATCAGGGGTGTCCCCTTCAGAGTGTATCTGGATGCCCGATTTCATTTTGATTCACATCTATGCATGTTGGTTTTGAGCGTTTCTGCAGTGTTTTTTGTGGTGCTTGCTGCGTTTTTGAGCAGCGTTTTAACCGCGTTTTTGCTGCGTTTTTGCCGCGTTTTGCTTTTTTTTTTTTTTACAGTTTTTTTATATTGTATACAGTGTAAAAAAAAAATGCCAAAAACGCAAAACTCGTCAAAAACGCTGTACTTGCGTTTTTGATGCTGGTCCATTGAATTCTATTACATGCAAAATGCTGCATTTTGCATGAAAAAAAGTCCCTGACCCTTTCCAAAAACGCAGAGGCACAAAAATGCATTGATGTGAACATGTTCCATTGGAACCCATGTTAAAAAAATCCCATGCATTTCTGCAAAATGCAAAATGCATCAAAAAACGCGCTAGTGTGAATGGAGCCTTAGAGAGAACTCTGGTTTGTGGTGGACTCCGTTGTTAAGGGGGACTTTGATGATGACTTTGATATAGGAGGGCTCTGATGGGCTCAAGTTTATTTGGAATTTCTTTGTATTGTTTTACTGATGTTTTTTCTGTTGTTCTAAATCATATTATGCTGATTACAAACAAAAAAACAAACAAAAAAGAAAGAAAGAAAGACGTATTCATTACTTTAAATGTGATTCTTTCATTTATAAAACAGATTTTTTTGCCGCCCAATGTGGCTCCTGTAGTAAAAAAAAGTTTGAAGACCCCTACCCTAGACCTAAGGCCTGGTTCACACCTATGCAGGTTGCAGTTTGCATATTCCAGGTGCATTTTGCATTTTTCAATACACATTTTTGATCCATTGAAGTCTATGGAACCAAAAACCAGAAAAAGTCCATGGCCCTTTCCATAAAATGCACAGATATGAACATGACCCATAGGAAACCATGTTAAATGGACTGTAGTGTGTTTCTGAAAAACTGAAAACACACTAAAAAATGCATAGGTGTCAACCAGGCCTAAGGCTCCATTCACACTAGCGCGTTTTTTGATGCATTTTGCATTTTGCAGAAATGCATGGGAATTTTTTAACATGGGTTCCTATGGAACATGTTCACATCAATGCTTTTTTGTATCTCTGCGTTTTTGGAAAGGGTCGGGGACTTTTTTTCATGCAAAAAGCAGCATTTTGCATGTAATGGATTTCAATGGACAAGCATCAAAAACGCAAGTGCCCCATTTTTGCAGTGTTTTTGCAGCGTTTTTGATGCGTTTTTGATGCGTTTTTGCCGTTTTTTTTTTTTTTTTTTGTAATTTTTTTTTTAGACTGTAAAAAAAAACTGTAAAAAAAAAAAAAAAAAAAAAAAAAAACTGCAAAACGCAAATCGCGGCAAAAACGCCGCAAAAACGCTGCTCAAAAACGTGGCAAGCATGAAAAAAAAACCTCCAAAAACGCTCAAAAGCAACATGCATAGGTGTGAATGGAGCCTTAGGCTCCATTCACACTAGCGCGTTTTTTGATGCATTTTGCATTTTGCAGAAATGCATGGGAATTTTTTAACATGGGTTCCTATGGAACATGTTCACATCAATGCTTTTTTGTATCTCTGCGTTTTTGGAAAGGGTCGGGGACTTTTTTTCATGCAAAAAGCAGCGTTTTGCATGTAATGGATTTCAATGGACAAGCATCAAAAACGCAAGTGCACCGTTTTTGCAGTGTTTTTGCAGCGTTTTTGGTGCGTTTTTGGTGCGTTTTTGCCGTTTTTTTTATTTATTTTTTTTTTTAATTTTTTTTTAAGACTGTAAAAAAAAAAGAGAAAAAAAAAAAACGCAAAACGCAAATCGCGGCAAAAACGCGGCAAAAACGCCGCAAAAACGCTACAAAAACGCTGCTCAAAAACGTGCCAAGCATGAAAAAAAAACCTCCAAAAACGCTCAAAAGCAACATGCATAGGTGTGAATCGAGCCTTAATGAGCATTTAACTTTTGCAGTGTAGGGGCAGCCCTACTAAAAGGTAGCAATTTTAATTTTCCTGAAGTTCAGCTTTGGTCTAGGTTCACACTATGAACTGCATGTGAATCACACAGATACCGCACTGCATTCCTGTGCAATTCACATGTGATTCTGTGTGGTGCGATTCGAGTCCATTCATTTTGATTGGGTTCAAAAAAGTTTTTTTTGAGCCGCACAGGAACCGGATCGCATGGTTGTTTTTTTACCATGCAGTACTTTTGGGGTGACGTGAACTTTGGATTGACACCTTTAGCAGCAAAACACAGTGCGTTTGCAATCCGGTGCAGGAAATGCACAGGGATCTCAGTGTTTCACGCATCGCATCGATGTGAATCGGGGATTAAATAGATACTGACCTAAGCCAGTTAAGAACCTAAGATGTGCCTTGTATGTTCAGGTGTAACCTACTGAACCAGACCGAGAGACCATTTAAAGCAGGGAAATACAATTAGAAGACCTCCAGCTGCTGCAGAACTACAAGTCCCATGAGGCATAGCAAGACTCTTGACAGCCACAAGCTTGACACCCAGAGGCATGATGGGACTTGTATTTTGCAACAGCTGGAGGTCCGCTAATTGCATATCCCTGATTTATAGGCTCAGGAAACCTTTACAGGTGTTTTGAGTTATATAGGTGATTGGAGTGTGACACCCATGAGTCTACAATATTGAACACACAATCACAATATTCTAATTTTCTGAGATACTGAATTTTGGGTTTTCACTAGCTGTAAGCCACAATCATCAAAATTAAAAGAAAGAAATGCTTGAAATATATCACTCTGTGCGTAATGAATCTATATAATATATGAGTTTCACTTTTTGAATTAAATTACTTAAATAAATAAACTTTTTGATGATATTCAAATTTTTTGAGATGCACCTGTACAAGTCTTTTGGTGTAATCCTGCAATGTCTACCCTTTGCATCCCCTCAGCATAATGCTACCACCACCATAGTTCACAGTGGGGATAGTGTTCTTGGGGTGATAAGCAGTGTTGACTTTCTACCTTACATTGAGGCATAGGCTTCGCCAGGCAGTGGCTTTTGAGGCTGTAGCCCCGAATCTGGAGCCCATAGCCCCGAGTCTCTTGCTGTAGGGTCCCTGCCTAACCAGCAGGTCGTGGCTGCGGTGGGCGGGCTGCATGAGGTGGATGAGAGGAGAGAGACGAGCGGGCGGAAGAGCAGAGATGACATCATCTCTCTCCGCGTCACTACTCTTCCGCCCTCACAGCCGGGCCACTTCAATGTGGGAGCAATGTGCGGTGGGGAGCAGAGAGATGACATCATCTCTCACTGCCCGCCACACATCAGCGCTCTTCTGCCCTCACAGCATGGGCCTCTTCAATGTCAGAGTTGCGGCGGGGAGTAGAGAGATTACATCATCTCTCACTGCCCGCCCCACATCTCCGCTCTACTGCCTTCACTAAATGGACCAGTGCTGCCAGCCTGCCACCAATGCAGCGACAATGCACATTTGGTGGCACTGGCTGGCATGGCAAGTAACAACCCACATCTAGTGGCAGGTGACGTGGCAAGTGACAATCTCCTAATGGTGGCAGGTGACGTAGCAAGTGACAGTCCGTAAATGGTGGCAGGGGACATGGCAAGTGACAATCCGCATCAGGTGGCAGGTGATGTGGCAAGTGACAATCTGCAAATGGCAGGTGACGTGGCAAGTGACAATCTGCAAATGGTGGCAGGTGACGTGGCAAGTGACAATCTGCAAATGGTGGCAAGTGACAATCTGCAAATGGTGACAGGTGACGTGGCAAGTGACAATCTGCAAATGGTGGCAAGTGACGTGGCAAGTGACAATTTGCAAATGGTGGCAAGTGACAATCTGCAAATGGTGGCAGGTGAATTGGCAAGTGACAATCCGCAAATGGTGTCAAATGACGTGGCAAGTGACAATCTGAAAATGGTGACAGGTGACATGGCAATCTGCAAATGGTGGCAGGTGATGTGGCAAGTGACAATCTGCAAATGGTGGCAAGTGACAATCTGCAGATGGTGGCAGGTGACGTGGCAAGGGACAATCCGCAAATGGTGTCAAGTGACGTGGCAAGTGACAATCTGCAAATGGTGGCAGGTGACGTGGCAATCTACAAATGGTGGCAGGTGCTGTGGCAAGTGACAATCCACATCTGATGGCAGGCGACGGTGGCAAGTTAAAGGCTGCATCTGGTGGCAGGAGATGTGGCAAGTGACACGCCCAGGGCTCCCACTGATTCTGCATTATGGTGAGTTGAACCACTTCATTATATATTAGAATGTAACAATAGAAACAATGCGCTTCGATCACCCTGACACCATATCAACCATGGTGCCATGATGATTGAAGCGCCAACACCAGTTTTTGCCCGCGAAAAATTGCTTACCACCGGCGTGCTCCCCCCCCCGGCCTGCAAAAAGGTTGGTGACTGCTGCTATGGGCTCTAGCCCCAGATCTTTTGCAGACCTAGCAACACCCCTGCATTGAGGTTTGCTGAAATGTAAAAAATCGTGGTCTTGTTAGACTAGAGAACCATTTCCACATATTTGAGGTGTCTCGTGTAATGCTTTTGGCAAACTCTAAATGAGATTTGATACGTGGACTTTTGTTTTCTCCTAATTCATTTCATAAAGCCCAGTTTTGTGGAGAAGCTGGGTAATGGTTGTCTTATAGATATGTTTTCCCTATTTGTATGTGAATCTTTGGAGCTTCATTAGAGCAGCCTTTTTCAACCAGAGTGCCGTGGCATCCTGGGGTGCTTTCTGGGTTTTTCAGGGGTACCTGTCAGAAACCATAAATCAGACTGAGACAGAAGTACAGTTAAATCACACTTGTTTAATAATAATAATAAAAAGGTAAACAGAGTAAACGTAGTCAAAACATAACCAGAGTTCAGGAACCAGAACGGATAGTCAGACAAGCCAAAACGTCAGGGAGCCAGAGATGAGCGTAGTAGAACAGCAAGCAGGATCTGGAGCCAGAAGGAATGTAAGCCAAGCAAGTCTTTAACAGGAACACAGGAGAGCATCTCTAGAGATGTGACCAAGGCGAAGGCAGAGATCATCTGGGCTGGACGGCTTAAGTAGGCAGGACTGACGAGCAGGATATCATCAACAGGTGAGTCACTGTGGAGAGAAAGGAGCTGGCAATTAGCCGACATCTGAGCGGCCAGCTTTGAGAAGGAAAGGGCTGAGCCCAGCCCTGACAATACCCCCTCCTCAATGACCCCTCAGGGGCATGTACGTCCAAGGATGAGACCCAAGAGTGTTCCCTTGGACCATACACTTTCCAATGCACTAGGTACTGTATGCGCCCACGGAACCTATGGGAGTCAACAATGGACTGTACTTCATTCTCCTCATGGTTCCCAACCTGTATAGGGTGAGGACGAGGCACTGAGGTAGTAAAGCGGTTGCAGACCAAATGTCTTAATAAGGAGACATGAAATACATTTGAGATACGCATATTAGAAGGAAGGTCTAATGCGTAAGCCACTGGGTTAATTCTGCAAAGAATACAGAAAGGCTCAATAAATCGAGGTGCGAACTTCAGAGAGGGAACAAAAAGTTGGAGGTCTGCGGAACAAAAGAGTCAGGCAACATGGAAGGTTGGACACCATAGTTCGCCATAAACTGGGACAATCGGGAAGCAGAATTCAAGGCACTATTGTGAGCAAACTCCACCCACGGTAAGAGGTCTGACCAGTTGTTAAGATGGTCAGAAATATAGCAATGTAGGAATTGCTCCAAGGACTAATTGGCTCGATCTGCGAGCCCAGCCCTGACAGTGCCTTGGCAAAATGCCTAAAAATTGCCCAAAATTTGTCAACAAGCCAGCAAGTGGATCAAGCCTGCCTTTTTGTTACACAAAGCCACATATTTTAATTGTTCAGCTTTACAACCTTGGGCACCTTGCAGGCCGGCATCTGGCATCCTAGCAAACAATTATGTTATTGATTAATAAAGAGGACGTCTCCCCTGACTCGCTCCATCAGCAGTGGGGTCGTGTTAGCTGAGGGAGGGAAACTGAAGTGAAGAGAAGTGAAACACTGGAATACTAGTTAGGGCCAGTGTGCAAAGGTGTATTTGCTTTGTAAGAATAAATCACCTCTAATGTGGGGTGCTCTACATGTGTGGGTGCTGCTATGATATGTAAAACAATTAGTTTAGATTTTTTACAGTTTAGAATGGGGTGTTCCAAGATTGTGCAGAATTTTAAAGTGTGCCTTAATGGAAAAAAGTTTGAGAAACACTGTCATGATAGCCCCTAAAGCAGGTGGTCAGGCACTATAGTTAGCTTGTGTGTTCTTCGCCTATAGCAGCACCCATTCCCATAAGGTAAGCAGGCCTACCGATACTCGGTTGCCCCTAGGACTTACACAATGCTATAGTGCCTGGCTACCAGACCAGGGGAGGCAGAAACTGAGCACAGCAAACAGGTACTTGTGGTTGGCAGACAGGCAGGGGGGGGTTCAATGATAGTCCAGGTACACGGCAGGCAGGGTTCAGAATAGTCAGGGTCAATCCATAGTCAAAAAGGCAGGCAGAGTTTAAGCAGGGGTCTCAAACTGGTGGCCCTCCAGCTGTTGTGAAACTACAAGTCCCATGAGGTATTGCAAGGCTGACAGTTACAAGCATGACAGGCAGAGGCATGATGGGACTTGTAGTTTTGCAACAGCTGGAGGGCCACCAGTTTGAGACCCCTGGTTTAGAGAGTAGTCCAAACAGCAGACAGGGCAGAAAAACAGGGAGCTTAGAGCATGTGTTACACACACGATCACAAGCATGAGACTGCAGGCTTGGCTGGCTTAAATCAGGTTTGGTCTTCACCCATTGACTGGCCACATCACATTGCAGGTGAACAAGCAGACAGGTAGAACGTATCACAGCCAAAACCAGGATGCTGGAATGAGATCAGCAGCTGTAATGGAGCAGGAGTGCTATACGCTCCTGACACACTACCACCAGTGTTACCATTGGCCTCCTGATTGCTTTCCTAATATTTTTTACTTAGCTGGTCACTATGTTTTGGTGGATGACCATGTTGTGGTTGTGCCATATTTTTTCTGTACACATGCCCATGCATCATGGTGCCTACAGTCAGTGTACATTCCTATATTTAAAAATTTAAGACTGCCACCTTGCCTGTTAGTGCTAATTTTTGCCATCCCTGCATCCCTATTTGTGCATTTTTGTTGGTGGAATAGTCTACTGCGTACTTACAGATCACCCATTCTGAGTCCATACACCCTGAACCAACTTACTAGTGTAGTAGGGTGACAGCTGGCTTTCTTCTTCCAATCATCAATTTTAGGTATACTGATACAAAATGATTAAATTGTCTCATCCTCTCTGCCCCAGCTTAAACTAAAAACTAGACTTGAAAGATAAACTAATATCCCTGATCTGTTTGCAGTTTAGTTGGAAGCGTAAGTACCCAGAACAGGTGAACTGTATGTTCGCCAATGTGCAAGACCTGAACAATGATGACCTGGCCAGATTGCACTGGCAGGCATTGTGGCAGTCCAGAAACCTTTATTATTCAGAGGAATGTGTTATTGACTGTAAACTATGTGATGTGCGGGTGGCTTTTGCTGCCCCTGGCAGTTCTACGGCCTTATGCCATGGCCTGTTTTGGCTATGAAGCCCTGATTACAACTGTTTTGTTTCCCAAACAGCATTAGCAGTTGACTGATTGATTTTACTTGTTGCCTGGAATCACCTTTATAAAGATTACCATTTTGCCTTTGAACAGCTGTTTGGCATCTTATACACAAGCTGACATAGTATTCACATAGCTATAATTTAACATCTAAAATGTACAATTGTGTGCCTGCCAGACGGCTCGATACATACACCCAATAAATGGAAATCAGAGGGACTTCTAAGGACATGAATTCAAGGTAAAGGTTCAAATAATCTGTAAAGATTACTGGGGAAAAGAATAATACAAGACAACTTTGGAACAAAATCTTGAATACCCAATAATGACATCTACAATGAGATGCTGAAAACATTGTGCATATCACCTCTGAAACAATTTGTTCTTTTGTTGCATTTCTGAAATGTCAGTTTTTATTAGCTTGTAATGTCCAGCTATTTTCCTTTTTAGTTTATTTTTATATAAAAATAATTAGACCCTTAAAGTGAACATGTGCTGTATCCATGCATACTTAAGCAGTATTAAACCCAAAACCAAAAATGTAATATATCGCAGCTTACCAATAATTAGATCCCCCTGGATATGTCCTCACACTACCCTGGGCTCTCAGTTGAATGCTGCAGAGAGCTTCCCTCATATCATACATGAGCAATGTTCTCAGATGCTGGAGGGGACAAAAAGATGAAGTGGATGAAGGGTACTATACTAAACATTTTTTTTCAAAAATAGTACTGGGGAGCTACGAAGGTGGGACGGTGTCAGAGGACTGGAGGTGGGGGGGGGGTGCAATTGAGCTTTAAGAGCCAATTCACACTAAATTGGATTTGCACCATTTTTGGCAAATCAGTGCACGGAAATGCACATTGTTAACTCGTGTTGAGTTGTATCACAGGTACTTTGGAATGTCGTTGAAATTGAATGACACTTCAATAGACTGATAGGTGTATAGTGCATATCCATCTGTTGCACGCTACTGCAACACATAGGTGTGAATGGGCCCTAAATGTTCACCACCTTTCCAGAATTACCCTTTTCCTCATGTGTCCATCACTCTGTTTGGTTACCTGAAGTACAGAGACGCACCCTATATTAGTTCTTCCCACAATGCAGGTCTTGAAACTGGAGCAGCCAATAGCCTGGCTCTAGGTAGTGACGGGGAGGGAGGCCTTAGACCTGTGCAAGCTCCAACCACAGCAATTCGGTGCTTACACAGGACTTCATTCGGGGTGATGAAATATGCTCGATTTCTCATTAATTCAGGCAGGCTTTTTGAAAGATTTCAAACCTTTACTTACAGTATCAGTGAATCCTATCAAAGTCAATGGGAGGTGTGGTGAATCATGTTAAAAAAATGTTGGCCTTTGTTGGAGCTAATAGGCAATCTATGGTCAAAAATGACATGATAAGCTGGGCACTGTCATGAGAAACAACCAACCAATGCCAAAAGTTAAGAAAAAACATGCCTTTGGTGGGGAGCAGATCACTTTCTTATGCCACGTACACACGGTCGGAATTTCCGACAACAAATGTTCGATGGGAGCTTGTTGTCAGAAATTCCCACCGCGTGTAGGCTCCATCGGACATTTGTTGTTGGAATTTTTCGACAACAAAAATTTGAGAGCTGGTTCTCAAATTTTCCGACAACAAAATCTGTGTACACAATTCCAACGCACAAAATTCCACGCATGCTTGGAATCAAGCAGAAGAGCCTCACTGGCTATTGAACTTAATTTTTCATACGTGTTGTACGTCACCGCGTTCTTGACATTCGGAATTTCCGACAACATTTGTGCGACCGTGTGTATGCAAGACAAGTTTGAGCCAACATCCGTCGGAAATAAATCCAGGATTTTGTTGTCGAAATGTCTGATCGTGTGTACGCGGCATAAGAGTATCACGTACCTGGTAGAAGAGCCTGAATGGACGAGCAAGGCCTCCCTTACCACTCTGACTTAGGGCCCCTGATAGAGCAAACAGAAGGCACCAAAGTACAGAGTCGCACGAGTGCCAGAAAGTCTTTGGTGGCAGCAGGGCGGCTGGTTCCGGTCGTGCTGGAGAGACACAGGGAAGCTTCCGCAGGAGACTAGCAGATGGCAGCAGGTGCAGATGACAACGACAAGTAGCAAGGTCAGACAGGCAGGGTCATACATGGCAGATCAAATCGGGTACTAGGTGCAGGCAAGATCGTAGTCAGGAACAAGCCGGGTCAAGCCAGATCAGCAGTGCAGTTGCCAGGGAGAAAGCAGAAGATTAGTCACAGGACAAGCCGGGGTCGGTACAGGCAGAGTTCAAGGGAAGGTTACAAGACAAGCCAGGAATCAGGATACAGGTTCACAGGGTGCTGGGTGCTCAGAAGCTGAAGACAAGGCAGCACCAGGCCAGGTACTAACTGGACTTAAATAGACTGTTTGGCACCAACGTGGGCGCGCGCTGACGCACACGGGTGCGCGCAGGCACCAATCGCGCACGGGGATGCGCGACGGCTACTGTTTGCGCTCCTGTTCCCGCATGCGCACATCTATGTGCCAAAGCCCGGTTTCTGTGTGCAACAGGAATGTGTCTTCTTCTGTGCCTTAGAAATCTTCGAGGCTGTCTGCTGATGGATGCATCCTGACAAAGAGTTTTGCGGGTGGAAAAAACACAAATAATTTAAATTACAAGCATGTCTTAAATGGTGTTACAGAACAGTACAATTTTTATAGACAGCCTTAGGGACAGCATACCCCCGGCAGCACATTTTTGACTGTCTAATTAATTCTTTCTTCTTTTAGCTTGCCATTCATACAGAAGCAGTACCGTGATGCATTTCAGTTTCAACCTAAACTTAAAAAAACAAGACCCTATCAACATAAAATAAAAACCAATGTACACCCAAAAGAAATAAAAGCTAAACATCTCACCTCCCCCTGATTTAAGTCCACTTGTTTTTTAAAGGAAAGCTTTGCAGCAGAAAAAAACAGTGTGCCCTGGGCAGGACAGAAACTCAATCACAAACATAACCACTTCAATACAGGGCACTTATACACCTATCTGCCCAGACCAATTTTCAGCTTTTAGAGCTGTCGCACTTTGAATGACAATTGCACGGTCGTGCTACACTGTACCCAAACAAAATTTTTATCATTTTGTTCCCACAAATAGAGCTTTCTTTTGGTGGTATTTAACCACTTCCACTGCACATAGCCATATGACGGCGGCGAACCCTTTGTCCCTCCGGGACGCCATCATGTGACGTCTTCTGAGCCTCTAGGGGGCGCCGTGTTACTAGGCACCCGATGAGCGTGCCTAGCAGCCAGATCACACAGATCCACATCCTAAAAAAACTCACAGTAATAACCCAGCGCCAATGGTAGACTACCCGGAGAGCTTCAAACAGAACATATGATATATGACTTGTATATTTACCACACCATATATTGGGACATTGTGGATACATATAGCATAACTTATACAAAAGAGTAGAGGGAGGAAACCATCGAGTATCACCCGTGCAGCCGGACCAACCGTAGCTGGTAGATACAGATCATGACAAGGGAAACACATAAAGTAGCGCTGGACTTTATGCAGATCCACGTCCTGTCAGAGGAGAGGAGACCGATGGTGTGTTCCCAGTATAGAGGAACACCGATTGGTCTGCTCCCCTTGTGAGTCCCCGCCCCCTACAGTTAGAATCACTCCCTAGGAAGCATAATTAACCCCTCAATCACCCCCTAGTGTTAACCCCTTCCCTGCCAGTCACATTTACACAGTAATCAATGCATTTTTTATAACACTAATCGCTGTATAAATGTGAATGGTTCCAAAATAGTGTCAAAAGTGTCTGAAGTGTCCGCCGCAATATCACAGTCACGACAAAAATCGCAGATCGCCGGCATTACTAGTAAAAAAAATAACAATAAAAATGCCATAAATGTATCCCTTATTTTGTAGACGCTATAACTTTTGCGCAAACCAATCAATATACGCTTATTGCAAATTTTTTTACCAAAAATATGTAGAAGAATACATATTGGCCTAAACTGAGGAAAAAAAATAGTTTTTGATTTTTTTAATGGGATATTTATTATAGCAAAAAGTTAAAATATTCTGTTTTTTTCAAAATTGTTGCTATTTTTTGTTTATAGCACAAAAAATAAAAACTGCAGAGGTGATCAAATACCACCAAAAGAAAGCTCTATTTATGGGGAAAAAAATTCTCAAAATTTCATATGGGTACAGTGTTGCTTGACTGCGCAATTGTCATTCAAAATGTAACAGCGCTGAAAGCTGAAAATTGGTCTGAGCAGGAAGGGGGTGAAAATGCCCTGTATTGAAGTTGTTGAAGAGAAAAGGGAGACGCCCTAGGGCGATGTGGGACTATAAATGAGGTTACATCAAAGATGTACCTCCATCCCATATGCAGGTAATGGAGAGAAAGACATTGGGACTTTGAATGAAGCGGTGGACTGGTAAGGGGTAAAAAATGAAATTGAACAGATAGTGTTGCATATGTGTATTGAGTAAGCTTTGCCCAGCTTTATTATGTTTACACATACTATATGATCTGAAACATGCAATGCTATGTGCTACTATACCAATTATTGTTTATGTATGTTAAATTGGTTGTGCCATGTGCTTATGTACACAATATTTTTATATATGTTATTTATTCAATACACATATGCAACACTATATGTTCAATTTAATTTTTTACCCCTTATCAATCCACCGCTTCATTCAAAGTCCCAATGTCTTTCTCTCCATTACCTGTATTGAAGTGGTTAATCACCACTGGGATTTTTATTTTCTGCTAAACAAAAAAAAAAAAAGACCGAAAATTTAGAAAAAAAAATTTTTTTTTTCGTTTCCGTTACAAAACTTTGTAAATAAGTACATTTTCTCCTTCACTGACGGGCACCGATGGGGCTGCACTGACAGGCACTGATAAGGCGGAATTGATGGGCACCGATGAGGTGGCACTGATGGGCACTGATGATGGGCACTAATATGCGGCACTGATGGGCACTGATAGGTGGCACTGATGGGCACTGATAGGTGGCACTGATACTCAGCACTGATGGGCACACATAAGTGGGACTGATGGGCACACATAGGTGGCACTGATGGGCACTGAAAGGCGGCACTGATGGGCGCTGATAGGTGGCACTGATGAGCGCTGATAGGTGGCACGTATGGGCATGGTTGTGCACTGATAGGTCGCACTGATGGACACTGATGGGTGGCATTGGTGTACACTGATGGACGGCACTGATGGGCATCACTGATTGGCAGGCATTAGTGTTTGGCTCTGATTGGCATCAATTATGGGCACAGATTGGCATCCATTGTGGACACTGATTAGCATCCCTGGTGGCCATGGGTGGCATACCTGGGGGTCACAAGTGGTGGGCATCCCTGGTGGTCTTGGTGGCATCCATGGTGGTCCAGTGTGGGCATCCTCAGGGGGGCTGCGCTGATAATCAATCAGCACGGACCCCCTCTGTCAGAGGAGCAGCCGACAGGTTCTCCTCTAATCGCGTCTGACAGACGTGAGTGAGAAAAAGCCGATACACGGCTTTTCCTGTTTACCTATGATTGGACACGGCTGATCAGATGGTAAAGAGTCTCCGTCAGAGACTCTTTACCTAGATCGGAGTTGCGGTGTGTCAGACTGACACGACGCACCACCGATTGCCACGCTGCGTGCCCCTGGGTGTGCGCGCAGGCTAGTTATCCTGATCACATCAAATGCGTCCGATCAGGATAACAGAACCACTTTGCTCCATGCTCCCTCCAAAAAATTCAACAGGTACAAATACTGTAGCTGCTGACTTATATAAGGACACTTACCTTTCCATGAATCCAGCGATGTCCTCACCCGAGCCGATTCTTCAATCGTCTTTGGGTGCAGGCGCCGGCATCTCAAGTAAGGGAGCCAGGAAGTGAAGTCTTGCTGCTTAACAGCTGGTTTGCTACAGCACATGCGCAAACCACAGTGCGCCTTGTGAATGGTCCTATAGTCTTCTTGGGACCTGTGATGTATACCAGAAGGCTGCAGGGGAAGGAGGGAGGGCTGAACTTTCGGCACACATTTCGGCACAGCTAACTGGAATTGGGAGCGTGTACCTGTCAAAACCAGGTATCCGCTCCCCCCCAAAAAAAATTGCCAAATGTGACAATGGAGGGGAGGAGGATGCAAACATGCGGAACTTCCCCTTTTGGGCAAAGTTCCACTTTAAAGATAAAAAAGCCCCAATAATAGGAACAAAAAAGTCACCAAAGAGGGTGATTGTCCAAAGAACTAGCAATCAGAAGTAATGCACAGTTTTCTAACTGACCCTAATCTCCTTCTGTGCAGCTTTCCCTATCAAAAAAATATGGTGTGTTCAAAATCATTCACAGTAACGTATATAATAGTTGAGTATAAAGTGATAGAACCATACTCTGTAATGTTGATGAAGCACGTCGAATAAATTCTTATCAAAAGTTTTCTTAAAGGGCACTTATACTATCTACTGTATATATACTGTAAGCATATCGACATGCTTTAGTTCAAATTCTTATATGCTTCTGTTTTGGAGATATTACAGACATCCTTTTCCAAAGAATGGAGATAATTCAAGAATGAGAGACTCCGCAGAGAGGTTGAGATCAATCCAGAGCTTGTTATTCAATGCAGTACATTGTACATGAACCCCGGTCCCCTCTATTTCCCATACTTTCTTCCTTTCACAACATTGTTATTCACAATCTGTTAAAGTATCCATGAGTTAACAGGAATACTGGATTTCTTCCCTTTCTCTTCTTTTCTTTTTTTTCTCTAGCCATTGGTTTTTCTCTAGCCAACCCATATGAAACCTTCATGCATAACAGCTTCACCCAGTGCTCAAACTCTAAGGCTGCCGACACATCTGTAGCATGGATCACAAAAAAGATGGTCGGCACTCAGGATAGCATCCAAAAATATTCTTCCTTTATTAAAAAAGCATGTACTGCTACATGCTTTTTCAATAATGGAAGATTATTTTTGGATGCTATCCCGAGTGCCGACCATTTTTCTTGTAATCCATATGCCAACCCATATGTATTGTGTGATGTGTGCACTTTGCCCCAGACCCTCTGCACCCCAAAGATCTCTCAAGACAGTACTACTCCCATGTTCTGACTTATACCATTGTGGATATTGAGATCCCAAATGACTAGCTCAATGGTGGGCAGATCTATCAAGAAGACCAAATAGAAATGGTTAGCTGCACACTAACCTCCTTCCAACAAGTTTATTGAAAGACTACCACCAGGACTATGACAACAGACCAAAGGGTGACGACGTTTCACACATACATTGTGCTTCATCAAATAGATCTTCAGATCTATCAAGAACCCATTGGGAATCTGACTTGATGGTGATAGTGGCATTAGATAGATAGATAGATAGATAGATAGATAGATAGATAGATAGATAGATAGATAGATAGATAGATAGATAGATAGATAAAAAGATCCACAAAGATAGATAGGTGAAATAGACAAGCAGGAGGGATAGAATGATTAAGAGATCCAGAAAGAGATAAATAGATATTTTAGCTGTTCAAGTTTTTGTTTCTCATTTTGGCTTCAGCATTGCACAGTGTTTGAGCACATGCCACAATGTTGTTGCCCATTCGCTCTCATTGCAGACATTCCACTCTACAGTAGGCTTGGAGGTGGTTTAAACTCGGCTGCCAGAGTGAGTTATTATGCATCAAAAGAATCGCATGTTAACTTTGAAACCATCCCTCTCCTTTTACCGTAAAAATGTGTAATTACCCAAAACCATCTTTCAGACACACTGGAATCACTTCCTCATGGAAATCCAAGTTAGCAGGGACTACCAAGCGCCTCCGTCCCCACCTCTCCAGCTGTCCTGGGCCTGGTATGTGTGCAATTTCCTTTGTAAGGCATTCTGCTAATGCAAACCTTCAAACAAGGATACATGTAAATGTAGGAAGGCTTCAGTGTTTCCAGAGGGAGAATGAGACTCTGAATGTTTTAGGGAAACACTAGTCAGACAGACGGAGTCAAGCATCAATTATTAAGATTGTAATTATATAAGGAGTGAACTGTATTAAAGCTCAAAATCAATTTTTTGTTCTGCTTTATGATCAAAATAATTTTTTTATTTCTACTTTACGGTCCAAAAAATACTTAAGATCACACGTTGGATCTGAAGTGGTTCTTTGGAGAGTTTCTCTGGTACACTGGGTCAAATATCCTGTTGCACAAAAAGAAGCCCTTAAATATTGCTTGTTTGTATATGGAAACTGGTTATGTATATGAAGGTGATGTCTCCTGTCCATGCCTGTGCAGATGAATTTCAAAGAAGACATATTGGTGACCTATACAATCATTGACAAGCTATTCACTGCAATCTTCAACAGCATGGGGAGATGAGACAAAGGCCTAATGCACAGGGGTTTAGGTTTGGTACATAAGGCCTTAGTGTTTGGGTGTGCATGGAAGGCACAGGTGCACCATTCAGCCCTGGGACCAGCAAGCTGTAAAAGTCTATGATAGGACGACAGATGCTGTTCCTGGACAGGGTTGGATGGTGCACCAAGCAGATTCCAAATAGTGGATTCCAAGCAGAAGCAATGTGCTGAGTTTCACCCACTGACGATTCCTGTTAGAGGTCACAGACTCACAGTTGATGGTCTCCCATTGTGTGGTTTGTCTTCACTGTTGCTACCCTTACCCGACATCCCCCGCCATATATCCCTGGTTTACCCTTCTGTAGTCACCCTGGCGGTATGATAATGTCAGATTTTTGCATCTCAAAGCGGTACATTATTTTGCCTAGAAATTTGATGTTTTATATTGTAGGCCTGTAATTCTTAGTAATAACTCACTTAAATCTGTCCAAACAAGAGTCTAGTAGACATCCCAGGTATGATAAAGTTTAAAACACAAAATCATAAATTATAATATAATAAATAACTATAAATAATTATAAAAAATAATAATATAGTAATAATAAAATAAATTTTTCCACAATTCACTATCGCTCAATTCTGCCAGTGTTCTAATTTACTATCACTGTTTTCTAGCTGGTCTAAAACCACTTTTTGGTTGCTATGGACAATCTCAAGTTTCCAGGAAGAAAGAACAGTATATATAATATATATATATAATAAGTGCATGCAAGGCACTGGAGAAACCACCAGGGACAAAAGGGAAGAGAAATTATTTTATATACTAATGTAATGTGTAAGATTACAGTGTACTGTATGTGTTATGAATTGAGTACTTTTTGAATTTGCCACTGGTCACCGGCCCAAGCGTCGCAACGCTCGCAGGGAACGGAGCCCAGAACAGTGATACATCGGGCGGAGGACACAGCCCGTGGACACAGCGGGGGGACATCGCAGGATCCTGGCAACAAGGTAAGTACTCTTCACCAGGATCCTGAGATGCAATCCCGAGTGTGGCTCGGGGTTACCGCTAATGGTACTAAAATGTAACCCCGAGCCACACTCGGGAATACAGCCAGGAAGGGTAAATTTCTTCATCCATCTGTGCACATTGCTCTTGTCAGTGATGTCATCTCTGTAAATATTCCATAACCTTCTGTGGATGTTGGACAGCCTTCATCCCTCCTTCGTCAGGAATTCAATGATGGCACATTGCTTCTGCTTGGAATCTATTTTTTACCTGCAATAAAAACAAAAGAAGAGTTACTATAGAGTACATGTGTCAAACACAAGGCCCGTGAACCAAATCTGGCCTGCCAGGCCATTTCATGTAGCCTGCACCCCCAGGACATTTTCTCAGCTGAAACGTGACTAAAAAAAGCTTATGGGGTCAGGGGGGGCGTCGTGTGGAGGGAGATTTGTGCAGAGGTGGCGAATGGGGGAGAGTGGTGCAGAGGTCAAAGCTGAAGAGGGGTGAAAGTGAGATGTGGACAACCTTTGAAAGAGAGCTGAACCCTGCACACTGTGCATAGAACACCCTTAAACCCTGCACTCTGTATGTAGCGCATTCCTCAACTCTGCACTCTGCAGACTGTATGTAGCACACCCCTGAACTATGCGCTCTGTGGATAGGGCATCCCACACATAAAGCACTCCTGCTTTAAAATTTACTGTATGTCCATTTTTCCCACAAATAGAGCTTTCTTTTGGTGATTTTTGATCACCTCTGTGGTTTTTTTTTTTGCGTTATAAACAAGAAAACAATTTTGAAAAAAAAAAAAATTTCTTACTGCTATAAAACATATCCAATTAAAAAACAGAAAAAAATCTAATTTCCTCATCAGTTTAGGACAATATGTATTCTGCTACATGTTTTTGGTAAAAAAAATCCCAATAAACGTATATTCATTGGTTTTGTGCAAAAGTTATAGTGTGTGCAAATTATGGGATAGATTTATGGAATTTTTATTTATTTACCGTATATACTCGAATATAAGCCGACCTTTTTCAGCACATTTATTATGCTGAAAAAGCCCCCCTCGACTTATACTCGAGTGAGGGTCTCCCGCTCTGTCATGCAATCTTAACTGTTCGGCGGCCGTCCACTGTAACAAAGCCCCGCCTCTTCCTCGTCTGTGATAGACTGAACAGTGAATACTGATACAATACTGAGATACCAAATCAGTGTTCCGTTTATCACAAATGAGGAGGAGGCGGGGCTTTGTTACTGTGGACGGCCGCCAAACAGTTAAGACTGCAGTTGCATGACACAGCGGGAGACACACGCTGTTTGTAATCAAAGGTACAGGTGAGCACAGTGAGGCTGCAAATGGGCACAGTGAGGCTGCAGATGGGCACACTGAGGCTGCAAATGGGCACAGTGAGGCTGCAAATGGACACAGTGAGGCTGCAAATGGGCACAATGAGGCTGCAGATGGGCACAGTGAGGCTGCAGATGGGCACTGATGATACAGGTGGGCACAGTGAGGCTGCAGATGGGCACAGTGAGGCTGCAGATGGGCACACTGAGGCTGCAAATGGGCACAGTGAGGCTGCAAATGGACACAGTGAGGCATCAGATGGACACAATGAGGCTGCAGATGGGCACAGTGAGGCTGCAGATGTGCACTGATGATACAGGTAGGCACAGTGAGGCTGCAGATGGGCACAGTGAGGCTGCAGATGGGCACAGTGAGGCTGCAGATGGGCACTGATGATACAGGTGGGCACAGTGAGGCTGCAGATGGGCACAGTGAGGCTGCAAATGGGCACACTGAGGCTGCAGATGGGCACAGTGAGGCTGCAGATGGGCATTGTTTACCCAGTAGCTGCTGCATTTCCCACCCTAGGCTTATACTCGAGTCAATACGTTTTCCCATTTTTTTGTGGTAAAATTAGGTGCCTTGGCTTATATTCGGGTCGGCTTATACTTGAGTATATCCGGAATATTTTTCTTTACTAGTAATAGTGGCGATCAGCGACTTAAAGTGGGGCATCGAAATTATAGAGGGCAAATCAGACATTAGTGACACTTTTTGGTGACCAGTGACACTAATACAGTGATCAGTGCTAAAAATACAGTATACACTGTCACTGTACTAATGACACTGGCAGGGAAAGGGGTTGACATCAGGTGCGATCAAACGGTTAAATGTGTGCCTAGGGAGTGCTTGCTAACTGTGGGGGGGTGGGTGCTTTTACTATGGGAAGGCAGAGATCTTTATTCCTGCTTTGTAGTAACACAGGATCACAACCTTCCCTTCTCACAGAACGGCGATCTGCCTTATTTATATAAGCAGACCGCCATTCTGCCTGTGTCCCAAACTATCGGTGGATACAGGCAGATTTTGCGTCCTGCTGATTGGCTCCCGCTATGTCCAATCACAGCGGGTCGCCGGCGACTTGTGCGCATGCCCCAGACCCGGAAGTACAGGATCACGTACATGTACGTGATTCTGCCCAGGAGAGCTGCCTTGCCTTCGTATATTTACAGTATACGGTCGGCAAGCGGTTAAGATTCTCCAACTGTTTAGCCACACACACCATTCGATGGTGTTCGGCAAGGGGCGTGGTTGAGTTCCAGCACCTATTTTTCTGAGCAAAAAAAGCCCTGGATAAATGGATATAGTCTTACAGCTACAACAGACCCTTCGAGGGCAACCATAATGCTGACACGGCCCGTGATGAGATTGAGTTTGACACCCCTGCTATAGAGGAAGTATTACTCTTTCAACCAGTGATATTTGAACAACTTATGTAAGTTAAGTAATAAAAAAACTATGCCCACTTTTGCATTAATTTCTGTACAGCCCACCTATATAAAGGCTTTGAGGGAACCTTAACCAACAGCAAATATACTTTGGATTAAATGGATGAGAATTGTATTAGCAAAGGATTTAATTCTACCTTGATGTATAACATACATTGTAGGGCGTACTTGGAAAATGACTGTAGAATGAATGGGTCTTAGCAGGTTTTCGTGATTTAATACACAGGTGCATGCCCGTAATAGATGTTTCAGGCCAAATAGCACAACAAGAGATAAGATTTTTGGAAATAAAGTATGAAGTGTTTCTTTAAAACAGACCAGGTTTAAGTCTGCATGCATTGAGTACGTCATACTCTATTAGCTGCACACAGTTAGATCACTTTTATTGCCTATAGGTATTTTTGTGTTTTCATTTTAAAAGGGCACTAAACCTAAAATTCCAATTGCTTTATGTAAGAGAACAGCTGCTACACTTTAAGGATATACAATGTACATGATAATGTTTTTGGACCTTTACTGGGACAGTGCTGCAAATATTGTTATAAATAATATCATGTTAAAACAAATATATTAATTGATAAATGTTTTAAAGGGAATGCATACTATTTTGTTTAAACACTTGTCTACCAGCATTTAAAAACTGGAGCTGGTAGAACAGGATTTAAAATATACTCCCAGAAATGGGCTTCTCATCCGCCTGATCACTTCTACAGCCTGCTGAAGGTGATGCCCCCACCTATCTGATCTAGCCATGTATTCCAGGCTCCGTTGTCCTACTTGCCAGCTTGGAAACAGCATGGCGGGTGTCAATGGGTGGAATAGAGTGAGATCAGCGAACATCCCTTCTGATGAATGAACACAGAGACAACATGTATTTCATCACTTCCAGGTTTGACTGTCATGTTCCCTGGTCACTGTGGCTGAGGAGACAGCTATTGCAACATTATCTGCGTTCAATTAGCTCCAGTGGAGGGCAGGGGAAACATCAGGGTTATAATATGTGATATAATTATACAAATCTAAGGGTGCAGTGGACAGTGATGATTGGCCCTGGGCTGATTACATTCACCCTCCCAAGAAAAAAAACTCTCTAGCAAGACACACCAAACTGAACATGTGCAGAGTGCCCCAAAGGCTCTGCACTATCAGCATATGGATTGGGGACAGTGGAAGAAGGGAAGGAGAAGACAGGATCAAACAGCCTTTTTACACAATGAGCAGGGTTAACCCCTTAAAGTGTTACTAAACCCACAATAGTAAAATCAGTCTGTATATGCAGTAAAGCATGCTTGTTATACTCACTGTGGAACCTAAGGAGTTAATCCTCTGCATTGTGTAAAAAGCCTTTGTGATGCTATATGCACAGATCCTCCTCTTCTTCCACCGTCCCCAATATATCTCCTGAAAAGCCTTTGGAGTCAGGTTGCACATGCTCAGTTTGGTGTGTATTGCTAGAGAGTTTTTTTTTTTCTTGAGAGAGTGCATGTGATCAGCACAGGGCCAATCAGCACTGTCTAGACAGAGGGTCAAAAGCCCCAGAGTCCTGATAGGAGAGCTCAGGGCAGTATGAAAACTCCTCTTACAAGCTATAACCAGGAACTGATAGAAGTCACAAGACTGCTACATACTGCTGATGAGAAAAGGTATTTAGTAGTTGATAATTAATACTAAAATAATTGCATTTCCACGCTCTGTGTACTTTGGGAGACCAGATATAATGAATGCAAAGTAATGGGTTTAGTAACACTTTAAGTTCCACAGTGAGTATAACAAGCATGCTTTACTGCAGATGCAGACTGATTTTACTGTTGTGGGTTTATTAACTTTTTAAATGTAAAAAAGAAAAAAAAAGAAAGAAAGAAACACATTTTTTTTTTACAGTCCTCAGCCTCCAAATACATGCACATTAGAACATACACGTGGCCAACACACCTTTGTACAGAAAAAACTATTTCTATACACGTTACATATCTATGCTAATGTGAGTGAGAGCAATAATTCCAGGGTCATGGTTAAAGAGCAACTGAGCTCTTTCAATCAATATTAACTCATTTTAATCCTTGTGCTGCTAACCTCAGGAAATAGACAAAAAGGTATATTATAGTTATTTGTTTTAAACGTTTATTATTTACATTTGTTTAGTTACTTGCTGGTTTCTGGCCTAGGCCAAAATGATTTTTCATCTGTGGGAGGGAAGGAGGGGCTTTCTCAGCTAAGCAAGTAAATGCTACATGAATCATTTGCCCTTACTCAAGATGGCCGCAGCTAGAAATGCTAGGGGGGTGTTTTTCAAAGTGATTTCTCAACAAAAAAAAGCATGGAGACATGGATGGATGGGTGAGTTTGCTTTGAATATTAAAAATAAATTAAAGAATGTTTTCGGTTTGTGGTGTACGCATACAGTTCTAATTTAAACGAATAAACTGTAAAGGTCTTTAAAGTGCCACCTGTGGACAATTTTGGGTACCGTGTAAACTTTGAATTAGACAATAGGCGACATATTTGAGCAGAGGGTACTAGGGAGTCTGCAGTATGAAATTATTAGATTTGGGAAGCTGCTGAAGCATGTCCCCACAGAGCAACTGGGTGGCTCTTAATGAGTCATTAGGGCAACTTTATGCACTGTGTAATGTGGTGAGGACATGACTTGGTGCCCATTTTACCCAAATGTCAGCACTGGCAAGTACTGCAAGCATGCTGGAATCAGAGGCTTCTTGGTTGTCCTTCAAGCAGTTGCCACCAATCTGCATACTGTGCTGCCTACTCTTCCATTCTAAGATGTTTCCAAGCCTATAATTTAGCTCAAACACAACAGGGTTTTTCATTTTGGTGGGATTTAGCAGACTTCCATACAAATACAATGCTTCCAGCACAACATTAACACTCCATCCTTCCTGTAGGTCCCTTGTAAATACTGTTTTGACCAGGATTCCATTGTTCTTTACACTTTTCTGCAATTTTTCCCACACAAAAACTGCTATGTTCGGGTAACCATCGAGATGACAGGCAAGACCAATTTTTCAGTTATATACAATTTAGCGCACTAGGGACTATCCCTTAATTAGCAGCAATTATAGTCCTTAAATAGCAGCAACTGAGTGGACCCCTCAGTTCCAGTGGGGAAATTCAATAAACATAAAATTAGTGCTAACTAAGGTCCTCAATACCTCAATCCATATAAATGTAATTCCAAAAGTTTTCAATCTTTCCAAGTCCAATATAGACCAAAGACTTCAACCCCGTCCTTTCTGGTTATGAATCCCTTGTAGTTCTTCACTCAAGAAGATGAATAATCTAACAAAAAAGAAAATACATGAAATATATAGCGTAATACCACTTTAAATTATAGGCTGTGCAACAGTGTCATACCACTCGCATTAACACTTATAATCAAGTGTGAGTACTTCACACAAATTCAGCACTTTATGGCGGATAGGTGGTTAAAGTGGGTTGAGTCTTGTGAAGTTTCAGTCTTTTTTGTGACTTCTGGGTTGCCTGTAGGATTCCAGGCCATTTTTCCATGAATTACAATAGAGGACTATGTAACAACTAAGACCGGCAGCAATAGTATTTAGATGGCTGGGTGTCTGTTAATCACATCCTGGGAAGACGTCTATTGGACGAAATGTGCCGGGAGTGACGTCATCATGCACCGAAGTGCAGTGATGGCCATCTTAAATGGAGGTTTACAGACGTTTTTAATCAAGCTGTTGTAAAAATGCGATGACCATCTTAACTGAGGATTACAGGTGTTTTTAATCAAGCTGTTGTGAAAACAGTGTCTCCAACTAACTTATCTTGTGGTCACACCATGCACGTTACCAAAATGCTATTCAGTAAGCGCTTCTTCATAAGTAAAGTTGTAACATCAGCACTTCTCCTGGTCCTCCAATTCTTCAATACTAGGACTTTCCCATGTAAGACATTTAAAAAAGGCCCATAGTGCAGCAGTATAGTTAAAATCCAATGTTTATTGTACAAAATTCACTTACAAAAAAATGTTTGATTAACCACTTAAAGTGGAGTTCCACCCATATAAAAGTCAGCAGCTACAAAAAGTGTAGCTGCTGACTTTTAATAATCGGACACTTACCTGTCCCGCGGACCAGCGATGGGGGTCAACAAAGCCCCGCTCCTCTCCCCCTCTTCTCCTCGATGCCGGCATTGTGACTGTGGGTGCCCGGCTGTGGCTTCACACCGTGCATGTGCGAGCCGCGCTGTGCGCTGTGATTGGCTGGCCAACCTTCCGGAACCTGTGACATGTCCCAGAAGATTGCACGGAGGGAGAGGTGAACTTCCTTCCGGCTCCACGGAGCCAGAGGAGGAAGTGGGAGCTGGATGCCCCTAAAAAGAGGGTATCCGCTCCCCCCCAAAAAATGACATGCCAAATGTGGCATGTCAGGGGATCACCTTCCCTTAAAGCGGATGTTCCATTTTTGGGTGGAACTCCGCTTTAAGGACCAGAAGATTTTCCCCCTTAACGACCAGGCCATTTTCTTCTGAAACGGCCCCACGTCGCTTTAACTGACGATTGCGCGGTACCCAACCCTGTACCCAAAAAAATTTATGTCATTTTTTTCCCACAAATAGAGCTTTCTTTTGGTGGTATTTGATCACCTCTGCGGTTTTTATTTTTTGCGCTATAAACAAAAAAATCGACAATTTTAAAAAAATATATTTTTTTTACTTTTTGCTATGATAAATATCCAAAAAAAAAGTAGAAAACTAATTTCTTCATAATTTTAGGCCAATATTTTTGTGCAAATGTTACAAAATAGGGGATAGATTTATGGCATTTTTATTATTTATTTATTTTTTACTAGTAATGGCGGTGATCAGTGATTTTTAGTGGGACTGCAAAATTGTGGCGGACAGATCGGACACCTAACTGACATTTTTGACACTTTTTTGGGAACCAGTGATGTTATTACAGTGATCAGTGCTAAAATATGCACTGTTATTGTATTAATGACACTGGCAGGGAAGGGGTTAACATAAGGGGCGATCAAGGGGTTAAATGTGTTCCCTCAGTGTGTTTACTAACTGTATGAGGGACTGTATGACTGGGGAAACACACAGATCCTTCTTCCTGCATAGCAGAAAGACAGGATCTGTATGATCTCCCCTGTCAGAACAGGCAGATCCCCGTTCTGTCACTGCATGGAACGATCACGGGTGGCCAGTTGACATCGAGTCTGCCCCACCCGTTGATTGACTCCCCTGCTGGCCAGTGGGCGTGCATCCACAAATCGCGAGCCGACGTACATTGACGGCGATTCACGGGAAGCAGCCACATTGCCTCAGTACAACTGCAGTGGCTGGTCCTTAAGCGGTAAAAAATGCCTGTAAACTCAGTTAAGATGGCCATCATGGCACTTCCAGTGCCTAATGAAGTCACTTTCAACACGTTTCGTCCAATGGACGTCTTCCCAGGATGTGATTAACAGACACCCAGCCATCTAAATACTATTGCTTCCGGTCTTAGTTGTTACATAGTCCTCCTTGTTAATTGATAGAAAAATGTTCCATAATCCTATAGGACACCCAGAAGTCACCAACAAGACTGAAACTTCACAAGAATCAACCCACAAAAACAACCTATCCTCCATAAAGTGCTGAATTTGTGTGAAGTACTCAGACTTCAGCAGACCTTAATTCAGTTTACTTCAATCATCCTAAAATCATTAACTTACTAAATGCATTAAAAAAATTAAAATATAATATAGCTCTTAAACCCTGCACCACATTAGCGGATAATTTACTTCCTGATGTTAAACCAGAAAAAGACCATTTTTCATGTCAAAGAGTACCCACAGACTTTCTGACATGGGATAAAATACAATTAGATAGGTGAAAAAAAAAAACTTTCCAGTCATTGTTGATCCCGCTGTAATCAGCAGGGCTGGTCAACCCTTCTCCTTTCAACCTCTACTGTTTTAAACATTAGTGACCTGCCTAAAGTGTAACCTAAATGTGACAAATTTGAAAGGACAGAAGATAAAAGCTTACTAATCAAATACTAGGTCAAAAATGTTAAATATTGTAACTTGCCGGTTATGGTGGCTGCATTAGCTTTCATTTTTGAGGCTAAGAAGATTTTCAGCAAGTACAGGAAATACCTGCTGATCTTGCTAGAAGTGCAGTGCCCTTGTAATTTCCCGTGAGCTAAGCTAACAACAAAAACAATGTTATCTTTCCTCAGTAAACTACTAATCACCTCACCACCCATGTAATAGAGATGAACAAAGGCAGACACGTCTAAAGCTCATGTAGACAATAAATGTCAGCACACTTGGTTCTAGTTTACTGGAGTTCCATACAGATAAACTTGGCGATTGATGGACACTGTAGCCCCCTTTTTCAAAGTATCATACAGGATAGCAAGTAGAATACTGAACAAACTATATATACTGTATATACTATATATATCTGTGAAAATTATCATCCAGTGTGGTCCTAAAAGACCCTTCCTCACATTGAATTATCTAAATGCTGCTCCCAAGGCCTATGAAAGAAAGCATTTCATGAACAATAGTGGTTGCAATTAGCATACCTCCCAACATTTTGAGAATGAGGGACACCTACTAGCAAGTGTATGTAGGCATAGTACACGCCCCCTGCCACACCCCCTTAAAGGAGAATTAACCAAAAAAAAAAAGGTTAATTAAATCCACAAGGGGCTTTTTTTACCACTATTATTCCTTTATATTGGCTTATAAAATTGACAAATGCAACAATTTAGAAAAATAGATGAAAGGTTTAGCACTGGGAAACACTTTTTTGAAAGATAAAAAGTACATTTTATATACAACTATATAGATCAGACCAAAATGAGGAGGAAAGAGGGACAGAGGGACATTGCTCCAAATCAGGGACAGTCCCTGGAAATCAGGGACAGCTGGGAGCTATGCAATTAGCATACAGCACCTACCTGTGTCCGTGTATGAAAACAAGATGGCAAGCGGTGAGAGTTTATTGGGCACTTTTCCATTAAGCAGGACGTTCCTCCGCTATGTGTGCATTCTGAACACAGACGGCACCTACCGTGCATGTGCGTGACACATTTACGGCTCAATCCATTCAGTCAGCAGCAAGGGTTTGGCCTTTGTCCAGCAACAGCAATGACCTGTTAAAGACGAGTAAAATAATAAGAAAAACAAAATAGAAAGGGCCACTTATCAGTGCTAAGGGTCATTGGTAAAAAAAATAAAAACAGCGGGGTAGTGTAGGTGGTAAAGCAACAAAACAAACAGCACTCCTAATTGTGCGTGTAGCCTGGTGCTGGGCAACAGCAATATTGAGAAAAAGACATTGGGGCTGATTTACGAAAGCAACGCACATTTTCATATTTACGAAATGGTGCGCTGGGAACAGAGCGCGAATCCCCCATTTACTATAGCGATCTCGGCGCACGGGAGAATGCAATCTGTGCGCCACTATGGACATGGCACACGGCATCACCAAATCAGTATTAACAGAAGATGGAGGTGCCGATATTATGGGGCGATGAAGTTTAGTAACAATTGCCCAAGTAACAAATATGCCCAAAATAGAACGAGAAAGTAACTTTTTTCAGAGCAAGCCTGCTGTGCCTGCAAGAACGTTTAGAACTGCGTGAGATCAATGTAAGCAGTGTGCATGCACAAGCGGCTCTTGCGCTCGTTCAAATTAGTTTTTTCACTGCGCGGCCAAAATTTTAGTAAATGTCAAGCAACATACATGCAATTGCGTGGGTTGAACGGGCGCACCTCTAAACTTGACATTTTTTTTTTTTTTTTTTTTTACGCTGGTTCACCTTATTTATTTTTTTAAGGAGATTTACACACAGGTCATATTAGCATGTTACGTTACCAACATGTGACATGCACCTTGTTAAAATTATGTAAAAAGACTCTCGCTCCTCCTAAAAGGGCATTTAACCTTCCCCCTCTAATGCATATGATTTATTTGGGCAAGCTTATGCTTTTAAAGGGGAACTCCACACTCTATTCTACAATGCTCTTGTCTTCCCCCTCTAACATAATACTGCTCAGATATCCACATCATATAATACTCACCTCTGGTAGGTAGTGGTTGCTCACTCCCTGCCACTCCTCTAATTATAAAGCTTTAACCGTAGCCCACATGAAGCATACACAGAAACACTATTCCTGAGAATTAACACCAAGGTGGGTAATCCAGGAATTCAGACAGCTACTAATGGCCAGAGAGGGCAATGAGAGGAGATTGTGTAAAACCAGTACCAAATTTTATTGATTTATCAAAAACACATATTAAGTAAAAGTCAGTTGCTTCCCTAGTAGCTATCTGAATTCCTGGATTACCCACCTTGGTGTTAATTCTCAGGAATAGTGTTTCTGTGTATGCTTCCCCCTCTAACCCCTTGGATTTCCATGGGCTAGCTTTTGCTTTTAAAGGGGAACTCCACACTCCACTCCATTCTCAAAAGGCTGTGAGCTGCCTTCACAATCCAAACCACATCCTTTTTCAGAGCATACAACAGGGCCAGCTAGGAAAGGGGCAAGAAGAGCGATCGCCCAACCCCCTCCTGAACCATACAAGGTCACATGCACTCAACATAGCTGGCTGCCTTTGGGGCATTTTGAGCATAGCCCAATACCAACCACAAAGCACCTTGTACCCACTATTTTAAAGGGGTATTCCACATTCTGTAAAGCCCCCTGTCTGCAGCCACCCACAACCCCAGCCTAGGGTTGTGTGGAAGAGGCCCTTGTCCACCAGAATATGGGAACAAGGTGGTTGACTTTTGGGATGCCCGAGCCCCTCCTGCTCCCAAGCATCCACCCCCCCTTTATTTTGTTTGTGTGGGGTGGGATTTTTCACGTGGGGGTTCTCATTTTAAGCCTTAACAGACCCAAGTGGCCTTGTATGTATTGGGGGGGCAGGCTATTTTTTGTTTTGTGCTAAAATCTTGCAGCTGCAATGTAGATTTGTAAGTCTTCTCTAAAGCTGTACATCTATGAAGCAGCATTTTGGATACATGCTACAGATGCACCACTTTACAGGCAGAGTAAGCCCCCCCCCCCCAAGTTACTAGCTTTTAAGTAATATTTAAAGGCACTGCTCCTTGTTTAATTTTTGGGGTTGTCCAAATTGGCGACATTGAACCTGAACTTTTGCCCATGTTAGGCTCTTTGTTTGCCCCCCTGGACCGTGGGGTGTTTGTCCCATCTGTAATTTTGTAGCATGCTGGATGATGTGCTTGATTTCGGACAGGGGGTGGCTTATTTTGTGCTAGCTGCATTTGGGTTGGTCTGGGCATGCTCAGGGACTTTTTTTTCTTCTTTTTGTGTGTGAACAGCACTTGGATGTTTCTGGGCATGCTCAGAGAGTGTGTTTTTTGGGTTAATTTAAAGACATCCTTAACAGGTGTACCCACTTTGAAGTTCTGTCTCTACACTGGGTGAACTTGCATTTTGTGTGTTTCATGGACTATGCATGTGGTTTCAATTGCCTCATTAGCACGCAAACCTATGTTATATAAAGCTTGCAGATAGCATTCTTTACCTTGCCCTGCAAAGAGGCAAGGTTGTGTGTGGGGCTAAGAAGAAAGTACATTTGGGTGTCATAGAGTTTGGGACACATGTATTTTCTCTTTGTATTTTGTTTGTTATGTCTGTGTTTTAGAGCAAGTTTTTTTTACTTTGATTTATTGTTGTCAATGTGTGTCATTTGTAGGTTGTTTCACTTTGATTTAATTGTCTGTGCTGCATTATTTTGCAAAATCTTCCTCAAGATGTTGTGACTAATTAATGTTTATATCCTTAATAGATGTCCGCTTGTGGGTGCAGTCCTTTTAACTCGTTAATTTCCTCTGCAAAATGGTCAGACCTCAAAACCATATTCTGTTAGTTTTCAAATTAACATACATGTGTTTTTTGCTTTCCTTGCGCTTTTCCAAGTCCTGTTTTGTTGACCAATAAAATTTGTAGCAAATTTTTATTTTTTGTTAATTTTCATGCAATAGTTTTCCCAGCTGCAGCTTAACTAGGCTGATTGGCATGGCAAAACAAAAAGTGGAATTTTTGTCTAAAAGCTACTTTCCTGGTGCCTTCATGGTAGCATATGTATGGATTGTGCGTATGCTGCCATGGATAGGCACCAGGAAAGGAAAATTACAGCGAGGTAAGTATTCTCAGCCTCAGTCCTCAAGTACCCCCGACAGGACATATTTTGGAAATTTATCTTAGCTTAAATAGCTGTCCAAAAAACCAAGCCATTGACTGTGATTTAATGCACCTGTGCAAGATGAAGGAAAACCTGCAAACATGGCCTGTTAGGGGTACTTGAGGACAGGGCTGCAAACCACTGATTTAGAGCACTGAGCTAAAATCTAGCTCAAGACAATCCTATTCTAATTGTGGGCATTTGAGGGAAACCGAGTGGGTGTTAGAACCCCTGCTTGTCTTTTTTAGGTTGGTCTTTGTGTCCCTTTTCTGAAAATTGGCTTTACTTCTTGTCACAGCCAAATAGGAAGTGAGGGTGAAACCCTACCAATGGTTTTCCTTACTTTGTTGTGTACACCCCAAATTATTAGGTATTTTGGGGTTTATTGAAGGCAAATCCTCTCTGCAATACAAGTGTACTTTCTGTAAATCTGAGGGAAAGCTCTGAGGGAAAACTCCCCCATACCTACAGTGAAGTTTGGAGGTGGGAACATCGTGGTGTAGACAGGGCTGTTATTCAGCATATGGTACTGGCAAACTTCATATCATTGAAGGAAGGATGAATGGAAAAATGTACCAAGACATTCTTATTAAAGATCGGCTGCCATCTACCAGGTTGATGACAATGAAACGAGGGTGGACATTTCAGCAAGACAATAATCCCAAACACAAAGCCAAGGAAACTCTCAAATGGTTTCAAAGAAAGAAAATAAAGCTGCTAGAACGGCCCAGCCAATCACCTGACTTGAATCCAATAGAAAATCTATGGAAAGAACTAAAGAACAGAGTTTATAGAAGGGGCCCATGGAACCTTCAAGATTTGAAAACTGTGTGGAAGAATGGGCCAAAAATGCATGCGACTAGTTTCTCCATACAGGAGGCGTTTTGAAGCTGTCATTACCATGAAAGGATTTTGTAATAAGTATTAAATAAATTTCAGTTACTGTGTTCAATACTTTTTCCCTGTGTCATTCCATTTTATTACACATAACTTCATTTCTCAACTTATTTGTTTTGGTTTCTTTGCATGTATGAATTGCATGGGTTGCTGTCGATATGTGGTGAACATTTCATGTCAATAACAACTTTAGAAGTATATTTACCTAGAAAAATGGTGACGTGTTCAATACTTATTTTACCCACTGTATGTTCCAAGTCTGGAACAAGTTTAGAGTTCAGGACTACACTTAACATTAGTGCTTTGATGCTGCAGTATGGCTTTACATTCATTTGCTACAAAAACCTCTGTTTTTAACTTACAATGTTGAAACTATTTAAAAAGGATTGTTGTGCTGACTAGCTGGAAAGTGCTCTGTTTTTTTTTTTTTTTTTTTTGTATGGTTCAGTATATTTAGTGCTCCAAAACAGCTGTTCTATCAGACTCTATGAAACGCTATTAGACTACCGTACGTCCTCATGAGTTTCATTCTGTTAGTGTGCAAATACACACCAGCTTGTCTAAACTGGTACGGTTCGGAAGCAGTTGGACCAACCACAAAAATGTTCAGTCTGTTCCAAAAATGTTAAATTTAAGATATCTTTGTTAACATTTTTGGAACACAGTTTATCAAATCCACAAACTTAAACAGTGGATATAATGCTCTTTGATTGTTTTTACAGAGTGCAGGAATGTTCTGCAAGACCCATAACAAGAAAGCCCTTGATAACAAAAAAAGAAAAAAAATAACGACCCCCATGTAGACAATATATTTTGATATCAGTAACAATATCAAATGGCTGGGGTTAGCATTTAAAAATGGAATGGAACCTAAAACAATATTTTCAACAGTTTGGAAACAAGAGATAGTTGTATGTTAATGAAAATGGCTTTATTTCTGCAAATCTATCTACCACATGCTTAGTTGTTTTAGATATTAAAGCTGAACTCCAGACTGTGCCACAAATGATGCAGTTCTGCATTCAAAATTAGGTCATTAAATGTATTTTTACACTTGAAGTAGTGTAAATATCTTAATTAACATTTTATTTGCAATTCTGTGTACAGCAGAGCTCAGAGTCCGAGGAGGGAGACCCAGCACAAGTATCTTGTTGTACTGAAGTGATCGTGTGTTAACAAGGAACATGCTGATAGTGGGAGAGATTAGAATGACCAGTCTCTTTCAATGTCCCTTCCTTTGCTCTGCCTAGCTGGACATGCTCCCAGATGGCACAGTCATCCCCAAGCTCCACCACAACTCACATCAAAGGACTCTGGCCTGAATTAAAAGGCCTTTTGCACCCCGCTGCAAGACCTGTAGACAAAGGTCAAGGGATACAGAGCAACTACAGCCTTCATTCTGTGTTCTGTTCCACCTCGCTTTGGTCTCTAGCCCTGCAAGGGCTTTTTAGATTAGCTCTCTATAGAACTACATGTTAACAGCTCTGGGGTGTCCTGTTCCCACACCCCAGCTAACTAAGCCCCTTCCACCAGTGAGCCTCCATCTTAAAGCGAAGCTCCCCCCAAAAGGGGAAGTTCCACTTTAAGGACATGTCCCCCGCTCCTCTTGAACAATTGGCACTTTTGAGGAGTGAGGGGGGGCAGGTACCCAATTTTGACAGGTACCTGCTTCCCACTTCCGTCCTGAGAATGGAAGTTCTCCCCCCTCCCTCCCCCCTGCAGTCTTCTGGGACACTGACAGGTCCCAGAAGACTGCATCCACCATTCACGGTGTGCAGTATGACTCCCGCATGCTCAGTGGGCACCTGGCTGTGAAGCCGCAAGCTGTCACAGCTGGGTGCCCATAGTGAAGATGCTGGCGCCGGGGTGAGACTGACTGGGGTGAGCACACCGCTGGATCGTGGGACTGGCGAGTGGCTATTTTTTAGCTGCTGACTTATTTTTTCATAGGTGGCTGGAACTCCGCTTTAAGAGCTAGTTCACACCATAAATCACACAGGAACACGCTGAGCATTCCTATGCGATTCACATGCAATCCGAATTCACTGCGATTTCAACCCATTTGAGACGAGACCCAAAATCCACGACAAGACAATGTGCTTACCTGAATAGTCCCTGCCAGAACAACTTACTTGGTACCAATTTTGGGATACCTAATAAGGGAGCTCAAAGAACCTCTCTACCATGCCCCCTGGGTTTTTTTGGTCTACTGACTTAATGCTTTTGACTTTGTAAATGTTGTTAGTGGCTGTCTGGCTCAGACACCTCTAGCATTACACCCTCACCTATATTGCCTCACCTCACACTAGTGCCATGACGTACCTAATCATAATGACCCATTTGCAAGGACCTCCTAATTGACCACCTCCCCAATTTGAGTCTATCCTGGTCCTAAGGTCAAGAAGACCGCTGTATGTCTGATTATACTCCATGTGACTGGGTGTTCTGTGTATGAGACACATGCTGGGTTGAACATATGATAACACCATATGAACCATTGATCTGTTGGCTAAGGCAAGAGTAGAAAATATCCTCATAGTTCTTCCGTCAACAGATGCAAAAATGATAAAAAATCCTTTGACAGGGTGAATTGGGAATTTTTAGTTTGAGGATTAAGGCCTTCTACTCAACAGCACCAGTCAAAACCTTCACAGTTCAAATTGGTTCATGGCAGGGTTGTCCACTTTCCCTGTTCATAATTGTTCTCACACTAGTGTAGTGCTCACCCTCAGAGGGGCTGCTGAGGATAAGTCCAGGCCTCCCTAGCTAGTACAGAGGCTGCCTGCCACAGGCAAAGTTCCATGCACACTGACAATACAGGTTAAGTCTAGGTGAAGTATTTTTGTGGATTTTATTTGCAGAAACTTGAACAGGAGAGGATTTAAAGGATCAGGATGCTCCAAAATTATATATTTATTTTACAGGAGGACAAACTTCTTTACACAAATTCTGTAGCTTCAGCCTTGAATAGACGTGATAGGGGATGGCCAGTAACTCTAGGTTTTTATAAGAGCAGACCCAGTCTATACAGTAACCCCTTGCAATCACATCCATTTAGCATTAATCACACCTGAGAGTCCAAAACACAGGTCTCCCTTACTCACAATGTCCTAATAGCTGTCTGCCACCCAGCTTCTACACAACACTCTTCAGTGAGGGAGGAAAATCCTTCTCCAGACCAGGACTCCAGAACAATGCCTTCCAGCAAAAATCCATTAGCAATCTTCTCCAGGCCACCAACCCAGCACCTGCTGAGGCCCTGCCTTTAGCTCTTGTCTTAAATTAACTGTGTCCCCAGGCCTCCCAAACATTTATCACCTCATCCTTCCCTGGGATTGGCTGGGGTCTGATAAATATTCAATCAAATAAACCAAATCAAATCAATATTTGATACTCTTGTGTGTGGTTTTTGAAGGAACTTGGCAGGTAAGTTGTTCCAAACATCTTGGAGAACTAACCACAGATCTTCTGTGGATGCAGGCTGCCTCAAATCCTTTTGGCTCTTCATTTAATCCCAGACAGACTCGATGTTAAGATTAGGGCTGTGTGGGGACCAAACCATCACTTTCAGGACTCCTTGTTCTTCTTTACACTGAAGCTAGTTCTTAATTACATTGGCTCTATGTTTGGGGTCATTGTCCTGTTGCAGAATACTTTTGGGATCAATCAATTGCCTCCCTGATGGTATGGCATGATGGATAGGTATCTGTCTGTATTTTTCAGCATTGAGGACATTGATCAGGCACCATTGAGGACCGTAGATGCATTGGTTGGCTAAGGAAACTTAATACAGCAGATAAAAGACACATCATACTTACTTCCCTTCGACATCGGAAGATGTCTAACAGTGCCATCAGCACAGAACTGGCATAAACCAGTAGAGCCCAGGTGCACCCATCTATTGTCCAAAGAAGTCTGTCCGGAAGTGGTCTTCATGGAAGAATTGCAGCCAAAAAGCCATACCTCCGACATGGAAACATGGCCAAGTGACTTAACTATGCACGAAAAACATAGAAACTGGAATGCAGAAAAATTTCAGCAGATACTGGACTGATAAGTCAAAATTTTAAAGGAAGCAGTTTGTTCGCCAAAGTGCTTGAGAGAGGTGCAATAATAAGCATCTACAGGCAACAATGAAGCGTGGTGGGGTTCCTTGCAAGTTTGGGGATCATTTTCTGCAAATGGAGTTGGAAATTTAGTCAGAATCCATGGTGTCCTCAATGCTGAGAAATACAGGCAGATACTTATCCATCATGCTATACTATCAGTGAATAGAGCTGGTTAAAACACCCCCGGTTCGGTTCCAGAACTCGAACATCGCAAAAGTTCGGACCCGAACTCCGAACCCTATTAAAGTCTATGGGACCCAAACTTGAAAAATCAAAAGTGCCCATTTTGAAGGCTTATATGCAAGTTATTGTCCACAAAAAGGGTATAGGGACCCAGGAACCACACTGAGGGATATGAATCAATGCAGAAAAAAAAGATTGGTTTTAAATGAGCAGTGATTTTAATGATGCTTAAAGTGAATCAATAATTATGAAAAATGTATTAGTGCCTGGGGGTACCCTATAGTGCCTGTAAAGTGGTGCATCTGTACCGTGTATAGAACCTGCTGAAGCAAAACTGACATATATAAAGGAAAAGAAAATAACATTTAAATTGATTTTCCTGCAAGCTTTCTTTATTTTGTAAACAACGGCTTGGGGAGACAGTCTGTATGATGAGGCCACAATTTAGTGCAAACGGAACAAGATTAGAGATTATTTGGATAAGTTCTTTGGCAGACTTTCGATGGAAATAACACATTTTTGCACCACAATGAGCAAGCCTCATGTGAAAAAGCCAATATATGCACTTGTCAAACAGGTGTGGAAAAATTGGTCATTGTGTGTTAATTGCATTGTTACATAGTTACATCAGGTTAAAAAAAGATACAACTTTATCTAGTTCAACCAATAAAAAACAAACAAAAAACAAACACCCCATACAATCCCATATGCAAAATCCTATACCCACCGTTGATCCAGAGGCATGATCCAATTTGCTACAGCAGGGGAAAAATTCCTTCCTGATCCCCCTAGAGGCAATGGGATTTTCCCTGGATCAACTTTACCTATAATTGTTAGTATCAAGTTATATTATGTACATTTAAGAAAGAATCCATGCCTTTTTTAAAGCAATCTACTGAGCTGGCCAGAACCAGCTCTTGAGGGAGTCCATTCCACATTTTCACAGCCTTTACTGTGAAGAAACCTTTCCATATTTGGAGATGAAATCTCTTTTCCTCTAGACGTAAAGAATGGCTGCTTTTCCTCTGTGATGACCTTAAAGTGAATAACTCAACACCAAGTTTACTATATGGACCACTTATGTATCTGTACATGTTGATCATATCCCCCCTTAATCTCATTTTCTCAAGAGAGAATAAATTCAGTTGCTCTAATCTTTCCTCATAGCTGAGCTCCTCCATGCCTCTTATCAGTTTGGTTGCCCTTCTCTGCACTTTCTCCGGTTCCTTGATATCCTTTTTTCGAGAACTGGTGCCCAAAACTGAACTGCATATTCCAGATGAGTTCTTGCTAATGATTTGTACAGGGGAAAAATTATATCTCTCTCTCTCTGGAGTCCATACCTCTCTTAATACAAACTGCAGCTTGGCATTGCATGCTATTATTAAGCTTATGATCTACCAGAACCCCCAGATCCTTCTCCATTATGGATTCCCCCAGTTGTAATCCCCCCTAGTATGTATGATGCATGCACAATATTAGCCCCCAAGTGCATAACTTAACATTTATCAACATTAAACCTCATTTGCCACATGGTTGTCCAATTAGACAGTGCATTGAGATCAGCCTGTAAGGATGTTATTCCACTGCATAGCTTGGTGTCTGCAAAGACTGAAATGGTACTTTTAATCACAGACCCTATATTAGTAATGGTAAACCTTGGCACCCCAGATGTTTTGGAACTACATTTCCCATGATGCTCAACTACACTGCAGAGTGCATGAGCATCATGGGAAATGTAGTTCCAAAACATCTGGGATGCCAAAACATCTGGGGTGCCAAGGTTCGCCATCACTGCCCTATATTATTTATAAAGGTATTAAAAAGTAAGGGTCCCAACACTGAACCTTGGGGTATACCACGGATAACCTTAGACCGTTCAGAGTAAGAATCATTAACCACTACTCTCTGAATTTTGTCTTTTAGCCAGTTTTCTATCCATTTACAAACTGGTCTTTCCGAGCCTGTAGACTTTACCTTACACATTAGTCATGTGTGGGGAAGTGTGTCAAACGCTTTTGAAAAGGTTTTAATTACCTCCTCATAAAAAGAAATCAGATTTGTATGACAACTTCTGTCTTTCATGAATCCATGCTGCCTGTTGCTTAAAATATTTTTTTCCAGCAAGAACTCATCTATGTGGTCTTTTATTAACCACTTGCTTACTGGGCACTTAAACCCCCCTCCTATCCAGACCAATTTTCAGCTTTCAGCGCTAACACACTTTGAATGACAATTGCGCGGTCATACAACACTGTACCCAAATTAAATTGTTATCATTTTTTCACCACAAATAGAGCTTTCTTTTGGTGGTATTTGATCACCTCTGTAGTTTTTACTTTTTGTTAAAAAATGTAAAAAACTGAATTTTTAAAAAAAAAAAAATTATTTTTATATTTTGTTATAAAAAATTTAAAACAGGTAATTTTTCTCCTTCATTGATGTACGCTAATGAGGCGGCAGTGATGGGCACTGATGGGTTGCAGTGATGGGCACTGATGGGTGGCAGTGATGGGCAGCACTGCTAGGTGGCACTGATTGGCACTACAGGTGGGCATTAATAGCTGGCACTTGTGGGCATTGATAGGTGGCACTTGTGGGCACTGTTAGGTGGCACTGTGGGAACTGTTAGGTGGCACTATTAGGTGGCACTGATGAGGCAGATGTGCCTCTTTCACTTCGGGACCGATGTCCCTCACATCCGAGCCGATTACCGATCTTTTGTTTACATCATGTGATCAACTGTCCCCTTACTTGGATCGGTGATCACCTGAGTCTCAGTGACTCGGTGATCACAGCGCGCTCGGCACGCGCCCTGCAGTGTGCACAGGGCGCGTGCACAGGGGAGGCCGTCATATGATGGCCTCCCGGGAATTCAGGTCCGCGCTGTGGCCAGTATCTTCCCGACTATAGAAGTTGAACTAACAGGTCTATAGTTACTTGGTAAAGACTTTGATCCCTTTTTACATATACAGTCAGGTTCATAAATATTTGGACAGCGACACAATTCTAATCTTTTTGGCTCTATACACCACCACAATGGATTTGAAATGAAACGACCAAGATGTGCTTTAACTTCAGACTTTCAGCTTTAATTTGAGGGTATTTACATCCAAATCAGGTGAACGGTGTAGGAATTACAACAGTTTGTATATGTGCCTCCCACTTTTTAAGGGACAAAAAGTAATGGGACAGATTAACAATCATCCATCAAACTTTCACTTTTTAATACTTGGTTGCAAATCCTTTGCAGTCAATTACAGCCTGAAGTCTGGAATGCATAGACATCACCAGATGCTGGGTTTCATCCCTGGTGATGCTCTGCCAGGCCTCTACTGCAACTGTCTTCAGTTCCTGCTTGTTCTTGGGGCATTTTCCCTTCAGTTTTGTCTTCAGCAAGTGAAATGCATGCTCAATCGGATTCAGGTCAGGTGATTGACTTGGCCATTGCATAACATTCCACTTCTTTCCCTTAAAAAACTCTTTGGTTGCTTTCGCAGTATGCTTCAGGTCATTGTCCATCTGCACCGTGAAGCGCCATCCAATGAGTTCTGAAGCATTTTGCTGAATATGAGCAGATATTATTACCCGAAACACTTCAGAATTCATCCTACTGCTTTTGTCAGCAGTCACATCATCAATAAATACAAGAGAACCAGTTCCATTGGCAGCCATACATGCCATGCCATGACACTACCACCACCATGCTTCACTGATGAGGTGGTATGCTTTGGATCATGAGCAGTTCCTTTCCTTCTCCATACTCTTCTCTTCCCATCACTCTGGTACAAGTTGATCTTGGTCGATGAGTCCATAGGATGTTGTTCCAGAACTGTGAAGGCTTTTTTAGATGTTGTCTGGCAAACTCTAATCTGGCCTTCCTGTTTTTGAGGCTCACCAATGGTTTACATCTTGTGGCGAACCCTCTATATTCACTCTGGTGAAGTCTTCTCTTGATTGTTGACTTTGACACACATACACCTACCTCCTGGAGAGTGTTCTTGAACTGGCCAACTGTTGTGAAGGGTGTTTTCTTCACCAGGGAAAGAGTTCTTCGGTCATCCACCACAGTTGTTTTCCGTGATCTTCTGGGTCTTTTGGTGTTGCTGAGCTCACCAGTGCATTCTTTCTTTTTAAGGATGTTCCAAACAGTTGATTTGGCCACACCTAATGTTTTTGTTATCTCTCTGATGGGTTTGTTTTGTTTTTTCAGCCTAATGATGGCTTGCTTTACTGATAGTGACAGCTCTTTGGATCTCATATTGAGAATTGACAGCAACAGATTCCAAATGCAAATAGCACACGTGAAATGAACTCTGGACCTTTTATCAGCTCCTTGTAAATGGGATAATGAGGGAATAACACACACCTGGCCATGGAACAGCTGAGCAGCCAACTGTCCCATTACTTTTGGTCCCTTAAAAAGTGTGAGGCACATATACAAATTGTTGTAATTCCTACACCGTTCACCTGATTTGGATGTAAATACCCTCAAATTAAAGCTGAAAGTCTGCAGTTAAAGCACATCTTGTTCGTTTCATTTCAAATCCATTGTGGTGGTCTATAGAGCCAAAAAGATTAGAATTGTGTCAATGTGTCAATATTTATGGACCTGACTGTTGTTGTAATATGTTGTAATGTTCACCGATTTATGTGGGACATTGTTGTGTGTATGTACACATGCAGTCAATGTTGACCAGGCCAGAATGACAATGACAGAATGGTTGATTTGTCCAACTGAATTTTAACAGCTGAAGACTCTTTGATGTGTTAATCTTATGCAAGTCTATTTGAACATCTCAAAGGGTATTCAGGTGGTATCTGTTAATATAATTACACATATCTAAAGGGGACTTGTTGATGTTGATATGCGGGAGTGCAAATTGGGGTGGTTCACGGCTGTTCACGGCTGGGAGTTGTTGTCTGTTTAATAGACTAAAGCTAATCAAAGTCCTAAACTGAAACGGCCAATCAAATTGCTCAGCCATTCAATATTTAGTGAATATAACACGGCATTCAGTCTATAGGTAAGGGAGGCTTGTCTGTGTATGAAGTGAGGCTTGTCTGTGTATGGCTGGGAAGACACAGACCTAGGAGATGGGTTTCTGAATTATATTTCCTCTGTCGGATTTCTTTGTCATCTGTGGACTTTGGACTTTGTTCTGTGTTGGAAGTCAATAAAGTGCATCTCTCTGGAAGAATTGGGTTGCTGCGGAAGAGTACTTACATCATCATTATAATAATACCTAAATATTAATTATCATACCCACTCTACATCATATCACCCAGGGTATATTAATATATACTGGGTGATATGATGTAGAGTGGGTATGATAATTAATATTTAGGTATAGGGGGTATTGGTGGTTCATAGGACAATTCATCAAAGGATGGCATTGAGGAGGAGGAGGAGGGGGTGGATCTGACAGTTCTCGCATCATCACCACCAGCTGTATGGAGATGTGGTGGCAAAAAAAAAAGCTCCAGCACTGAGCCCTGTCCTGCATTCTTCCTAATTGAAAGCAGAGTTACCCAGTGTGCTGTGAATGAAATATATCATCCCTGACCATGCTTGCTGGACCATGCCTTGCCCAACGATGCCAAAACATTGCCTTCCATGTGAAGGTACAGAGCTGGAATGGCCTTATATGCAAAGAAAAAGAGACTGAGAACTTGCCATTGTGGTACAGCACTTTCTGCAAATTCACAGAAGGGGACAGAACCCACCAGATGGAAAGGCAGGAGTTGTAAAGCCAGATATTTGTACAAGCTGGAATTTAGGTGCTGGGCGTGTGAGTGGCAGGGAGTATATTATTTTTTTCAATGCAGCAGCTGGAGCAGAGAAATTTGCCTGCTATAATCTACAGCTGGTGGTGTGCTGCTGGCAGATGTGTTGCAAGGACCTGTGACACCCTTTACTATACCATCATCCCTGTCAGTGGAGGCTGCTGAGGGGTCATGAGATAAAGCGGAGGTAGACATGAAAGGTGAGGAGTGAGGAGGAGAAGAACTGTGTCCCTTTTGTGTGGCTTTCAGGTGCTCTTGCCAATGGAATGGGCTGAGTGGTGGGAGGTTGAATGCCTTTGCATGTGGAACCCAAATGGCTAGTGTCACGCTTGATCTGCTTGCGGCAGAGATTGCAAATTGCAAAAGTGCGATGAGCAGGACATGTGCTAAAAAAGCTCACATAGGTGAGCCGTGGGAAGTGGGCCAGGACATAACAGCTCCACAATCTGATGGAATAGGGTAGCTGATCTCTACTGTACCATGATGGCTGCCTCTGGAAAACACCCTGCCTTGTTGTGGATCTGCTCTATCCGGAATCCAAATCGCATCAGTGACCTCATCATCATCATTATCCCCTGCTTCCTCATCATCACTGGAGCAAACCTGGCAATAGGCTACAGCTGGGGGGAACATGACATCCAATTTGTTGTTTATCAGTGTTCTCCCCTTTCTGTAGGCTCATGTTACCCCCTTCCTCAACCTCAGAACCAACATCAGAATCAAGTAATGTCTGTGCATCGTCAAGAAGCAAGTGGCTGATGATGTGTTCATATAATTCAGCTGACTCCTCCATGCCTGATGCTGGGGCTATGACAGGAGTAGCTGTGGACAAGGAGGCAGAATAAGCTGCGGTGGACTGCGCACTAGTCTCAGCTTGGGTGATAGAGGATGAGGATGGTTTAGTAAGCCAGTCCACCACCTCCTCTGCATGCTGACCACGTCCACCTTTGCTTGTGGACACATACGCTGCTGCCACCCTCATAGTGGCACTGGAACGCCTGCCTCTCTTTGTTAGCCTCCCAGACATGATGGGGGGGCTTATTACCCAAATTGAATAGATACTAGGAAATGTGTAATTGGATGCACTTTATTCAATGAAAAGTGGTGTTTGGTGCACTTTAAATTGAGGACTGCCGCTGAAGGAAATGTAAAAACTATTTAAAAAAAAAATAAAAAATGGGTAACAAGTCAGAAAAAACTGCGGTTGACAATTTAAAAAAGGGGAGCAGGCACGGGACAAAAAAAAAGAAAAGAAAAAAGGAGTATACAGTTATGGCTAGTCCTCACATGATCTATCCCACTTCTCCAGGGAATTCAGCCTTGCACAGGGCCATTTAGATCAGCTCAATGCAGGATTACATTTTTACAGCTCTGCGTTGTCCTGTTCCCATACCCGGACTCCAGGGACATGCAGTCAGGGGAGGCAGGTGAGGCAGAGGCTCACCTGCCATGAACATAAAAAAAGCTAAAGTCCTACCACACCACTGGTCAAAATTTGGGGCTCATACGACCTATGGTTCCGGAGATACAGGGCTCCTTGGGCAGCCTGTCAGAAGCTACATACAGAGCGGCCAGTTTAAGTACAAGCTGGTACACTCTGTTTGCAGTGGACTGAGAGGATGAGCTCACAGTGCCTCTCCTCACTTTTTGTCAGAGGCACTGAGCTCAATGGACAGCTTGGAGTCTTGGACCAATGGTAAAGTACCATTAGCCCAAGCTGTCCAATAAAAAGTGGAGGCATGCCTCTCACTGCAGTGTCATAGAAGGGGGAATGTTTCAAAAAGACAAATGCTCCCTTCCATCCATCCAAAATTTACCCACAATCCCATGTTTTTCTCACACAGTTAACAGAGAGAATGAGAATCTCCTGCTGCTGAAAACTTACAAGCTAGATCATATATTATTATGCTGTATTATAAGATGATAACTTATTATTTATCTATTTACTGTGAAAATACTGGTTAGAAGTTATAACTTGGAAGTCACCTGCTTGAGTACAGTTTTTGAAAATATAGTAAATTACCTTAAAAGCAATATATAAAAATTATTTGTATATCACTATCTTATGGTAATTAACCCCTTGCCACCCAGGCCAATTCTGACACTTCTCTCCTACATGTAAAAATCATCTTTTTTTTTTCAGGCATTTTTTTTGGAAAGAAACTGTTTCATGAAAAAAAAAATTAAAAGTTATCCTCAATTATTTGTATAATGTGAAAGATGATGTTACACCGAGTAAATAAATACCTAACATGTTATGCTTTAAAATTGCGCACACTTGTGGAATGGTGCCAAACTTCAGTACTTAAAAATCTCCTTTTGATTGGCTGGAATTCGGTCTCCTCACCCTAGGTAGCATCCTGGATAACACATATGGGAAATACCTCGTTTTTTGAAAAATAAGTCTACCAACATAGGGGCAGCCCTGACAGATTTGAAAGAATTTGGGCACCATGGTTAGATACCCCTGGACTAAGTCCCAGAGAATTGGTGATGTCCAGATTGTTGCAATGCCCTGCGGACCATAATGGGGTAGATGATGGATAACACCAGATGTACGATATATATCAGCGTGCTGTAAACCTTTTAGGTTTGAAGAATATTTAACCTATGTGTATGTGGCTCTGATACTAGCCAGTGCCTCACCAGCCATGTCCCTGCTGGATTCACTAGGGGTCTCTCCCACATTGGCATTCATATGGGCACTAACACCATCCATTATAGCACAAAAGGAGGGATTTCTCTAAAAGGAGAGCTAACACCTGCTTATAACTTTCCCCTTACGATACCAGGATGGCAACAGAGCCATCTAGTGGCAGGCAAGCTAACTGCACCAGCTAACAAGAATATTACCCACTTCACAGCTGCACATATATGTGTCCCTTGTATACTTGCCCCAACCATAGATGATTGGCCCATACAGGTGAAAGCTGATTCAAATCCTAATCAGAACATGCCCAAACTCATCACTGTTATTGAGCAGAAATGTGGGGTTCTTAACAGCTCTGCAACTGCTGGGGGTTAGTGCAGTCACCGACACCAGTGCTGGAATTTTTAATACAGCCTCTGCCACCAATAATGAATCCAAATTTCCGTTGACATTGCAAGAAGCTTACAGCCTATTCATTTAGAATGGGCTCCCTAACTTGACACAATGCAACTCAACACACGAAAATGCACTGCAAATGTGCACCCCTTTAAAAGCTCCGGGGCCACACTGGAAGCCCTTTATTATTTTCAAGTTGACAATCACTGCTTAAAGTGGAACTAAACTCCTCAATTATTATTAACTATTTTTAATCATTATTCTGCTAGTATTAGTAAATATATAGGAAGTTATATTATATTTATTTGTTTATTTTTACGTTTCTTCAGTTGCTTCCCAGTTTTTGGCCTAGGCCAAAATGATGTCATGCATCTCAGGAGTCTTAATGGCATTTTTTTCTGGAGGAGGGAAGGAGAGGCTTTCTTAGCTAAATACACCCTCTTTCCTGCATGCTTGAGCTAAGGGCAGGTGTATTCCAGGAAGTAAATGCTACGTGAATCATCTGCCTTCAAGAGAGCCACAGCTAGAAATGCTGGGGGGGGGGGTAAAGTGTTTTTTTCAACAAAATAAAGCATGGAGGCATGGATGGATGGGTGAGTTTTGAAGATTAAAAATGATTTAGCATGGAACTGAAGTTCTATTGTAACAAACAGCTAGCAGGAAGGCTTTTATTGCAGAGGAGACATGCAATGTCTCTTCAGCAATAAAATGCCCCTACCTGCCTTCTCACTGTCCTCTCCAAAGCTGTAAATGCTTACAGCGCAGGGCTGGTTTCTGTGTGCCATAATGAATGTCTCCTACAGATGTGCAGGAGTGACGTCCTCCTGCACCAGCTAATGAAGACGGTTCAAGACTCGCACACAAAAGAACATGCCGAGCAAGGGGCCATTGCAAAGATGAGTATTAACCCCTTTGGTTCTGCTTTAAATAGCATTTTCAGTTTGCGGTGAAAAGATACAGTTCCGCTTTAACTACCAAGAACTGAAATATCAGTTTTGAGTGGCTTTACCTTTTAGGTCTCCTGCAGCCATCTATGAAAAGCAATATGTCAATCACACAGGCAGAACATTAGATTTCTGAAGCTATTTACACCCAAGGTTGCCAGAGTTGTGATTTTTTGACAGTTACATTTTTACCAGCAAACTGTGAAAGACATGTGTAGCAATGATATAATTTATTTAAGCAAAATCTTAGTTTTCTTTTACGAGGATATAGCTAATTTACAGTAACAAATCAAATAGCTATTACCAAACAATACTGAGTGAACCCAACTCCAGCAGAGTCTGACATCTGACCAAAAGATATAAAAGGAATGTAGTCCTACTGTCTCCTCTCAGTCTGACTCCAGTAATTTACCCCATCATGAGTTGTTATTATGTATTATTTTGCTTAATCAATGTGCTTTCAGCACATCCGAACTTTAGGAATCATGTCAATGTGTCCTCCAAAATAAGTATTTGTTTTACCTCCTGCAAGTCAGTGGGTGCTATCTATTCCAACCCTGTTCTTCCATAAGAAAAGTTCTGTCTGATCCAAGATTTTAAATACAGAAGAAGTTTTCTTAAATTTCCCATGCTGAGCTGTGATGAACTATTCTGATATTTAAGAGCTAAGTATATTTTGTTAGGTGAAGTAATTTTTGGGTTGTAGTGCACTCTCATTCTTGGTCCCTGAAAGCTAAATGGGTTTAAGCTGCTTTCTCTCTGGACCTGGGCATGATACAAAGGCAAGTAATCCTTGTAGTAATCCTTGTAGTTAGGCAATGGAGTACATTGCCCAGAGTATGGTGGGTTCCCCTAAATATCTAAAGTCTGGTGTGCTTTAACAGTCAAGTCTGTCTTGTCAGTCTGTATTTACTAATGCCTAATTTGTTCTGTGTTTTGGGATATTTACAGTCTCTGCATTCCCCAGCTAGCACTGGTTCATATGTCTTCTCATCCCACATTAGTACTGTAGTGGAGTGCCCATTTACTCATCCTGACCAGATGCAATAGTTGGCTGCTTAACTCCCAGAACTCCTTCAATTCCTAGAGACATCCAGGGAGTATACATTTGTCAGCTTTCCTCCGACAGGTGCTTAGAGAGATCACACCCGATGAGGCAGAGGTAACTGGGTACATGATCTGCAACCAGGTAACAGGCCCTCTACTTTCAGAATCCACATGCGGGCAGCTGGGCCAGACCCAGCTTCTGTGGGAAACCCTCTCCAAATGCTACCAGAGTATATAATTTCCAGTGGTTATAGCATCCCCTTGTATCTTCAGGCCTTGGATCCCTCCAGCTGTTCACCTGTGTTACCAGATCTTCCCTGGACTTCATTGTGAGGGACGCCGTCTATGAGGATAATGTCTAGTGTTCTGAACTGTTTTACCAAAGTAATGATTCTCAGAATTATTCTGTTCCACAAACTAGATGGATAAAGGAATCCCCCCTGCCAAGACACTGTATTTTGACAGTTGATTGACTGCGGTCGCTGATCAATGGAAAATTTTCCAACATGTACTGTACCTTTGGAAGAAGCCAATTAAACAACTGACATATAATGAGGGGGGAACCCACACACAGATAAAAATTTCAGTTTCAGTGTTTTAGCCAGCTTTAAAGAGACTATACTCTGCAGCCATGTGTTACCCTGAATGAGTCACAGAGTCACAGAGACATTGTTATGCAGAAACCATGTTAGTGAAGCTTTCATAGTCAGACTCCGAATGTATGCATGCTCTTTGCTATCATCTGGGGAAGCATATCCATGGAGGGACGCACAGACCTCGACAAGCTAGATAATGGTAAATCCTTTGACCCATTGTCAGACCCTATGCTGGTGCAGTGGTTCCTGGGTTCCTCCTGGTGAATGACAATGCCCAGCCTCATGTGGCTAGAGTATGCATTCAGTTCCTGGAGGATGAAGGAATTGATACCATTGAATGGCCCCCACACTCACCCGACCTAAATCCAATAGAACACCTATGAGACATTATGTTTCAGTCCATCCGACGCCACCAGGTTGCACCTGAGTCTGTTCAGGAGCTCAGTGATGTCCTGGTCCAGATCTGGGAGGAAATACCCCAGGACACCATCCGCTGTCTCCTTAGGAGCATGCCCCGATGTTGTCAGGCATGCATACAAGCACGCGGGGCCATACAAACTACTGAGTACCATTTTGAGTTGCTGCAATGAAATTTGAGCAAAATGGACTAGCCTGCTGCATCATTTTTTCACTTATATTTTCTGGGTGTCTTTGAATTCAGCCCTCTGCAGGTTGACAATTTTCATTTCCATGAAACCATGTGGCATCCTTTCATTCCTAACACATTAGCCAGTCCATATCAGTATAGATATGCAGCATGATATTTTTCTCCATTAAAATCTAATGTGTTTTTAAAGTGTTACTTTAATTTTTTTGAACAGTGTATATATTTTACCTGGATGGAGGTTTGTCTGGAGTCTTCTTTGGACAAATGCTAATACTGTGTTTACCTAGACGCCTACATAAAACTCATTGCATTTTTTTTATTTCACATTTTCTGCTAAAAGCTCAAGAATTCGAACAAATCTGAAACGGAAGACATATTTAAGAAACGGTCTTTTCAAGCCTAGCATCTGGGTTGTGCAGCTGTCGAGTATATCCCATGTTATGTGGCTATGTGGTAAGAGATTAGAGAAGGAAATCCCAAACTATTATCAGGGCCTGGTGCCAAGTAGGTATTAAAATTATATAGATCTTTGCCAGTAGACTGCACTACACAGCTACAGTTGTGAGTGTAATCGTTTGCTGAGCTTCAATTAATTCATCATTGTTTAAATATTTGACTGCACAAATAGGCACCGTTTTTTTTTCAGCTTAAAATAGGTAAACTCTAGAAATTAGACAATCAGCGTGAAATTTGAACAAGATGTGAGATTTTAAGCATAACAACAGCCCAAAAAAAGACATGGAAAATATAATTTTAAGATGAACTCCAGGCGTAAATGGTCTTGTCTATACATAAATGGTCTTGTCTACCAAAGGAGTTGTACTATAATTCTGTTTACTCACTTTTGTGGTTTATACACCTCTCTCAGACAGCACAGCCAAAAGGGTGACACCATTTTCTTTGTTAGAGTTAAGAAATATAGTAGTGTCAACTTCCCACCCTCAGCCTGCTGGTTTCCCATCCCTCTCCCAATCCAATATTTTAAAATTATCACTAGACTAGTAGGTGAGAGGAAATCATCCAGTTGGGACAATCGCTCCAGTGACACTTTTTTGAACCTGGAAGTGAAGAAATGCTTTTCACTCCCTGCTTCATTAGTCACAGAGGAGATATTAGAACCAATGTTATCCAAGCTCCTCATGCTCTCCATCCTAAAGAAATTTACCAGAAGGGACTGGAGATCCCAGGAACTGTTATGGGCGTGGAAAAAGGGGCGCCACATTTACTGTGCCATAAAAGTGATCGGGTGGCTCTACATGTCACTTTTACATAAAAGATGAGAGTCAGCTAAAGAAAATACCAAGCTCATGGCTGCCCCAGCAGCATAAACTCATTGAAAACAGACTTTAGGCCCACAGGAATGGCATGTACATCCTGATCCTCAGGTCAGCCAATGTGAGGGAGATTTACTAAAACGGGAGCGTGCAAAATCTGTCGTAGCTGTTCATAGTAGCCAATCAACTTCTAACTTCAGCTTGTTCAATTAAGCTTTGACAAAAATAAACTGGAAGCTGATTGGTTACTACAGGTATGCAGAGCTGAACCAGATTTTGCACTCTCCAGTTTTACTCTCCAGTTTTAGTAAATCAACCCCTGTGTCCCATATTTATATTGTATATCACCAACAAAGAACGACTTTCATTAGGCCTTGTTCTGCAGGAACTTAAAGCTGATCTCCAAGCAGATGTCAACTATATTATTGCATTGATAGAGGTTTAAAACTTAAACAAACGTAGTTACATCTCACAAAATCCTTGGTGAAAGCCATCGGTTCAGGGGCTTCCCCTCCTAGATGAATAATCTAGAGTAGGGGTCATCAACCTACAACACACGTGCCCTGGAAGGTAAGTAATGTCTTTTTCAGTGACATCAGGAAGCGCTGCTGCTATAGGCCGTAACTGACGGCTCACTAAAAGATAAGTTACAAAGCCTGGTTTTACCTTCTGTGGCTACAGATCACCCACCTCCCTGACATAAGTTGTACGCAAGTGGCCTACTGTATTGTGTGTTTAGCTAGCACTTGGCTGCCCAGGTCGGGGGAAGGGGTCCAGATCCCAGCAGGATGGGAGCTAAGAAAGAAGGGACACATGCAGAGGCATGCTAAGCCTATGGTCCACTTTGGAACGCTGATTCATCAGGACACCCCAACAACATGGACTTCTCCATTCAAATTTTGCCAAGTATGGGCTTTTCCCAAAGCTACTCCACCTGTACAGGTAACCTGGGGCAGCCACAGTTAGATGAAGTTAGGAGAAAGATGTATGTTGTGCCAAATTCCAGTAAAAGTTATTTCAGCTGCTATGAGCCTGGTCTGAAGTTATACAGGGGGTGTATGTTGAGTCTTGATATATTCCTAAAGAACCTGGGTCTGTAATAGCACTATGGGGTATGTGTAACACTACTACGCAAGGCAAAGAAGAGGAGGTAGTTGCCATGGATAACTGAAGAGTACAAGTGCTACAAGCAACCAGTCGTTTGGAGTGGTACCTGGTTAGGTGACTCCAGTAGCGAGGGGGTTGGTGCTCTGATTCCCTCCCTAGCTGTCCATCTCCTCTGGTCACCAGGAGCAGACTAACGTTATGAAGATCTAAGACTTGATCACTAGGTACAGGAAGGAATGAGTTACCTAGGACACATATGATACATGTTATATGTGTCCAGTGGAGTTTCATTTCGTTACTGGGAGTGAGGTAATGGAGGACTGGTGGAGTGGGCAAGGGCTCAGAATGTCCCTCCGAATGCAACACATACATCAATACAAGTGTGTAGTGACATCGGACGAAGCATCTGATGGAGGAACTCCGTACATTATTGCTGCACACAAGTGGCTCACCTCTGAGTAGGGGACAGTCTTAATGTTTGATTCTTCAGATGACTGCAGCATCCGCCTGGTCCTGGACATTGGATTAGCATACCTTCGGGTGAGGTGGGCACAGTAGACCCCAACTACATGCTGATTTTGTGTGCCAGCCCTCTTCCCTGGAACTGCCACCTGCACCAGGTATGTATTTAAATGCCTGCGTTTCTGAAGTTTCCTTATTGGAGATGATCCTAACTGTGAAGGTGTCTGAATTGGGGCTGTTCTGAGGTTTGAAGGTACATGAATTGGGGCTGATCTGTGGTCAATTGAGGCTGATCTGTGGTGTGAAGGTGCAAAACTGGAGCTGATCTAAGATGTGAAGGTGAATGAATTGAGGCTGATCTGAGCTTTGAAAGTGCACAAATTGAGGCTGAACTGAGGTCCGAAAGTGTGTGAATTGAGACTGATCTGAGGTCTGAAGGTGCTTGATTTGGGACCAGTTTGAAGCGCAACACAACTGTGAGAGCAAAAAAAAAACTATACGACTACAACATGCTTATGTTCACTAGCCCCTGCCCCGGTTTTTGAATGCTTGTAAATTTAAACTGAATGTGGAAAAGGTTGCTGACCCGCGATCTAGAGGCAATGAAGTGGGCAGAAAGCACTTTCTATTTCAAAGGGTGTTATATGACCAGTTTTACAGATGTACAGGGACCAAAATAAGCTTCAGCCCAGCAATATAGAGGATAATGAACTATTGTTGTGTTTACGTCTATGACAGAACATGACTGATCTGCCATAGACCTAAACACACTAATACTTGAGGTCTCTCTTTCATCTCACAATTCTATCCTTACTCTACTAAGGTTTATAACATAATAAAAAAGCACTGCTCTATCCTGTATGATGGTTATCCGTCAGTACAGGAATTCCAGTTTCCTCCTTTACCCTCCTACCGTCGAGGTCGGACGATAAATGACAGATTTTCCCTGTCTCTGTTGCATTCAGTGCAACAGTATTATAAAAGTGAAATCTTTTTCCTATCTACATAAAGGTTACAACATTGACATCAAAAATAATTTTACTTGCCAATCCTCTTACGTTATATACATAATAAAATGCCCTTGTGGGTTATTATATGTGGGAGAAACTACCCAAAAAGTCAAAGATAAGATTGCTAGGCACAAGTACCCTATTAGAGATAAATTAGATAAACTTCCCTTAGCCAGGCATTTTCTGGAGAAGGGACATACTGTTTCTCAATTAAAGTTTATGGTTATAGATGGCTTATCTAAGAATAGACATGGAGGGAATAGAGAATTAACCCTTAAAAAACGGGAGGTTCAATGGATACATCATTTGAATACATTATTGCCCAATGGATTGAATTCAGATTTTGATTTATATTTATTTCTTTGATTTATTTTTTTCCCTTTTTTCTTTTTTTTTTCTTTCTGGTTTAGGCTTGTAAAATGATGATAATAATTATCTTTTTTTTTTAGATATAACTGGTCATATATAGAAATTCACAATATGTGTTTGTTCTTCTTTAGTGCATATCGAATGTAATGAGAAAAGCGGTAGCACCTGATGAGCCATGATTCTACATATGTCTGCATGCATTTTCCAATTTGTTAATTAGCCACATTGGCATTGAATGGTTAATTAATTGATCCCATATGAAAGAAATGTGTATATATATGCTTGTAAAGATCACCATTGTTGTATGTATCTTGTTCTGAAGAAGGGCGCTATTTGTACAGCCCGAAACCGTCATGCTTTTGACACTGAATGGAACACGAATTGATGTCTTTGCAGCAATCCCATTCGTATATATATATATATATATATACAGACAGGTCAAAACTGCACACACCCAGTATATAACTTATCCTTTAGGTGCAGAGCAGGTAATTGGAGATCCCCCAGACTCAAGTATATAGAAAAACAAGAAAAAGTCCAATCTGCAGCACCTTGTAAGTTTAATCCAAAAGTAAAAAATTCATCAAAGAGACATCAAAAAATTAATAAGTTTCGGATCTATCAACAGCCTTCATCAGGTATAGCAAACATATACAGTATATATATATATATATATATATATATATATAGATAGTATATTGTGTATATATGGTATATGTATTTATTTTATTTGTTCCACTTTTTAAATCTTTTTTTAACACTCTTTTTTCATGTGGGGTTGTGTTGCCATGGCTATTTGTAGTGACTTTATAGCCATAATATGGAGTTAGATTTGGAGATTTGGAAAACTTTTTGAGTTGGAGAAGAGAACTATGAAGGACATTACCTTGATTAAGTTGAGTAACGGTTTAGTTTACTTATTGCATACATTTTGTACATGCTTATTTTGCTAGAAAGGATAATTGGCTTGTGCATGTTGTAGGCATATTTTGTGAGCTATGAATTGTGCTGTATTGTGTATCCTACAGTTGTATGTGCAGCTTTTCTGTTTAGTAAAGCATTGATACACTAAAGAAGTCTAAGCTTCCTTGATTTTACCGCAAGAACCTTTAATAGACGTAAGCAAAACAGGGGTCTGAATCTGGTCAATGAAGACTGGATCCAGACCATCATGCAGCTGTATAGCAACAGATCACATCTAATAGTGATCTGTGGCTGACTGCAATCAGCCAGCAATAGATCACTATAGCAATGATCTGTTGCTGCAGGGAGACACTAGACAGAGCTGAGACAGATATCCAAACCCAGAGGCAATGATGTGATGTCTCTATGACATCACATTCCTTCCAATGTAAACACAATGAGAAAGCAGTGTGTTAATGGTGATCTGTTACAGCTGTGTAGGCAGAAAGGAAGCCCAGATGCTAATTAATTCAGCTCCTGGGCTTAAAAGTCACCTGGACCTGCAAGAACCACTAAGACCAACAGTTGCTTTGAAACTTTGCTAGAGTTTCTCTGAGAGGAATAACGGCTATCCATACCATTTTAAAAAGATGCCCAGGAGTCAAGGGGTCACTTGTAATGAGGAGTATGGCTGTTGCTCAGCTATTCCAGCACAGAGCACTGAAGAGGGAGCTAAGATAAGAAAAGGGTATAATAAAGCATGCTGAGGCAAAAATCTGTAAAATTCATGACTTACGTAGGTACAGGACTACAGAGAAAACAAAGTGGGAGACTTGAATTGGGCTTTAGTCTTCTTGTATGTTTTGAGCTGTTACCGGGAATTTAGGCATCTCAAAGACAGCCATGGAGATAATTCTCCTAGTGGGAATGAAGCCAGGAGCATGGCATTGCAAGGCAAGCATTCTAACCACAAACTCCCACAGAAAACGTTTGAGTTCATGGCTATCCAAAGAAAAGTCTAGACTGGCCTGTTCAGCTTTCAATCCTCATGACCATGTTGAAAAACTGTTTAACATTTATATATGACATTTTAATACAGTATATTACATTCTATCTTGTATCATATTATAGTTTGCCACAATTTCATAATAAAACATAACTCCAACCATTATATCTTTAGTTTTTACTAGGATAGTGCAGATATCTTCTCCACTATGAAGATCGCCACATCCTGATACATAGGGTATACTCCTAACAAGAAGTGTGGGGAAACCTAACCCTTCTGCAATATACAAAAACAATTTTTGGAGAGGTTTTTACGTTCTGTCCCAATGGAATCTTCCCAAAGATGACACAGACAGCTATAAAACCTGACAGAGGTTCTAACTCCTCACCACTGCTTCCAAAACTAATATAAAAAAATTTGGAAAGATTGGTCCTCAACATCTGTTCTGTTACATTAGCTTATATAATACCATATTATACATCTGGACACCAATACATACACCTTAACTGAAGCAGAACCCGGTTTATAATGTGAAATACCTCACAAGGGGTTTTATTGAATTATTTTAGGTGGTTTTGTTTAAAACAGGCAATTAAGTTGTTTATACGATTCTGCACAGCCGAACATAAACATTTGTACGCGTCTCTTGCTGGGTTTATTTAATCGGCATTAGGCCATGTGACATTCTTCTTTAAAGTCTTTTATAATGTATCCGGACAGATGGCGATTGGAGGTGGGCCATTGGCTGTTTATGTATAACCAGTAGCCGGAACTTAACCCCTCCACAAACATTTCCCTTTCACAGCCTGCCACATCTACTCAGCTGTGAAAAATGCCTTAATACTCTTAACATCTTTTCCCTTCTGACCAATAAGATGGAACGTAAGGTTTCTGGCAAGGAATCAAAATTGTGTTCTTTTTTTATTTTATTTTGACTTCTCTAAGCAGTGTAAGCGAGCGTCTTTCTTCAATCATGTGCATTTGTTTAACAAGACTATTGACACTTAATAAAAATAAAAAAAATTGCAGACTTGAAAGTGTTATTGTCCAATTTCTACGTCATATTTGGTTTCATACATATTACTAATGTTTTGCATGTAGAGGTAGACTTCGATCCTAAGTAAATCTGAAAATAGTTATAACTCTTATATAGAGTTTTGTAGTAAAAAAAAAAGAAAAAAGAAAGAAACGTTACAGGAGCCTTTCTTAACCTTTTAACACAGAGGAACCCTTGAAATAACTCTCTATTCTCGAATTAAAGCAAGGTCTTATCTCAGATTGCTAAATGTTAATTTAATACTGCCACCTTCGAGACAGCGAATAGTGTTGTTGCGGTGGTATTGGGTTCTGGCCCGTATTGCCCATGCTAATCTTACTTCTGGTGATTGCTGTTCTCGGGGATGTGGCCATCGAGGGGATGTTCTGCATACCTGGTGGATCTGCCCTCGATTGGTGTTTGGTCTGCTGTTTTCCCTGTTCCATCTAAATATTCGATGGGAGGCTAAATTTGCTTTGGCGCATTGCCCCATTCTAGGCTTATTCACTAGTTAACAAAAATTGGCAGCTTATTTGTTCATAGCAGCCAAAAGGATGATTGCGCAGACCAGGAAGAAACCTACCGTCCCTTTTCGGGAAGTGAGGGACCGTTTGTAGACCATGATGCTTAATGGACCAATGTCTAGTATTCTTTAAGACATGCATGCTTAGTTCCTTAAGATCTGGGAACCATGGCTGACGTATGCCTACCCTGATCTTCCTCTGACAAGCATGTGTAGAAAAGTCTTTAACCTCTTCCAGCCTAATGAGGACCTTAAAGGCCAAAGACAGCTGACATCCTTCAATATGTAATGGGTTGTAAGGCATAGTGGTGCCAGACACTCCTTGGATGGAAAACAGGTTTTATTTCTTTTATCAGTACTTTTTATATTTTGAAGGGAAATAGGGTTAGGGCCGGGACACCCTTGAGTAATTGCAATTTTAATTGGCAGACTTCTGAGACTTCAATAGGAGGACAGCCGTACAGGGAAAGGTCCCAGCAAGGCACCACTTCTGCACGTGCAGGATTGCTGTCTCCTATGGCAACAGTACTTAACAGTTCCTAACACAAAGTTCAACAGTTCACTCAGCTTCACACAATGTCTACTTGTAGTTCTTTAGCCCCTTGAGCTCCTAGTCTCTCATTGGACTCTCTGATTCACTGACTCTGAATCCCATGAGCTCCTGTAGGCTTTTGCGTTGGTATCTCCCTCAAGCGTCACCCATGCTTCCCTGCTGGGTCCCTAGCTTGGCACTCCAAATACTTTTCAAGCTTCACCGCTGCTGCTAACCAGCTCAGTCCCTGGCTCAACACACAAGGCTGCTCTGCAAGCGTCACCTCCGCTGGTTGGGTCCCTGACTTGATCACCGCCTGAAGTTTCCTGATTCTCCACTGTGCCCGTTCGGTGAGAATACTGCTCCGGTACTTGCTTCAGTTACTCACTGTGGTCCCTGGTAAAGGTGGTTGGCCCCTTAGTAGCAACAGCTTCCCTTCTACCTCCGACCACAACATGTTCTCTGTCTGGCAGAACCGGCACTTTTGGTTGGACTGCAAGGCCCAGTCCCAACCCTGCGCTGCCCTCTTACTTCTGGATACGCCATCACACAGCCTGGCAGCCAGATGCCCCCGGGATAGGCCCAATCTCCGGCCTAGCAGCCCGGGGCATACGACACACATCCACCCAGACAGCTGTCCAGGTGACACAGAACATAGATCACCTGACTTCAAATATATAATTTCCCCCAGCAGGCCAAGGGATTCAAGAAATCCCCTGCCCATTGGCTGAGATACCCCATATCCCCATAATCTGACCTTGGATTGCCCTTCTCATATCTAGTACCACCAAGTTCCCGGCTACCTAGTGGTGGAAGAAAAAAAGTGCAACAAGGCCAAACTTAGGGAGAAATCAATAGATCTCTATCAATTAACTGCAGTAGCTACTCCTGACAAGGAATTTGGTGAGGAGCTCCCTGACTAAACTCCAGGGCGCTACACATGGGTCGACTCTAACTGGTGTCCCAGGCGATCCTGGGTCCCTACCCTTCGTCCCTCCCCCTCACTTTACTTTTACCTTTCTATTTTGTCTTGCTTTGTGTTCTCTCTTTTTTGATGGGTTCTTTAGCTGCCTATTGGTGTCCAGGACTACCTACTAAGGGGTCGTCCTGGCTATTTAAGCAATTTCGGGGTTCCCCCAAAATGCATATACAGTTGTGCTCATAAGTTTACATACCCTGGCAGAATTTAGGATTTCTTGGCCACTTTTCAGGGAATATGAATGATAACACAAAAACTTTTCTTTCACTCATGGTTAGTGTTTGGCTGAAGCCATTTATTATCAATCAACTATGTTGACTCTTTTTAAATCATAATGGCAACAGAAACTACCCATATGACCCTGATCAAAAGTTTACTTATCCTGGCCTGATAACATGCACACAAGTTGACACAAAGGGGTTTGAATGGCTATTAAAGGTAACCATCCTCACCTGTGATCTGTTTTCTTGTAAGTGTGCGTGTATAAAAGGTCAATGAGTTTATGGACTCCTGACAGACCCTTGCATCTTTCATCCAGTGCTGCACTGACGTTTCTGGATTCTGAGTCATGGGGAAAGCAAAAGAATTATCAAAGAATCTGCGGGATAAGGTAGTTGATCTGTATAAAACAGGAAAGGGATATAAAAAGATATCCAAGGAATTGAGAATGCCAACTAGCTGTGTTCAAACTCTAATCAAGAAGTGGAAAATGAGGGGTTCTGTCGAAACCAAACCACGGTCAGGTAGACCAACTGTAATGTCAGCTACAACTGCCAAGAAAATTGTTCGGGATGCAAAGAAAAACCCACAAATAACTTCAGGTGAAATACAGGACTCTCTGAAAACATGTGGTGTGGCTGTTTCAAGATGCACAATAAAGGAGGCACTTGAAGAAAAATGGACTGCAGGGTCGAGTCGCCAGAAGAAAGCCATTACTACGCAAATGCCACAAAGTATCCCACTTACAATATGCCAAACAGCACAGAGACAAGCCTCAAACTTTCTGGCACAAAGTCATTTGGAGTGATGAGACCAAAATTGAGCTTTTTGGCCACAACCATAAGCACTACATTTGGAGAGGAGTCAACAAGGCCTATGATGAAAGGTACGGAGGTGGATCGCTGATGTTTTGGGATGTGTGAGCTACAAAGGCACAGCAAATTAGGTCAAAATTGAAGGAAAGATGAATGCAGTATGTTATCAAAAAATACTGGAGGAACATTTGCATTCATCTGCCAGGAAGCTGCGCATGGGATGTACTTGGACATTCCAACATGACAGTGATCCAAAACACAAGGCCAAGTCAACCTGTCATTGGCTATAGCAGAATAAAGTGAAGGTTCTGGAGTGGCCATCTCAGTCTCCTGACCTTAATATAATTGAGACACTCTGGGGAGATCTCAAACGTGCAGTTCATGCAATGCAAGACAGCCCAAAAATTTAAAGGAACTGGAGGCTTTTTGCCAAGAGGAATGGGCAGCTTTACCATCTGAGAAGATAAAGAACCTCATCCACAAATACCACAAAGACTTCAAGCTGTCATTGATCATAAAGGGGGCAATACACGTTATTAAGAACTGGGGTATGTAAACTTTTGATCAGGGTCATTTGGGTAGTTTCTGTTGCCATTATGATTTAAAAAGAGTAAACATAGTTAATTGATAATAAATGGCTTCAGCCAAACACTAACCATGAGTGAAAGAAAAGTTTTTGTGTTATCATTCATATTCTCTGAAAAATGGCCAAGAAATCCTAAATTCTGCCAGGGTATGTAAACTTATGAGCACAACTGTATGTTTTCTTTTGGTTAGATGTGCCTGTTTGAGAAGGAGGCCCCCCCTCCTTCGGCTATCCTGTGTATGTACATTTATGTTCTCTATGTCGCCAGTCATAGCCTCTGCGCAGACATACTAGGCGCGTTTGTATTACTGTATACTTTTTATATACCTACAATAAAAAAAAGTAAAAAAAAAAAATAACTCTCCATTCTCAAGGATCTCCTGCAAATAATTACTTTATCTACAGCTCATAGTACATTAGTATGAGGGTCAGTGGGGGCTTACACCCACAGTCAATGAATTGTCCTGGGTTCACGCTGTGTGCAGACGCGGCTCACAGCAGGGGTCCGGTGCGTCCCTGTTCTCCATTTTAGGGACAAATCAGGCCGGAACTTTTGCCTGAATTCGGACCTGAAACAGAGCCAAAGACACACAGGACCCTTGTGCAATGCGCTCTGCGGCTGCCCAGGAGATGTGTGAACTGGCTCTATTGGGAGTCGGTCACAATCTCCTGTCGTGCGAATTGGATGTGGGGAAAACCGCATTCAATTCGCATCAGTGTGAACCCAGCCTAAAGAAGAATTCCAGGTATAGCTATTTTATACATAGTAACATTGGTCTAGCTTGGACCAATGTAACTATGTACTGTACCATACCTGGCCAATGCCCCCTGGAAGCTGGAAATCAGTGAAGTAGATACCACTACTCAAGTTATCTGCATTGCTTCCGGATCCCATGGCGAGTGGCTATCTTGCTGCATTCTAAACACAGGAGGTGGGAGCTCCATATGTATGCCATTCAGAGAATGCTTTGCATTCTGTAAATGAATGCATTCTTTGAATGGCACCCATGCTGAGTGGCCGACCTCCTGTGTTCAGAATGCAGCAGGGCAGCCGCTCAGGATGGGAACCAGAAGCAGGACCAATGTAACTATGTATAAAATATCTATACCTGGAATTAATCTTTAGTCTAGGTTCACACTGTGGCGATGTCAGACATCGCATGTGATTTGCACCCGCACTGCGGTGCTAATCACATGCAATGTCTGTGCAGTGCGAGTTCAGCAATACAATTGTATGGCTGAACCTGCATTGGATTCGCATAAAAAATGGTGCAGGGACTTTTTTTCCCCCGCACTGGAATCAGATCGCATTCCACTAGGATTGGGCAGAGCCGCGGCTCCTCCTCTCCCCCCCCCTTCCACAGCCACATCCTACTTTCTAACCTGTGGTCATGGTCGTAGGGAGGGAGGAGGAGGAAGCAGGAGTACAGTCTTGCTCGCAGGGGGCTTCCCGATCCATCCCTAGAAGGGAGTGCAGGAGAGCCAGGGTGGGGGGAACATAGCCTAGACACTGGGCACCCCTAATCTGCTGTCCTAAGGAGACATGTGAGTGTGGGCATTGGGGGTGTATGAGGTGACTGTGGGTACTGGGGGTGAGTGTGGGGGCCGAAATGTGAGGTGAGTGTGGACACTGGAGGCATCTCACACCCCTCTCTCTCTCACCCTCCCTCCCTCCCTCTCTCCCCCTTCTTCCATTCCTCTCCGTTTCCATGTTCTCTCTCTCCTTCATATCTCTTCTCCTAGCAGGTGGGTGGAGCACTGTGGCAGGCTAGTGAGGGGAGTTGGGGGAGTATTGTGACAAGCTAGTGGGGGGGGGGTTGGGAGGAGCACTGTGGCAGACTAGCAGAGGGGTTACTACCCAACAGCCACCAGAGACCCCACACATCCACCAGAGACCCTGCACAGCCACCCGAATAGCCACTAAAGCCACCCGAATAGGAAGGGGTGGGACAAATTTAGATTGGCGCCCAATTTTAGTCTTGCCTAGGGCAGCACAAAACCAAAATACACCATTGCATGGATCACCAGTTCCTATATGTATATCAGATTGTCCAGTGTACTTACCCAGTTTATGGTGTTAGGAAATGCTAAAGTTTTAACATGTTAATATAATTTCAAAAATCATTTTCAATATTTTTTAACTCTGCACTTTTGATTTAAGTACCTAGTGATTCTGAAAGTACTTGTTCAGGTGTTTCCTAATTTTTTTCTGGCAACATTCTGTTCCTGTATATCAATTGTGCTCTTACACTGTCATCTTGTCACAAAAGCTTCCAAAGAAGACTAGAATTGACTGACCCAACACATATTGTGCAGGAAATGTCCACTGCTGGACATGAGGAAACCCACCATGAGAAATGCCAAAAAAACCTTGCAGAGGCACGTAAACTGACCACGGTATTATGGATCATCAGCCATGATTAACGTGGTCAGTTTACATAGCGGGACACAGGAACAGGCAGAATCAACCAGGTTTTTTTCTACAGCTTAGAGAGGAAGTGCTATGAAGGAACAGGATCTCTCTCTTTTTTTTTGTGTTATAACCACTTTAAACAAAAATTTCTCAGCTTGGATCCTGATATCAGTTCTCCAATTTCATATCACAGTGGAATTATTTTGGTTTTTAGTCAAATTTATTAAATCTTTTTACAGTTTACATGTTTGTAAAATTCTTTATATTATAGATAAACATTTATTTCAGGTTATATCCATGGCATGACTTGACTCTTTGGTTGATTGAGGCAATCTTCTACACGTTGTAGTTAAAACACTGCTAATTTGACAGCAGAGGAAGAAAGGGGAGGATTGTCCCTCCTTTGACTCATTCAAGTGACCCTATGCTCAATATTTACATATTGGAGTAAAATTATGACAATCAGAGTAGAGAAAAAGCTTTTCCTGGCACCTCCATGGCAGCGTACCAATGATAGAGCTCCACCTTGACTCCTCTCTCAGGGCTAGTGAATAGCATGAATTAAAGCTATAGCCCCCCCCCCCATCAACAATCTTCTTTTTTTTCCTCATTGACTAGTGAAAGGTAGCAGTATATCCCTACCTCTGCCATCGGATGCTTCCACCGGGTTCAGCCTCTCCCATGCGCAGTCCCCCTTCTTGGGCTGCTAACAGCGCTGATAAGACTAGAAACCCCTTATGTGGATTTTTGGGGTTTTTGCTTGCAGAGTTTCCTCATAGGAATGCAGTCTGCCGACATATGGATTGGTGAATGCCAGTGGATGTACAGAAGGATCAGTTTCCTTTTGGGTCTTTATAGGCTATTTTCTCCTTTCTTTCATTTAAAAAAAAAAAGAAAAAACCTACCCCTTTACCTTTTTATCTTTGTCTTGCGCATGTGCAGCTCGCGGCAAGACTTTGCCTGGTCTGGGCAAAGTCTTGTGCTATGTGCTGTAACCTTTATTGCCCAGAGAAATAACTTTTTTTTTTGCACCTCTCTGATTTAGTTCCACTGTGTTACTGAGGCCTGACCTCTTCTGACTTTATCCTTAGCCTTCCTCCTAATTTCCTATTTTTAATAATAAAGATAATAGGGACCACCTTACTCTTATATAGGATAATTACTTTTAAACAGTTTAAAGTTGCGTAAGATTCTCATTCAGCTTTGATATAGCAGCAATTTCACAGAGCACAAAACTTGCATTGACCGCCACCTCCTGGCTGGTAAAAGTATAAATAATCCTAAACTAGAATTCCTATTTATCTAATGATAAGAAATCATTTTTTTTTAACAATAACAGAATAACCCAAAATATTTTAAAACACCACAAATTTGCATATAAGTATAGATTTTTTTAAAATACTAAATATAATACATACAATTATAGAATTTTTTTTTTTTTACCAGAGAATCCTTGAAACATTCAAATATAGAAACATTTTTTAAATATATACTTTTTTTTCGTTCAATCTGGATTTATTAAAGATTTTCATTTAAACACGATAAAGAATAGAAACAAATTCTTGAGCAAACAGACAACAAATCCAACCTATTACAACACTATTACAACAAATAAAATGTTTGTTTCTAATTGATACATCTCTATGATCGAATGCAGTACTAGTTGTGTTAAGTATTACTTTAATGCAATATTAATAGGGTAATTATACATAATGAATTACCCCAGTTCTCTATAAATGTGTAACCTGTAACCATATACAGTGCCTTGAAAAAGTATTCATACCCCTTGAAATTTTCCATATTTTGTCATGTTACAAGCAAAAAACGCAAATGTATTTTGTTGGGATTTTATGTGATAGACCAATACACATAATGGCACATAATTGTGAAGTGGAAGGAAAATGATAAATGGAAGGGGGCGGGACTTCCGGGAATGTCCGGAGCTGGCTGTGTGTGTGCTGGGTAGAGAGAAGGAGGTGGCCGGTAGATGAGCCCGTGTACCCCACACAGGTCATAGAGTCTTGTACCAGAAGACTGGCATCCCTGATGGGCCAGGAGTGTTTCTCTGCCTAAATACAAGTTTCTCTTATATATTTTTCCATGGGGAACGAGCGTTTTTTCATCATCTAGAGGACCCCTTGAGAGGAGATACTTTTGGGATCCACTCCTAGCAGAGACCCCAGGCTGGGGGAGACAGCCACACGCTCATACGATCGCATCTCTCACACCGCTTGGATGACTGTTATTTTCCCCCTCTGAAAGACTTTTCCATCAATGAACTTTTTATTCTATGAACTTCTCCTGCTCCATCAATCTTTGAATTGGACTGTTCATGTTCAGTTTTTTAGTTTCGTTTTATTTGATTCATGATGGTCATTTAATTTATTATTTTTATTTTTTTCACTGTTTATTTATGATATATGGGTGTACAACCTATAGATATCAAGGTGTTCCATTTTTGTATTCACTTTGCAGTGGCGGCACAGCCTTTTTTGGTATATAGGAAAATGATAAATGGTTTTCGACATTTTTTACAAATAAATATCTGAAAAGTGTGGTGTGCATTTGTATTCAGCCCCCACTTAGTAGAACCTCCTTTCACTGCAATTACAGCTGCAAGTCTTTTTGGGGATGTCTCTACCAGCTTTGCACATCTAGAGAGTGACATTTTTGCCCATTCTTCTTTGCTAAATAGCTCAAGTTCTGTCAGATTGGATGGAGAGTGTATGTGAACAGAAATATTTAAGTCTTGCCACAGATTCTGAATTGTATTTAGGTCTGGACTTTGACTGGGCCATTCTAACACATGAATATGCTTTGATGTAAACCATTCCATTGTAGCTCTGGCTGTATGTTTAGGGTTGTTGCCTTGCTGGAAGGTGAACCTCCACCCCAGTCTCAAGTGTTTTGCAGATTAACAGGTTTTCTTCTAAGATTGCCCTGTATTTGGCTCCGTCCATCTTCCCATCAACTCTGACCAACTTCCCTGTCCCTGCTGAAGAAAAGCATACCCACAACATGATGCTGCCACCACCATGTTTCACAGTGGGGATGGTGTGTTCAGGGTGATGTGCAGTGTTAGTTTTCCACCACACATAGTGTTTTGCTTTTAGGCTAAAAGTTAACTTATTGGTCTCATCTGACCAGAGCACCTTCTACCGCATGTTTGCTGTGTCCCCAACATGGCTTCTCGCAAACTGCAAATGGAACTTCTTATGGCTTTCTTTCAACAATGGCTTTCTTCTTGCTACTCTTCCATAAAGGCCAGATTTGTGGAGAGCACGACTAATAGTTGTCCTGTGGACAGATTCTCCCACCTGAGCTGTGGATCTCTGCAGCTCCTCCAGAGTTACCATGGGCCTCTTGGCTGCTTCTCTGATTAATGCTCTCCTTGCCCAGCCTGTCAGTTTAGGTCAACGGTCATGTTTTGGTAGCAGTGTTAATTTTGGTAGCAAATTTCGACTTAGTTTTAGTCTTAGGACTAAAATGGCATTTTAGTTTTAGTCCCATTTTAGTCTTCTGCAGTTGTTTTAGTTTTAGTCGTATTTAGTCGACTAAATCTCCAGTACATTTTAGTCGACTAAAATTGAATGGGTGTAATTAAATTGTAATGCATTAGTTAACATTTCTCTACAATTTCCAAACTCATTATATACTGCTGGAGTGAAAAATCTAATATGTTATTTATTATTACATTAGGGTATGAACATGCACTACAGACCAGTGTTAATTTTGAAGTCAAATTTCATTTTAGTTTTAGTCTTAGTCTTTTGACTAACATGGCATTTTAGTTTTAGTCCCATTTTAGTCTTTTGACTAAAACGGCATTTTAGTTTTAGTCATATTTTAGTCATCTCAGTTGTTTTAGTTTTAGTTGTATTTTAGTCGACTAAAATAATATTCATTTAGTCGACTAAAATGTTTTAGTCGTTTTAGTCTACGAAATTAACACTGTTTGGTAGGTTTTCAGTTGTGCCATACTCTTTCCATTTTCAGATGATGGATTGAACAGTGCTCTGTGAGATGTTCAAAGCTTGGGATATTTTTTTATAACCTAGCCCTGCTTTAAACTTCTCCACAACTTTACCCTGATCTGTCTAGTGTGTTCCTTGGCCTTCATGATGCTGTTTGTTCACTACGGTTCTCTAACAAACCTCTGAGGGCTTCACAGAACAGCTGTATTTATACTGAGATTAAATTACACACAGGTGGATTCTATTTACTAATCAGGTGATTTCTAAAGGCAACTGGTTCCACTAGATTTTAGTTAGGAGTATCAGAGTAAAGGGGGCTGAATAATTCATGCCACACTTTTCACATATTTATTTGCAAAAAATTTTGAAGACCGTTTATCATTTTCTTTCCACTTCACAATTATGGGCCACTTTGTGTTGGTCTATCACATAAAATCCCAATAAAATACATTTACGTTTTTGGTTGTAACATGACAAAATGTGGACAATTTCAAGGGGTATGAATACTTTTTCAAGGCTCTGTAAATGCAGGCTTACCAGCTGTAAATGACCCTCTAATGAAAGAGAAGTCACAAAGAGCCCATGGGTTAAATAATGTATCAAGATCACACCACACATCTGCTGACACTCTTCCAAGGCAACAGGAATCCAGTTCGGATTTGACAGGCATTGTATCACCTCCTCACTGCCTGCTTTACACCTTAAAGCCTGCACTAGCGCTCTACAACCTTGTACATTGCTCGTGGTTGTGGGATACTTGCAGAGTGGCCTCATTCACTTGCATGGGTCACATTCAACAGGCGCTGCACCCACCAAAACCGGCAGGTATAAGGGGCAGCTAAAGGAGGTAGCAATTGGGAGGCGGTAAAAGCACAAATTAACTGCTGGGTTTTGCCACTCGATAAAGTGGAACTTCACTCTCTCAATCAACATTGACTATTTTTAACCACTTGACATCCACGCTATAGCCGAAAGACGGCTACAGCGCGGACCTCAAATGCCGGGAGGGAGTCCATGTACGTCTTTCCGTTCTTGCGCCACCCTCGCACTGTGTGATCGCTGAGTTCTTAGGACTCAGCTGATCACAGAGCAGGGTAAAGAGCCAATCACAGTGGGCCCTTTACCATATGACCAGCTGTCAGCCAATGACAGCTGATCACAGAAGTAAGTAGAAGCCGGTTAAAGGCTTTTTTTTTTCTTTACGCTGTGAGCGTGAAGAAAAGAATAAAGCTGGTAACCAGCTTCTGTTAGAGGGATATCGGTCCCCTAAATGCCAACCAGTGCTGCTAATCAGTGCCCTCCAGTGCTGCAAATCTGTGCCCACCAGTGCCATCTATCAGTGCCCATCAGTACTGCTAATCAGTGCCCACCAGTGCCACCTATCAGTGGCCATCAGTGCCTCATCATCAGTGCCTCCTGATCAGTGCCGCCTATCAGTGCCACCTCTCCGTACCACCTATCAGTGCCCATCAGTGCCACCCATTAGTGCAGCCTCATCAGTGCCTCCTTACCAGTGCCCACCAGTGCCTCCTTGAAAATGCCAATCAATGAAGACGAAAAATTACCTGTTTGCAAAATTTTATAACACAATATGAAAAACGTTTTGTATTTTTTTTCAAAATTTTCGGTATTTTTTTGTTTGTTTAGCAAAAACTAAAAAACGCAGTGGTGATTAAATACCACCAAAAGAAATCTCTATTTGTGTGAAAAAAGCTGTAAATTGGCCTGGTCAGGAAGAGGGTATAAGTGTCCAGTAAGCAAGTGGTTAATCCTTATGCTGCTAGCATTAGTAAATAGATAGGAAAGTATATTGTATATGCATGTTTTAAACCCGATTTCACATTTCCTCAGTTACTTCCTTCTTTCTATGCCTAGGCAAATTATGTCATACATCCTAGGAGTCTTCAGGAGAGGAGGGGTTTTCTTAGCAAAGCACACCCTCCTGCCTGCATGCCTGAGCTATGGGCAAATTGATTCCAGAAAGTAAATGTTACATGAGTCATTTGCCCCTACTCAAGATGGCCACAGCCAAAAATGCTAGGGGGGTGTTTTTCAAAGTGATTTATCTGCAAAATAAAGCATGACGACACGGGTGGATGGGGGAGTTTGCTTTGAATATTAAAAATGAATCAAATCACGCTTTTGGTTTGTGGTGCTCGGATACATTGCAGTTGCTCTTTAAGCACTAATGTAATCGAATTCTAAAATCTTAATTTATTTGAAAAGTATTTTTTTTTTTAATATGCCACTTTTATATAAATAACTATAGGCAATAGGCGAAGGTTTCTGGGGAGCAGCTATTGGGTAAGCAGTGCTTTTGTTCTGATCCTTCAGTCGGCTAACATTGGGGCCCCAGTCTTTACAGTGGTGCACGTAACTACAGTCCCAATAAAATCTTCATGCAGTGAATAAGACTGCTAAGTAGATGGTCAGTCCCTACATGCTCAGTCTCTGCTAGCAGTGGTATGTAGACCACAGCAATGGCCGCTCAGCAGTTCCAGCAATACGGCACATCTTAGCCTGGTCCCACAGCGATCATCTTCCTCTTGGCTCTACAACCAGGCGACTCTGATCCTCTGCACACAGGATACCAGCGCTAAGTCCCTATGTCTCAGGCTGCAGGTTTGTAGCAGGCAGTTGTGCACAAAGAATAGCAGTGTGCACTGTCCAATCTTTCCACCGCAAAAAGAAAGTCAAAATGTTCACAGCCTGGGAAAATACAGTCCCTCTCTCCTCCTCCACACAGTTTATATTTGGGAGATGTAGTTCAATCGTCCCTTGACTTCTATAGCAGGATCCTTCCCCTGGACTACATCTCCCACAGTTCAATGTAGCCTGTGGCAAAGTCTGTTGAAATCCTCCTGCTTGGTAACTCCCTCGCTGGCTGGAAGCAGGCAGTGTTAACTAATTCAGCACAAGGCAATGAAGCATATAGAGCCGCTGCAGCACAGTGTCCTAACTTGTCCTTATTGTAGCCAAGCACCCGGCCACAGGATGACACCGCTTTTTCACTAATTGGCAATGATGCTATGGCCTTTCAATATTCAGACATGGTCCACAATTGTTATCTTTAAGAAACATGTCCTGAGAAATACTATGCATTAATTGCTGAATTGAACGTGTCCCAGATGATTGACCAGAGTGAGGGGGGAGAGCTGATCTCCCTTCCTGATCCAAGGGAAGTAACGTCAAGAGCCCAGGCGCTGAAGGAGGCAGACTACGAGGGACCCCCCTAGCAACAGGCATTTAGAGGTGAGTAAAAAAAACAATTTCTCCAAATGCTTTTTTTAAAATCTTTTTTATGCACATAAATTACATTTTTTTTTTGGGTGGAACTCCACTTTAAGCTGCACTCACATGGTTCCAGTGAAACAACACGCCTGTCACAGTATAAAAGAAGCCAGAGTGATCCCATCCATCCACCAAGCTGAATGGCTGCTCCAAGATTGTACTTCTGCTTGCAGCCTGGGGTTCTGAGTCAAAGGGCTGCTGCAGGAGTCAGGATGGACACTCAGTCACTAAAGTCTATGGCTGTGCGGTGAGGAACCCAGGGCGGCTGTGAACGCTGGATCAATGTGCCAAGGGGGTCATGGAACACAAGTCCGTGTACTCCAAATTGCTGTGAATACTGCAACTAGTTTCTGACGGTGTAGCCTCCTTCCTCAGGAAGGGCTTCCCTTGTTTTTTTCCCTTTCTTATCTTCCATTACAGATTGCAGCCCAGACCTTTTTTGTATTCTCTTGGGGAAAGCAGCTGTACCTAGTAAACCTCACCCATTTAATGTTGGGGAGGTTTGTAGTTTGAGGCTACTGGACTTAAATGGTACCATAACATTTGAGATACACAGGTATATAAAACAACTAGAATTTTATTAAATTAAAGTGGTTGTAAACCTACATGAAAAGAAAAAAAAAAAAAAAGACCTGCAAGACAAAGGCATAATGAGCTAGTATGCATAGCATACTAACTCATTATGTAATACATAATGAAGCCCCCGCTGCGGTGCCCGTGCACAGCACCGGCCAGGGACATTTCTCCCCGGAGTTACTTCTGGGTATTGCGGCTCCGGCGCTGTGATTGTCCAGAGCCGCGATGACGTCACTCCCACGCAAGCGCGTGGGAGCCACCGTTAACGGTGCACTCACTGAAGGAAACAGCACATACATGTCATTGCTTCAGTGCGCATGTGCCAATGATGTCGGCATATGCAGATACAGGGGATATCTCCTAAATCGTGCAGGTTTAGGAGATATCCAGGGTAGCTACAGATAAGCCTTATTATAGGCTCACCTGTACCAAAAAGTGGATTGTAAGGGTTTATAACCACTTTAAAATCAACATGTTAAAACATACAAGTTTAAAAAATAGCTCTTTCTGTCCAAACATAGGAGGTGCAACTGAAAAAGATGATAGTACCAGTTCACCCTGCATCAATTATGTTGGCATGCTCGAAATGTTTTGCAGATATTCACTGCTTCTTCAGGAGCTTTGTTTGCATAATATAGCATTAAAGGAACAGAAACAGTATATAGTACTATAAAGATGAGAAAAATAAATATCATATTAATTGTGATAAACATGATAAAACATCACATAGAATGACTAAATAGTAACAAGGTAATGGTGAGCATGGAACTGTTTCTGTTCCTTTAACACCATATTATGCAAACAAACTCCTGAAGAAGCGGTGAATATCCACGAAACATGTTGAGCATGCCAACATAATTAATACAGGGTGAACTGGTATTATCATCTTTTTCAGTTGCACCTTCTATGTTTGGACAGACAGAGATGTTTTTTAAACTTGTATGTTTTAACATGTTGATGTCAATTTAATAAAATTCTATTTGTTTTATATACCTGTGTATCTCAAATGTTATGGTACCATTAAAGTCCACTAGCCTCAAACTACAAACCTCTCCACTTTGTTAGAACGTAGGTACCCCTATTTCATTGTTTAATTTCTGGCACTCCATTTAAATAATGGATGATTCAGTTGAAGAGTGCAGGATTAGAATCCTTTCTTTCTGTGGTGCTATTTTGTTTCAAAAATTAAAACTAGGATCCTATAATCTGCCTTTTTGGATGTCTTGGCCCTTCCTCCTCATCTACACCTTTAACACCAGTTATGATACCATCATGGTCCTCAGTATGTTTGTTGCCGGCTTACAGAACCTTATTAAAATCCTGGAATCACCTATTGCTCCGAAATTAATTACCGTGAAAAAGGAACAGAAATCCTTGCTGTATATCGAAAAACTGGACACAATAACACAAGCTCTTAACTCTACAAAATGTTTCTTTAACCGATGACAAACATTTATGGAACACTCATTATCAAACTCAGAAATATCCCAACTGATGACACCATTTCTTTGTACTGAATGGTACATTAAAGCAAATATGAATAATTCTCTAGAATTCAACCAAGTGATTCCTAGTATTCACAATTTTTCTCCACCAAGTGTCTGCAGAAATTCTAAGGACCTCCAACATAGTGAATGACAATACTATTGATGAAAAACTGTTATTATCACTTTATATTATTAATAACATATAGGATTTTTCTTTATTTTCTTTCTCTTTTCTTTCTTTGTTCTTTTATTTTATTGTTCTATATTTCATAGTAGATCTTTCATACGGATTAATCGGTTATATTATTAGTAAAAGTGATACTAAAGTCTCATTTTTTTCTTTAAAAATAACAAACATGTTATACTAACCTGCTCTGTGTAATGGTTTTGCACAGAGCAGCCTGGGTCCGCCTCTTCTCGGGTCCCTCGCCGGAGCTCCTGGCCCCTCCCTCCTGTCGAGTGCCCCCACAGCAAGCAGCTTTCTATGGGAGCACCTGAGCTGAGCCGCAGCTCCGTGTGTTCCATGCCGACACAGAGCTGCAGTTCGGTTCCTTACCCTCTGATTGGCTAACTGACTTTGATTGACAGCAGCTGGAGCTGCTGCTGTGTCTAAGCCAATCAGGAGGGAGAATCCCGGACGGCCAAGGCACTCATGTACATCGCTGCATAGAATGCATTAAGATAAAAAAACCTTCTGCCTTTACCACCACTTTAAAGAAAATATGAATAATTCTCTAGAATTCAACCAAGTGATTCCTTATATCAACAATTTTTCTCCACCAAGTGTCTGTGGAAATTCTAAGGACCTCCAACATAGTGAACTACAATACTATTGACGAACAACTGTTACTATCATTTTATATTATTACTAATATAAAGGAATTTTTATTATTTTATTTCTGTTTTCTTTCTTTATTATTTTATTTTATTTTTCTATATTTTATAGTAGATCTTCTATACAGATTAGTCAGTTATATTATCAGTTAAATGCAAACTACTCATACATGCTTCCACTATAAATGAATAAATTACTAATAGTTATCTGTTTGTTTATATATATATGTTAATGTGATTAAAACGGCTTGATATTAGGTATAATAATAACATAATATCAATGCAGTAAATGGAAAAATTGGTAGAGGGTTAGATACAAGCTTTGTAAATCTACCCCTTACTGTTTTTGTTTTTGTTCGAGGCTTGTAAATTGGATATTTTCAATAAAAAAAAATTGAAAAAAAAATGGAAACTGCTTATAATACGCTTAGCAAACCATTGTCATTTAGTTAGGGTTTACATCTACTTTAGAGTTATTAATTACTTATCAAAAGAAAAAAAAATAGGTCTTTGAGATGACATCTCATTCCTACTGTAGACCTTATGAAAGGCATCCCTGTTTTGGATGTTTCCACGTGGTATATTATTTTTATCTTTTCATTTTGAAACAGCTTTCTACATTTCTGTATTTTACCTGGTTCCCGCACTCGCCCGGGAGATTGCCTTTACAGGCCTTGTTATACCCAAGCATATTGGTGCTGGTAGTATCGGTGAGTATCATTTTGCTCCCCTATCTACATCTCTTCTGGCCCCATTTTCTTTCTGGAGTTTTTTGAATAGACATATTATTTACCCAGACCATGGATTAGGATGCTTCACCATGATGGTTTGCATTGTGGTGACTTGCCTCAGTCTTGTGTTGCTGACTATACGTAAATAATTTTGTATCTGTTGTTACTTATATATTGGCTTATTGTATATGTTTTTTTCTAGATTTTATATTCCCTGAAAGTATACTCCTGAAGAAGTGGGTCACCGCGAAACATGAGTCTGCAACTGGAATATTGTTTCCGTAAAATCATTGTGGAAATTCTCTCCATCTTATTTTTCCAGATTGTGTCAGAGAATAGGGTGCCTCTTTTTTGAGCAGCATCCCTTGTATAATGTATATCTGCCTATGTTTTTAATAATTATGTTTTGTTGAATAAATATATATTTTTGTACTATAACTGTGTAAGTCTATACTGTACCATGAAAGTCCATGTTGCCTCTCCTATTGCCAATAGACATGTGCACAACAAAAAAAATTGTTTTGTTTCGTTTCTTTACATTTCCGTTTATTCGTAAGGATTCGTAATTTTGTAAGACGAAAGTTTTTATATTCGGACTCGTTCGTATTTTCGTAACAGATAAATTTTCGTTGATACGAAATGATTCGTAATTCCATTAGTCTAACGATTCGTAATTTCGTAAGATGCGAGGTCTCATATTCGGACTCATTCGTATTTTCGTAACAGTTACATTTTCTTTGATACGAAATTATTCATAATTTGTAAAATTTGTAATTTTGTTTTTGATAATTTTCGTTTATTTGGTACACTACTCGTAATTTAGTAATTGTTACTTTTGTGAGATTGCCTTTTTCGTTGATTCGTACTTTCGTAGGAAATAAAGAATAATAATACTAATAATAATAACTCCAGTCCACTCCCTCAGTCAGGAGACCTGACTCCGTCTCCTCCTCAACTGAATCTAAAAAGATTCAGGAATGCAATGTGACTCAGACATAAAAGGGATAAGCTGATTGGCTAAAGATATTAAGTAAGATACATCACTCACTAATACACTGCCCATTCAAAAGAACAAATCGAGAACACGAAATTATGAACATACATATTAGGATACACTTACACTGTCCATTCAAAAGAACGATTTGAGGAACACGAAGAAACGAAATTACGGACAGACGAAGAAACGAAATTACGAAAAGACGAATGAAAATACGAACACACGAACAAAGGATTGAAAATACGAAATGTAAATCATTCGTTATAGATGTAGTTTCCTTTCTTTTACTGTTTCGGAGTTTCGTATTTTCGGAAGTTTGTCCGTTCGTAAGTTCACATTTTCGTGTGTTTGTTATTTTGCTTATTCGTAATTTCATAATTTTCGTATTTTGGTTCTTTCAGCTATTCGGATGTTCAAATTGATCCGAATGTACGAATACTAACAAATTTGCATGAAAATCTATTCGTTACGAACCGACTCGCACATGTCTAATTTCCAAGTTTCCTAATGTTAGAACAAAGGTACTTTATCCATTCTTTATTTAGCAGCATTCTATATTATCAGAAGAAAACATCCATCTGCTTATATTCAACTACGTAGAACTGCTCACTGCCTAACTATTGGAACATTGTGCCGATCTAAGAGATCAAATCTAACTGGCGTGTGGTCATTTTAGGCAAAGGTGGTCTACCGCACCTGCGACTTGGTTTAAGTGGTCCCCGGGCCATAACACTTTGGGAATCACAGACATACATTAAATGAATTCTAAATTAAATCTCTGTTAATCTCTTGCAAGATTAACTACGTCCTAAACCTATAACCAAGCAACTACTGAAAAGCATATTATAAAAAAATGTTACTCTTACACATTAAACAAGTCAATTTACTTTGGAGGCTAGAAAGTCATTTTAACTTTTCTAAAAATGTGCTGACAGAATGCCCTACTCAGTACAGCTAAAGATTTCTGTGAGTGACTGATTGATGTGTGATATTATTACCACATGGACGGGTTCAGCGTTTGCAAAAACAAATCCTTACAAAAATAATAGCATATACGATAATATTTGATTTCCAGTGGGAAGAATACAAGAAGGCATTTTTTTATAGATAACAGAACAAGTAAACATATGTAATAGGCTGGAACGTTTAAGGACGTCATAACATTAAAGGCTTGTAAGTACAGTAACCCATATTAAAGGGATTAAAACATTCTTGTACATCTGAGTGTTATTCATGGTGGTGTAACTCGGGAGAAGGCGAGCGAATGTTAATACAGCCGTGATGGAAGATTTATCGAAGTCACGTCAAGCTTGGAAAATGTTCTATCACCTTTTAGAAGGCGAAGATATAAATATTTTTATTTTAATGTTATTTCAAAGTATTCAATGTAGAGGCATTGAGGGTGCACAAGGCTGAAAGGTCATGATATTTATTTTTCCTTTAAAGAGCCATTAAACTTAAATTATAAATGAGTTTCTGTAGAACAGCAACCGACGTTCACAGATTTAAAACATTTAGGGAGCTTATCAGAATTAAATTTTCAGTTTGAAAATGTCAAGATTTCATCTGACCCGAAGATTATTGAATGTGGATTTGGATAAACAAATTAAATATCAGTTTCAGGTCTGGATTGTGGGTATGTGGGTAGTGAATGCTAGGTAGGCATTCACATTGGGTTTGGTTTTGTAAATTAGACCTTTGCCAACAAATTTAAAGTGAGATTCCAGGTCAAACTTTGTTTTCTAGTTTGAATAAGGCAGGGAAGGGTTAGCATCATAGTCAGCTTTTTCATGACTGTCCTTGCCCCATTGTGAAAAGATTTTCTTTCTAGAAGACAAAATAGTGACAATTATTGGCAGAATTGGTGTCACTGGACAGACAGTAGGAGTGCATTTCCCAAATGGAAGTACACACAGCAACAACAGTCTATCTTTATTTTCAAAATGTTCCTCCTTTGTCCAAAACAAGACAAAGAGGTTTGCTTAAAGTTCCAATTTGAGTTCCAGCAATTTTGACCTCGCCACCCACCTACATTTGAACCCCTTCCTACAATCTTTCTTATTTAAAAAAAAAAAACCTACACATATCTTTTACCAGCAGTCTTGTAGCTGGTCCAATGAACTTGATACTCAGGGGGAAAGCATTCTTCCTGGACTGAGTGCACTTAGTGTAATGAAGTGTAAGTCAAGCGTGCGTGATGACACCTCTAACAGGGGACATCAATGATAGGCTGGAAATGGGCAGAATGTTATGAGGGTTTTTTGGTCTGAAGAGGACCGAGGAATTTGCGGACAGCACCAGAACATGAAAAGGATAAGTATAACGTGGCAATATTTTTACATACAGTAGCTTCCCATTAAGCATATAAGTAATGTTTAATGAATTACTTTTAAAAAGTGAGAAAATGGTCAGCTATGGAGAAAAGACCATTGATATGCCAACACCGAGTTAGGAAGATGGCAGATTAGCACCCATGTTCAGTATTTGTGCAATTTTATTAATATTCAAAAAACAATATCCTGATAGAAGACCGGCTTGCCATAGATGTAACATGGAGGTAGGCTCCTTTTTACATGTGGTGTGGTCATGCCCGCAGCTACAGATCTTCTGGAGGGGAGTAGTAGAGACTATAAACTCCATAGACAAGCTAAGAATCCCCTGTGACCCGATACCTTTGCTACTAGGTATCTATGACACTTTAGAGGTCCCTCAAATTAACCACTTGCTTACTGGGCACTTAAACCCCCCTCCTGCCCAGACCAATTTTGAGCTTTCAGCGCTGTCGCACTTTGAATGACAATGGTCATACAACACTGTACCCAAATGAAATTTTTATCATTTTTTTCCCACAAATAGAGCTTTCTTTTGGTGGTATTTAATCACAGCTGGGGTTTTTATTTTTTGCTAAACAAACAAAAAAAGATGGAAATTTTTGAAAAAAAAAAAAATCATGTTTAATAGTTTGTTATAAAATTTTGCAAACAGGTAATTTTTCTCCTTCATTGATATGCGCTGATAAAGCGGCACTAGTGGGCACTGATGGGCTGCACTGATGGGCACGGATAGGCACAGATAAGGCGGCACTGATAGGCACAGTTAAGGCGGCACTGATGGGGACAGATAAGGCGGTACTGATGGGCACAGATGGGCGGCACGGATGGGCGGCACGGATGGGTGGCACGGATGGGTGGCACGGATGGGTGGCACGGATAGGTGGCACGGATGGGCACTGATAGGTACCACTGATGGGGGGCACTGATGGGGGCACTGATGGGTGGCACTGATGGGTGGCACTGATGGGCAGTGATGGGCGGCACTGATGGGCACTTATGGGCACTGGTAGGTGAGAATGATGGGCACTGATAGGTTGCACTGATGTGGGTGCTGATGGGTGGCACTGATGTGGGTGCTGATGGGTGGCACTGATGGGTGGCACTGATGGGTGGCACTGTGGGCACTGATGGGTGGCACTGTGGGCACTGATGGGTGGCGCTGATTGATGGCACTGTGGGCACTGATGGGTGACGCTGGTGGGCACTGGTAGGCAGCACTGCTGCCTATTGCTTTGTGTTAGAAGATCGCCGTGATCAGGGTTTTTTTTTCCTCCTCACGCTGTCAGCGTGAGGAGGAAAAATAGCCGATTACCGGCTGACAGCTGATCATGTGGTAAGGGGTCGGGACCAACCCCTTACTCTGATCTGTGATCAGGCGAGTCTCAAAGACTCGCTGATCACCGAGCGTGCCGTGCGCGCCCTGCAGGGGGCGCGCAGGCTGCTCGTGCACGGGACGACGTCAATAGACATCATCCCGGCAATTTAGATCCGTGCTGTTGCCGTCATTTGGCAATGGCCCGGATCTGAAGCGGTTAAAATACTATTTGTATTTCACACAGCCTTCTATGCTAGAAAAAATGCAATTCTGCTGCAGTGGAACAAGCCCCTCGCCCGACGGTCCGTCGATAGCAAACACTTGTAGACATGGCACTACCCCTATACAAGTTGACATATATGGGACGTAACTGCCCGAAAAAGTTTGAGAAACTCTGGGCGGCCTGGGTCCGAGAGCGGCGGCTGCCTCTGGATTAGGGTTCGGAATGCAGTAATAATGATGGTACATTTTTTATTTTTTAAATAAAAGGTATTGATGGTATATGATATATACGAATACATTAATGCCTGAAGATTGTCACCTCCAGGTTTAATGTGTCACCTCCCCTTTCCCCTTTTTTTTTTTTTTGTATTCCTGGTCCTGCTTTAGTGCATCCTGACACTAGATTACCTTTCAGCTCACTTGGATGACACTATGATTTGTAGGTATTGATTTGAATTTGCTCTCTATTGATACTTTGTGTATGGCTGCTGAGATTGTACCACTGCTCCTATTTGTTTCTTTTGAAATCTAAATAAACTTTATGTTAAAAAAAAATAAAAATATTCAAAAAACAATAAAACAAACCGACGACTAAATGCAAAGAGCAATACTTTCATTAATTAATCAAAATTACTTTCCAATAGGTTTTGTTAAATGTATTTTTAGACAAAGTACAAAAATAAATATAAAGATAAATATCAAACAAAGGTGCACTGTCAAACAATGTCAAAAAAGCTCACATATATGACCTAGGCCAGGAAAGGTCCTAGAGCCCGCACCCACCTCACAAAAGCGCTTTTGGAAGAATGGTCAAATGGTGTGTTCCTATAAACACACTCCTAAACCTTGTGGACAGCCTCTCCAGAAGAGTTGAAGCTATTATAGCTGCAAAGGGTGGGCCAACTCAATATTGAACCCAACGGACTAAGACTGGGATGCCATTAAAGTTTATGTCCGTGTAAAGGCAGGCGTCCCAATACTTTTGGTAATACAGTGTATTTGTTTGCCTGCTGGTCTGTTGAAGTGTTGGTTTGTGAAGCAATATGAAACAGATCAGCAGCAGCTTTTACTGCTGATCTGTGACACCCCTCAAGTTCTCCCACACCTAATTGCTTAAACCATGTCTTTATAGAGCTGAATTGGTGCAGGGCATGCTGGAACAGAAAACTGCCTTCCCTAAACATTCTCCACTAGGTCAACAAGTGCACAATTGTTTAAAATGTCTTTGTATGTTATAGCATTTACCAGATCCTTCACTGGAAACACCAGAACTTTGGAAGAGTGCCAACATAATTGGTGGGATGGTGAAGTTTCCACACATTTTTGGCCATATTGGGTAATTGTGAACTGCACTAAAGAAAAGTGAAGTCACACAATTGGCTATGCTGTCTGGCAGGGGTGCCTGGAACATAAGACAGGCTGAGCACAATCACAAATCCTTTGACAGATTAAACAGTTCCCGAATATAAAGTTCAATTGTGGTTTTAGCTATCTGCCTGGAGTTTGGCTTTATACCTGGCCTGGAAAGGATTGTTTTTCACGTTAACAAAATAAAATGAGCTGTGTCCATTTCGGAATGCCAGTAATTGGCTACATTGACCCCTGCATGCATTCCTTTTTCCCTTTTTTAATGTTTTGCAACTCCTGTCCCTGTGAACCCAACCTGATAGAATGATATGTAAATATGAATAGGTGCCAGTTGTTGGAGAAATACCAGTAATTTTTAGCCTTCTCATAACTTCTAACCAGTTTTCCCAGGGCTGTTCCAGCTTTGACCACTGGAAATATAAATGCTTATTTTTCTACTATAAGAACTGTTGCTGCCTCTGGACCACAGAAATTAGATACAGTGATGGGGAAAACCATCCATATCTTATTGCACAAGTTCATTGGCTCCACTAGTTGAATCATATTATTATTTTCTTTTTAAACAGGTTTTCCAGTTTTTCTTTTAAATTTACACTTGACCAGTTTCTTGACAAGTTATTGCTTCCATTGCTTCCATTTTCTGAATCACTAGGTTTGTGGTAGGTAGTACTTACAAAGACCAAGTAGTACCCTTTCTGTGTTCATAAATAACATCTGTTTGAATATCTGGAACTGTCTGTCCTTAAGAAGAGCACATATCATTGCTATAGATGTATTAATGCCCTGTACACACGGTCGGATTTTCCGACGGAGAAAGTGCGATCGGATTGTGTTGTCGGAAATTCTGATCGTGTGTGGGCTCCATCGGACTTTTTCTATCGGAATTTCCGACACACAAAGTTTGAGAGCATGCTATAAAATTTTTCGACGACAAAATCTGGTCCTTTAAATTTCGATCGTGTGTAGACAAATCCGACGCACAAAGTGCCACACATGCTCAGAATAAATTAAGAGATGAAAGCTATTGGCTATTGCCCCATCTATAGACCTGACGTACGTGTTTTACGTCACCGCGTTCAGAACGATCGGATTTTCCGACAACTCTGTCTGACCATGTGTATGCAAGACAAGTTTGAGCCAGCATCCGTCAGAAAAAATCTGATGGATTTTGTTGTCGGAATGTCCGATCAATGTCCGATCGTGTGTACAGGGCATTACAGTTTGCAAATCTGCTTGCCGGAGTCATAACTAAAACCACTGGGCTCTGAAACAAAAACAAGGGGTTGACTTTTAACTCAGAAAATATCAGGCAATCATCAAATAAACAATATTTCCTACAAATAAATTACCCCATAAAACGATTATTGTTCTTGCTGAAAAATACATTTTAAAATACATATGAGACAAGGTGGAAAACCAGTTGTGGAGAGATGGATCCCACCTACTGTTACCTTGGTCAGATTTAAAAGCCCTAAATTAAAGAAATCCATTAGCTCACATCTCTGATTATTCCATAGGTCACTTGGGACTGTCTGTCACTACACATTATATATGGTTGATACCCAAGACAAGGAAGTTGAAGTACATACCCTTCTGCCAGGGATTGTGCTTGCATGCTCACATGTACAATGGTTGAACCAATGCAGTCACTCTTTGCTGACATTGGACAATGGGAAGCTAAAAGGTATAGGGTGGGTGTTTTGACATGGTTAAACCAGTGTGATTTAAGGTCCATGTTGACAGGTTTCTGTTACATTGAAAGATATGTCTATGGGAATGCATAACCTGCTTGAAGTAGATCAAATGCAGATAAGAAGGAAGTCAACTGCAGATCAAATGTACCTGTCAATTAATTCTAAATGATCTCAGAAGCATCTCAAACTGATATCAAACTGATACCATCAACACAAGCCCAAAGTCCTTCGGCACAGACCCTTAACCGCTAGCCTACCGCCCACCGTCATATGACGGCCGGACGGTAAGCCTATTGTTCTGAGTGGACGTCATATGACGTCCACCGTTTAAACAGGGCATGCGCGCGATCGTGAGCGCGCAGCCCTGTACTGTCGGTGGCGGCGTGTCACCGAGACACCGCTCGTCACCGACAGGGGTGAACAGCCACTGCGCATGGCTGTTTACCACGTGATCGGCCGTGATGAAGTCACGGCCGATCACTAATGGTACATCCCGCATTGCACGGCGCATGCGCGCGATCGTGAGCGCGCTGCGCGTGCACGTCGGTGGCGGCGTGTTCCCCGGGAACACTGCTCGTCACCGACGATAGTTTACATCCATTGGCCAGTACTGTGTACCATGTGATCGGCTGTGATCCATTCACAGCCGATCACTAAGTGTAAACAAAGACCTGTCACTAGCTGTTACTAGCCCTTCTCTCCTCACACACCGTTTCCAGTGTGAGGAGAGAAGAGCCAGGAGCAGTGAGTTACAGATCTTTGTATTTGTAGTGTCTGCACCAACACCACTTCTGTCCCATCGCCCCCTCCAATTGTCATCTGTCACCCAACAGTCACCCCATAAAAAGTGCACCTGTCACATAGAGACTGCCATTAGTGACCATCAGCGGTGCCCTGTCACCCACCAGTGACCGTGCCCTGTCACCCGTCACCCATCAGTGACCTGCCCTGTCACCCGTCACCCATCAGTGACCTGCCCTGTCATCCGTCACCCATCAGTGACCTGCCCTGTCACCCGTCACCCATCAGTGACCTGCCCTGTCATCCGTCACCCATCAGTGACCTGCCCTGTCACCCGTCACCCACCAGTGACCGTGCCCTGTCACCCGTCACCCACCAGTGACCATCAGCGGTGCACCCGTCACCCATCAGTGACGTCGCCTGTCAACAATCTGTGACTGTCACTGTCCGTGGCCTGTCACCCATCAGTGACCGTGCCCTCTCACCCGTCACCCATCAGTGACTGTACCCTGTCACCCATCAGTGACCATCAGCGGTGCACCTGTCACCCATCAGTGACCGTCGCCTGTCAACTATCTGTGACCATCGCCCATCACACCATCACCTCTCAGTGAACGTCACCTGCCACCCATCGCACAGCCCATCAGTGACCGTCACCTGCCACCCATCTGTCACCTGTCGCACAGCTACCCGCCACACAGCCATGTCCAAAAGAGGATATACAAGTGAGGAGGCGTTCCAGATCCTCTCTATGACTGATGAGAGCACCGGGGAGCTCTCATCAGAGTCCCATTCTGATTCCGAATCAAGTTCGGCATTTGAGCCGATCGAGAGTAGCAATGGTTCGGATGAAGAATGGGTCCCTGCTAAAAGGGCACGACACTCTAGAACCCAGGAAGTCGCCAGCAACCGGGATTATATTCCCAGTACCAGCTCTGCCACCAGAAATAGGCCCCAGGAAGAAAGGCCCAGTACCAGTGCTGCCGCCAGCAATAGGCCCCAGGAACAAAGGCCCAGTACCAGTGCTGCCACCAGAGATGGGCCCCGCGCACAAATGCCCAGTACCAGTGCTGCCACCAGAGATAGGCCCCTCGCACAAATGCCCAGTACCAGTGCTGCCACATCACACCTGAGTTCCAGCACAGGAAATTCAACTCCCCCAACTACTGGAGTGTCACGTCCCCCAAGAGCCAGGGCCGCTACCTATATGCCAGATGGTCTTGCCAACCCAACATGGCTGCCTTCCAACTCGGGATCACCAAATATTCCCCCTTTCACAGCACAGCCAGGTGTGCAGGCCAACACCCAAAATTTTACAGAGATCAATTTTTTTCACCTGTTTTTGCCCGACACTTTGCTGCAGTTCATTGTCGACCAGACAAATTTGTATGCCCAGCAGTATATTGCCAGCAACCCCCAATCATCTTATGCCCGTCCGTTTGAGTGGAGAGATTTGAATATGGAGGAGTTCAAATTGTTTTTGGGCCTCACCCTAAATATGGGGCTTACAAAAAAAAATGAAGGACATACCTATTGGTCCACCCACCCCATACACCATATGCCCATGTATTCTGCCGCTATGTCCAGGTCCCGATATGAGATGATTATGAGATTCTTTCATTTTAACGACAACACCCAGTGCCCTCCCCGCAATCATCCAAATTCCGATAAGCTGTACAAGATTCGCCCACTAATAAATTCATTTTCCCAACGATTTGCAGAACTTTATGTCCCCGAGAAGATTATATGTGTGGATGAGTCCCTGGTACCATTTTCAGGCCGGCTAGGAATAAAACAGTATATTCCTACCAAAAAAGCCAAATATGGAGTCAAATTTTACAAGCTGTGTGAGAGAGCCACGGGATATCTATATGCATTCCGCATATATGAGGGAAGAGATTCCCAGCTCCAGCCCCCTGAGTGCCCGGCCTACATGGGCACAACTGGAAAAATTGTATGGGACCTGGCTTACCCACTTCTAAAAAAAGGCTATCATATATACCTGGACAACTTTTATACCAGCCTGCCCCTTTTCAGACACCTTTATATTGAAAAAACCCTGGCCTGCGGAACTTCAAGAAAAAATAGGAAGGGCTTCCCACAATCCATTGTGAACAAAAGGCTGAAAAAGGGGGAAAGAGCAACACTGAGATGTAATGAAGTGCTGGCCTTGAGGTGGAAGGATAACAGGAACGTGCACATGATGTCCACCATTCATGATGACACTGCAGTTGTAGTTCAGCGAAGACGAGGTCCCATTGAAAAACCGACATGTGTCCAAGACTATAATCTCTACATGGGGGGGGTGGATTTCAATGACCAAATGATTTAGCCCTATTTGTCAATAAGGAGGTCCCGATTCTGGTATAAGAAGGTAGCAATATATCTAATCCATTTGGCCATTTACAATTCCTACATAATCTACACAAAATCCACAGAAAGCCCCGCCTCCTTCCTAAAATTCATAGAAGAAGTAGTCACGTCCCTCATCTATCCACAAAGACCCCTCCCAGAATTACCTCGTTCTGATGCTGTTAGCCGACTTCATGAACGCCACTTCCAGTACAACATTCCACCATCGGAAACAGGCCGAAGACGGCAAAAAAAATGTCGTGTGTGCAGCAGAAGAGGTTTTCGAAAAGATACAAGCTACTATTGTCCCCAGTGTCCCTCCCAACCTGGCCTTTGCATTGGTGAATGCTTCGAACTGTATCATACATCCCCAAGTTATTAGCCCATATTTTCCCCATTTTCGCTGATCATTTTCCATGCTTCCCCAAAATAACCATGCCACTGCCTTCAATGTGAACTGACCCTGGCCTGCTTTTTGACTATGCCTCTGCCTACCGTTTGGACTGCTTCCACATGAACTGACCCTGGCCTGTTTTGACTATGCCTCTGCCCACCGTTTGGACTGCTTGCTCGTGAACTGACCCTGGCCTGTTTTGTGACTACTCTTCTGCCTACCGCTTGGACTGCTTGCACGTTAACTGACCCTGGCTTGTTTTATGGACTATGCTTTTGCCTACCACTTGGACTGATCTGTTGCCCTGCTACTATAGTACACAGGGGTCTCACATATGTGAGGGGCTCCAGAAAAGTTTTTCCGGATGGAGATAACAATTTTTTTTGTTTTCTCCCGGTTTTGTAATTTCCGGATTAGGGTCTGGAGTCCGGAGGCTTCATAGAGATTTGGGTGGGTCGAAGCCTCTACCCCTGTGCCCCTGTGCACAGGTCTTACCCGATTGCGGCCCTCAGCCTTCTGCTGACTTACTGCCATCATGCCTTTGCCTGCCGCATGAACGGACCACACATCTGCCTGCTACCTGGACTATGCAAATAATTCGCTGTAGCAAGAGGCAGTATGTTTATGAAGGGCTGGAGAGCGGTACAATAATGTGTGTCTGCAGGTAACAGTGTACCAGGACCAATATTATGGCTGTGCTGGCTGTCTCTGCCTGGACAATTCCTATGGACTGTGCTGTGCCGACTATAGACAATATTCCTGCCTGCTGCCTGGATAGTTATTGCTGTCGCTAAGCACATCCCTGACTGCTGCCTGGACCAGTGCTCTCTTCTGTGGACACTACTAAAAGCACAGGTAATACTTTTTTTTTTTAATCCTTTCCGCAATAGAATTTATTTTGGATTGTAATTCTTGGTATGTACATGCTATGTGTTAGAAATATGAAGGGCCTTCAAAAATGATAGGTTGCCAGGAAATTATCTATGTAATGTATGCTCCTAGAACGCCTGATGGTGCTACTTGGATGTTGGGCCACTGTATGTGGCCAAGCTGTGTAAGTCTCACACATGTGGTATCCCCATACTCAGGGGGAGTAGCAGAATGTATTTTGGGGTGTCATTTTTGCTATGTGTTGGAAATATCTTATAAAATGGACAACTTTGTGTAAAAAAAATGCGTTTTTATTTTTTTTCCACATTTTCCAAAAACTTCTGGAAAAAAAATAACCGTTCAAAAGACTCATTATGCCTCATAGATTATACGTTGGGGTGTTTGCTTTCCAAAATGGGGTCATTTTGTTGGCAATTCCTTTGTCCTGGTGCTCCAGGGCCTTCAAAAGTGTAATAGGTGGTTGAGAACTGAGATGTGCAATTTATGCTCGTAGATCGCCTGATGGTGCTACTTCAATGTTGGGCCTTTGTATGTGGCCAGGCTGTGTAAAAGTCCCACACATGTGGTATCGCCATACTCAGGAGGAGTAGCAGAATGTATTTTGGGGTGTCATTTTTGCTATGTATTTGCTATGTGTTGGAAATATCTTATAAATGGACAACTTTGTGTAAAAAAAAATGCGTTTTCATTTTTTTTCCACATTTTCCAAAAACATCTGGTAAAAAAATAACCGTTCAAAAGACTCATTATGCCTCATAGATTATACATTGGGGTGTTTGCTTTCCAAAATGGGGTCATTTTGTGGGCAATTCCTTTGTCCTGGTGCTCCAGGGCCTTCAAAATTGTAATAGGTGGTTGAGAAATGAGATGTGCAATTTATGCTCGTAGATCGCCTGATGGTGCTACTTCAATGTTGGGCCTTTGTATGTGGCCAGGCTGTGTAAAAGTCCCGCACATGTGGTATCGCCATACTCAGGAGGAGTAGCAGAATGTATTTTGGGGTGTCATTTTTGCTATGTATTTGCTATGTGTTGGAAATATCTTATAAATGGACAACTTTGTGTAAAAAAAATGCGTTTTCATTTTTTTTCCACATTTTCCAAAAACATCTGGTAAAAAAATAACCATTCAAAAGACTCATTATGCCTCATAGATTATACATTGGGGTGTTTGATTTCCAAAATGGGGTCATTTTGTGGGCAATTCCTTTGTCCTGGTGCTCCAAGGCCTTCAAAAGTGTAATAGGTGGTTGAGAAATGAGATGTGCAATTTATGCTCGTAGATCGCCTGATGGTGCGACTTCAATGTTGGGCCTTTGTATGTGGCCAGGCTGTGTAAAAGTCCCACACATGTGGTATCGCCATACTCAGGAGGAGTAGCAGAATGTATTTTGGGGTGTCATTTTTGCTATGTATTTGCTATGTGTTGGAAATATCTTATAAATGGACAACTTTGTGTAAAAAAAATGCGTTTTCATTTTTTTTCCACATTTTCCAAAAACATCTGGTAAAAAAATAACCGTTCAAAAGACTCATTATGCCTCATAGATTATACATTGGGGTGTTTGCTTTCCAAAATGGGGTCATTTTGTGGGCAATTCCTTTGTCCTGGTGCTCCAGGGCCTTCAAAATTGTAATAGGTGGTTGAGAAATGAGATGTGCAATTTATGCTCGTAGATCGCCTGATGGTGCGACTTCAATGTTGGGCCTTTGTATGTGGCCAGGCTGTGTAAAAGTCCCACACATGTGGTATCGCCATACTCAGGAGGAGTAGCAGAATGTATTTTGGGGTGTCATTTTTGCTATGTATTTGCTATGTGTTGGAAATATCTTATAAATGGACAACTTTGTGTAAAAAAAATGCGTTTTCATTTTTTTTCCACATTTTCCAAAAACATCTGGTAAAAAAATAACCGTTCAAAAGACTCATTATGCCTCATAGATTATACATTGGGGTGTTTGCTTTCCAAAATGGGGTCATTTTGTGGGCAATTCCTTTGTCCTGGTGCTCCAGGGCCTTCAAAAGTGTAATAGGTGGTTGAGAAATGAGATGTGCAATTTATGCTCGTTGATCGCCTGATGGTGCGACTTCAATGTTGGGCCTTTGTATGTGGCCAGGCTGTGTAAAAGTCCCACACATGTGGTATCGCCATACTCAGGAGGAGTAGCAGAATGTATTTTGGGGTGTCATTTTTGCTATGTATTTGCTATGTGTTGGAAATATCTTATAAATGGACAACTTTGTGTAAAAAAAAATGCGTTTTCATTTTTTTTCCACATTTTCCAAAAACATCTGGTAAAAAAATAACCGTTCAAAAGACTCATTATGCCTCATAGATTATACATTGGGGTGTTTGCTTTCCAAAATGGGGTCATTTTGTGGGCAATTCCTTTGTCCTGGTGCTCCAGGGCCTTCAAAATTGTAATAGGTGGTTGAGAAATGAGATGTGCAATTTATGCTCGTAGATCGCCTGATGGTGCGACTTCAATGTTGGGCCTTTGTATGTGGCCAGGCTGTGTAAAAGTCCCACACATGTGGTATCGCCATACTCAGGAGGAGTAGCAGAATGTATTTTGGGGTGTCATTTTTGCTATGTATTTGCTATGTGTTGGAAATATCTTATAAATGGACAACTTTGTGTAAAAAAAATGCGTTTTTATTTTTTTTCCACATTTTCCAAAAACATCTGGTAAAAAAATAACCGTTCAAAAGACTCATTATGCCTCATAGATTATACATTGGGGTGTTTGCTTTCCAAAATGGGGTCATTTTGTGGGCAATTCCTTTGTCCTGGTGCTCCAGGGCCTTCAAAAGTGTAATAGGTGGTTGAGAAATGAGATGTGCAATTTATGCTCGTTGATCGCCTGATGGTGCGACTTCAATGTTGGGCCTTTGTATGTGGCCAGGCTGTGTAAAAGTCCCACACATGTGGTATCGCCATACTCAGGAGGAGTAGCAGAATGTATTTTGGGGTGTCATTTTTGCTATGTATTTGCTATGTGTTGGAAATATCTTATAAATGGACAACTTTGTGTAAAAAAAAATGCGTTTTCATTTTTTTTCCACATTTTCCAAAAACATCTGGTAAAAAAATAACCGTTCAAAAGACTCATTATGCCTCATAGATTATACATTGGGGTGTTTGCTTTCCAAAATGGGGTCATTTTGTGGGCAATTCCTTTGTCCTGGTGCTCCAGGGCCTTCAAAAGTGTAATAGGTGGTTGAGAAATGAGATGTGCAATTTATGCTCGTAGATCGCCTGATGGTGCTACTTCAATGTTGGGCCTTTGTATGTGGCCAGGCTGTGTAAAAGTCCCACACATGTGGTATCGCCATACTCAGGAGGAGTAGTATAATGTATTTTGGGGTGTAATTTGTTGTATGCATATGCTCTGTGAGAGAAATAACCAGTTAATATGAAAATTTTGAAAAAAAAAAAGAAAAAAAAAATCTTCATTTTGCAAAGAATTGTGGGAAAAAATTACACCTTAAAAAAACTCACCATGCTACTTACTTAATACCTTGGAATGTCTACTTTCTAAAAAGGGGTCATTTGGGGGGTATTTGTACTTTTCTCACTTGTTAGTACCTCAAGAAATGAGATTCACCTGATGTACTGAAGGCCTGATCAGATGTTTTCAATTTTCAGTGATTGGCACCATAGTTTGTAGACTCTATAACTTTCACAAAGACCAAATAATATACACTAATTTGGGTTATTTTTACCAAAGATATATAGCAGTATAAATTGTGGCCAAAATTTATGAAGAAAAATTACTAATTTGCTAAATTTTATGACAAAAACAAAGAAAAAGGCAATTTTTCACAAAATTTACGGTCTTTTTTTATTTATAGCACAAAAAATAAAAAACCCATTAGTGATTAAATACCACCAAAAGAAAGCTCTATTTGTGTGAAAAAAAGGACACAAATTTCATTTGGGTACAGTGTTGCATGACTGAGTAATAGTCATTCAAAGTGTGAGAGCACCAAAAGCTGAAAATTGGTCTGGGCAGGAAGGGGGTTTAAGTGCCCTGTATTGAGGTGGTTAAAGAAGATCCAATTACAAAAATCTCATATTACCCTTGACACGTTAATGTCATTTCAAAAGACATTTTAAGTAGCTTAGGTCCCTTTAAAAGAATGCATTTTATTATAGAATTTATGTATTTTATAAAGACATTGCAGTTATATTTCTAGTCCAAATTATGGTGAAATTATTTTGAAATACGTATTTAAAAAATGTTTTGTATATTTTTCTGTCTCAGTCGTTTTAATTGGTTTTCCAAAAGTAAAATATCATAAAGATTTGCAAAATAGAAAACCAACTGTAATATCATTGTATACATACATCACATTCTTAAAATAGAATTAGGAGAACTGGAAAAGAAAAGTACCTCAGAGTTGCTACGGGTAAGCAGCACAAAGTTTATGCCCAGTATCAAACAATAGATCGAAGGTATACAACAGTCTCCCATTATTTAAAACTTATCGTTAATGCAATGGTCAGCATATAAAAGTAAAACAATAAACATAAAACATGCTAAAGAAATATAAAGTAGTTCAGTAGGAGCAGCTAACCATGACACCATTTCCCAGATAGGGCAGCCACTCGCCAATAGCAGATATGGCTAAAGTGAGGATATTCATCCATCAAAAAGGTGTATTCAATAGGACTACACAATATGCAGCGTTGTTGGTAAATAAAAAGAAAGGGGAAAAAGAAAAAAAGAAAGACTCTTGTCCATCTAGAAGCTCCCCACTGACCACATATCCAATTGCCATTTAACATACGGTACTTGTAAATAAGAAAGCCAGGGTTTCAATATCTTACCAAAAAGTGCTTGTTTATCTCATAGGACACTTACAATTTTTTCATTACGTCAACTTGCCCTTCAACAGGGCCAAGTCGACTACTGGGATCTTTTGACCAACAATATTGACCAGTATTGACCAACGTAACGGTTTATTTTAAAGAGTGGACACATCCCCAGAACCATCTAACCCTAGGAAATGTCCACCAAATATGGTTTTGCATTTTTTTGTTACAAAAATAAAATGAGAAAAAAAGGAAGAGTTTGAATTCACATTGTTTAAAAAAAAATAAGTAAAATATAATGAGCTAAAGAAAAAAAGGAACGATGTTGGTAATAAAAACAGTAAGGGTTAACTGATGGTCTAAGTGGTTGACAATTGTCATTAAAAACAGTTGTTCTTGTCTGGAACCAGAAAGCTTTGATAGTGACAGCAAATTATACATACTGTCACCTTCCATTAGAAGGTGAATAACAAATTTATTCCAAACTTCAAATTTAAAATGATAGTACATACATTAATACTCTTTCGCACAGTTTTGCATCTAGAAAATGACAAAGAAAGGAAAATTGTGAATAATAACCTGCTTATTTGAACCAAGTGGGATAAAGTAGATTAAAAATCAGGCTCCAAATTCCAATTTTGTAGTGCTTCATTTAAAGTCCCACTTTCCCCATTTCCTTTGTTTTTCAATTTTGTAGTTTGAAAAGTAATTGTGGATCTTTTTAAGTCTACAGCTTTCATTAAAAAGTACCTATTGGTCTTACCTTGAAGGTCCTGGTTCAGGCACTTCCTGCTATATGGTGACAACCCTCTGTCCCTGTATCCCAAATGTACTTCTGCTTTGTCACATGTACTTCCATTGGAGAAAAAAATGTGTCCATGCTGATGTTCATTGTACAGGCATGTTCCAATGTTGTCACCATTAGGAGCCGGTGTTCTGTCGATATGTGCCCGCCGTCGAAATGTGCCCGCGTATGCACAAAAGGGAAGGACACTCCAGCTGGGTTGCTGATCAGCTGGAGTGATGTCCCATAGCGCCTGAGCACATCGTAGGAGCCTTTTTTCGACGGGAGATACCATTTCTCTGCCACAATTTAATGCTATGCAAACAGCGGAGGGACACCGTATTTATCATATTGTGCCTATTGTGGGTTTACAGCGAGGCACAATCTGACATCTACAGTGTCCCTCCGCTCTTTGCATAGCTTTTAATTGTGCCCATGAAATGGTATCGCCCGTCAAAAAAAAACCTCCTACGATGTGCGCATGCGTTATGGTGACGTCACTCCAGCTGTTTGGCAACTCTGCTGGAGTGCCCTTCCGTTCTGCGCATGCGTGGGCACTTTTTGACAGAGGGCACATATATCGATAGAACACCGGCCCTGTACAATGACATAAAACCATTGTAGGATCCAGTGCATGCAAAAAGAAAGTGGCTGCGGAAAAAGCCAAAAAGAATGAACAAAACATGAAAACAGTATTTTCCAAAATAAAAAAATGTCATCCAGTTAGGGTTATATCTACTTTAAGGCAGTGAAAGGTTCTGTGACCATTGGTGAACAGTTTCACTTTGTTGAATTCAGATCCCTGAAAAATAATTCCATTTGGTTGCTGTGGGTTACTGCGTTCTGCCAGCTGATCTTTTCTTTATTGAATAAGTCCATTTATGTGACAGGGTACATGTTTCTAGACCAGAGACTACATTGACTGTTAAACTGCTAAGCCATCGGTATTTTGACAGATTTAATAACAAAAACGCGTTTGTGTGTTTATTCTTTGAATGTTGTTGCAGCAAACGTTGTTACCATTAGCGTTTTAAGTTGATTATTTTGCTAAGAGAAAAGTTAGCAGAGTCTAGGTTTCCCTAGAATACTTTCTGTTCCCCTCTTGACAACACTTGAGCCGCAATGAAAGGCACATTCATGGGCCTAGACCAAGTTTTGGTTTGCACTGGATGTGGTCCTATGTACATACTCATCCTTAGGAATAGGATTCTTGAAAACCGTTGTCTCCGCCGTTCCTTTCAAGCATGCTGACGTCGGTGAGGGTGAGCATGCCGGGAAGACGGCTGTGGGTCTGACGGACCTAAGTCAATGCAGCCACTCTATAAATCTCACAGTTTACTGACGTTTCCTCCAATGACGACAAAAGTGTGGAAACTGCTTTTTATACCATAAAAGAAAAAAAAAGAAATAACATAAACTTGCTGGACGTACAACTGTTCTTTTCTGCACCTGTCCCAGCCAAGGCTTATGGTTGATGTTGCAACATCTATACAGATGAAAAGGTCTCAAATCAAATTTGAGAAAGTGTTACTTGTGCCATGCCATAAATCTCTAAGTAAACACTTAGTAGCTTAGTATAACACATATGTAGAAATAACACCAAATAATACATAATAGCTGCCAGGATGCAATTACTGCAAAATATATTTCTTGCACATGTGTCACAGTCCTTATACCCAGAAAACCTGGTCCAATTACTGTGCTACAAGCAAACGTCTCTAAAACACGAATGAATCTTGGTGCAGTCATTTTTTGAAAGCTGAAAATGTCCTGCCTTTCTGCACACAGACTATGGACATGGAGCCAGGGCCAGGAAAAGATCAAAAATGCCTAGAATGACATTTCCAAATTGCACCCCCCCCCCCCAGGTTTATATGGCAATAGTGGCAATAGTGAGTGTCTTTTGGGCTGAGTGTCACTCTGAGGGCATGGGGGTTCTGGAGGGGGTTAGGATACTCTGCAGCAAACGTAAATCTAATGGCCCTGTGGGCTATGAGGGTTCTGGAGGGAGCTGGAGGCATTGCAGTGGCACTGTGGGAGACTTGAGGAGACTGAGGACTGGGAGGCCCTATGGGACACTATTAGAGGTTGGGGGGCACTATGTGCGGCTTTATGTCCTGCAACAAGTTGGAGGGGCATTGTGGGAAGTTGGGGACACTGTAGAGGGCTGGGAGATGCACTGTGGGAGGTTGGAGGGGCACTGTAGGGGGTTGATAGACTCTGTGGGAAGTTGGGGGGGGCACTTTGGGGTTAGGGACTCTTAGGGAGCATTGTGGGATGTTGAGGTTACCTGTAAGTCATTGTGGGAGGTTTGGCAACAAAAACTGCAACACAAGTTCTATTACATAGTTACATAGTTAGTAAGGTTGAATAAAGACACCAGTCCATCCAGTTCAACCTGAGTGAGTGTGGGTGCGTGTCTACAATTGTCCCTATCCCTGTACATTGTGTCTCATTAAGATACTCTTTATTATATATTATTTTTTATTTAAGGTACCCTTATAGCGCAGTCAATTTACACAGTGCTCCACACATACATTGCACGCTCACATCAGTCCCTACCCTCAAGGAGCCCACAATCCAAGGTCCCCAACTCACATTCATATATACTAGGGGCAATTTTGGACAGAAGCCAATTCTATTCTATTCTTCTGTTGTTAATCAAGAAAAATACCAGTGTAGGGTGAGGGCAACAATGAAAGATAACAGCTACCATTAAGAAGCAGAAGGTAAGAAAAAGGGGCTTACTGCATATATATAGCGCCCTCCTAGGTAGGTGCTAGAGTGAGTGTATACAGTTTTTGGTTTCTCTGCCTAACAGAGGGACAGTAGGCACATTGATGTGCTGTCTGTCTGAGAGAGGCTGTGATTGTTTAGCAGGGTCTGCTCAGTGTGCTCTGGTGCTGCTCATGCTGTCTTGAGAAGTTTCACACTGGTCTAGTAGCTATGGAATGTACTGGACAGTGGGTCAAACCAGGCAGATGAGAGCATGAATGTCCATACAGCCCTGGCCAATTAGAAGGGGATGTGCCCCAATGCATGCTGGGTGACTGTATTTACAGTGCCTTGAAAGAGTATTCATACCCCTTGAAATTTTCCACATTTTGTCATGTTACAACCAAACACATAAATGTATTTTATTGGTATTTTATGTGATAGACCAGCACAAAGTGGCACATAATTGTGAGGTGGAAGAAAAATTATAAATGTTTTTCAAAAGTTTTTACAAATAAATATGTGAAAAGTGTGGGGTGCATTTGCATTCAGCCCTCCTCAGTCAATACTGAGAACCGCCTTTCACTGCAATTACAGCTGCAAGTCTTTTTGGGGATGTCTCTACCAGCTTTGCACATCTAGAGAGGGACATTTTTGCCCATTCTTCTTTGCAAAATAGCTCAAGCTCTGTCAGATTGGATGGAGAGCGTCTGTGAACAGCAATTTTCAAGTCTTGGCACAGATTCTCAATTGGATTTAGGTCTGGACTTTGACTGGGCCATTAAAACACATTAATATGCTTTGATCATTGTAGCTCTGGCTGTATATTTAGGGTCATTGTCCTGCTGGAAGGTGAACCTCTGCCCCAGTCTCAAGTCTTTTGCAGATTCTAACAGGATTTCCCTGCATTTGGCTCCATCCATCTTCCCATCAACTCTGACCAGCTTCCCTGTCCCTGCTGAAGAAAATCATCCCCACAATGTGATGCTGCCACCACCATGTTTCACAGTGGGGATGGTGTGTTCAGGGTGATGTGCTGTGTTAGTTTTCCGCCACACATAGCGTTTTGTTTTTAGGTCAAAAAGTTCAAGTTCAGAGTACCTTCTTCCACATGTTTGCTGTGTCCCCCACATGGCTTCTTGCAAACTGAAAACGAGACTTCTTATGGCTTTCTTTCAACAATGGCTTTTCTTCTTGCCTCTCTTCCATAAAGGCCAGATTTGTGGAGTGCACGACTAATAGTGTTCCTGTGGACAGATTCTCCCACCTGAGTTGTGGATCTCTGCAGCTCCTCCAGAGTTACCATGGGCTTCTTGGCTGCTTCTCTGATTAATGCTCTCCTTGCCCAGCCTGTCAGTTTAGGTGGACGGCCATGTCTTGGTAGGTTTGAACTTGTGCCATACTCTTTCCATTTTCGGATGATGGATTGAACAGTGCTCCATGATATTTTCAAAGCTTGGGATATTTTTTTATAATCTAACCCTGATTCAAATTTCTCCACAAGTTTATCCCTGACCTGTCTGATGTGTTCCTTGGCCTTCATGATGCTGTTTGTTCACTAAGATTCTCTAACAAACCTCTGAGGGCTTCACAGAACACCTGCATTTATACTGAAATTAAATTACAACGGGTGGACTCTATTTACTAATTGAGTGACTTCTGAAGGCAATTGGTTCAACTATGTTTTAGTTAAGGGTATCGGAGTAAAGGGGGCTGAATGCAAATGCACGCCACACTTTTCAGATATTTATTAGTAAAAAATGTTGAAAACCATTTATCATTGTTCTTCCACTTCACAATTATGTACTACTTTGTGTTGGTCTATCACATAAAATCCCAATAAAATAAATTTACGTTTTTGGTTGTAACATGACAAAATGTGGAAAATTTCAAGGGGTATGAATACTTTCTTAAGGCACTGTATATTTGAGGAGCACATGGGCTCTGGGTCTTCCTCCTAGGTGGAGAGGTCCAGGTGGGGAGGGGGCTGCTGCCTCTTCCCAGTGCAGGCTCAGGTGGGCGACCTGAGGGCCTAAAACGTTACATTAGTCCAGGGGACAGTGGTCACCAGGAAGCACAGACAGATACAGCAGGCATGGAGACAGCAGTAAAAGCTGTTCTACTCTCCAAAACTGTTAGTTACTGCCTTGGTACCATTGGAGTTAACATGCTGTTTGGTGTCTGCCTTTGTTTGGCTTGTGAAACACCATGTAGTTGGGATACTGTATATAAGAGGGAGGGGGTGGGCTTTTTCTTGTCTGAAGATTGGTCTTCGGACTGAGCGGGACCACACACAGAGAGATGTAGTGTGGCGGGTCCCTGAAATGGGACTGTAGTGAGTGAACCACTTGATGGGAATTTATACAAGTTAAAAGGTATAACACCCCACAGCATAGTCTCAAAGAATTTGCCATATGTTAAAAGAGGAACACTTTTTACTTCATTAATCTGTTGCAATGCCATGTGGATGCTGAAACTAGACATGTGTGATGATTTTGTTACAAGTCGAAATTCAAACTACATTTTCATTATTTAGAGATTCAGATTCATCCAAATCACCAAATCACAATAGTAACAAATTTTAATGAATCTGAAATAAATTATAACAAATAATCCATTTGTATTAATTTGCTTCATTCGGGCCTTTTGTTAATGTTTGAAGCATCTGAAATAACGTAATGACAAAATGAATGATCCAAATTGATTCGGATCCATTTCGTTTTTATGTGGCATTAACATTTTTTATTATTATAAAAATGCACTACTAATGGAAACAAATTGCAATGCATACCATAAGGTATAAAAGTGGAGTAAGATACTGACTCCTATGCCACGTACACACGAGCGGACTTTACGGCAGACTTTGCCCGGCGGACGGGATTTGGTCGGACAATTTGATCGTGTGTGGACTCCAGCGGACTTTGTTTTCCCAAAGTTGGACGGACTTAAATTTGAAACATGTTTTAAATTAATCCGTCGAAATCGAGTCCGGTCGAAAAGTCCGCCGTCTGTATGCTAGTTCGATGGACATAAAGTCACGCTAGGGCAGCTATTGACTACTGGCTATGAACTTCCTTGTTTTAGTCCGGTCGTACGTCATCACGTACGAATTCGACGGATTTTGGTGGATTGTGTGTAGGCAAGTCCGTTCATTCAGAAAGTCCGTCGTAAAGTTCGTTGAAAAGTCTGCCGGGCAAAGTCTGCCGTAAAGTCCGCTCGTGTGTACACGGCACTACTTATTCTGTTTGGGTTGGATGGAGGTGGACCCATCAGAATTTCTGAATCATAACATAACAAATGAATCCAAAATGTATTTTGTTCCATTCGTTATGTTATTAACCAGAGATTCTGATGGATCCACCTCCATCTAACAAAAATAGAGTTTATAAGTAATCTCCAAAAATAACACATTAAATTGAATATAGACAATCTCCCAAAATACAAATCAATTCGGAACAACGAATATATGAAACGAATCGGAATATATGAAACGGATTATGAAAACAAATCAGTCTTACATAATGAATATGGTGAAACGAAATTATTAACTTAACTGATGAATCTGAAATGAAAGAAAAATACATTTTTCCATTGTGCACATCTCTAGCTGAAACCAACTGTATGAAGAGAAGTTGTATAACCATGAGATTTTATTCAGTAAACATACCCTGTTTCCCCAAAATAAGACCTAGCGTGATTGTCGGTGATGGCTGCAATATAAGCCCTACTCCCCCAAATAAGCCCTAGTTAAAGTCCTTGTAGGTCTTATTTTCAGGGTAGGGCTTATTTTTGGGGAAACAGGGTAGGGCTTATTTGGGGGGTAGGGCTTATATTGCAGCCATCACCGACAATCACGCTAGGTCTTATTTTCGGGGAAATAGGGTAGTTGCAGGTTAAGTGAATTGTCTAGACTGATTTACTGAGAGTATGGAACAAGAGTGAAATCCTACAGTGCAGGGAATGAAGCGTATGCCTACATGTTATCTTGCTGAGTATTGGAAATGAGTAATAAGAAGGAGAACCAATCAGTTCGGTAGACGAAAGTGGCTGGTGATGGAGGTTCTGTCAGAGGGGCAGATTGGTGGCTGTATGGTCTACCCTTCTAGTGGGTATCTTAGGGTCTAAAGTTGGGGCCTGCTGTTTAGCAGAACCATCCTTTGGACTGGACCTGAGAAAGATGTGTGAGACTTTGCAAAGTAGCAGTTTCCCTCTATGCCTTCAGGTTGAAGCAATTAAACTGTAATATGTAACGTGTTTAGAACGAGTGGAGGAAGATCAGTATTTCACATTATTACCCTCAAAACAGCTTTATAGTAAGTGACGGGACAGGTGTCACAGGTGGAAGAAAGTAGTGGGGCCTGGTGTAGCAAGCTGGCCTCTGGCCGTGGGTGTATGCCGTTCTCCCATGCTAGTGGACCCTTCCCCCACCAGGTACATTAATTCTGGTTGTTACTGTCTTGTTTGTTTACACCTGAGTCAGTGCAGGTGTGGCTGATGGGCACTGCTGCCTCCTGAATGCCTGTGGTTTTTTTTAAAGCCGAACAGCCTTTTTTTAATGGAAAAACCCATGGAATACTGAAGGTACTGCCTACAAAACACGACAGGGGGGATCATTTTTGCAAAGCACTGCGGCAGCGGCATGTTAATGTTTACTCCAGAGGTAAAACAATAATTCTGCCACTCTACAAGACTCTGGTATGGCCACTTCTTGTATGCCGTCCAGTTCTGGGCACCAGTCCTCACGAAGGATGGGCTGGAACTGGAGAAAGTTCAGACAAGAGCAACAAAGCTAGGGACTAAAGGACCTCAGCTATGAGGAACGACTACAAGCATTAAACGTTCTCTCTCTGGAGAAGAGACGCTTGAGAGAAGATGTGATAGTGATATACAAATACCTTACTGGTGACCTTAGCATACGGAAAAAAACGTTTCAGTGATAGACAGGTTAAAAAGACACTCAGCCATTCATTGAAAATGGAAGAGAAGTGGTTTAACCTTCTTTACTGTCACAGCGATAAGGATATGGAATTCCCTTCCACAAGCGGTGGTATCAGCAGGGAGCATCGATAGTTTTAAAAAACTATTAGATGGGCACCTTAACGTGGTGGGGGGGGGGCTGGGGGAATGGTTAAAACAAAGCTGAACGGCCAATTTTTTACTGCCCTCCAAATGTAAACTAAGCCTAATGCCGCGTACACACAACCGATTTTGCCATCAGAATAAACTCCGAAGGTTTCTCCGAAGGAACTTCGACGGAATTCTGCTCAAGCGGTCTTGCATACACACGATCACACCAAAGTCTGACCGTCCAGAACGAGGTGACATACAACACGTACGACGGGACTAGAAAAAGGAAGTTCAATAACCAGTAGCCAATAGCTTCCGTCTCGTACTTGCTTCCGAGCATGCGTCGTTTTTGGTCCGTCGGAGCAGCATACAGATGAGCAGTTTTCCTGATAGGAATTGGTTCCGTCGGAAATATTTAGAACATGTTATATTTCTAGGTTCGTCAGAATTTTCGAAAAAAAAAGTCCGATGAGGCATACACACGATCGGAATAGGCGATGAAAAGCTTCCGTCGGACTTTTTCTGTCGGACATTCCGCTTGTGTGTACGCGGCATAAGAGGAAATTTCCCCTTTAGAGAGATTTCTTCTCATTCACCGTTACATCTATAGGAAAGGAATTGAATCTTATGATATACTTTAAATAGAGTGTAGTATCTGCCTTCCTAAAACTTTGTCACCCTATGCCTGGCCATATTTTAATGTCTGCGTCCTTGTACTGTTTTTATACATATTACACATATTCATGTTAAAAAAAAAAAATTTCTTCCGCTATGTGCCAGCGTTTGCCATTGGGTTCCCTATATTTTATTTGCCGGTATTTGTGCGCGTGTCGCTGCACCACAAGGGTTAAGCAGCTGTGTAAACACAGGCAGACTGTGCTCATGACATACTGTGTTGGACGCAGGACTGCGGTTAAGAAGCCCAGTACGATGGAACAGCTTTGTTTGGTCAGCTCTGCGATGCTGATGTTGATTTAGTAGGTTCTGGTCTCCCATATTTCAGCACACAATATTAAAAGTATGATAATCTAATATGGAATAGGAATAAATTTGTGCTGGAGATCTCAAACATGTATTTATTTATTTTTTTTAGCAAGATTTAGGTTGAATATAAATTAACCACTTCAGCTCCGGAAGGTTTAACCCCTTCATGACCAGGCCATTTTTTGCGGTATGGCACTGCGTTACTTTAACTGACAATTGTGCGGTCGTGCAACACTATACCTAAACAAAATGTATGTCCTTTTTTCCCATAAATAGAGCTTTCTTTTGGTGGTATTTGATCACCTCTGCGGTTTTTATTTTTTGCGCTATAAACAAAAAAAGACCAAAAATTTTGAAAAAAAAAAAATATATATTTTTTACTTTCTGCTATAAAACATATCCGATAAAAAAATATAAAAAATTGAATTATTTCATCAATTTAGGCCAATGTGTATTCTGCTACACGTTTCTGGTAAAAAAAAATCCCAATAAGCGTATATTAATTGGTTTACGCAAAAGTTATAGCGGCTACAAACAATGGGATAATTTTTTTTTTTTTTTTTTTTTTTTTACTAGCAATGATCAGCGACTTATAGTAGAGCGACGGACAGTCAGGACACTAGCTTTTGACACTTTTTAGGGGACCAGTGACATTAATACAGTGATCAATGCTAAAAAAAATGCACTGTCACTGTACTAATGACACTGGCAGGGAAGGGGTTAACATCAGGGGAAATGAAAGGGTTAAATGTGTGCCTGACCAGTGTTTTACTACTGCAGGGGAGGTGCTTGTACTAGGAGAAGGCATGGATCGGTGCCCCTGCTTAGCAGAGACACAGGATCCATGTCTTCTGTACTGACAGAACGGTGATCTGCCTTGTATACATCGCCGTTCTTGTTCTCTGCCTAATGATCAGCAGGTGTCGGCGGATATCGAGTCTGCCATACCTGTTAATCAGCTCCCGCTGTGTCTAATCACAGCGAAGACAGGCCACCGGCGGCACGCGTGCATGCCCCAGATCCGGAAGTGACGGATTACGTACTAGGTACATGATCTGACGCATATATACAGTACACGGTCAGCAAGCAGTTATTGAGTATAAATGTTGAAGGGATCAAAACACAATCACTATAATATCACATACAGTAAGATTTAATACATTAATGTGTGTTCAAAATATTTTTTAAATTTTATATTTTTATATTTTTTCATCTTTTAATATATACACATTTCAATCTATGGATCAGACCTGGAACCACCAGGGAAGTGGGGCATTGCAATGTGTAAAGTGAAGTCGACTCATAATCAGGTGTAATGAGAAGTGCTCCTCCATCCTGCAAAGCTGTGGCAGTTTTTGGTATTTGGGCCAGAAACTGGCTAAACAACCCACCCCTTTGATGGCCTGTCATTTAAAGGTGAGCCATTTTTTTTAAGCAGAGGACCTAGAGAATGAAATGGTGGGTGTTGCTAATAAATTTTAGTGAACACAAATACAATATAATACCCAGTTTTTAGTAGAATATAAAAGATGATGTTATGCTGAGTAAATAGATACCAAACATGTCACTCCTTAAAATTGCAGATGCCTGTGGAATGGTGACACACTACAGTACTTTAACCACTTCAGCCCCGGAAGATTTGGCTGCTCAATGACTAGAGGATTTCTTGTGATACAGCACTGCATTGATTTAACTGACAATTGCGCGGTCGAGTGACACTGTACCCAAACAAAATTGACGTCCTTTTTTTCCCACAAATAGAGCTTTCTTTTGGTTGTATTTGATCATCTCTGCGGTTTTTATTTTTTGCGCTATAAACAAAAAAAGAGCGACAATTTTGAAAAAAAAAACACAATATTTTGTACTTTTTGCTATAATAAATATCCCCAATTTTTTTTAAAAAAGCTAAATTTTTTCTCATTTGAGACCGATATGTATTCTTCTACATATTTTTGGTAATAAATATCACAATAAGCTTATATTGATTGGTTTGTGCAAAAGTTATAGCGTCTACAAAATAGGGGATAGATTTACGGCATTTTTATTATAATTTTTTTTTTTTACTAGTAATGGCGGCAATCTGTGATTTTTATCATGACTGTGACATTTTGGCAGACACATCGGACACTTTTGACACCTTTTTGGGGCGATTGACAATTATACAGCGATCAGTGCTATAAAAATGCACTGATTACTGTATAAATGTCACTGGCAGGGAAGCGGTTAACACTAGGGGGCGATCAAGGGGTTAACTGTGTTCCCTCTCTGTGTTCTAACTGTAGGGGGAGGGGACTGACTCGAGGGGATGACAGATCATGGTTCCTAGCTATTAGGAACTCACGATCTGCCTCTCCTCACAACACACACATGTCCCTGTTCTGCCTCTCATGCCCGCGATCGCTCATGGCGGCAGTCATCGTGACCATCGGCCACGAACATCAGCACCCCCGCAGTGCAGCGGACACGTGCGCGCGCCCCCGCCGGTGTACGCGCGCCTGCTATCCCGCTTAAAGGAGCCCACGTATAGCTACGACGGCTCGCGGGAATGTGCCGACCTGCCTCAGTATAATGACAGCGGCTGGTCGGCAAGCAGTTAAATTATCCATAGGCAACAGCCTTCACAATTTACCAGTTTAGAGTCACACAGGAGGTCTGGCCCTAGAATTATTGCTCTTATGCCCTGTACACACGGTCGGATTTTCAGACGGAAAAAGTGCGATCGGATTGTGTTATCAGAAATTCCGATCGTGTGTGGGCTCCATCTGACTTTTTCCGTCGGAATTTCCGACACACAAAGTTTGAGAGCAGGCTATAAAATTTTCCGACAACAAAATCCGATCGGTTAAATTCCGATCGTGTGTACACAAATCCGACGCACAAAGTGCCACGCATGCTCAGAATAAATTAAGAGACAAAAGCTATTGGCTACTGCCCCGTTTATAGTACCGACGTACGTGTTTTACGTCACTGCGTTCAGAACGATCGGATTTTCCGACAACTTTGTGCGACCGTGTGTATGCAAGACAAGTTTGAGCCAACATCCGTCGGAAAAAATCCATGGATTTTGTTGTCAGAATGTCCGATCAATGTCCGACCGTGTGTACGGGGCATTACTCTGACATTCACGGTAATAACTCACATTTGTGGTGCAATCACTGTTTACATATGCGCACGGGACTGACACCTGCATTTGCCTTTATGCGTGAGCATAAAGGAACTACATCAGTTCCCCTCACTGTATCTGGGAAGCCAATGCAACCGGTTGCATCCTTACCAGGCTCCCTGATTAGAAGGGAGAGCACAGTAAAGACGGGACCCCTTTCTGCTGCCTGTAAAAGTAATTCAGTGGCTGTATAGCCTCTAGGATTACTTTTACTGTGGGGACCCCTTACTGAAAAAATTATACTGTGATCACGGTTGTAGCTTTAACAATGATCCTGGTATTACCACCTCAGATATATATACATACAGCACTATTGAAGCAGCAAATAAAAAGTTGCAATGCTCTTCAGAAGACACTATTGCGTGGATTTACTAAGAGCAAATAGGCTATGCACTTTGCAAGCACAGTTGCACTCTGAAAAATGTTTTTCTTTGACAGGGTGAAAACGCTATCCACCAGCTCCCAATGACACAAAAGCATTGTCATGTTACCATGTAAATGAGTGCCCCCTGCTGGTTATTTGACAACTGTTCTGACCATTCAGCAGCCCTGACTGGGACTTTCTGTAACCGTAACTGCCACATTTGCTGGGCAGCCTGGCTTTAAATGGATGTGACAGACTGCATCATACGGTTAATGCCATTGATGATTCTGGCCATAGTTACACTTTAATAATAAAGTATCTTAGATCAAGCATTTAAGATTTCTATAAATGCAGTGCTTGTAATGAGAATGCACCAATGAAATCGAAGCAAGAACTGTCACGGACCTGGCCGGGGCAGAGGCTGTTGGAGAGGACTGTATGCAAGCCTGTTGCCCACCGATTATGGGCCCTAGCATTTGGGGGAATGGTGCTCTCTGTGAGCTGTATGCCTGGGGACCCTGGGGTTGGTGTTACTATGGATTCAGCTCCATGTCCCCCCAAAACACACAGATTCTGGAACCCTTTATATGCCATATTAGAATGGTGACTGATTTATACCATTGGGACTCGTACTGTTAAATGCTAATGTCATCAATTCTGCTATAATGTGTTTAGTGTGGCTCTAAGAGTCTTTTCACCCATTGTTGTTTATGTTAATTGAGAGAGCTGATCACATTAGCCACCAGCACTGGCTAATAGACGAATGGTCTGGGCTGAGGAGGGGGGAGATTGTTGTTTGTATTGTTAGTTGTAATTAGCTCCAGCTATTGTGTTTATATTAATGTGTGAAGCTCGGTGCCTACAAGACTGTCATCTGGTCTGGGTACATTTTGTAGTAAATTAGCTCATGTTAATTAGGTTAGCTTTGAGTCATCCCTGCTGTATAAAGGTCTGTGAAATCTCAAAATAAAAGTTAGTTCTGATGTACTCCAAGACTGGTGTTGTCTAGTTCTTGGGGTTTCTATGGCCAGATCCATTGGACTCGTGTTCCAGAACTTAGGAAGCGGTATATGACGGAAGCACTCAAGCGGAGTGTGGGACGTTCCGTGACATTGGTGGCAAGCAGCGGGAAAGCTTCCTGAAGTCTGAAGTCTGGGACATCCAAACCTCCAACTGGATCCAAGATCAGCATAGCAGACTTCAGTCACCCCAGCGGAGATATGGACCTGGCATCAGAATTCCCGGGGCTGCTGCGGATCATCCTTTCAACGTACACCAGGACTGTGTCTAAGGATGAATACCTGGAGCTCAGGCAGCTGATTCGGGTGGAGCTCTGGATTGCAGCCCTCCGTCTCGCTGGTATAAAACAGGGCAAGTGCTTTCCAACCCAAGAGCAACGGGCCAGTGACCAACGGGCATTGCGGATGGCATTCCTGGGAGAGCAGCCCCAGGAGCAATGGGTGACTGAGTTGGACAGGTTGGTCCAGCAGGAGATAGAGCTGGACAATCGTTATCGGGCTCTGCAATGGCACGCAGAGGAGGGATATTTAGGGGAGACAACAGAATGCTCTCCGGAGGGATATGACTTTGGCGGCCCTGGATTGCTGTGGGAGAACCTTACAGATCTTTTTATGTTTGGCGATGAGGGGGAACCTGACCTTGAGGACATGAGGGACTATAGAGAGTCTATGCTCGGTCTTGCAGGGGTCTCAGAGCTCAAACCTGATCTGGACCATTTGCTAAGGAAGGAACAGCATCTGGAAAGGGCATACAGGAAACTGCTAGAACAAGTTCAGCAGCATGCCAGAGAATCGGCAGTGGAAAATCCGGAGATTGCCGTCCCCAAACCTGAAGTGCTGACAACAGGGCAGAGCTCTGCTAACCTCTGTCCAGAAATGATAACATCTTCTGGGTTCCATGGACAGGAGATGGTGAACCTCTATTCCCAGACATCAGTTGCAGAGACATGGGATTTGATAGACTTTTCTGCTGAGGAAGAACAACCTGATGAGCCTCCAGCAGAAGAGCTGCTATCATTGCCAAAGTTCACTGTGTTCTGCCCAGCACCAACAGTGGCTTCGGCCTTCCTGAGAGAAGAGGTAGTCAGCCTTTCTCCCACAACACTGACAGGGACATGTGATTTTCTGCCAGCAGCATCTATGGAGTTAAAACAAACTTCTCCAGCTGAAGATCTGGTAACTGAACAGAGGGTCCAAGACCTCTGTCCCACACTTTTACCAATTCCAGAGACTGGGGATTTAATAGACATTTCTGTAGAGGAGGAACCACCTGGCAAACCCCCAGCAGAAGTGCTGGCAACCGGACAGAGGGTCCAAGACCTCTGCCCCACACCTGCAGCAATTGTGGAGGCCCAAGGTGAGGAGGTGGCAGTCTATCGCGAGCTGCAGATCAGGATCCAAGGAGAGAATGCAGTCATCACCTCACAACTGCAGCTTGATCTGGTGTCGGTTGATGGGACTTCAGTCCCCACCTGTATACCCCAGGGATGCTGGGCAGTCGGCCCAGATCCCCAACAGCAGGATGGAGTGAGCCCAGTCCCCCTGTCTTCTCTCCAGCGGCAGAAAGGATTCCAGGGAGAAGGGCCAGTCTGGGCCTCTCCCCAGCGGCAGATATGTTCTCTGAGAGAGGCAGAGGATGGCTGGGTGAGTAATACACTGTTTGGAATAATTTGTTTGGGGTACTGTGTGGGTACAGGCAGTAGAGGACTGGAACTATGGACTAACTTCGGAGTCAACCCGTCTGGGGTCTCCTCCTGTGTTAGTCTCCTGCCGAAAGGGGAGAAATGTCACGGACCTGGCCGGGGCAGAGGCTGTTGGAGAGGACTGTATGCAAGCCTGTTGCCCACCGATTATGGGCCCTAGCATTTGGGGGAATGGTGCTCTCTGTGAGCTGTATGCCTGGGGACCCTGGGGTTGGTGTTACTATGGATTCAGCTCCATGTCCCCCCAAAACACACAGACTCTGGAACCCTTTATATGCCATATTAGAATGGTGACTGATTTATACCATTGGGACTCGTACTGTTAAATGCTAATGTCATCAATTCTGCTATAATGTGTTTAGTGTGGCTCTAAGAGTCTTTTCACCCATTGTTGTTTATGTTAATTGAGAGAGCTGATCACATTAGCCACCAGCACTGGCTAATAGACGAATGGTCTGGGCTGAGGAGGGGGGAGATTGTTGTTTGTATTGTTAGTTGTAATTAGCTCCAGCTATTGTGTTTATATTAATGTGTGAAGCTCGGTGCCTACAAGACTGTCATCTGGTCTGGGTACATTTTGTAGTAAATTAGCTCATGTTAATTAGGTTAGCTTTGAGTCATCCCTGCTGTATAAAGGTCTGTGAAATCTCAAAATAAAAGTTAGTTCTGATGTACTCCAAGACTGGTGTTGTCTAGTTCTTGGGGTTTCTATGGCCAGATCCATTGGACTCGTGTTCCAGAACTTAGGAAGCGGTATATGACGGAAGCACTCAAGCGGAGTGTGGGACGTTCCGCAGGAGATAGAGCTGGACAATCGTTATCGGGCTCTGCAATGGCACGCAGAGGAGGGATATTTAGGGGAGACAACAGAATGCTCTCCGGAGGGATATGACTTTGGCGGCCCTGGATTGCTGTGGGAGAACCTTACAGATCTTTTTATGTTTGGATGTCCCAGACTTCAGACTTCAGGAAGCTATCCCACTGCTGCCACCAATGTCACGGAACGTCCCACACTCCGCTTGAGTGCTTCCGTCATATACCGCTTCCTAAGTTCTGGAACACGAGTCCAATGGATCTAGCCATAGAAACCCCAAGAACTAGACAACACCAGTCTTGGAGTACATCAGAACTAACTTTTATTTTGAGATTTCACAGACCTTTATACAGCAGGGATGACTCAAAGCTAACCTAATTAACATTTACTACAAAATGTACCCAGACCAGATGACAGTCTTGTAGGCACCGAGCTTCACACATTAATATAAACACAATAGCTGGAGCTAATTACAACTAACAATACAAACAACAATCTCCCCCCTCCTCAGCCCAGACCATTCGTCTATTAGCCAGTGCTGGTGGCTAATGTGATCAGCTCTCTCAATTAACATAAACAACAATGGGTGAAAAGACTCTTAGAGCCACACTAAACACATTATAGCAGAATTGATGACATTAGCATTTAACAGTATGAGTCCCAATGGTATAAATCAGTCACCATTCTAATATGGCATATAAAGGGTTCCAGAGTCTGTGTGTTTTGGGGGGACATGGAGCTGAATCCATAGTAACACCAACCCCAGGGTCCCCAGGCATACAGCTCACAGAGAGCACCATTCCCCCAAATGCTAGGGCCCATAATCGGTGGGCAACAGGCTTGCATACAGTCCTCTCCAACAGCCTCTGCCCCGGCCAGGTCCGTGACAAGAACAATGTGCCAAGATGTAGACACTGTGAGCAGGAACTTGGCAGCGCTGGTATCTGACAAGTACAGGTACAGCTGGGGATGCCTTGTGGAAACACCAAGTCCAGTTGATGGTGGAGTCAGGTCCCACACCTGGTTAAAAGACAGCTGAGTGGAAGGACACCGGGATGTAAGCAAAATCAAAGTCAGGACCAGGCAGAAGTCAGCAACAATTAAGCAGCAAAGTACAGAGTCACTTGGCAGAAGTGTGGTCTGTAGTCCAAGCTGGGGTCAGTAAAGAAGGCAGACAGCAAACATGAGCAGGCAAGGGCAATCCGAGAGCAAGGTCAGAGAGGAATGCAGGTCAGTAACAGTGACAAGTTGAATCAAATATGAAGATATCATATTAAAAAACATATTGTTTTACACTTTTATATTGCATGATGATATTGTTCAGGATTTCTTATGTATGCCTAAAAGGGTCAAGGATGCCCATTAAGACTGGATCACAGGAACAAGGCAAAAGACCATACAGAAAAGAACTGAAAAGAACGGCCTGGCACACAGCAAAATTCTGGGTAATCTCTATCTGCTGGGTAAAGTGGGCCTATTACCTTTTTTTAAAGCATCATACATTTTTATTAAGGATTTCCATAAGAAACATGTACAGAAAATATAGAAATCTAGTGAGAAAGTAAAAGGACCTTGAGTCCGTTCATTTAAAATCAATATTGACAACAGATGGTATCATATTATGAAAGTAGGATGAGGTTGGCCTCTCTAAGGTGTTCGTTTATGAAGCAGTGAAAAAATGTCACTGCTTCATTCTCCGACATTCTCAGAGGAGATCGTTCTCCTCTGGATGCCAGTTTATGAAGCTCTGTAGATTGCTTCTCCTTTGGAGGAGTGAAGTAATCTACAAACGCTTCAAACAGTGGAGAACGGCCCCTGATACTGGAATCTCGTGAGACTCTATGAGATTACAGCACCAGAAATTCACAGAAACACAGAGGTGTCCGTTTATTAAGCAGTGATAAATTATCACTGCTCAGTACACGGACAGACGGCGTGGTTAATGCTAATAAAATAAAGAGTCCCCCTACATACCCTACATTATATATATATATATATATATATATACACACACATTTATATATATATATATATATATATATATATATATATATATATATATATACTATATGGTTACTGTCTTGGGGGTTTTGATCGAGGTAAAAGGAAGTTAATAATCTTCCTTCTTCCCCCTCCAATCCCCCGGGATTCTCTCTTCTCTCTCCGATTCTCCACCTCTGAGCTGGTGAATTGGGGAGAGTGAATTCTGATACAGATCGCCAGTGAAATGCTGAGATCGCAGCTTCATAAACTGGCCGTTTCTGTGTCAGTCAATGAGGATTCTCAGTGTGCGGAGATCATCGGTGTTCTAACATGTTCTCCCCGATTATCTCTGTTTCATAAACCGTTTATGGACTGTGATCAGTGGCGATCCTCAGGATCACCGCTGTTCACAGTTCCATAAACAGACACCTAAGTGTCTGTGATGGTATAGGTTCAACAATATATGCTACACTCTATACAGTGTTTATCACCAGTGGAATAAAAGTCAACTAAGTTAACCCAGTGGTATTGTTCTTTATAGGGTCTACTTTTCAAGTGTGTGGATTCCCAATATAATACCCCTTCATCCCTCAGCTGGGGGCTTGATGGTTAATAGTGACGGGATATGCGTGTTTAGTGATGGTGCTAGTCACCAGGACTTACATGCCTATCTAACTGCCACTTTTTGTACTTAATATTTACTTGGGTGTATATGGTGTGTGTGTCTTGGGCTCCATCATATGCCTGCCTCCATTTGGGCCTCTGGGAGCTGGAGACGGTCTGCCAGATGTCGATGTATCTCAGCGGGGTACTTACCTGGCTGAGATACATTGATGATGTCTTTTTGGTATGGATTGGTGATGAAGATCAACTCCATGAGTTTCTATCGGCTCTAAACAATAATGGGAGATGACACCCTCGGAGGAAGTTGTAACGACGAAACTAGTTAGGGCGTGACCTTATGACGACTGGACGTGACGAGTGCATTCCACGACCAGAAAGTGATTTACCAGGAAGCAAGCGGTGGATGCTGCTCCCCAAAGAATGTGAGTTATAACATTCACTGTGTTGTGTGAGGAACACTCATCAACTTGCCTATATAGTTTTAAGCTGTTCTGGCTGGTGATTTTGTGTGAAAAACTTTTATTGAATAAATGCAAAATGGAATTACACTATTGGAGCCGAGAAACCAGTGGAGACCTCATGATAAGCTGTGGCACCTGCCTTGATGCTGAGGTTAGCTGTGGTATATCTATCCATGCCTGATATATCCATCCCTCTGGTGAGTGTGAACCCCAAAGGGGAGTGTGATACACGGACTTCGGTGTGAGGTGATTTACTGTGTGACATAGCAAGACTACCATCTGAGGTTTCTGGGACTTTTCTCACACCATCTGTCAACTGCTTTTCACCCTGTGTGTTGTATACACATGAAAGCTGATCATAGACTTTATGATAGTAGCGTTGCTATAACACCTATAGACACCTGAGCTGATCTTGTGCTAATTTTATTATTGTTATAATTTTTATTAATAATGAGAGAAACATTAGGTTAACCCACATAGTGGACCCCAGCACAATTTCCTTTCTTGATCTACAAATCTCCATAGAATAACAGAATAACTAGCTGTACTTTCAGAAAGCCGACCGCAGCAAACACGCTTCTGCAGGCTTCCAGCCATCATCCAGATCATCTGGTTAAAGGAATCCCTGTGGGTCAGTTCCTGCGTCTCCACAGGAACTGCTCCAGGGATGTTGATTTTCAGAGGGAAGCAGGAGAGATGTTTGGTAGATTCAGAGACAGGGGTTACTCTCATAAAGTCCTCAAAAGGGCGCGGAGAAAGGCCTGGATAAAAGACAGGATGAACCTCTTTGTCAAAAAGCAGGAAACTCAAAAGACACCATGTAAAGAACCCCCTCTAAGGATAATTACTACCTATGGGGCACAATGAGAACAAATGAGAAATGTACTCCAAAAACATTGGGGAATCCTTAAGAAATCTCCTGCTCTAACTGACATTGTAGGTCCCCGTCCCCAACTAGTCGCCAGAAGGCCCCGTAACCTTAAGGATACCTTAGTTCATTCTGAATACACTAGGGGAAGGACCACAAACTGGCTGACTGATCTACCTCCTCTCAACTAAATGTATGCATGCGGACACTGTCAAATGTGTAGATTTGTTGAGAAAACTGCAAGTTTCACCAATGTGAATCAGAGTGTGGTTTTTCAGATTAAAAATGTAATTAACTGTGCAACCTCTAGAATGATTTACATGCATTGGTGAACACCTAAGAAATATAAAAAATTCTGGCACCCATGCCATGATGAACCCTCATGCTGTTTGTCATTACTCCTGTGGTATTTGGATTAGTGGTGCAAAAGGGGTCCCCCATCACTTGAATTGCCAAACAGTTACATGATAAAGATGTCTCTGTGTCTACTGTGCATAGACAACGTGTTATGTTCTCCATAAGATGAAATACATTTATAAAGATTAGCAAAAATTGCCACTTGATAACTGCATGTACTAGCAAGTCTTTACAGTTACCCTTGCTTATACGGCCTGGCCTGAAGCTGAAAACCTGAACGAACTACTGACTGCTTGAGGCTATATGCCACCCTCTAAATAGTGTTAATCACCAGTGGACATAGTGACGGGATATGCACGTTTAGTGATGGTGCTAGTCACCAGGACTTACGTGTCTATTTAACCGCCACTTTCTGTACCTAATATTTACTTAGGTGTATATGGTGTGTGTGTTTGATGTATACATGACGCAGCTGCTTTTATATAGACAACGTTGTCTTATTTTAATATTAATCTAGGTGTTGGTGGTGGGTACCTAGTTTTTGTATTCTTGTTTTCATTAATTGTGCAATAATAAAATTCCCTTGATAAGCAGCTTGGTCCTCTTGTGACTTCCTTTCTCAGGGGGGTCTTTTTTCCCCCTGTTGTATTTTTATAGGTTCAACAATGCATTCAGAGGGGCAAGATCCCTTTTTTTTAAGTAGTTAGGCATTCCAACATGTGAAGAAAAGGTCCAATGATGAGAAAGAATGAAGAAAAGGAATGTGGGGAGAGGTAAAAAAAGAAGGAAAATAGAAGGAAGAGGGGAAAGAGGGGAGTAGAAGCTACATAAGATAGGAAATATATACAGACAGAAGCCGCATTCAACAAGATGTTATTGTTGTCCATGCTGTTCTTCAGGCCATTGAGGTACCAAAGTCAAGGCTATCATGGAAGAGTATCCAGGGAAGCAATATGTGTGAAAATTGTAAATAACGTATAATTGTGCCATTAATTCTTCTATCCGTAATACAGCTCTTACTGTTATGAGAAAGAAGTGCAGCAGACTCTTTTTTTTACCAAGGATACAGAGCTAGGAGTCATAGATAAGATGGCTACCTGTGGGGTCTTGGGGACTGCTTTTGAGGTCACTCATGTGTATGTACTAAAGACTACATCCCAAAAACATTTTAGCTGAAGGCAGTCCCACCAGATGTGAGACATCACACCTGGATGAGATAGGCAGCGCTAGCAAATATGGCTATATTAGTATAACTTTGTGTAATAAATGTGAACATCAGTATCATCAGGTAAGGATTTTAAAATTGCACTTGGAAAAGGCTTTTTTTTTTCAAATTGAAATACAGCAGATTGGGGTACTGCCGCTGTATGCAAGCCAAACTAATCATAGAAGAAATCCACTTCACAGGTAAATATGTGCTGCCAGTGTATGTTTCCTCTGAGGGTATTTGTGAAAATCATACTGCTCCATTACAGCATGTCCAACTTAATGGCATCCCTAAAGCCTATTATTTAAAGGATTTGTGTATTTTTGATGTTGGCCTCAGAGCCGCATGAAAAAAGTTTCTCCTTGGCATGCAGTATTTTATTTTGGGGGGCGGGGTGCATTAGTACCCACATGGCAGTGCCCAGCTTCCCATGACTTTATTTTTCCAGTAGTTCACCTGTTACTCCTAAAAATGGGCAACATTTACCAACCGGGTTTGTCTTCATTGGGATTTGTAGCAAAGTTTGGGTTCACAAAATTTCAAACAGGATTTACTGAACCTTTAAACCCAGTCAGATTTACAACAGGGATATAGTTTTTCCAGTAGAAGGACTTCCATACTGGGATCTATCCTATCGACTAGTCTTTTTCATCCTCATCACCCCCCCACGGACATGGTTAAGTACCACTGGATCTTTTCCTTGTGGCACCAGCACATGTAGACAATGTAGAAGACACAGAAAAACCCAAACTGTCACCTCTTTCTCCACAGGAAAAACTTACACTCTTAAACATTGTATTAATTGCAGCTCTAAATCAGTGGTTTATGTAGTGAAATGTAGTGCTTGTCAGATACAATATGTGGGTTGCACCATTCGACACCTACGAATCAGGGTCTCTGAACATTATAATGACATTGTCAATCCAATTGCCAAAAATATTTCTAATATATCTAAACATTTCAAGACAGTGCATGGAGGTAACCCTGATACTTTTTCTTTCTTTGGTTTAGAACATGGTCTACAAGAGGGGGGGAACCCATCGCACCCTGCTCCAACGGGAGGTGTGGTGGATACACACGTTAAATACCAGAATGCCGGTAGGTATGAACAATAGGATGGATGTTAACCTGTTTTTGAAATAATGCTCTGAAGTATAGCAATTAATGATTTTTTATTGAAAACCTTCCACTGTTATATCAGTGGGACTGTAATGGTTAACATTTCGTGCTCTTTGTTAAAACCCCCTGTTTTTGTGTGTGTTTGTTTGGCCCAGGTCTGGTCATCTCCACCTATTAACCAATTAATGGGTTGATTTTTTAACTAAGTGAATTTTTCCCTTGATATCTCATAAGGGCTGCTTCCCTTATATATACTTGTTTTTAATGTCATATTTGTATGCTTTTGATGAAGGCCTAATGCCCTGTATACATGATCAGACATTGATCGGACATTCCGACAACAAAATACATCGGATTTTTTCCGACGGATGTTGGCTCAAACTTGTCTTGCATACACGCGGTCGCACAAAGTTGTTGGAAAATCCGATCGCTCTGAACGCGGTGACATAAAACACGTACGTCGGGACTATAAACGGGGCAGTAGCCAATAGCTTTTGTCTCTTAATTTATTCTGAGCATGCGTGGCACTTTGTGCATCGGAATTGTACACACACGGTCGAAATTTACGCGAACGGATTTTGTTGTCAGAAAATTTTATAGCCTGCTCTCAAACTTTGTGTGTCAGAAATTCCGATGGAAAAAGTCCAATGGAGCCCACACACAGTCGGAATTTCCGACAACAAGCTCCGATCGCACATTTTCCGTCGGAAAGTCCGACCATGAAACGCGTCAGGATTTTTGGATGATGTTATTGCTGTAATGCTTAAATAAATATTTTCTATGGAGAAGCTGTCTAGTTGCCGGCCTGTACTTTCTATAGATTCAATCATCTCTAGTCCAAAGAGAATCAGCATCAGACCTGCTCAAAAATGTCCCCTTTCCTCCTCTGTATTTATTTATTTGGGCTTTACTTTTTATAAAATGGCACGCCAAGGGTAACTTTAGTATCAGTATTGGCAGTTACCCCAGTATGAAAAAAAAACCTTTACAACATAGCCTGCTGCCAGCAGTTTTGGTTAGACAAGTTAACAAAATAAAAAAAAATTCCTGCTCTCAAAAGAAGTGCAATGGCAAAAAGTCAATCTATAGTCTTTGGCTAATCCAATGTTTGCACCGGCTTTGCTGCCCCCTAGGCCAGGAAAACCCAGAGGAGATACTGCAAAAACAAGGAACAGAGGGCGCACCAGCCCAGTGCATTACCTTTTGTGATTGGCTCTGAGGAAGAGGGGATCTCCCCTCGAAACGCTTCAGCCTTTTGGAAGGTCTTCTCACACTTGGGACTTGAGTGGGTGACCAGACTGTTTTGTATTCATACTATGGACTTTGATATGCCTTATTGCTGATGTTGTTTGTGAGTATACATCTGTTTTTTACAATATTAAAGCTATCACAAAGGTAATGCGCTAGGCTGGAGCGCCCTCTGATCCTTGTTTTTGCAGTACCACAAGTTGACAGTCTACTGCCCATGTAGATGAGTTAACAATGCAACAATCTAGTACATTCTATGTGAACTTTAGATTTTTCATTTTCATTAGGTGCCAAGTTATTGTTTCTTATTTATAGAGCTTTGAGATGGAACACTGACAGCCTTTGATATTCATGTCTGCAAAGAATACATATTAATGAATTTCAGGCATCAGGCAAAGGCTGGAAAGAGGAAATTGCCTTTGCTATAAACAGTCAGGTTTACTGCCCCTTTGAAATTGATATTGGAGGCCTTGTAAAAGAAAATAAATAGATAAAATATAACAGCTTATTTTCAGATGTCTGGTATTAACAGCGCACACATATCTTTCTGGAGTGCAGTCATTTCTTATTTATTACTGCGATTGATATGAAAGAAGAATGGTATGAAAAACAGATTTTTATTATGGATATAGCAAGTGAACCATAAAGAAGGTGAGCTTTGAGTTGCTTTTTTTCTTTTACCAATAAAATCTTGCAGAGCTGCTCTGTCATTTATGCTGGATGAGAGCCTTATCTTAAGCAGACATCCAGCGGCAGATTATCATTACATTTGATCCACCTATGGAACTCATCCTTAATTTTACATTTGATCCACCTATGGAACTCATCCTTATTGCACAGGGTCTTCAAGTGGCATGCAGACATGGTGCTTTTCTGGCTAGGTCTGTGGAATGATGCTGTGTCATGTAAATTTTCAGTATGACAGTAAAGATGCGTGTGTGCACAGGCATCTGTAGTTCTTAGTGATGAGCAAAAATTAGATCAATCAAGAGATTTCTGCAAAATTATGCCATTTGGTGGCACTGGAGATGGCAAAATTAAGGTGGTTTGTGTTGTTTTCTTTTGCAGTTGACTATAAATAGCTCCTGAATGCTACAGAAGCTCCAATCAACTATTGTGGATCTGTTCTTGTGCCAAAAAATTGTCCTTCTTCTGTCACTACAATATCCTTTGTAATACCAAACTGGAATAAACTACATTGGATTAATACTTCTGAGTCTTCCAGGTGAGTTGACACTGCCTTTGGATGTTGTTGAGTCAACAAGTTGTCATACTGTCCATAAAATCTGGGTCTCAGATAGTTTTTATTTTATATAAAGCAATATTTGAGATAAAACATACATGATAGATAAAATGAGGTGTACTATACTCATGCAGTCCTTTGTACATCTGCATTCAGACTGGGAGATTGATGGGCAGCATTGTAGCACGATCAGACTTTTCAAAATTTTGTGACTTTAACAAAGGGAGCTTGCTGATTGGAGAAGAAAGCACAAAGACTACCTCCTGAGTGAGCTGCTACTCTCTCTCTCTGAATAAAGTCATGACCAAGCTGTTTTCCTTTGTAGTGGATAAAGTAAATGGTCAGAACCGTGTAGAGTATCTTGCTGGGTGGTGACTGATTTATAAAGCTGAACAAAATTACAGATTGTTTGGCAGGAAGAAGGGCACATGAATTTTAAACTGTGCATTGCATTTATCTGTTTGCCTACATCTATATTTAACATGGACAAATAAAAATGTGTCAGAATACTGCTTCAGGGTGGTGTGGGCATGTGCGTGTTGAAGCAAGCGACAGCCTATAGTTGTATCCAGCTGCATGTGCGTAAGAATGCATTTGGGCAGGCTGTGTGTCATGTGGGCACCAGAAGGCCTATTTAGGAATTGGATGTGTGCCTTAGACGTGCAGGATGGGAAGGTCTTCAGCTATTTACTTCAACCTCACTTGATCCTGTTGTGTCTGCCTGTTACTTCCCATTCTTGTCTCCTGACCACGGCTTGTTCCTATGTACCTGTTACTGATCTGGCTTTTCTCCTGACTACGGCTTGTTCCTGTCCACCTGTGGTTTACCTGTCTTGTCTCCTGGCCACGCTTGATTCCAATCTACCTGTTACTGACCTGGCTTGTCTCTTGACCATGGCTTGTTCCTGTCCAACTATTTTTTACCCAATTTGTCTCCTGACCATGGCTTGCTCCTGTCTACCTGTTGCTAACCTGGCCTGCTTTCTTACTATGGCTGAATCCTGCCTGCTGCTTATTTTGCTGTGATGTCTACCAGCTCCTTGATCATGACCTTGCTTGATATCCTGCTTCCTGTCTGGTTCCATGTGCAGCCAGCTGTTGACCTGCCAAGTTTTGCGTTTTAGTTCTTCTGAGGTATTCTTATCCTGATTGATCTGCCACTTCTGGGGAGCACTCCACAAGCAAGGTGTCATTCTCAAGTCTTCTTTCTGGGCATCACCAGAAATTCTGGCACCCATGCCATGATGAACCCTCATGCTGCTTGTCATTACTCTTGTGGTGTTTGGACTAGTGGTGCAAATGGGTCCCCCCATCACTTCAATTGCCAGTTACATGATAAGGTGTCTCTGTATCTATTGTACATGGGCAACCTATTACTTTTTCCATAATATGAAATACATTTATAAAAATTAGCAAAAATAGCCATTGATAACTGCAGGTACCAGCAAGTCTTTACATTTTCAACCAACTGTGCATATGTGTACTTCCCAACAAAAATATTTACTATTTTTTTGATCACTGACAGTGGATATGTTGCTCCTGCTCATTCTGTTACCCTTTCCATAACATAAAATGCATGACAAATGTTACAACAAAAGCTCAAGTGCAGAGATCCCACCTATGGAGTCCCCAAGGCATATAAGAAACAGGTTGATTCTATCTCCCCAGCATCCTCCATAAACTGAAATATCACTTTTGAATAGACTGACGCTATAATTTGGCAAGCCATTCTCCTGGCAGATAAAGGGTATAATGCAGCTGTATAAACATTAAAGTGGTTCTAAAGCCTAAGGCCCCTTTCACACTTATAGGACTTGTCCCACGATTTTGTACTGCAAAATCGTATGACAAGTCATTCTCCATGATTTTCAATGACTACCATTCATATTGGCATGACTTTAAGTCGTGCCGACTTCATAGTAGTCCCTGCACTACTTTGGTCCAACTTCCATACGATTTGTACTCCATAGACCTCAATGTTAAACCCTCAAGTAGCATGCAAATCGTACCTGAATAATATAGACACGATTTCAGCACTACTTTGTAAGCACAAGCTGAGAATGGTTAATGCCAAAGTTGTGGAAAAGTCGTACAAAGTAGTACTGCTCCCAAATCGTGGCAAAATCGCAGCAAAATCATGGTAAAATCGCAACAAAATAGCGGCCACGAAATCGCTGTAAAATCGCGCGACTTTGAAGTTGTATAAGTGTGAAAGGGGCCTTAAAGGGGTTGTAAAGGTAAAAATTTTTTCACCTTAATGCATTATATGCATTAAGGTGTCAATGGACGCAACAGTGGGACTTGGGAGTGTTAATTTTGTCGACTAAATTAATACTATTTTAATCGACCAAATATGACTAAATCTAATACAATTGAGATGACTAAAATATGACTAAAACTAAAATGGCATTTTAAGTCAAAAGACTATGACTAAAACATTGAAATTTGATGTCAAAATGAACACTGCACTAACACATAAGAATTTGTAGGGGGCATCTACTAAGCTGCTAAAAGAAAAAAAAAAAAAGAAAAAGGCTTTTCTTATTTTTTTTCTTAATATTTAATGTTGGTAGTATATTTAGGTAACATGCGCAATGGCACTACAGTCAATAGAGTTTACAGTTTTTTTTTGTTTTTTTTTTTATTTTCAAGTTGTACTTCTGCTTGTCAAAAAGCAATATATTTGTTTATTTATGAAACTTGGTTTTATTTATAAAGATGTCACATATTACAACTGATAAGGGCCGGTTCACACGGGGGCGACTTGTCAGGCGACCTAGCTGCCTGACAAGTCGCCTCCCGTTCTGTACAATGGAACCGTTCTAATCGGAGCGACGCAAGTGTCTGTAGTACATGTTCAATCCTTGATACCATAAATAATAACATGTTATTAGATTTTTTACTCCAGGAGTAAATGTATAATGATTTTGTCAATTCTAAAGAAATGTTTAAATACTGCATTAAAAGTTACTAAACCTATTATGCCGCATACACACGGTCGGACTTTTCGTCTACAAAAGTCCGACAGCCTGTCTGACAGACTTTCGACAGACTTTTGTCGGACTTTTGTCGGACTTTTGGCGGACTTGCGGCAGACTTTCTTACGAGCGGACTTGCCTACCTACGATCACACAAAAGTCAGACGGATTCGTACATGATGACGTACACCGGACTAAAATAAGGAAGTTGATGGCCAGTAGCCAATAGCTGCCCTAGCGTGGGTTTTTGCCCGCCGGCCTAGCACACAGACAAGCGGATTTCTGGGTCCGGCGTAGTTACGACGTAAAGATTTGAAGCATGTTTCAAATCTAAAGTCCGTCAGATTTGAGGCTGGAAAAGTCAGCTGAAAGTCCGGGGAAGCCCACACACGATCGGATTGTCAGCCAGCTTTAGTCCGTCGGCGTCCGTCTGACTTTTGTAGACGAAAAGTCTGACCGTGTGTACGCAGCACTGGATTTTAGATGACTAAAATGTACTGGAGATTTTAGTCGACTAAAATACGACTAAGGCTAAAACAACTCAAATGACTAAAATACGACTAGAACTAAAACAATTCAGATGACTAAAATACAACTAAAACTAAACTGGCATTTTAGTCAAAAGACTAAAATACGACTAAAACTAAAATGGCATTTTAGTCAAAAGACTGGGTGATCACACATGGGTGCCTCCAGCACCCATTGAAGAGGAGGGGCCTGGAGCAAAAGCATTGCACAGAGCAGGTAAGTATTAGAGTGAAAGAGAGATGAACTCTTCAGTTTGCTGCTTTTCCTTTCATTGTGGAATCACAGGGTAGGGGTTGGTGAAAACCTGTATGCAGGGGCATTGCAAGGTAGCAAAAAGACCAAGGGCTTCAGCCCCAAGTCCAAGGCCAGCACGGGGGGGGGGGGGGGGGGGGGGCGCGTTTTGTGGCTGGGCGGTGGAGTTGTGTAGTTGTGTGGCAGGGATAAGCTCACTTGCTGGTTGCTGCCTGGCTTACCGGTGCCCATCAATGCTGACCACTAAACTCACCCGCCTGCCACACTGACCTACCTACCTGACACGCACTGACCTACCTGACACGCACTGACCTACCTGACATACACTGACATACATACACTGACCTACCTACCTGACACGCACTGACCTATCTGACATACATACACTGACCTACCTACCTGACATACACTGACATACACTGACATCCACTGCCCTACCTACCTGACATGCATACACTGACCTACCTACCTGCCATACACTGACGGTAGTGTATCACGGGTACTCACCGAGGCCGAGATGCTGGGAGTGGCTTCCCTTGCGGCTAAGCGCACCACACCCCTGGTAGTGGTACAGAGGGTGTAGGGCACAGAGAGGCACGGGTCGCCTGCAGGCAGGAAGCTACTTGAGAGGAGGACTTCAGTCATGCAGAGATGAGAGCAACGGTGGCTCTGACCCAGAGCTGGAGAAGAAGACCCGGCCGGGGTTCTAACCCGCAAACACAATGGGAGCTGGGATAAGTGCAGGAGATCAGGCACTGAGAACCCAGTAGTGGAGAGTCTATGATGCAGACCGATAACTTAATACTGGAGACTGGTAGATGAGGAAGTCCTTGAAGCAGGCCGAGGGTCAAACACAGCAGATGGTAAGTAGAGGAATCCTGAAGGCAAGCCAGAGGTAGGGGATTGGAGATGTCAGCAGAGAAGTCCGTTTAAACAAGCCGGGGTCATACACGAGAAGGCAGGAGAATCCGGAGACAGGCAGAGGGTCAAACACTGGAAGCAGATCGTGGGAAAGTCCTTTAAACAAGCCGAGGTCAAAATGCTGGAGAGAGACAAGGTAGGTCAGGCAAATCCGGGTCAAACAGGTAAACACAAGAAGCAGGAATCAGGAACGGAACACTGGAAGCTGAAAGACAAACCAGCAATTAAACAGGGCACAAGTCAGTCCTTATATAGGCCAGAAAGGGGGCGTGACGCTGACGAGCGAACGTTCGTACGCCATTACGCCGTTACGCCGTGTAGTGAACCCGTGTGTGCCGCTACTTTGCTAACGCGCATGCGCCGAAGCGCGGCTCCGCCGCGCAAACGCACAGGAACCTTCCGATGTTGACAGGCTCTTTTCTGACAGTGCCCCCCCCCAAAGGGCAACCTCCGGGTGCCCAATCTGGCCAGTACTCCCGGATATTTCTTGTGGAATGTTTGTATTAACCGTGGGGCGTGTATATTGGAGGAGGGTTCCCAAGAATTATCTTCTGGGGGGTACCCCTTCCACTTGACCAGGTACTGGATATGACCCCCCCTCCTTCTACAGTCCATTATAGCCTCAACCTCGAATTCATCTTCGCCTTCAATATTAATTGGAGGAGGTGGCAACTTCTCCCTTCCTGGAAAAGAACTGGGAGTTACTGGTTTCAAAAGGGAAGTATGGAAGACAGGATGAATTCTGTAAGAGCTGGGTAAAGAGAGTTCAAAGGCCACGGGGTTCACTACTCTCTTTATCTTGAAGGGACCAATAAACCTTGGGCCTAATTTGCGTGAAGGACAAGAAAGTTTGAGGTTTGTTGCAGATAGCCAGACTTCATCTCCAATCTTAAAAATTGGGTTGCTCCTCCTCCCCCTGTCATAGTATTTCTTGTAGCTGTCCTGAGCCTTCTTCATAGTTTCCTGAATTATTTGAAAATTGGCTTGAATGGAATTTATTCGGTCTTGCACCGCGGGAACTGATACTTCTGAAAAAGAATTAGGCAAAAAAGAGGGGTGAAATCCATAATTAGCCCAGAAAGGAGTTTGATTGGTTGCTGTATGTATGGAATTATTATAGGCAAATTCTGCACAGGGGAGGAGTGAAACCCAGTTGTCTTGAGAGCACGAGCAGAAACAGCGCAGATATTGTTCCAGCGTTTGGTTCGTCCTCTCTGTTTGGCCATTACTTTGAGGATGATATGCTGAGGATAGGCATACCTTGATTTCCAGGGATTTACAAAGGTCTCTCCAAAATTTTGAGGTGAACTGGACTCCTCTGTCAGACACAATGCTAACGGGTACTCCATGTAGCCTAACCACTTCCTTGATGAATATATCCGCGGTATCTGAGGCAGAGGGTGTGCCCTTCATGGGTAAGAAGTGGGCCATTTTTGAAAGGCGGTCGATCACTACCAGAATGGTGGAGAATCCTTCAGCAGGTGGTAGGTCAACGATAAAGTCCATAGCCACTTCCTTCCAGGGTTGCTCTGGAATGGGTAATGGTCTTAATAGACCCCAGGCTTTTGCATTGGATCCCTTGCTGCGCTGGCAAATAATACAAGAGTTTACGTAGTTCTTACAGTCCTGACTCCACCCTGGCCACCAGAAGGAACGATGTATTAGTTCCGAGGTCTTTTGTACCCCGAAATGTCCTGCAAATTTGTTATCATGAAATGTCTTTAGTACCAAGGGTCTTACTTGCGCTGGAACAAATATTTTGTTTTGGGCCCATAGTAAACCATCCTGTTTCCTCAGTGTGGGTACTTCAGGGTTTAAGCATTGGCTGGAGGCCTGTTCAATGGCAGTTCTTAGATCTGGCTGGATTGAACAAAGAAAATTCTGTGAGGATAGAATAGTACCAGGTTCTGCTGTTTGAGAGGTTTCTGGGAACATTCGAGATAGGGCGTCCGCTTTCCCATTCTTGGAACCAGGCCGATAGGAAATGTGAAAGTTGAACCTGGAGAAGAACAAAGCCCAGCGGGCTTGCCGGGGTCTGAGGCGTTTTGCTGTTCTGAGGTACTCCAGGTTCTTGTGATCTGTGAAGATCATAATGGGGTGAGAAGCGCCCTCCAAAAGATATCTCCACTCCTCAAGAGCAAATTTGATGGCCAGTAGTTCACGCTCCCCCACGTCATAGTTCCTTTCCGGCGGGGACAGTTTCCGGGAGGCAAATGCCACAGGATGAAGAAGGGCCTTCTGGCCTCGTCTTTGGGATAGAATTGCTCCTAAAGCGGATTCTGAGGCGTCTACTTCCAACACATAGGGAAAAGCGGGGTCTGGATGCAGTAGTACCGGGGCAGAAGTAAATAGATTCTTCAGTTTATCAAATGCTTCCTGAGTTTCTGAGGACCACTGGAATCGACTTTGCTGGCGAGTCAGTTGGGTTATGGGAGAAATGATCGATGAAAATCCTTTTATGAACCTGCGATAAAAGTTGGCAAAGCCCACAAATCGTTGGACCCCCTTTTTGTCTGTAGGGGCTGGCCATTCTTGGATAGACTTCACTTTCTGAGGATCCATTGAGACCCCTTCAGTGGAGATAATGAACCCTAGGAATTGGACTACTGTTTTTTCAAATTCGCATTTCTCTCCCTTTAGGTAAAGTCCGTGCTTCCTGAGGATCGTGAGTACCTTCTTCACATGGACCTGGTGTTGCTCAATGGTTGTAGAGAAAATCAGAATATCGTCAAGGTAAACAATCACAAAGTCATCTAAGTATTCACGAAAAATATCATTTACTAGGTGTTGGAATGTAGCTGGGGCATTGCACAGACCGAATGGCATCACTAGATATTCAAAATGTCCGAACCTAGACCTAAAAGCCGTTTTCCACTCATCCCCTGGGCGTATCCGCACCAAGTTGTAGGCGCCCCTTAGGTCAAGTTTAGAGAAAACTCGTGCGGTTCGAAACCGTTGGAACAGTTCTGGGATGAGGGGAAGTGGATAACGGTTCTTGATGGTGATCTTGTTGATCTCCCTGTAGTCCACACAAGGCCTTAAAGTACCATCTTTTTTTTCAACGAAGAAAATCCCTGCTCCAGCCGGAGAAGAGGAAGGACGAATGAATCCCTTTTCAAGGTTTTCGTTGATGTAGGACCGCAGAGCCTCCAACTCCTTTTCTGATAGAGGGAATATACGACCAAAAGGAATCTCGGAACCAGGTAAAAGATCAATGGGACAGTCGTATGGTCGGTGAGGAGGCAAACTGTCAGCTCTCCTTTTGTCAAAAATGTCCATGAATTCATGGTAGGCTGCAGGGACGTGCTGAAGGTGATCAGGAACTGGCTGGACAGTTAGACAGGAAGCTGTGCAGACAGGACCAGAGGTGAAGCAGTGCTGGGAGCAGTAAGCCGAAGAGAAGGAGATCTTCTTCTCACTCCAATTGATATGGGGGTTGTGAGCTTGCAGCCATGGAAGTCCCAGGATGATAGGGAACATGGGGGAGCAGATGATGTCAAAGCACAGAAATTCTTGATGTCCTGAATCTGTGATGGTGAGAATGGGTTTAGTTTCTTGGGTAACAGGCCCGGAACAGGGGGATGATCCATCGGCCAGGTGGATTTGGAGCCTTTGTCTTTTATTTTGCAGAGGGATGCGTAAACTTCGAGATAGGGATGTATCCAGGAAGCAGCTGCAGGTGCCAGAATCAATAATGGCTGGTAGCCGGATCTCCTCGCCTGCCACCTGTAGGGAGACAGGAAGGACAAGATGAGTTGTACTTGAACCATTGACTTGAAAGTTCATAGCTGTTTGTAATTGGGACTTACTGGGTCTTATAGGACAGTTGCGCAAAAAGTGGCCTGACCCTCCACAGTATAGGCAGAGATTGGCCTCCCGCCGGCGTTGTTTCTCATCAGGTGTAAGTGGAGCCCGGATCAGTCCCAGTTGCATTGGCTCGCTCTCCAAGGTAGAGGAGGAAGGGACTGCAGGAAGAGGATGACCTGTGGGGACCCTGGGTAGCATCCATGTAGGCCGAGGAGATTGAAGACGTTCAGAACGTCGTTCCCGTAGACGTCGGTCTAGTTTTATGGCTAGCTGGATCAACTCCTCCAGGGTGGAAGGAGAATCCACACGTGCCAATTCGTCTTTGAGAGTCTCTGAGAGTCCCTGGCGGTACTGGTATTTGAGAGCCGCCTCATTCCATCCAGTGTCCCCTGACCATTTCCGAAATTCGACCGTATAGTCCTCCACCGGTCTTTTTCCCTGGACTAAGGTATGTAAGATGGACTCGGCCGTGGCTATGCGTTGGGGATCATCATATAATCTTCCCATAGATTCAAAGAAGGTTTCCACGGAGTTTAGTAAGGGACTTTTCTGCTCCAGGAGGTTGTGAGCCCAAGCTTGGGGTTCTTCGGACAACAAGGAAATGATGAACCCTACTTTTACTGTCTCAGAGCTGAAAGTCTTAGGTTGGAGAGCCAGGTATAACAAGCAGGCGTTTTTAAATGCTCTAAACCTCTTCCGATTTCCGGAAAATCGTTCGGGTGTGGGCACCCTAGGTTCTGGGAGAGTCATAACAACTGCAGGAGCTGTGCTGGAGTGATCTTGTGAAGAGCTGGCCCCACTGGGGGATGTGGAAGTTGCATCCCCGGGAGATAAGATTAGGTGCTGGAGACGACCTTCTAGTTGGAAATAGCCATCTTGTAGCCTCTGGACTGCTTGCATAAGGGTCGTTACCTGCTGGCATAGAGCTTCGAGAGGGGAACCCACTCTGTCGGCCTCAGACATCTGGCTGGTTTGTACTATCACGGGTACTCACCGAGGCCGAGATGCTGGGAGTGGCTTCCCTTGCGGCTAAGCGCACCACACCCCTGGTAGTGGTACAGAGGGTGTAGGGCACAGAGAGGCACGGGTCGCCTGCAGGCAGGAAGCTACTTGAGAGGAGGACTTCAGTCATGCAGAGATGAGAGCAACGGTGGCTCTGACCCAGAGCTGGAGAAGAAGACCCGGCCGGGGTTCTAACCCGCAAACACAATGGGAGCTGGGATAAGTGCAGGAGATCAGGCACTGAGAACCCAGTAGTGGAGAGTCTATGATGCAGACCGATAACTTAATACTGGAGACTGGTAGATGAGGAAGTCCTTGAAGCAGGCCGAGGGTCAAACACAGCAGATGGTAAGTAGAGGAATCCTGAAGGCAAGCCAGAGGTAGGGGATTGGAGATGTCAGCAGAGAAGTCCGTTTAAACAAGCCGGGGTCATACACGAGAAGGCAGGAGAATCCGGAGACAGGCAGAGGGTCAAACACTGGAAGCAGATCGTGGGAAAGTCCTTTAAACAAGCCGAGGTCAAAATGCTGGAGAGAGACAAGGTAGGTCAGGCAAATCCGGGTCAAACAGGTAAACACAAGAAGCAGGAATCAGGAACGGAACACTGGAAGCTGAAAGACAAACCAGCAATTAAACAGGGCACAAGTCAGTCCTTATATAGGCCAGAAAGGGGGCGTGACGCTGACGAGCGAACGTTCGTACGCCATTACGCCGTTACGCCGTGTAGTGAACCCGTGTGTGCCGCTACTTTGCTAACGCGCATGCGCCGAAGCGCGGCTCCGCCGCGCAAACGCACAGGAACCTTCCGATGTTGACAGGCTCTTTTCTGACATAGTGGCACACACTGACCTACCTGACCAGGAGACTTCATGTGTCCTACAGCAGCAGCTCAGCCGTGGTGTACGGTGCGCACCCATCTTCACAGCAGGCAGCCGGAGGAGAGGAGAGCCAAAAGCTCTGCATTGTAATTCCCGCCTTCTGGAGCCTGCAGCGCCTATGATGGACGTCACACGTTCCGTGGTCCCACCATTGGACCAGTGGGACGTCCATCAGCGCTGCAGGCTCCAGAAGGCGGGACCTGTTATGTGACTCGGCGCCGCTCGGGATAAGATCGGTCCCCACTCGGTGGCGCTCAGGGCTATACATAGAACGGTGCCCACTCGAGACTCGGGGCTTTTTGGAGACCCACTAGGGGCTTCAGCCAGGGTGAGCCCCCTGCTGCCGACGCCACTGCCTGTATGTGAGATCAGGTCTCCCTTTATGTCAGGCAGGTCCATGCTAAGTGGCAGAGCTGTGTAATTCCCAGGTCTGGGTTGCCAGGAATACAAATAATTTGATACAAGTAAAACAGCTATCAAACATGTATTTCATCTGTGTATTTAGCTGTCTGCCTGGAGTTAAGGTTTAAGAGGAAAGCTGTCACTGATATTTGCAAAGCTGTTTGCTGCCCATAGTCAGAGCCAAAGGGATCAGAAATACACACAAAACTGTTGCAATTCTTTGGCTGAATTAAAAGCACCCAGAATTGTACTAATTTATATATATATCTCTCTGTCGGCAACTTGCTTGATAAAATTCTCTTTGGAGAGCTACAGATTGATACATTGTGGATTTGCTGCAGATCTTTAATAAATAATAAAAGTCCCTCTTGTCTGGTGACACCTGGTTAAAAATCAAATACTTGCAAAGAAAGCCTTTGAGGACGAAGCCTATCCTTCACTATATCTGGCACTCTGGATGAGAATGAATTCAGAAGGTTTCTCATGAACGCACGCTGTCATTCTGTGATATGTTTTTTCCTCACTGTCTGGTATGTTGAGTTTTTGTTTTTCTTGGCTGAAGGTCATCGGTTTATGAGATCGGAATAAATCCCATAAATAGACCTTGTGTTTTTTTGTCAATGCCAAGATAAGACATAGTTCCCTATTAACAAGCTTCTGTCAACAATTCCATTATGACGGACTTAAAAGTCATTGTTTACTCGTAAAACCCAAATCTCATGGATGCTCCATGAAACCAATATCATTAATAACATTGAACCAGACAACCGCTAAATAAATATTATTTGTAGAGTACAGAATGGACTGTATTGCTTCAAATTTCCGGAGTTGACGGGGCAGAGGCTTTCTCAGGAAACCATTTAATAACTTTCCAAAATGACCATTATATAACACTGGCATTCTGAGACGGGGAACCAAGTCATCTGGATATTTATTCTTTAGTGAAACCACTAGCAGTGTTCTGAAGGTCAGTAGTGACACACAGGGGTTGTAGAGATCTAATATATGGCCAAAAGGACACATAACCCTTACACCTAAAATATAAGCTTGTTGGATATTCCCTTTCAAAACCAGGGATGATAATGTGTCTCTTTTGCACCTATAACAGCTAGGCTCCAATATACCAGGAAAGCTTTTGAAAAGATTTTGGTGTGTCTGGGGAATTGTTGCCCATTCAGTCAAAAGAACATTTTAAAACTGGCACTAGGCATGTCATTTTGATTAAAAAAAAAAAGATTTATCAGCAATATTAAACTGCTACTAAAGGCTCGCTTTTTTTAAAAAATAACAAACATGTTATACCTACCTGCTCTGTGCAAAGGGTTTGCACAGAGCAGCCCTGACCCTCCCCATTTTCAGGACCCCTGCCACCGTTCCTGTCTCCTTTCCCCTGCCGAGTACTCCCATAGTAAGATGCTTGCTATGGGGGCACTCATGCATGCTCGCTCCGGAGCCGAGCCCCCTGCTCCCTTCTCACTGGCTGTGATTGACAGCCAATGGCTCCCCCTTCTGTCTGAGCCAATGTACAATAAAAGAGCTCCCAAAGCTTCTTAGCACATCAGAGTAACATCTCTAGTCATCTTACACTCCTGGTGTTTCAGCCTCAACTCAAGTTACCTAGAGTTAAAGTCATAAATTTATGAGAGGCTCCTCCATCGTTGGTCAAGTGGTAAGGACTGACATTATATTTGTCCACTCACTAAATCTTAGAATATCATTTATAATAATTGAAGAGGAGCTCCAGGGTTCCCCCAAAAAATTAAAAGTCAGTAGCTACAAATACTGTAGCTGCTGACTTTTAATATAAGGACACTTACCTGTCCAGGGATCCAGTGATGTCCTCACCGAAGCCGATTCTTTAATTGGCTTCAGGTGTAGGCGCTGGCATCTTAAGTAAAGGAAACTGGCCGTGAAAACACTGCGCTCTGTAAATGGTCCTACAGTCTTCTGGGAGTTGTGATGTGTCCCAGAAGGCTGCGGGGGAAAGAGGAGCAATTACCTTCTGGCTCAAATTACTGCGGCAGATCAGGTAGCCACTCCCCCCCCAAAAAAAGTGCTAAATGTGGCAGTGGTGGGGAGGGGGGATGCTTTTGGGTGAAGTTCTGCTTTAACTCACTAGTCCTAGGTCAACTTGCAGGAATACAATCTTTTTTTTACTATCCCATCCCACTGCAACCAGTTTCAACTTAGCTCATTTTAATATGCATCTTTTTTCTTTTGAACACCTTTTGAAAAAGTTACTTACGAATTGAAAGCTCATACCAAAGTTCACCAACAATATTCAACCAGAAAGGGCCCCTAAGGTAGCAAAAGTAAATATCTGAAGTCTATTCCATCTTGTCTAATAATATTGGTATTTGTCACACCATTTTTATTATTGGGGGTTGCTTTATTTCAGGGCTCAACAAATCCCAGGTGCCAGGTTGCCATGGTGACTAGAAATTGCGTCCTGGCGCCTGCGCTTTTGTCAGCCAAATCACTGTTGGTCTGAATCATTAGAGGGGCACAGTCTGCCAGGCCGCAAGTCCAAGGCGCAACAGCTGCAGCTGTTAAAAATCCCTTTCCTGCTGCTATAGCTGCATATTTTTAGCACTAATCACTGTACTAGTGTCACTGGTTCCCACAAAGTGTCAGTTAGTGTCAACTAGTGTTCGTCGCAATATTGCAGTCCCAATATAAGTCACTGATCTCTGCCATTGCCAGTATAAAAAAAGCATATATCCCATAGCTTGTAGATGCTATAACTTAACTAAATTTATGAAGAAATTTGATTTTTTTTTTAATTTATTGGATAAGTTTTATAGCAGAAAGTAAAAATATTCTTGTTTTTTTTTCAAAATTGTTGCTCTTTTTTTATTTATGGTGCAAATAATAAAAAACGCAGGGGTGATCAAATACCACCAAAAGAAAGATCTATTTGTGGGAAAAAAGGACATACATTTTATTTGGGTACAGCGTTGCACGAACGCACAATTGTCAGTTAAAGTAACCCAGTGCCGTATCACAAATAATGGCCTGGTCAGGAGGGGGTGGGGTAAACCTTTCAGAGGTGAAGTGGTTAAAGTGATGGGCACCAACATTAAAGTGGGGTGATGCAGGTCAGAGGTCCACAGGTGAAAAGATTTTGGAGAAAATGCAAGACAGTACTACACTATTGGGAAAAATGCTGTTGTGTCTACATGACAAGGCAAATCTGTTGTAAATAGATGGCATAAAAAAAAAAAAAATGACAAAAAAGTTTTGGCTTCAGATAAACTTCAACCAGTTGGGGACCTTAGATGTAAAACACATGTCCAAAAAAAACGCACTGAACTTCCTCCTCCCCCACAACCTCCTGGCTGCATTTTTTGGCATTTCCATATCACAAGAGCAGTCAAAAGTTTATTAAAGCTTCATTGTAACTTCTGTGGTTCATTTATAGCAGATCAATGGTTGATGTGCATATGATGTCAATTGAAGCGACCATGCGTGTTAAAATTGAAAAATACATTTTATATTTTAAAATAAAGCATTTATTAACTATTTGTTAGTCTTAATTAATACCTTCTTTACCATTTTCCCTTAGCTGTAATTGCTGATGATTTATTTTCTTGCATTTCTATTTTTGTAAATTTTTGGGGTTTTCAACTTTTTTTTTCTTCCTTAATTATTCAGAGACGCATTTAGTGATGCATTTCAAAAACAGCGCATCAAAAAAAAAAAAAAAGCCATTAATTTGTAAATAATTTTCCCAAGCTTTGCAATAGAAACAGAATTTTAGTGTCATCATAAATATAAAAAAATTACAAGATAAACTGCACTTTTTATCTACATAAAGTGAAAAAAAGTGCTCTAATTTAAAAAAGGTATACAAGTGAGACAGCTGAAGTGGGTCATATTCACATTTTTGTATAAGTCCAGATGTGACTTTTTCTTTTTAAGAGGGGTTAAGATAATGAAAGTGAATATTTAAAAAAAAAAAATGTAACTATGACATGATTAGATATATTTTGTGATTGTTGGTCTTCTGAGAAAACATGAAAAATGTATAGGATTAAATGCCCTTTAAAATCCATAAATCTCAGTGTCTACAGTATGTGATGAAGCACAGCAGTGACAAGGGGGAGAAAAAACAGTCCTTAGCCGTCAGGAAGTAAAGTTTTAGTTCATACATATCCCATTGTTGTTTACATTAGGAATCTCCCTTCAGAAATCCCGAATATATATTCCTGCTATAGCTTCGCCAGGGTTTGCTGCATAATAATACGTCATTGTGGAAATTACTATTAATCACTGTGCAGGATCGGAAAGACAGGCTTTCTTCAAGCTTCCAGGGCCTTGTATCTGCAATGAGAACCAAATGTAAACTTTCTCCCCTGAACAATGGCCCATTCAGAAAATACAAATTAGACATAATTATTGACAGCTCAGTATTTACAGTAACTGGTGACTGATAAAATACCAGGCGCACTATGGCACCAGGCAGCTGTCAGCTGTCTTCCGTTCTTCATCATCATTTTCAGTTTTGTTATATTTCCTTCATGGAATTTCCACAGATCTGCTTAATATGACCATCCTTGATGAATCGATGGGAAAAATGGCATAATGTTAGCACTTAAACGCCCCATGTTGGTTTATTTTATTAGAATTTTTTTATCATAATTTTTCTTTTGGTAGGTTAGGTTCATTGATATCTTGGCAATTGGCAGACAGGTGGGCTAAATCACCAGCTGACAATTTATATCTCTAGGGGGACCCCAGAAATAAAATATTCCCCCCAATATACAGTGGGGACGGAAAGTATTCAGACCCCTACATTTTTCACTCTTTGTTATATTGCAGCCATTTGCTAAAATCATTTAAGTTCTTTTTTTTTCCTCATTAATTTTACCATCCAACCTGACAGAACTGAAGAGGATCTGCAAGTAGGAATGACAGAGGATCCCCAATTCCAGGTGTGAAAAACTTGTTGCATCTTTCCCAAAAAGACTCATGGCTGTATTAGATCAAAAGGGTGCTTCTACTTAATACTGAGCAAAGGATCTGAATACTTAAGACCATGTGATATTTCAGTTTTTCTTTTCTAATAAATCTGCAAAAATGTCAACAATTCTGTGTTTGTCTGTCAATATGGGGTGCTGTGTGTACATTAATGAGGAAAAAAATGAACTTAAATGATTTTAGCAAATGGCTGCAATATAACAGAGTGAAAAATGTAAGGGGGTCTGAATACTTTCCGTCTCCACTGTATATCAAGGTCCGTCTCCCCTACCATAGAATCTGATGACCTTTCTTTCTTTCTTTCTTTCTTTCTTTCTTTCTTTCTTTCTTTCTTTCTTTCTTTCTTTCTTTCTTTCTTTCTTTCTTTCTTTCTTTCTTGTCTTTATGGACCTTGATTTGTGCACTGGTGCATAGTCATGTTGGAACAGAAAGGGGCTATTCCCAAACTGTTCCCGCAAAGTAGGCAGCATGAAATTGTCCAAAATGTCTTGGTATGCTGACGCCTTAAGAGTTCCCTTCACTGGAACTAAGGGGCCAAGCCCAACCTCTGAAAAACAATCCCACACCATAATCCCCCCTCCACCAAATGATTTGGACCAGTGCACAAAGCAAGGTCCATAAAGACATTGATGAGCGAGTTTGGGGTGGAGGAACTTGACTGTCCTTCACAGAGTCCTATGCTCAACCCGATAGAACACCTTTGGGATTAATTAGTGCGGAGACTGCGAGCCAGGCCTTCTTGTCCAACATCAGTGCCTGACCTCACTATTGCGCTTCTGGAAGAATGGTCAAACATTCCTATAGACACACTCCTAAACCTTGTGGACAGCCTTCCCAGAAGAGTTGAAGCTGTCCCAGTGGAAAAATATGAATAAACAGTTGTGGAATAGAAGTTATGTTGGCAATGTACGTCACAAGAAGAAGCATTGCGAAAACTATTCCTTCGTTTTGCATACCTATGTTTTCTATCTATCTATCTATCTATCTATCTATCTATCTATCTATCTATCTATCTATCTATCTATCTATATATCTATCTATCTATCTATCTATCATTTTTATTTTTCTATCTATCTCTATCTGTCTATACAGATCTGTGTTATCATCAGCAGAGCGGAGGAATAATTATCAAGCTGCTTCTCCCAAGTCCAGTTTGCCAGATTCCAGTGATCATTGACTGACACAATAATTACCAGCATCTGCGGAACACCGAGTATTATTTTCTGACAGCTCTCTGATTAGTCCATCTGGTCTCAGAAGAAAGATTATTTTATTATTTTACAAGGAAGTTATACGACTTGAAAGCATGCACGGCACAGTTTAATTACAATGCAGAACAAATTCATGACTAATTGTTTTAAAATGCAAAACAGGGACCTCTTTGTTCTAAAATACAAAGAAATACAAGGAAAACAATTACATAGAAATCTACATAAACATTAATGTTGTCTAAGCTTACACAAAATTAAAAGTAATCTTAGAATAACTGAACCTTGCTATAAACCATCGCCATTAGCATTGGGCTTTTATATACTCCACAGTGGTGCAGATTTTTGATTTGTTATAAATATTAGCATAGAGTGTCAGTTCTTCGAACCACTAATTTGGATGGAGTGTTTTAATAATGATTAAAGGGTCATTAGCATACAGTACATGGGAAGGTTTGATAGTAATAACACTCTTCTTGTATGCATATGTAGCTCACCTCACATAGGAGCCGTTGGTGAAATGGGATCCCCCACCCTGCACAGCCAGGCACACCGAATTTTCTACAAGCACACTTGAGTCAGGAAGAAGTCCAGCACTTGGTTTTTGTGTTTTATTACATAGTTACATAGTAGGTGAGGTCGAAAATAGACACAAGTCCATCAAGTCCAACCTATGTGTGTGATTATATGTCAGTATTACATTGTATATCCCTGTATGTTGTGGTCGTTCAGGTGCTTATCTAATAGTTTCTTGAAGCTATCAATGCCCCCCGCTGAGATCACCGCATGTGGAAGGGAATTCCACATCCTTGCCGCTCTAATGCCGCGTACACATGGTCGGAATTTCCAACAACAACTGTTCGATGTGAGCTTGTTGTCCGAAATTCCGACCGTGTGTATGCTCCATCGGACATTTGCTGTCGGAATTTCCGACAACTGATCTCCTGAATAATACATAGTTACATAGTTACATAGTAGGTGAGGTTGAAAAAAGACACAAGTCCATCAAGTCCAACCTATGGGTGTGATTATGTGTCAGTATTACATTACATATCCCTGTATATTGCGGTCATTCAGGTGATTATCTAATAGTTTCTTGAAGCTATCAATGCTCCCCGCTGAGACCACCGCCTGTGGAAGGGAATTCCACATCCTTGCCGCTCTTACAGTAAAGAACCCTCTACGTAGTTTAAGGTTAAACCTCTTTTCTTCTAATTGTAATGAGTGGCCACGAGTCTTATTAAACTCTCTTCTGCGAAAAAGTTTTATCCCTATTGTGGGGTCACCAGTACAGTATTTGTAAATTGAAATCATATCCCCTCTCAAGCATCTCTTCTCCAGAGAGAATAAGTTCAGTGCTCGCAACCTTTCCTCATAACTAAGATCCTCCAGACCCTTTATTAGCTTTGTTGCCCTTCTTTGTACTCGCTCCATTTCCAGTACGTCCCTCCTGAGGACTGGTGCCCAGAACTAGACAGCATACTCCAGGTGCGGCCGGACCAGAGTCTTGTAGAGCGGGAGAATTATCGTTTTATCTCTGCATTTGATCCCCCTTTTAATGCATGCCAATATTCTGTTTGCTTTATTAGCAGCAGCTTGGCATTGCATGCCATTGCTGAGCCTATCATCTACTAGGACCCCCAGGTCCTTTTCCATCCTAGATTCCCCCAGAGGTTCTCCCCCCAGTGTATAAATTGCATTCATATTTTTGCCACCAAAATGCATTATTTTACATTTTTCTACATTGAACCTCAATTGCCATGTAGTCGCCCACCCCATTAATTTGTTCAGGTCTTTTTGCAAGATTTCCACATCCTGCGGAGAAGTTATTGCCCTGCTTAGCTTAGTATCGTCTGCAAATACAGAGATTGAACTGTTTATCCCATCCTCCAGGTCGTTTATGAACAAATTAAATAGGATTGGTCCCAGCACAGAACCCTGGGGAACTCCACTACCCACCCCTGACCATTCTGAGTACTCCCCATTTATCACCACCCTCTGAACACGCCCTTGTAGCCAGTTTTCAATTCATGTACTCACCCTATGGTCCATGCCAACGCACCTTATTTTGTACAGTAAACGTTTATGGGGAACTGTGTCAAATGCTTTTGCAAAATCCAGATACACCACATCTACGGGCCTTCCTTTATCTAGATGGCAACTCACCTCCTCATAGAAGGTTAATAGATTGGTTTGGCAAGAACGATTCTTCATGAATCCATGCTGATTACTGCTAATGATATCATTCTTATTACTAAAATCTTGTATATAGTCCCTTATCATCCCCTCCAAGAGTTTACATACTATTGATGTTAGGCTAACTGGTCTGTAATTCCCAGGGATGTTTTTTGGGCCCTTTTTAAATATTGGTGCTACATTGGCTTTTCTCCAATCAGCTGGTACCATTCCAGTCAATAGACTGTCTGTAAAAATTAGGAACAACGGTCTGGCAATCACCTGACTGAGTTCCCTAAGTACCCTCGGATGCAAGCCATCTGGTCCCGGTGATTTATTAATGTTAAGTTTCTCAAGTCTAATTTTAATTCCGTCCTCTATTAACCATGTAGGTGCTTCCTGTGTTGTGTCATGAGGATAAACACTGCAGTTTTGGTTACTGAAGCCCCCCGATAATCTTTATTTTTTTTTTTGCCAGATCTTCAGAATAATGTTTATAATTTTTTTTTATAGTGATCTTCTTTTTTTTTTATCAAGATCTCCTGATTTATTTATTTTTTTTATAGTGATCTCCATAATATTTTTTGTCATTCAAGTTACCACAACACCATTATTATCTTGTATTTTTTAACCTCAAAGAGGTTGGTTGGTGTTGGTGTCCCTTGTTAATTTGACAATGTATTTTTTAAATGTACCTGAAAAATCACAAACCAACTGTCCTTTTTGAAGTAAAACACATTACAAAAAATTATTAGGGGTCATAACAAAATAAAGAGGAAGGCAACGCTGGATAAACTGTTGAAATTGGCGAAGCCTTTGTACCCCATGGCACACATCAATTATTTGACAGAGAAAATTGGTAGCCTGAGGAGTCCATTTAATAGGAAGCACAATCCGGTCCAGGACTCCAAGAGATCAGAAACAGCAGCAGATGACATATATGTCCCGAGGCTGTGGTCTTACAACAGCCTGCATCTTTTGTCAGACCAGACTGAACCCAGGCCATCACCCTCTTGACTTCCTTCCACGCTTCCTTCCAGGCTGTGGCTGTGGTGTTGGAGATGTGGCAGAAGGTGGAGGAGGATGGTCCAGCTCACATACGTGACTTTTGTTTTTGAGTTCGCCCCTTACCCCCTTATTTAGGGCCTGAAAGATGACATCCTCACAGAAAAGGCGTTTGCCCTCCTCCATTTCCTGCATCTTACTGGCCATCATGCAGCCAAAGACCTCTTGAACACTGGGGGTGGTTTTGAGGACCGCAGTAGCCTGCCAAATCAAAGCAAGCGCTGCCTCCTCCACGTTACTCCCCTTCCTGGGCCTTTTTGTTGGAAGGCGGTGGGGAGGGACCTGTGATTCAGTCAGGCTACTGGGCCCGGCCACCTCCTGGCTGCCACTTTCCCCCGCCACCTCCTGGCTGCCACTTTCCATGCCCTCCTCTTGGCTAAGGCTTTTCTGTGTATGAAAATGGGACATAGTTTGAGTTTTTTGGTCATCAATCACACACAATTTGAGCTCATGACTGTTGCAAATTGAATGTTAACAAACAGAAAAGACTATCATTCTGACCCCAGCATTTTTCATTCTTGTCCCAATCATTTTTGGCTACTACTGTCTATTGATAAGTAAAACACTTTGTTAAATCAGAAATTAGTGATCAATAATAACATCTAGTTAACATCATTATTTTTTTGACAAGAAATATGTTGAACAATGCTATACCTGGCTCAAGCTGGGCTCCTCCACATCTCCCTGGGTGGAAGGCCCAGGTTTGACGTTGGAAGCCTCAGCTGAGGTGGAAGGAAGAGTGGAAGGAAGTGTTGAGAGTGATTAGCTGGTTTCACTCTGGTCTGACAAAAACTGCAGTCTGTCATAGTACCACAATGAAAAAATATTGACAGATATAATATCAAGACTTAATGGTGTTCAGAAATTGGTGAACGTTGAAGTCCAACCAATACAATAAAAATGTGAAAAACTGAAATAATACAAATGTGATTAAAGTCCTATAGTGAAATATAAAAATAAATAAAAGTCCAGCTGTGAAGTGAAAAATCTTCCAACATGTAATTCAACCACGGGTGAATCCTTAAAGTGAGAGGGATTGAATACTCTTACCGGAGCAGGTGGATCCGGATGTCAGCGACACCGAATCAGACAAGCTTAGAAATCCAGATGGGTGGCTCACCCAGATGAAGGTAGGGACCCCGGATCTAGGATGGCATCTCCTCTTGACTGAAACAACTTTAGCAGTATCCACTGTATTAACCAGTAACCAGTATTTTATACTGGTTGGTTTCAATAAACCTACGTTTTGACCTGCACCATTGGAGCACTCCTTTTCTTTTCTTTTCCATACTTTGGTTGGATGAGAGTTTTTTTGATGTTCCCATTGGACGTGTCGCTTCTCCGGTTCGGTGGATACTGCTGAGGTTGTTTCAGTCGAGAGGAGATGCCATCCGAGATCCGGGGTCCCTACCTAGATCTGGGTGAGCCACCCACCTGGATTTCTAAGCTTGTCTGATTCGGTCTCGCTGACATCCAGATCCACCTGCTCCGGTAAGAGAGTTCAATCTCTCTCACTTTAAGGATTCACCCATGGTTGAATTACATGTTGGAAGATTTTTCACTTCACAGCTGGCCTTTTTTTTTCATATTTCACTATGGGACTTTGTATTATTTCAGTTTTTCACATTTTTATTGTATTGGTTGGACTTCAACATTCACCAATTTCTGAACACCATTAAGTCTTGATATTATATGTGTCAATATCTTTTCATTTTGTTATAGTGCTACATTTTTTGCACTATCCTATTAGAATATTTGTAACATTCCTGTGTAGCAGCTTTGATTTCTCTGATTTATATTGGGTTAGCGCAGTTATATTATATTCTTCACTTTGTCATAGTACCACAGCCTGGGGATAAATCTCATCTGCTGCTGCTCCTGATCTCATGGAATCCTGGACCTTTTTGCGCTCCCCATTATATGTGCTCCTCAGGCCACCAATTTTGCAATTCAAAAAGTTGATGTTTGCCGTGGGAATCACCGGCTTCACCAATTTCAACAGTTGATCCATCACTGCCTTCCTCTTTAGTTTGTGATTATAAAAAGGGTGTTTCACCTTCCACAGACAGGGCAGCTCCCTGTACATATCAATGAAGTTGGGGAGCAAATCACGATCACTGAATTTATCCATATTCTCTGAAAGACACAACACAAGACAAACCCTAATGTCAGGCTAAACTCTCATAATCTTGCCCCAATATAGGCCTCAATCTATAAGCACTATAGGTCACTGATGCTCCAAGTTAAAATTGTACCTTCGTTAGCACGATCGGCGCTTATGCTACTCCTTCCTCCGCTCACAGATCGTACGTATGACGCACGCGTGTTACGCTTTATATACACTGTGCATTAGGGTTGCACCGATACCGAGCATTTGCCCAAGTACTTGTACTCGGGCAAATGCTCCCGATGCTTCCCCCGATACCTTGAAGTCAGCAGTGATCGGCGTGTGGGGGAGTTACAAGATTCTCCCCCAGCGGCTTTCAGCTGCTTTAGTGACATACAGCGGTGATCGGTCACCGCTGACTGTCACTGCATCCTCCTCCATGCCCCCTCCTTTCCTCTGTCCCCCTCCGCTGTCCCCTCCGTTCCTCTCTCCTTCTCTGTGCCTCTCCGCTTTCCCTTCCGTTCCTCTCTCCTTCTCTGTGCCTCTCCGCTGTCCCCCTCCGTTCCTCTCTCCTTTTCTGTCCCCCTCCGCTGTCCCCTCCGTTCCCCTCTCCTTCTCTGTCCCCCTCCGTTCTCCCCCTCCGTTCCGCCGTCCTCCTCCTCCTTCCTTTGTGAATGGATAGAGTCAGCTGACTCTGTCCATTCACATAACTGAAACATTGTAATCTCAGATCTCAGATTACGATCTCAGATTACGATGTGTCAGTTTATGAATGGAGAGGAGCCGCTGTCTTCTCTCCATTCATTTTCAGTGCAGCTGAGGCTGCAGAGAAAGGGACCGGGGAATCTCTATCCTCTGTCTCTTTCTCTGTCTCAAGGGGGAGATATCAGAGGTCTGTTAAGACCCCTGATATCTCACCAAAGCCCCCCAACAGGGCTGATTAAAAAAAAAAAAAAAAAAACACACATATTGCAATAAAGAATAAAAAAAAATTATTGTAAAAAATAAAAATTGTAAATTAAAAAAAAAACCACACACATATACACCCTTCACCTGCCTCCCCCCCCCCCCCAAAAAAACACTGTTAAAAAAAAAAAAAAACACTGTCACGTGACATAAAAAAAAAAGTATCGGTATTCGGTATCGGCGAGTACTTGAAAAAAAGTATCGGTACTTGTACTCGGTCCTAAAAAAGTGGTATCGGGACAACCCTAATAGGAAGCATGGACCATACCCAAACCCAAATGTGAGAAAGGCCAAGATCATGACTAAAGTTGTGAAAAGTCTGCACAGGAGTTTTGGGGTACGACGATCCAAGGAGCAATTAAGGAAACGCTGGTCAGACCTGAAATTGAGGGAGCACGATCAGTACAGAAAGATCAGGAAAGTGCTTCTAAAAGTAATTATTTGTCCTGTGTTCCTATTATTATTATTATTATTATTATTATTACTTGCATGCTGCTCCATGTGCTTTTCTTTACTGTTGTACAGTTTAAAAAGGCAAGTTTCAGGTTCGTTGGCACAGTAATCATTCGTAGTAAACATCGTTCGTTCACCCACTAATACGATGTTTTTGGCAGATGCAGGTTAACTACATTTGTTCATGCCTATTTGTATTAAAAGAAGTTTAGTACATTGTTGTGTAGATGGGTTTGTAACTAGAATGAAATGCAAACTTGATTCAGTGTAAGGAGAGGACACTCAGCAGTTGTTTAGACATCTGGACACAGGAGCACTAGTGTGGGACACCAGAACCCAATTTTTAGGGTGTCCCACACAGGTGCTTCAGTGGATACTAGGGGTCTCTCCATGTGTGAAACTTTAACAAAAAAGGTAAGTATTCCAGCTTTAACAAAGGAAAAAAATCATGTCTTTAGCTTGGAACTCTGCCAAAACAGACAATTGTACGACACTCCCAAGCAATGTTTCATATTCCTATATCTTGCCTCAAATATCTGTGTGCTAAGTATACCTTTTTTGTATTCACATAGGGCAGAAAAGAATCGGGACATCTGAGGACACCAGGAACCCCACTACTCCTGAAGAAGGGGAAATCCCCACACACCATGAAGAAGATGTGGAGGGAGGAGAGGTTCATGAAGTTGGTGAAATAGTGACCACAACAGGTCTGTATCTGATACCACAGCTTCAGGTAATAGATGTATGCCTGCATATTTATAATACATGGTGTGTTTTTAAATTTTTAGGTGATGTGGATGTTGTGAAAGAAGAAACTCATTTTAACAGTGCAAGTGCACAGGTCCTCATCGGGGAGATAATGGTGTGCAATCGTGAATTAAAGAAGATCAAGGAAAACATCAATGATGTTGAAAAAAGACTCATTTTCCTAAAACATCATTGATACAGAATCTACAACACCCAAAAATTTTGACAGTTTGTCCTTAAATTTTTTTATTTTTACAAAAGTTTTAAAGTAATTTGAAAGCCAAATTTTGAAGATGCACACGGGAGATCAATGTAAGCGTTTTGTGGGTGCAACCCCTTCCTCACAACTCAAGTAGGCGAGAGGAAGGGGTTGCACCCCCGAAACACGTCCATTGATCCCCCATGATGGGAGCTAGCACATGTAGACATTAGGCATGGGATCAGGAGGGAAATCCACATTTTGACTTCCAATTTGTGTGCATCTTCAAAATTTGGCTTTTACAGGGGTGACATCACCCCATCTGATGAAGGCAAGATCTACAGTTTTGAAATACTAATGTCTGATATGGCCTTCACTTTATCAAAGTTGAACTTTGTAAGTTTCTGAGTTGTGTATGTTATGGTTTTAAACATGTCTGTTTAACCAAAAAAAGGATATTTCTACTGTCAAACATAAAAATGTTATACACCCAGGGGCGGACTGACCATTGAGCCACTCGGCACTGCCCGAGGGCCCTGGGCCACTAGGGGGCCCCATCAGGGTTGTCAGCCTCAGTAAAACCAGGGACAGTATTTATAAATCAGTTTTTTTTACATCTGTCTGTGTATACTGTGTGTACATGTATGTGTATACTGTGTGATTGTATACTGTGTGTATGTGTATACTGTGTGGCCCCATAATCTCTGATTGCCTGGGGGCCCCATAATCTCCTATTGCCCGGGTGCCCCATGAGTTATCAGTCCGCCCCTGTATACACCAAAGATGTTGGTTTGTTAAAAAACCCTTTTCCTTGTCAAAAGAAGTTTATTGAGTATACAATGTTATAAAGATACATAAAGTAAGTTTACAAGGATCTATAAAGTAAGCTCATTGTTTTACAGTAGGGTTTATATAGGTAAATATCATGAAATTTCAAATATTAAACATTGGGTTCACGTAAACCTAAATTAAAGATATATATCATTTCCTTAGTTACTTTTGTAGGTATTTAAATGATTTATACCTACTATACATATTGTTTACAAGTAGAGTGTATATAGGTCAAAAAAATTCTGATAATGAGCTTTAATTGTAAGGTGGAGAAAAGGAAAGAGAAAGAAAAAGGGTTGAAAGGTAGAGGTATGGTCCACAAGGTTGTCCCGCTCGTCAGTTTATTATTCTTTTTAGTTCTCTTTGAAGCCTTAGAATGGGTGTCTCTGTAAGTCATTTAATCTGTTACCATGGCAACAGGACAGAGTCATTGAAGTTTGACAGGAACTGTTGTTTTATCCAAGGATGCCAAAGTTTTTCAAATTTTGGAATTTGATTTTGATCGATGGCTACCATCTTAGCATGGGACATTGTATTATTTATTCTGTGAATTGTTTCTGCTAGTACCAATGTAGGAGATTTCCATGCCTTAGCCACTGTTTGTTTTGCAGCCGTTATTAGTTGGATCATAAGTTTGAATTGAGAGAGTGTTAACCATTTCGGTTTTAGATTAAGTAAAGTTAAATATGGATCTGGTTGTATTATTTTTTTAAATATTTTAGATGCAATCACGAAGACTTCCTTCCAGAAGGTTTGGATTACTGGGCACGTCCACCATATGTGTAAATATGTGCCTATTTCTGGGCATCCTCGAAAACAAAGAGCTGAGGTATTAGGTGAATATTTTGCCACTCTAGCGGGTACAAGGTACCAGCGAGTTAGGACTTTATAATTTGTCTCCAGTGCTAAGATGTTGGGTGAAGATGACTTAGATGTGAGCCATATGTTAGACCAGTCCGTGTCTTCTAAAGTTTGTCCCAGGTCCTCCTCCCACCTCTGAACGTAAGAGGGTCTATTAAGATTTGCTACTCCATATAATTGATTATAAAGTGATGAAATTGTACCTTTAGCAAATGGATCTTTTGTACAGATTGATTCAAAAATGGATAATTGGGATAATGGTGTATCCCCCTTTAGGAATGGTGTATAGAAATTTTTGATTTGGAGATATCTAAATATCTCAGAGTTTGGTAGATCATATTTTTCTCTAAGCGATGGGAATGAAAGGAATGATTTAGATGCTATGAAGTCATTTAGTGTCTGAATGCCTGATGTTGTCCAAGCTTTAAAAGAATTTGGGTAGATCCATGCCGAATAAAAGGCCGGATTTCTGATAAAAGAAAGGAGAGGATTGTGTGGAGATTGTAACTGATATTTGGTTTTTAGTTTATCCCAGAGAGATAAGAAGTGTTTAGTTATGGGATTATGAATTTTAAAGCGGTCTTTAGGATCAAGCCATAATAAATTTGATATTAATAGCGGGTCATTTTCTGAAGCCTCTATAAATACCCATAATGGGATTTCCTGTTTTGCATGGTATTTGGACAGACTGGCCAAATGTGCTGCTCTGTAGTAGTTAGTAAAATTAGGGTATCCCAGGCCTCCTTTATTTTTGGGAAGATGTAGTGTGTGTATAGGTATACATGGTTTAGAAGAGCCCCATATAAACGAAGTTGCTCTTTTTTGTACTATTCTCAAAAAATAGGAAGGAATTGGAATAGGGAGGACTCTGAATAGATAAAGCAATTTGGGTAGAATAGTCATTTTGATTGCATTAATCTTCCCTATCCAGGATAAAGGAAGTTGCGACCATTGTTTTATTAGATTTGTGATCTGTCTTAATACAGGAGGATAATTGGTTAAGAATAAGTCAGAATGAGATGCTGTTAAATGAATTCCAAGATATGGGATTGATTTTTCTGCCCATGTGAATGGGAGTGCAGCCCTAGCCGGGATCAATTCCATGTTTGTGAGTGAAATATTAAGCACTAGGCATTTCTTAGGATTAATCATAAGGCCGGATAGGGCTGCAAATCCATCAAGAGCTGGTATTAAGTTAGGACCAGAGACCTGTGGTGATGATAGAAAAAGTAATATATCGTCTGCAAATATACATAATTTGTGTGTAATACCTCCTACTTAAATGCCAGTTATAGTTTGGTTTGTTCTGATGTATTGGGCCATGGGTTCGAGTATAAGGGCAAATAATAAGGGAGATAATGGGCAACCCTGTCCGGTACCTCTTTCGTTATTAAAGGCTTCAGATTTGTATCCAGCATATTTTATATAGGCTTTGGGTTTATTATATAATGCTTTGATCCATGTTAAAAAGTGGGGTCCAAAACCCCATTTTTGTAATGAATATTGCATATATTGCCAGGATACTGTGCCAAATGCCCTCTTAATATCGAGAGATAGAAAACATAAAGGGATTTTCCGTTTTTTAGCAATATGTGCCAATAACACTGCCCTGCGTATATTATCGCCTGCCTGTCTATTTGGCATGAAGCCTACTTGATCTCTATGTATTAATTTTCCTATAATGCTATTGAGGCGTTTTGCTATTATTTTTGCTAATAATTTAATATCGAGGTTTAACAGAGAGATAGGCCGATAATTCACACAAGAAGTATCATCAGAAAGGGGTTTGGGGATCATACAAACAATTGCCATTAGTGTTTCTTGCCGAAAAGAATGTCCATCTAGAAGTTTGTTAAAAGTTTCAGTGAGAATGGGAGAGAGTATTTCTGAGAATGTTTTATAGTATAAAGCCGAGTAGCCGTCTGGGCCTGGTCTTTTGTTAAGTTTTAGGTCTTTTATGGCGTTAGCAACTTCATCTATAGTTATAGGCTCATCCAAACTGGTTTTTTGATTCTGAGATAACTCAGGTAAGGTTATTTTTGAGAAGAAGGATTCAGCCTCTGTAGGATTAAATTCATTGTTTGTCTTGTATAAAGTTGCGAGATGTGAGTGAAATTTATGGACTATTTTAACTGGATTACAAGTGTAAACATTTTTTTGATAATTTCAAACGTATTGGTTTGAAAGATTTGTTAGTTGAATTTAATGCCCGAGCCAAATATGTACCTGGTTTGTTTGTATTCATGTAGAAATTGTGTTTGGAGCGTTTGAGGGATTTATCAACTGACTCAGTGAGAAATAGATCGTATTCCAATCTAGATTTTTCCAGATGAGATTTTGTACTCTGAGATGGATTATCTTGAAATGATATGTAGGCTGCAATAAAATTGAGTTCTAGTTTTTTTGCTAGATTTTTGCGTTCCCGTTTAAATAGTGCCATTTGTCTTTGTATTGTACCACGCAAGACAGGCTTATGAGCTTCCCACAGTGTTATTGGGGAGATGTCTGTTGTATTATTAATTGATATGTATTCCTTTAAAGCTTGTTCAATGGCCATCTGATGTAGTGGGTGTTTGAGCATTATGTCCGGTAAGTACCACGTTGGGTCATGCGCTTTTGGTATGGCTGTGGCTATAGTAGTGTATACTGCATTATGGTCAGACCACGGAATCGGAATTATATCTGATGCAATAATTTCTGGTATCATTCCTATTGTTAGAAAAATATGATCTATTCTGGTGAAGGTTTGATGAGGGTGCGAGAAATAAGTGAATTTCTTTTTCATTGGGTTACTTTCTCTCCACGAATCTACCAGATTGTATTTGGAAAGAAGTTGAGAAAAAGGTAATCTAGAGGTTATTTTGGATGGTGTAAAAGGTGATTTATCTAGAAATGGGAGGAGGACCTGGTTCGAATCCCCACACATTATCACTGTTCCTATTTTGTGTGTATTAATCACTTGTAATATATGTGAGAGGAATGGTGTAGGTTGTTTGTTAGGAGCGTAGTAGGAAATCACCGTGATTGCTGTATCCATTATATAACCCATGAGTATCAGGTATCTACCTTCTGGGTCTTTAATTTCTGATGATAAGGTGAATGGTGTGGATCGGTGAAATGCAATTAGAGTTCCCCTTTGCTTGGTACAGGCAGAAGCCGTGTAAATTTGTTGATAAAAAGGAGAAATATATTTTGGAGTAGAATGTTTGGTGAAGTGTGTTTCTTGGAGGCATACTATGTGAGCCTTCTTGTTATGGAAAGTACGGAAGGCTTTGGTCCTTTTTTGAGGGACATTTATTCCCTGAACATTCAGGGAAAGTATATTCAGTGGTGCCATGGCAATAGATAAAATAGTTTTGACTTACTTTTTGTTATGCAGAGCTGACTGCGCAGATCAACCTGTGTGGACTGAAGAGATGAATAGATAGAAAAGAAACCAGTGAATTCTGGAGTAAAGAGTAAACAAAAAACATGAGATTAGATGATACATTGTATAAATTATTTTTTGCAAGTAATCACAATTTACCCGTGAAAGAGAATAAATATCTCTCTCAGGGGAATAAGTGCCTTCGTCACACTCCCACATAATATGGTTGGGAGAATGAGGAGGGCTAATGGGGGTACACGGATCTTCCGCTTACAGGAGAGAAGTGCTATGTCAAAAGACATCAAAATGATGTTTCATTAATTGGAGTGCAGAATATAGTTTTTGTTGAAATTATTTATTTATGTATTGATGAAGATAGTTTGAATTATTTTGGGATTTTAACCCTTTTAGAGTAAACAATTATATATTTTATTCATATGTAACTGTTTAGATATGTTAACTCATAAAATTGAGGTTGTATTCAGATTAGAATAAACAAAAACATAATTCTAGGAACTAGTTAGGTAATAATATATTTGTTTTAAGAAAAGAAAGAAAAAGCTTCCATTACTTCTGGGTTATTGAACATATTTGTCCTAAAAAGTAATAAATCTATTGTTATTACCTGATAATATATAACTGAACAAGAATTTCCTTATTTCACTTATATATTCTAAGGCTATATGAATCAGAAGTAATAAGAAATATAACTGGAATGTAACATGATCCCACACAGTGTGTGGCTATCAGAATGCAGTTACATTCAGTTATAAATATAGGTTTTTTATAGAGAACCATCTCTTAGTATAATAAATGAAGAGATACCAGGAATTAGGATGTCAGTCCATTGAATCTTCTTGGTCCATGGATGATGTGGCATAACGGCCTCTTTTGTGAGAATGATGATTCCCATTTTGTTCTGAAATTTTCTGGGTGCTGCCTGAAGGTGAAGATGATGCCATTCTTCTGCGTGTGGGAGTGTTGCTGCTTGTGGGTTCTGTCAGATTTAATTTTAAAAGGGTTTGTTGTAGTTCATCTGCTGATCTGCTTCTGTAAATTGTACCTTGGTAGTTAAATCTGACTGAAAAGGGGAAGCCCCATTGATACATAATGTTGTGGCGTTGCAGTTCCATTAGTTGGGGTTTCATGGATCGTCTTTTAGTAATAGTAAGTTGGGATAGGTCAGCAAAAATTTGATAATTGTGTCCTTGAAAATTAAGTTCCTTTTTTTCTCTTGCAGCAATTAGTATTTGTTCTTTCGTTCTGTAATAATGAAATTTTGTGATTATATCACCTGGGGGTCCATCTTTCTTTTTGGCTCTGTGTACTCTGTCCAGTTCTAAACGTTCAATAGGGATATCTGGCTTTAGTTCTTGTAATAGAGCAGTAATAGTAGATTGCAGGTCTGTCACAGTTTCAGGTATTCCCCTTATGCGCAAGTTTGAACGTCTGGCTCTATTTTCGTAATCTTCGAGCTTAGTTTGAAGTATTAAATTCTCTTTTTTTAATTGTTCCAATTCTGTTATATTTTCTTGGGTTGTAATTTCAATTTCATCCATTTTTATTTCTAAGGCTGCGGTGCGGTTTCCCAGCTCTCTTATTTCTTTGGTTAGGCTTTTTGTTATTTGGTCTGAGGTTTGTTTTAAAGCCTTATGAAGCATCTTTTCAAATTGTAATAATATTACTGGGGATGCTGAGGAGTCTTGTGGAGAAGTTTGTGAGAGGATTTGTTCTGTATCTGACTCAAATGGAGAGTCTTGCTGTGACATTTTCTGTCTGTGAGAGCGCCCTGATGCTGTATCTTGTGAGGTGACTGGAGCTGCTTCAGCTGCAGTGAGTGCCTGTGAGCTCTTTGTGAGGTGATTTTTATTTCTGCCACGGTTTCCTCCCAGTACCATATTTCCTGCCCAAACTTTCACAGTTTGTTCCCTGGGGCAAAAAGGTTCAAATGGATACCTTTTGAGCCTGCAGGCTCCGCTTTGTCCTTCTCTTCTCTCCTCAGCGGTGTGGAGCTCTAACAATGCATGTCTGCTCCGCTAGGCTCCGCCTCCTGCCCCCCTCAAAAAACCCTTTTCTAACGCACACGTGAATGTGCACGGAGTAAAATGTTTTATACTGAACAATGTGTAACTTCTTCTTTCAATGTTCAATACCAGTTTTTGGAGTAAGTTGGTGTTTACAGTGACAATGGGGGTTATTTACTAAAGGCAAATCCACTTTGTACTACAAGTGCACTTTCAGTGCAGTTTCAGTGCACTTTCAAGTGCACTTGCAGTGCACTTGTAGTGCAAAGTGGATTTTCCTTTTGTAAATAACCCCCACAGTGCTCTAAAATGTGCCCCAATCAGGCCATTTTAGCGACTCAAAACAATTAATTCATGGTACTGAAAAGGATGATTATTTTTATCATTAATGCATTACATACATTACATACAAAAACAATGTGTGTGTGTAGCAGACCCACAACATAATAATTAGCTGAAGAAGAGATTGTCACCTAAAGTATCAAATAAATTACGTTTGCACTATTGAAGTAAATGGCCAAAAAGAAAAGCCCATTGGAGAACCTAGGAGACAGCTAAAAGAAACACAAGCATTAAATCAAATTAAATATTAGTTCCGTTCATAATAAAAATGTATTTAAAAAATGTTTCACATATTGGCTGGCATATCAATGTTCCCCCTACCCGCAAAGTACTCAAGATAATGTTGTCTCACTTCGCTGGCGCTTTGGGGTACCAAGCCAGGATAGCCAGCTTCAATTGCCATCAAATTCGTATTTGGTAATCCGGCCTCAGGCCCAACTGAGGCCACATAGTTTGTAGCATTTTTGCTGAGAAAATTGTGTAGAATGCAGCAAGCAAGCACAATATAGTTCAGTTTATATTCCTCCATGTGTATTGGTGTCAAAAATAGGCAGAACCGGCTGGCCATTATTCCGAAAGCATTCTCCAGCCGGTAGTTAAAAACCCTCTGGTCCAGGGTGAGGGTCCTCATCGGAAATGGCCTCATCAGATGTTCACCAAGCCCAAACGCTTCATCAGCGACGAACACAAATGGAAGATCACCTACATTGTTTTCTGCAGTTGGCAAGCCCAAGCCATCATTCTGGAGCCGTCTGTAGAACTCCGTCTGGGCGATGACTCCACCATCTGACATCTGGCCATTCTTCCCCACGTTCACATACAAAAACTTGTATGCCGCCAACACCACTGCCAACAACATAATACTATTAAACCCCTTATAATTATAATAGTATGTTGGGGGGTGGGACGATGTGGACGTGTTTCCCATCTATTGCCCCTCCGCAGTTGGGAAAGTTCCACTGCTGAGCAAACTAAGATGCCACAGTCTGCCATTCCTGTGGGTTTGAAGGAAACTGTGGAGTGAAACAAGAAAAAAAAATAGTACTTTTGCACATAACATTGCAAGCAGATTAGACACAAACAAGTCCACTTATCAGATTCCTCACACCCTCTGATGGCCCACTGTAAAAATTTTAGGGGGGGGAGATGTTTTGGACAGGTAACCCTCTCCACTTCATTGAGAGCTGAATGCATAAATAATGTGGATTACTTTGGCCAGCCCCTCCTTACTTACACTATTGGCAGCCCACTGGACAGGTAAGAAGTGTCATAATACAAAGAGATAAATACACACTGTACACATATTAGCACATTTTTACATTCTGCTATTACCTATCAAGATAATAATAGGATACAAAAACTTAAAACAGTACCATTTAAAAGTATTCAGGCAGGCCTGAATAAAGGACAAAAAAGGAGCATTAAAAGCTTACAGCATGCATGAGGAAAAAGAGGACATTCACAGCATATTACAATCATGGTAATTACAAAATGATGAAAGCAATGCAATACATTAGCAAACATTAAATAAATTAAATAAATAAAAAGAAGAAAACTTACCTTAATATAGTCCTTCTGCAGGACCTGAATGATGGCAGAACAGGTCTCTGTAATAATGATCCCCAGAGCCTGAGGGAAGATGCCTGTCGAGAACTTGATGTCCTGCAGTCTTCTCCCCGTCGCCAAGTACCGCAGGGTAGCGACCAGCCTTTGTTCTGGAGTGATGGCTTGCCATAGGCAGGTGTCCTGCTTCATAATATAAGGGGACAGTAAAGCTAACAGATGGGAAAAACGGGGGTCCGTCATCCAGAGATAATTTCTGAAATCATCAGGATTCTTCTCACGAATCTCCCGCAACAATGGCATATGAGAGAATTGGTCAGGCTGGAGCAACCAATTCTTAGTCCATGAACTCCTCCTCGCCCTGTTCATGAACTGGACTTGGATAAAAGAAAGATTTCCAACACCAAGCCCCTGCACAGCACGAACTCTACAACTCGTACCCGCAACATGGCTAGAAAACGGTCGGCTGGTCAGAACGAACTAACAGAACGCACTGAAAAACAGAAAGGCCAGAGAAGAACGAGCTGAAAATCAGAAATGAGCGAACAAGAACGCACTGAAAAACAGATACGAACCCACAAGCACAAACTGAAGAGCAGTAACGAACTGAAAAGCATGAGGCTGAAAAGCGCGAATCGTCTCTCACCAACCTTCTTCTAACACGAGATAGACATGAGATTAGCAGAAGGAGCCCAAAGGGTGGTATTGAACTTCCTTTTCATAGTGCCGTTGTACGTGTTGTACGTCACTGTGTTCTTGGTGATCGGAATTTCCGAAAACATTTGTGCGACCGTGTGTATGCAAGACGAGTTTGAGCCAACATCCATCGGAAAAAAATCCACGGTTTTGTTGTCGGAATGTGTGATCGGGTGTACAAGGCATTACAGTAAGGAACCCTCTACGTAGTTTAAGGTTAAACCTCTTTTCGTCTAATTTCAATGAGTGGCCACGTGTCTTGTTAAACACCCTTCCGCAAAAAAGTTTTATCCCTATTGTGGGGTCACCAGTATGGTATTTGTAAATTGAAATCATATCCCCTCTCAAGCGTCTCTTCTCCAGAGAGAATATGTTCAGTGCTTGCAACCTTTCCTCATAACTAATATCCTCCAGACCCTTTATTAGCTTTGTTGCCCTTCTTTGTACTCGCTCCATTTCCAGTACATCCTTCCCGAGGACTGGTGCCCAGAACTGGACAGCATACTCTAGGTGCGGCCGGACCAGAGTCTTGTAGAGTAGGCTCATTGCTGAGCCTATTATCTACTAGGACCCTCAGGTCCTTTTCCATCCTAGATTCCCCCAGAGGTTCTCCCCCCCCAGTGTATAGATTGCATTCATATTTTTGACACCCAAATGCATTATTTTACATTTTTCTACATTGAACCTCATTTTCCACCCCATTAATTTGTTCAGATCTTTTTGCAAGGTTTCCACATCCTGCGGAGAAGTTATTGCCCTGCTTAGCTTAGTATTGTCTGCAAATACAGAGATTGAACTGTTTACCCCATCCTCCAGGTCATTTATGAACAAATTAAACAGGACTGGTCCCAGCACAGAACCCTGGGGGACCCCAGTACCCACCCCTGACCATCCCGAGTACTCCCCATTGAGGGAGTATTGAGGGGATAAAACTTGGATGGGGCATATGTGGTGTTATGCGATACCCACTTTCCTATATATAGTCTATATACACTCATCTGCTTCCTCCAGCACACTTGCTTTTAGAACTTCACTGGCCAACTTGACAAAAAAAATATTCTGACAAAGCACTCAGATCTTGAAGCAACAACACGTTATAGGCTGGAACCCAAGACCCCTTGAAATGTGTAGCAAATATCTGTGTCCAGTTTACATCCTTGTGGCTGCTGATCCCAGCACCGCCTCTTCAGGCACTGTCAGCCCGCCTGGCTGCAGCTGCCCCTTTTATTAGCCCTCCTGGCTAACTCTCTTCAGTCCTCCCAGACTGCACACTCACCTGCCCACCCAGCTGTCTTCTCCTGGAGAACTCCTGGATGTGCTGACTCTCTCCTGCTGTCCTCACACCTGCTTCCATGCATCCAGGACAGGATTCCTTTGTCTGTTGTAGAGGACCCCTCCAGCATTTGAGCTCCAAGCTCAAGGTCACCCCCCCAGACTAGGGGGCACCCTCAAGGTCTCGTCCGGACTCCCTCTCTATCCTCCACCCGACTGCCCCTGCTGGCAGGACGCAAGAGTGTTTAAGAGGTGCCTGCCCCCTGCCAGCCCACTTTGCTGGGGATTGGCTGGGGTCCTCATTATTACTCAAAGCAGCTCCAGCTAACCTCCCACCCATTCTTCTGGAAGCTACTCCAAGGTCATCCGGCTTCCCTGAGTCACTCAGCCTTGACCCAGATTCAACCCCAGCCTGGCTGCAGCCAGGCTACATTTGCCTACACTAACAACTATATACAATCTAGCACACTAGAGGGTGCTACACATAAATTGTCAACAAGCTGTTGAGTGGATCAAGACTACCTTTTTTGTTACACAGAGAAGTTTTTATTGTGGAGCATTATAAGCTTGGGCACCAGCTGCTGGGTTACTAGCAACCCATGCCATTGTAGGGTGATAAGAAGGACATTAAGTGCTTGGGGACAACCTTGTTTACCCCTTCCTTGACCCCTCCATCAGCACTGGAGTCACATTAGCTAGGGAGAGAAACTGAGGCAGAAGAGAAATGCTGGAATACTTGTCAATACCAGTGTGCGAAATCACCTCTAATGTTGGGTGTCCTACATGTGTAGAGGTTGCTTCTAATGTAAAACTATTCGTTTTAGTTTCACATGCGGTTTCCCCACTGCTTCTGTGTGAACCCAGGATGAAGTCACTATAACAAGCCTGCGTTCGCACACGAGCTGTGCGGGAAATCGCAATTCTGACTGGAATCACACCGCATTCCTGTTCAAGGGTATCGGTTTCGGGTATCAGATCAATTTATGAGTACTTGTAAATCGGTATCAGTGCAACCCTAGTTTTTATTATATAAAAAAGAAAAAAGACTACAAATTTTGGGCGAAAAAAATTATATTTTCTACTTTCTGTTATAAAACATATCCAATCAAATCAAATTTCTTCATAAATTTAGGCCCAAAAATGTATTCCGCTACATATCATTGGTAAAAAATGCATATTAGTTGGTTTGTGTGAAAGTTATAATGTCTACAAACTATGGTATACATAATGGAATTTAGGCAGCTTTTAAGCAGCTCTGACTTTCTGACTGCCTATCACATTTCTAGTGCGACTGTGATAGTGGGGGTTATTTACTAAAACTGGAGAGTGCAAAATCGTATGCACCTCTGCACTGAAACCAATCAGCTTCCAGGTTTTATTGTCAAAGCTTAATTGAACAAGCTGAAGTTAGAAGCTGATTGGCTACCATGCGCAGCTGCACCAGATTCTGAGTGATTCAGTTTTAGTAAATCTCCCCCAGTGTGTCGGGCAATCAGGGACTGGCGCTAACTGACACTGGGACACTAACTGACTCCGATGTTGTTAGTGACACTAATACAGTGATCAGTGAAAATACTGTGTACTGTCACTGTGCTAATGACACTGATTGTGTGACAGGGCAATCAAGGGGTTAACCGCATGCCTATCAAATGTTTGTTGATTTTGCTCGCAGACTGGCTGGCTTTTCTTCCTGACCTCAGCTCTGAGCAATAAATGAGATTAGGAAGCAGAACCAGCCAGATCCGTTTTCTGTGTTTACTAACACACACTGATCTCTGTGCTGTAATTGGCCACAGCCATCAGCAGGTTCACAGCCAAAAAACATTGGCTGCGAGCCTGCTGACAAACTTGTGCTGTGTCCAACCACAGCAAAAGTTGTAGGGGGCGTGCACACGCGCCTGTAAACCAGAAAGTTTGTTGTGGGGGAACAACAAAGCCGCCGGCCAGCAATAAATGCTAAACTGCTGGTCAGCAAGTGGTTAAACAAGTGGCCAAACGTCCTCTCACTACTCCCAATGATCCTGATGTGTGATCTTGAAGCCAGGCGAGGGGTCACTCTGCGTACACAGGGTTTTCCCTACGAGCTGATGTTGGATGAAACTGCAGCCTTGTCCCTGAGCACCTTGACTCTGACTTCACAGCAGTCTTTCCCTACACAGGTCCTGGTGGCCAGCACTCCCAGACAGCAATGGTAGCTGCTCAGTCCTCACACCAGACAGCACACAGAAGGATGAGGCAAAACAGGTTTTCTGCTTCTTGCTTCAGTCTGCAGCACACTCCACAACCTGTGTCTACAACCTATGATTTTCCACCTGTATCTCCACCTGGGCTTGCTCTCCCTAGGCACCTTGGGAAATGTAGTTCCTGCTGCTTCTTCCGCAAGGCTGTGTCACTGTGTGAAGAATACATCTCCCATCAGCCTCAGTAGGCTTTTGTCATTCCCAGGAGGCACAGGATCAATATCATTTTCCTCTGTGTTTTGGGTGGTGGTCACATCAGCAGTGATAATAGCTCTGCTGTATGTTTTCTGAAAATGTATAATCTTTCTCTGTGTGTTCTGTCTTCATGTGTTTTATGGGCTTTGGCTCCATATTCTCTTTTGCTCTTTTTGCATGTGCTGTTTGTTGTGTGTGCTATGCATGCTCTGAATGCTTGTTCTCTGAGAATGCAAGAAAATGTTAGCAGACGCATGCATGATAAAGTAATAAAATATGATCCAGGTCTACTGTTTTATGTAAAGCAGCAGAATGCTAAAGCTTAAAGTTGATGTAAACCCTCACATATACCCAGTGAAGTGAACAGCCTCAGATGATACAGAGAGATGAAAAAAATTCTCCTACATAAGTTTTACATGTGTAACTGCTGTCTTCAGCTTTATATACTATTTAGAAAGTACACATCCTGTTCGAATTTTCTCTTCCTGATTCAGCTGTGGGTGTGGTTTCTTGCCATACACTTTAATACAGCTGATTGGAGGAAAGGCACACACCCCCTCTTCACATAGGCAAAGACTTGCAGAGCTGTGCTGTGAATTGACCAGTTCTCTGCTAATCTATTTATAGCACCCACCACCCTGACACAAAATTCAGCCTGGTTTTATCACAGTTGATGGAGAACTTATTAGAAGTTATCATGCTGAGAACATAAGAACGGAACAGAAGAAAGCCACGGGACTCAGTGGTCTGTCTCTAGCACAGCTAAACCTTCCTGCTCCATAAACTCCAGATACCATATTTCTTTGATCTTAAATTTATTGGAACAAGCCAGGTGAAACTACAAATTGATAAAATAAACATCAATCAGTACAATTTTTCATGTAACAAAGAAACAATGCTTTATAACACAGAATGGTATAACAAGAACTCACTTTTAAGCTCGCTGAGGAGTGATAGCGAGAGATTAAAGAAAAACATGCCTTACTGTCTTGTTCTAGATTCTTAAAATGGAAGCTGCTTCATTTCCTCTAGCGAATCCTCCCAGAATGCACTGGTTCCTAACAACTTTATTAACACATTCTAAGAGAATATAATATGTAACATCTACAAACAGAAAAGCTATACCAGAAAGGGAACAGTAGGTGGTGGCTGTGCTCTGCATATAACTAGCTCGGTGTACATTAAGAAACTCAACATGTTATTTCAAGCACATAAACATAAGTAAACTGAATAGAAATCTGGTGGGCAGAACACTCAGTGCTTTGAAGAGAGATAAGAAAACACTGCAGATATATGTGCCCAGCTCAAATTACATGAATGGGGTTTACATCCACTTTAAAGTCAAAGTTTGCTTTTTCATTTAACCACTTCAATACAGGGCACTCCCTCCCGCCCAAGCCAATTTTCAGCTTTCAGCGCAGTCGCTTTTTAAATGACAATTGTGCGGTCACACTGTACCCAAACAAAATTTCTATCATTTTGTTCCCACAAATAGAGCTTTCTTTTGGTGGTATTTGATAACCTCTGGGGTTTTAATTTTTTTCTAAACAAATAAAAAAAGACTGAAAATTTTTGAAAAAAAAAATTTTTTTCTTTGTTTCTTTTATAAAATTTTGTAAATAAGTATGTTTTCTCCTTCACTGATGGGCACTGATGAGGCTGCACTGACGGGCAGTGATAAGGCGGCACTGATGGGCACTGATGAGGTGGCACCAATGACGTGGCACTGATGAGGTGGCACCATTGGGCACTGTTGATGTGCACTAATATGTGACACTGATGGGCACTGATAGGCACTCATAGGTGACACTGATATGCAGCACTTATGGGCACTCATAGGTGGCACAGATGTGCACTCATAGGTGGCACTGATGGGCACTGATAGGCGACACTGATGGGTACCGAAAGGCTGCACTGCTGGGTACTTATGAGTGGCACTGATGGGCACTGATAGGCAGCACTGGTGGGCACTGATAGGTGGCACTGATGGGCATAGATGGGCACTGATAGGTGGCACTGTGGGATGCTGATGAGTGGCACTGATGGACACTGATAGATGGCACTGATGGGCATCACTGATATGGAGGAACTGGCAGGTATTGCTGATGGGCACTGATTGGCATTATATGTGGGCACTGAATGGCATCCCTGGTGGCCATGGGTGGCATACCTGGTGGTCATCAGTGGTGGGCATCCCTGGTGGTCCTAGTGGCATCCCTGGTGGTCCTGGGTGGGCATCCTCGGGGGGGGGCTGCACTGATTGACACCCCCTCGTCAGGAGAGCCACCGATCGGCTCTCCTCTACTCGCGTCTTTTAGACGCGAGTGAGGAAAAGCCAATACACATGATTGGACACAGCTGATCACATGGTAAAGAGCCTCCGTCAGAGGCTCTTTACCGAGATCAGTGTTGAGGTGTGCCAGACTGACACGCCGCACCACTGATCGGCACGCACGTGCCGGCTTGTTATCCTAATCACGTCATATGACGTCCGGTCAGGATAATACAACCACTTTGCGCACATAATTGTGCTATATGGCAGGTGGGAAGTAGTTCAAAGAATAATTTTCCCTTTCCATGTTACATTACATTATAACACACATAAGAAAAATTACCTGTTTGATTTCCTTAAAATTCTGAATGACATAATACTCATGAAGTCAACTCAATGATGTAACCCAAAGCATCCGATGTGTTTGCTCGGATCAGTGGTGTGACTATTGCCATAACAGCCCAAGAAGCTGCTTTTGGGCCCAGGAATGGAAGGGGGCCCCATTAGTGAGCTTATTGAGGCATTAAACATCAAGATAACACAGATACAGTTCTGTATCATTAACCCTGATCCTCTGTAGTCTCCATTCTAGAAGAGCTCACATGCACGGGTCCATGGAATCATGCTCATGGTCATGTCATTAGTCACAGATCTCCTTTTCTCCCCCCACATCTGTATTGCCTTTAGAACTTCTGGTCATCTTGGCCAGCTCTCTATGCTAAAAAAAAAAAAAATCCCACAGTATCTCCTAAACAAAAATTTATACTGCAAAACAAGTCACAGTTTATAGAAGTTTGAAGTAAGGTTATAGAGTCACTGAGCACAAGAGCACTAACAATTATGTAACAATTGATGAAATGCCCAAACTCAAGAAACCAGGTTTTATCATTAGATTAGAAAGAGGTCTGGTGCATATGGGCCCTTTCATGGGGGCGCCTCCGTTTGGACGGACTCCGCTTGGTCCATCTATGCCCACTGTGCAGAGCGGAGACAGACCCAGTCCCACTCTCCTCTATGGGGAGATCGGGTGAAAACTGACCACCTGTCCGTTTTTATCCGATCTTATCCAATCCGATCCGCCAAACGGATGGAAAATAGGGTCACCATCCATCTGGATTTTATGGACAGGATCAGAACAGATAGCAGCGGATGTCAGCGGACATGTCACCACTGATATTAAAATTTGTTCGATGATCTGAATCATTTAAGTGTGTGAAATATGCAAAAAAAAGAATCAGGAAGTGGGCAAATACTTTTTCACAGCACTGTATTTTGCTTTGTTTACTTTATTTTCTCCAATTTTTTTTATAGCTTCCCAATGTATCTAACTTCATAGCTAGGGAGGAGTGGAGTGATTTTAGCAAAATTGATTTTGCAGCAAAATTACTGATTTTGCATCCTTATAATTTTGCAGAAGTGGACACTCTCAACTTCACTGATTGATGATTATAAGGCTGTATAGTTAAAATTTGCTTGTGGGGGGAAAAAAAATGTATTTTGCCATTTTTGGCTTTATTTTTTTCACTGTCTGTATTTCTTTCTGTGAAAACGTTTATTTAGGATTAGACATGTGCGATTCGTTTCATTACAAAACAAAATTAGAATAAAAATGGTTGTTATTTGGAGATTCAGATGTATCTGATGCCGCGTACACACGAGCGGACTTTCTATCCTACTTGGTCCGGCACACTTTCCGACGGACTTTGTCCGCCAGGTGCGCCGGACTTTAAAACGAACGGACTTGCCCACACACGCCGGGATTTTCCGGCGGGCTAAGTCCGCCCGTCTTTCCGACGGACTTTCGCCGGAGTTCCGGCGGACTTTCAGAATGAACGGACTTGCCCACACACGGACAAGTCCGTTCATTTTGAACGTGACTCAGGTGCGACGGGACTAGAAAAGGATGTCAATCTTGCCGCTTTTATCGGCGAGATTGACACCTTGCGAGCCCCGTCGCGGGGCATACCAGGCCCTTAGGTCTGGTATGGATTATAAAGGGGAACCCCGCTACGCCGAAAAAACGGCGTGGGGTCCCCCTAAAATCCATACCAGACCCCGATCCGAGCACGCAGCCTGGCTGGTCAGGAAAGGGGGTGGGGACGAGCGAGCGCCCCCCCCCCCCTCCTGAACCGTACCAGGCCGCATGCCCTCAACATGGGGGGTGGGTGCTTTGGGGGAGGGGGGCGCCCTGCGCCCCCCCCCCCAAAGCACCTTGTCCCCATGTTGATGAGGACAAGGGCCTCTTCCCGACAACCCTGGCCGTTGGTTGTCGGGGTCTGCGGGCGGGGGCTTATCGGAATCTGGGAGCCCCCTTTAATAAGGGGGCCCCCAGATCCCGGCCCCCCACCCTATGTAAATGAGTATGGGGTACATGGTACCCCTACCCATTTACCTAGGAAAAAAGTGTAAGTAATAAAACACTACACAGGTTTTTAAAATATTTTATTAAACAGCTCCGGGGGGGGGATCTTCCTCCGGCTTCGGGGGTCTTCTTCCGGCTTCGGGGGTCCCTCCGCTTCATCTTCTCCCGGCGTCCGGTTGGTTCTTCTCCGCTCTCCGGCCTCTTCTCCCGGTGTCGCAGGTCTTCGGCCGGCCCCTCCGCTCTCTTCATGTAGCTCTATTGCGAGCGGAGGTCCGGACTTCTGGGCTTCTGGGCTTCTTGGCTTCTTGGCTTCTTGGCTTGGCTTGGCTTGGCTTGGCTTCTCTTCTCTTCCCCCCAGATGTTGACACGACGCTCTCTCCGGCTGGACTGGTTTCTGAGGGCTGCGTTGTGACTTATATAGGCGGAGACCCCGCCCCCATATGATGTCACAGTCCCTGGGCATGCTGGGACTGTGACGTTTTAGGGGGCGTGGTCGACCACGCCCCCCGACCACGCCCCCTAAAACGTCACAGTCCCAGCATGCCCAGGGACTGTGACATCATATGGGGGCGGGGTCTCCGCCTATATAAGTCACAACGCAGCCCTCAGAAACCAGTCCAGCCGGAGAGAGCGTCGTGTCAACATCTGGGGGAAGAGAAGAGAAGCCAAGCCAAGCCAAGAAGCCAAGAAGCCCAGAAGCCCAGAAGTCCGGACCTCCGCTCGCAATAGAGCTACATGAAGAGAGCGGAGGGGCCGGCCGAAGACCTGCGACACCGGGAGAAGAGGCCGGAGAGCGGAGAAGAACCAACCGGACGCCGGGAGAAGATGAAGCGGAGGGACCCCCGAAGCCGGAAGAAGACCCCCGAAGCCGGAGGAAGATCCCCCCCCCGGAGCTGTTTAATAAAATATTTTAAAAACCTGTGTAGTGTTTTATTACTTACACTTTTTTCCTAGGTAAATGGGTAGGGGTACCATGTACCCCATACTCATTTACATAGGGTGGGGGGCCGGGATCTGGGGGCCCCCTTATTAAAGGGGGCTCCCAGATTCCGATAAGCCCCCGCCCGCAGACCCCGACAACCAACGGCCAGGGTTGTCGGGAAGAGGCCCTTGTCCTCATCAACATGGGGACAAGGTGCTTTGGGGGGGGGGGCGCAGGGCGCCCCCCTCCCCCAAAGCACCCACCCCCCATGTTGAGGGCATGCGGCCTGGTACGGTTCAGGAGGGGGGGGGGCGCTCGCTCGTCCCCACCCCCTTTCCTGACCGGCCAGGCTGCGTGCTCGGATCGGGGTCTGGTACGGATTTTAGGGGGACCCCACGCCGTTTTTTCGGCGTAGCGGGGTTCCCCTTTATAATCCATACCAGACCTAAGGGCCTGGTATGCCCCGCGCTCGCCGCAATAGGAAGATTTGTTTTTCCTATTGCAGCGAGCGCGAGATGCAATACCATCCCCTCGTGTCGCATTTGGTCTGTCGGACCAGCCTACACACGAGCGGGCTTTCCGTCGGACCAGCACACACACGAGCGGACTTTCCGCCCGAAACTGAGTCCGACGGAAAGATTTCAAACATGTTTGAAATCTAGGTCCGGCGGGCTTTTGGGAAGAAGTCCGCCGGAAAAGTCCGCCGCCGCCCACACACGGGCGGATTGTCCGGCACACTCTGGTCCGCCGGACCAAGTATGCCGGAAAGTCCGACCGTGTGTACGCGGCATGAGTCTCCGAATCACAATAGTAACCAATTTCAATGAAATGGAAATAAGTTATAATGAAACAGCAAAATTATTTGTATTCATTTGTTTCATTCAGATGACATAATGCAATAGTTTGAGCCTATTATTAAAGTTTGAAGCATCCAAAATAACTTAACAACATAACAAATGATCCAAATTGACCTGGATCCATTTAGTATTTATGTTGCATTAACATTTTTCGTTATTATAAAAAACACACTACATATAAAATGGAAATATATTGCAATAAATACAGTGAGGTATAAAAGTGAAATAAGATGATGATTCCTACTTATTGTGTTTGGGTTGGATGGAGGTGGATCCATCAGAATCTCCAAATCATAACATAATGAATTAATCCAAAATTCATTTTGTTCCATTGGTTATGTTATGATTTCGAGATCATAACAAAATAAATTAACATGTTAAAACGAATATAGCCAATCTTCCAAATAACTTCTAAAATAGGAATCAATTCAGAACAATGAATATATGAAATGAATCCTGAATGAATATACAAAAGGAATTCCAAAAACAAATCATTCTAATTTAACTGGTATGACGACATAAAATGATTACCTTAAAGGGGTTGTAAACCTTCATGTTTTTTCACCTTAATGCATCCTATGCATTAAGGTGAAAAAACACCTGGCAGTGACCGGCCCCCCAGCCCCCCGTTTTACTTACCTGAGCCCTGTATTTCTGTCACCGGAGACGCGCTCTCCCCCTCTCCGCGGGTTCCCAACTCTTGACTGGAGATTGGATAGATTGGCTCCCGCTGCTGTCAATCAAATCCAATGACGCAAGCGCTGGGGGGCGGGGCCGAGTCCGGCATTCATGTCTATCAAATGCTGGGCTCGGGAGCACGCCCGCAAGGTAACACCCCCCCCTCCTATTGGGTTGTCTGATGTGGGGAGGACCCACGAGAGCCGCCTGGGGACCACAGAAGATGAAATTCGAGGCCACTCTGTGCAAAATGAGCTGCACAGTGGAGGTAAGTATGATATGTTTGTTAAAAAAAAACAAAAAATTAACCCTTAGGCTCGGTTCACACTGGGGCGACTTGTCAGGCGACCTAGTCGCCTGACAAGTCGCCTCCCGTTCTGTGCTATGGAACCGTTCTAATTGGAGCGACGCAAGTCGCTCCGACTTAGAAAAAGGTTCCTGTATTACTTTGGGGGCGACTTGGGGCGACTTGCATAGACTTCTATGCAGAAGTCGTCTCGCAAGTCGCCCCGCAGTCGTTTGCAGGTCGCCTCGCTGAGGCGACCTGCAAGTCGTGCCGCCCATGTGTGAACCGAGCCTTACAATCACTTTAAAGTGGTTGTAACCGTAAAAACAAAAACAAAAAAATAATAAGACCCTCTTCCTTTAAAGCATGCTGTATAGTACAGTGCTTGTGCTATGTAATTTTTCCCTTCCTATCTTGTAAAAAACCTAGCTGATCCTGCCAGTTCCTGTGTCCCTCCTGTCTGTGCTGACCACGGTAATCGGGGCTGCTGAGCCCCGATTACCGTGGTCAGTTTACATGCCTTTGTCATCCGCTGCTCTGCTCTGACAGTCTCTCCCCCTCCCTCCCTGTCAGCATGAGAGCAGCTCCCCGCTTGCAGCTATTCAGCTGCAATATGCAGCACAGATACATGTACCCCTTCTGGTTTAGGCTGCCATCTGCCATAGTGTATGTGATTAATTAAAATTAAGAGGCTGAATACCTTTTCCCACACTACCGCTGTGCGGTCATGTGACCCCCCTGTGCTGCCCAGCTGATGTCACATGGGAATCTCTGCCCCTCCAGCTTCTCTCCATAGATTGGAGAAGACCAGCACAGGGGGATCACGTGACCGCACAGCTGCGGTGTTAAAAAAGGTATTTAGACTTTTCATTTAAAATAAAAAATGTACACTATCATTACTGGCAGCCTAAACCAGAAGGGGTACATGTAAAGTCACATAGTGTGACTTTACAAATCCTTTAACAAATGAATCCAAAACAAATTTTTCTGTCATGCACATCTCTATTGAGGATAGTCACAATCCATTTTTTGGCAAATGAATGGTTGAAAAGGACTTCTGTAACCTTCTGGAGCTATTTAACCGATTGCCAACCAGCCGCCATCATTATACGGTGGCAGGTTGGTACGGCTGCGCGAATCGCCGTAGGTGTACGTCGGCTGCTTTAAGAGAAATAGCAGTTGCGCGCACCCGCGGCGCGACGCCGGAGTGGATGCGAGTGGCCGACGGGCTGCGATGTCAGCCGGCCACCCGTGATCGCTCCACAGAGAGCCAGAACAGACGATCTCCTTCCACTCTCCTGTCAGAACGGGGATCTGTTTGTTTACATTGACAGATCCCCGTTCTGACAGGAGAGTGGAAAGAGATCGTCTGTTCCTAGTGATCAGGAACAGCGATCTCTCTCCACTCCCAGTCAGTCCCTTCCCCCACAGTTAGAAACACCTCCCTAGGGAATGCTTAACCCCTTGATCGCCCCCTAGTGTTAACCCTTTCCCTGCCAGTGTCATTTATACAGTAATCAGTGGCTATTTTTAGCACTGATCTCTGTATAAATGTCACTGGTCCCAAAAAAGTGTCAAAAGTGTCCGATCTGTCCGCCGCTATGTCGCAGTCCCGCTAAAAATCGCTGATCACCGCTATTACTAGTAAAAAAAAAAAAAAAAATTAAGAATAAAAATGCCATAAATATATCCCCTATTTCTATAACTTTTGCACAAACCAATCAATATACGCTTATTGTGATATTTTTTTTTTACCAAGAATATGCCTAAACTGATGAAGAAATTTTTTTTTGTTTTTCTGGGGATATTTATTATAGCAAAAATAATAGAATATTGTTTTTTTTCCAAATTGTCGCTCTTTTTTTGTTTTTGTTTTGTTTTTTTTTGTTTTGCGCATAAAATAAAAAACACAGAGATGATCAAATACCACCAAAAGAAAGCTCTATTTGTGGGAAAAAAAAGACGTCAAATTTTGTTTGGGTGCAGCGTCGCACGACCACGCAATTGTCAGTTAAAGCGACACAGTGCCGTATCGCAAAAAATGGCCTGGTGAGGAAGGGGGTTAATCCTTCCAGGGCGGAAGTGGTTAAAGTATATTTCCACTTTTTCAGCCAGCTCGGGATAACACCTACTTTATATTTGTTACATGTTCTCAACCACATAATGTAAGTTAAAGTGGTTGTAAACCTTTACATATACCCAGTGAAGTGACTGACCTCAGGTGATACACAGAGATGAAACAAATTTCCCTACATAAGTTGTATTTGTCTATCTGCAGCCCTCTCTTCTCTACATCCGTTCAAAGTGCTGAATTTTAAAGCTTCTCTGAGAGTTCAAGAAAAAGGAGGTGGATTGACAAAGTTACTCTGCAGAGCTCAGTGAGAAGAGTTCTGAGAGCTGATTGAAGGGGAAAGGCACACCCACCTTCACACATCGCATAGGAACAGAGCTGAGGCTGTCGATCTGCGGGAGATCCCTCCCCATCACCATTTTTCTCTTGGTGTCAAGAAAACTTGTCAGAAGTTATATAGTAGGTGAGGTCGAAAAAAGACACAAGTCCATCAAGTCCAACCTATGTGTGTGATTATATGTCAGTATTACATTGTATATCCCTGTATGTTGTGGTCGTTGGTGCCTATCTAATAGTTTCTTTAAACTATCGATGCCCCCCCCCCGCTGAGACCACCGCCTGTGAAAGGGAATTCCACATCCTTGCCGCTCTTACAGTAAAGAACCCTCTACGTAGTTTAAGGTTAAACCTCTTTTCTTCTAATTTTAAATGAGTGGTCACTCATTAAATGAGTGATTCATGCTGATAGCCGAGGAATGAAGCAGCAGACAATAGTGACACTTAGTGCTTTGGATTAAGACAAGTACACACTATAGAGGGATATGCTTTGTTCATATTTCATGTCCGAGGTTTACAACAACTTTCAAGTAGAACTAACAGCAAACCACTTTAAAGTGTGATTAAAGGCATAACTTTTTTTTTTTCATTTTGGATAGAGTAAGGGAAGGGTATAACCCCCCATCAATTTTTTTTTCTCCACCTTTGTCCCATTGGGGAGATTTTCCTTAATTTCCTGTCACATAGCCAAAACAGAAAATTAGAGGAAATCCCTCCAAAATGAAGGAAATCCCTCCAAAGTGAGGGAATCCAGGAGTGTTCTCATTTGAAGATTTTCCCTCTATTAGTATTCTGATGTTGACCGAACATTTGTGATTTTCTTTTACTTTCACTTTTGTTGATAACATTAAACAGGACAATAAGAGAGGGTGAGGGAACACAGACAGCAAAAACTATTAAATTGTTCAAATCCCTCTACACTCTATCAAAAAAAAAAAGAAAAAAGAAAGTTTGGCCTTTAGTTACATTTTAAAAAGAAATATTTTAAAATTGCTACTTAATATTTTAGATGTTCTTTTCTGATAACTCCAACACTGAAAAATCCTGGTTAGTTCTCTTTGTTATGCGGGAGTTAAAGTGGTTGAAAAGGCTGAAGGTTTTTTATCTTAAAGTGGTTGTAAACCCTTTGGGACCACATTAACCTACAGGTAAGCCCAGATTAAGGCTTACCTGTAAGTGCAAGAAATATCTCCTTAACCTACACGGTTAAGGAGATATTTTACAAAAACCGGGCACCGCTGTCTATGGCGCATGAGCGCCGTAGACAACGGCGCAGGCGCACTGAGCGTGCCGTTAATGAAGGCGAACATGCCGTCACTGACGGCACCCGCGCGCATGCGCCGGAGTCACAGCGCCGGAGCCGCGATACCCGGAAGTCACTCCGGGATAGATGGCGATGGCGGAGGAAGCGAACGAGGGTCGCTTCGATCTGATGTAAGTTATTCATAATGAGCTAGTATGCTATGCATACTAGCTCATTATGACTTTGCCTTGCAGGGTGTATTTTTTTTTTTTTTTTTTTAGGCTTTACTTCCTCTTTAAGATGCATGCTTTAAGATAAAAAACCTTCTGCGTGCAGCAGCCCCCCTTAGCCCCCCTAATACTTACCTGAGCACCATCTCGATCCAGCGATGTTGCACGACTCTTGTCAATAAAAGTCTTTGAGCCAATGAGAAGAGAGAGAGGGCACATTAGACACAGGGAGCTGCGGCTCGGCTCCGGTGCCCCCGTAGCAAGCTGCTTGCTGTGGGGGGCACTCAACAGGAGCAAGGAGCCAGGAGTGCTGAAGAGGGACAAAGGAAGAGGAGGACTGGGGCTGCTCTGTGCAAAACCACTGCACAGAGGAGGTAAGTATGACATGAGACTTTAGTATCACTTTAACCACTTGCCGACCGCCTGCTGTCAGACGTCAGCTGTTTGAAGAGGAATACTGTTGTTATGGCAGCAGCTAGCCTCATCTTCAGCGGGTGCGGTCGGCTTTCAGATAAAAGAGGTCTCAGCGATGGATTCGCCGCAAGATCAATTTTATCGGGGGCAGGAGAGGGCCCTTCCCCTCCCGCTGTTCTCTGGTCATCTTCGCCGCTTACCGGAGCCGTCGGTAGCGGCGGAGAAGATCGGGTTCTTTCCCCTCAACAGCCTGGAGCCAAGTGAGGTAAAGATGGCCCTAAAATATAGATGGACATAAAGTATTGCAACGACCTCCATTTTATTCTCTAAGGTGTCTGAAAAAATATATATATATTTTTGGGGGTTCTAAGTCATTTTCTAGCAAAAAAAAAAAACCTGATTTTAACTTGTAAACACCAAATCTCAAAACGAGGCTCTGTCCTAAAGTGGTTAAAGGTATTGTAAACCCTCGTGGTTTTTCACCTCAATGCATTCTATGCATTGAGGTGAAAAACCTCTTGTAGTGCACTAGCCCCCCCAGAGCCCCCCTTTTACTTACCTGAGCTTGATCGTTCCTGCCCCGGGGACGAGCACAGACTCTCCAGGTGGTGTCTCGGGTCCTGATTGGATAGATTGATAACAGCGCAGCCATTGGCTCCTGCTGCTGTCAATCAAATCCAACAACACAGGAGCTGGGGCCGGAGCCGAGTCCTGCTGTCTGTGTCAATAGACGCAGCAGCAGGACACGGGAGCACGCCCGCACGCATGCCCCGAGGGAGAGCGCTTCTCCAACTGGGCACTCGAGAAGAGGAGGTGCCAGGAGCGGCACTGAGGGACTCCAGAAGAGGAGGATCGGGGTCACTCTGAGCAAAACCAACTGCATTTTTGTTTTTTTTGTTTTTTTAAAATGAACATTTACATATCCTTTAATGTTTGCCACAATTAACCACAATCTGTACTATACTGGCAGATCTCATTATTAATTGTAAACTAGATTTATGAACACTGTCTGTCCTAACAAAAGGATTAAAGATTTAGAAGCTATGCTTCTGCATTGTATGTTAATGGAAGGGAGCTCATTCTGTCCTCAGAATTTCTACTAGGACAGACTCACATTGAACCTGTTCATAAATGCTTGCAGTCTGCTATGACTGATTTAGAGAGCATGCATGGAGTTGCGGATTGTCATTTATCTATTCATCACATTGGCAGCTAAGTAACTGAACATCCTGCACCCGACAGCTCAGGAGGAGTTTCATTAACTTGGGGTAGTAGCACCTTTCTTTGTTGTTTATAGTCTGCCATGGCACCTTCTAAAAACAGCTAAAAGGTAATAAAAATGAAACTATAACTATGGTCATTTTTTTTTTTTTTAGTTTTGTAGAGATACAGCAGCATGTATTGCTCTCTGTTCCCCCATTTGGGAGGTTCACCTCTCTATTTGTCATGTTTACCCTTTTTACGTAAAGTGAAAGTGAAGAAAAATCCCAAATTTTGATTTGCAATTAGAACATGAATAGTGGGGAAATCCCTACCCAATGGGAAACAGAGGGGAAAAAAACTGATGGAATAAAAAAAAAAAAAAAAAATGTCTTCAATTCTACTTTAACAATAAAAAAACGGTATGCTGTGTGGATGGGAACACGTAACAAACATATAGTTGTGTTTTGGCAAAACTTTACTGCTCATGTGGCAATACACTTTAACCGCTAGCTGACCAGCTGCTGCAGTTATACTGTGCAAATCGCCGTGGCCGTACGTCGCTTTTTTATGACGTCACAGTAGGCATGCCCGCCGCGTGTCCCCGGAGCCGATGCACGTGCCCGGTGGGAGCGATGACCGCCGGGCACCCGCGATCGCTCGTGACAGGGCACAAAACTGGGATCTGTGTGTGTAAACACACAAATCCAGGTTCTCTCAAGGGAGAGGAGACACATTGTGTGTTCATACTAAGTATGAACAGTGATTTCACCCCTCCCCTAGTCAGTCCCATCCCCCCTACAGTTAGAACACACCTAGGGAACACAGTTAACCCCTTGATCGCCCACTAGTGTTAACCCCTTCCCTGTCAGTGACATTTATACAGTAATCAATGGCTATTTTTAGCTCCGATCGCTGTATAAATGTCAATGGTCCCAAAATAGTGTCAAAAGTGTCCGATCTGTCCGCCGCAATGTCGCAGTCCTGATAAAAATCGCAGATTGCCGCCAATACTATTAGTAATAAAAATGACATAAATCTATCTCCTATTTTGTAGACGCTATAACTTTTGAGCAAACCAATCAATGAACGCTTATTGTGATTTTGTTTACCAAAAATATGTAGAAGAATACATATTGGCCTAAACTGAGGAAAACATTTGTTTTTGTTTTTTTAAATTGGGATATTTATTATAGTAAAAACTACAAAACATTGTGTTTTTTTTTTCAAAATTGTCGCCCTTTTTTTGTTTATAGCGCAAAAAATAAAAACCGCAGAGGTGATCAAATACCACCAAAAGAAAGCTCTATTTGTGGGAGTAAAAGGACATAAATTTTGTTTCAGCACGACCGCGCAATTGTCAATTAAAGCGACGCAGTGCCGTATTGCAAAAAATGGCCTGGTCAGGAAGGGGGCAAATCCTTCTGGGGCTGAAGTGGTTAAAGGGAAACTGGCACCCTGCCTATGAATGGCAAAGTTGCAGTGTCTCTGCAAAGGGCCCCTCTGACCTCTTTATAATCATCTTACCGTAGTGCCATGCTGCTCCTTCCTCCATAGCCAGCCGGTACTTAAATCAATGGGGTCAGCAACCAGGGGGAATAGTGTTGTCACTCCCTTGATCATGTGACAGTGCTCGTGCCTAGCCATTGGCTGCTAGGCCTGAGCTATATTACAAGGGAGGTGGTCACATGCTCCCCCCCCATACCATTGACAAGTTTCACTTCAATTTCACTTCAATTTCGGGGACCTCTCAATATGCTTATCCCTAATTGCAACAATATTTACAAGCAACATTGGTTAAAAAAATATAGTTTTCTGACCAATTAAAGATTCTCTACCATTGGTATCACACCCCTGTCTTCCTACATATTCTCAACCCTAGCATTCCAGATTATTGGTTTTGGATTTGCCCTAAGATACAGTATGACCTGTTACTTTTGGCTTTATCTATGGAGATAATGTTTTTTTTTTTTTAGATTGCTGGCTATTTCACCATATGCTTGCCTACTCTTGCGTGCAAAGACTATAGTGCCTTATTGTATTGCAAAATATTACTTTAAAATATATATAGTTTTTCTATAAAAATCATGTATTTGGACTGAGGTATACATGAACAATGGCCTAAACTGTTTGCATGAATCTTTGATTTTTTCCCCTCAATCATTGTACTGAGGTTGCAAGTTGTGGTCTAGAAGCACAGGAAGGAAACTAATAAACCTCTTTACATAACCCCAGTGATATATTTCCCTCTCAAGAAGGTGAGAACACGCATGACCCCCCCTACAGGAAATGACTGAAATATCCGGCCTCTCCACTAATAGAACTGACCTATTCATGTCAATTGTCTGAAGTCTTATATTCATCCTCTCAATAGCTTTGCCCTTTTGTCTTTTTTTTTTTTTGAGAAACAATTCTTTTTTTGCTGATATTTCTAATTGGCCCTATTTCTTTCATTCTGCTGGTGTTATGTGTTCCCGAAAGAAACGGTCGGGCATGAAAGAAAACAACAAAACAATTGAATGTTGCGCGTGATCGTATCAATAGAAGCTGTTGTATCCTGTTTCTCACACTTTGCAGGCAACACACTTGTTAAGTTTATAATTTGTTGCGCAGCAACATTAGAGAAATAAGATCACTGCAACCTCACGCAAGGTTATAGCACAGCCTTTCTCAAACCTTTTAGAACTCAGAAGACCTTGAAAACTTTTTCTGTGTCCTAAGTACACTGAGTATAGAAGTTTTATACGGATGTTGAGGTTGCCGGCCACACTTTCTGCTTTATATTGAACTTTAGTGTATTGAGGACTCTTAGTGAGCCAGAGCACCTGTTATTGGATTCCATGTTCATGCCTATTGTGAGTAGGGTTGCCACCTTTTCTTCAAGCCAAACCCAAACACTTATGCGGTGCACAGCATTTTTTTTTTTTTTTTTAAGGGTGAACGTTGTGGACTCTGAGGTAAAGGGGAACTCTGATGTAAGGGTGTTTCTGCTCACCAAAGCTCCCACTTACTTTAGAGTTCCCAGCATTCCCCCTTGCATCAGGGTCGATCAGAGCTGATTAGCGGCATCTCCCTGCAGGGGCCAAAAACCATGTAATCAGGGCACTGATCATCAGTGCCTTGATTACATTATACCGTCACCAGTGTCACCAATCAGTTCCCACCATTGCCCACCAGTGCCAGCAATCAGTGTCCACCAGTGCCAGCAATCAGTGCCCACCAGCGCCCACAAGTTTCACCAATCAGTGCCCATTAGTGATGGCTATCAGTGCTGCCTATAAGTGCTGCCCATCAATGCCCATCACTGGTGCTCATCAATGCCCATCAGTGTCGCCCATCAGTGCCACCCATCAATGCCCATCAGTGCTGCATATCTATGCTGCCTATAAGTGCCCACAAGTGCCACCTATCAGTGCCAATCAGTGCCACCTATCAGTGCCCATCAGTGCCAACCATCAATGCCCATCAGTGCAGCCTATCCATGCCACCTATCAGTGCCAACCAGTGCCACCTATCAGTGCCCATCAGTGCCGCCTATCAGTGCCCATCAGCGCCACCTATCAGTGCTCATCAGTGCCACATATCAGTGCCACCTATCAGTGCCCATAAGTGTGGCATATTAGTGCCTCCTCATCAGTGCCACCTAATCAGTGGCCATAAGTGCCACCTCATCAGTGCCCATAAGTGCCACCTCATCAATGCCCACCAGTTCAGCCTATCAGTGCCCATCAGTTCCGCCTCATCAGCGCACATCAGTGAATGAGAAAAATTACTTATTTACAAAATTTACTGACAGAAACTAAGTACAATTTTTTTTTTTTTTAATCTTTGGTCTTTTTTTTAGTAAAAAATAAAAAGGCCCAGCAGTGATTAAATACCACCAAAAGACGGCTCTATTTGTGTGAAGAAAATTATAAAAATTAAATTTGGGTACAGTGTAGCATGACCGCGCAATTGTCATTCAAAGTGCGACAGCGCTGAAAAATGGCCTGGGCAGGAAGAGGGTGTATAAGTGCCCTGTAAGCAAGTGGTTGAAATTCAACATCTAAACAGTCAGACGGAGTTCTAAATACTGTATTTCAGTATATGAACTCAGTTCACTGTTAAAAATAAGTGTGAAATGCATGACTCAGGTGGGTATAACAAGATTTCAGCTTGCCGCCTTCTCACTGTATCCTTATGCCCCGTACACACGATCGGACATTGATCGGACATTCCGACAACAAAATCCATTGATTTTTTCCGACTGATGTTGGCTCAAACTTGTTTTGTCTACACCTGGTCGCACAAAGTTGTCGGAATTTCCGATCGCCAAGAATGTGGTCACGTACACCACGTACGACGAGACTATAAAAGGGCAGTTCAGTACTAAGCGCGGTACCCTTTGGGCTCCTTTTGCTAATCTCGTGTTAGTAAAATTTGGTGAGAGACGATTTGCGCTTTTTCAGACTCGTGGTTTTCAGATCGTATTTCTGCTGTTTAGTTTGTGCTTGTGGGTTTGTATCTGGTCTTCAGTGCGTGCAGCTAGTTACCCTTGACTCTGTCATTGTGTTATTGTTCGTTCGTTGCTGATTTTCAGGTCGCTCTTCACAGGCCTTGCTGTTCTTCAGTGTGTTCTGTTACTTCGTTCTGAGCAGCCGACCGTTTTCTAGCCATGTTGCGTATACGTACTCATCGTAGAGTTCGTGCTGTGCAGGGGCTTGGTGTTGGGGTCCTTACTTTGACACAAGCCCAGTCCATGAACAGGGCGAGGAGGAGTTCATGGACCAAGAATTGGTTGCTCCAGCGTGACCAGTTCTGTCACATGCCTTTGCTTCGTGAGATCCGTGAGAGTAATCCTGACGCTTTCAGGAACTTTCTCCGGATGACGGACCCCGTATTTCACCGTTTGTTGGCTTTGCTGACCCCCTATATCAGCAGGCCGGATACCTGCATGAGGCAAGCCATCACTCCGAAGCAGAGGTTAGTCGCCACCCTGCGGTACTTGGCGACAGGGAGAAGCCTGCAGGACCTCAAGTTCTCGACGGGCATCTCCCCCCAGGCTCTGGGGATCATTATCCCAGAGACCTGTTCTGCCATCATACAGGTCCTGCAGAAGGATTATATTAAGGTAAGATTTTTATCCTTTAACATCACATTTTATTGTATTTAATATTTGATAATATATTGTATTTCTTTCCTCATTCCCTAATTACCATGATTGTAATATGCTGGGAATGTCCCTTTTGTCCTCATGCATGCTGGATTTTTATGTAATTTTTTTTTTGTCCTTCATACACATTTGCCTTCACTTACCTCCCCAGCATGCTCTCCTGGGCCTATATTTACCTCGTGTAGTCACTTAACAACGTATTTTGTCAGCTCCATAGTAGTGCTTTACCCTAAATACCCCCTAAAATGTTGAAAATTGTGACGTGTGCTTGAAATTCAGGCAGAGTGCCAGAGGCTTTTTTTTTTTGGGTCCCAAAATCATTTAGAACCCTCCCTCCCCAACTGCTAACTCAGCTGATACCAATCCTCTATCTGCTGACTTTGCCAAACCCATACACACTATACCAACCTCTTTTGTGGTCAGATTTATGGATGAATTCCCCAAAGCATGTAGTGCAAGGGCCTGCCTGAATACTTTTAAATGGTACTGTTTTAAGTTTTTGTATCCTATTATTATCTTGATAGGTAATAGCAGAATGTAAAAATGTGCTAATATGTGTACAGTGTGTATTTATCTCTTTGTATTATGACACTTCTTACCTGTCCAGTGGGCTGCCAATAGTGTAAAGTAAGTAGGGGCTGGCCAAAGTAATCCACATTATTTAGGCATTCATCTCTCAATGATGTGGAGAGGGTTACCTGTCCAAAACACCCCCCCCCCCCCATAAAATTAAAAAAATGGCCCATGAGAGGGGGAGGGAGGAATATGATAGGTGGACCTTATACCTTTGTCTTTAAATAGTCCCTAAAAAAAAAGTTATACTGATGTTGGCCAAGAATGTTTGTGTCTAATCTGCTTTCCATGTGCAAAATGATTCATTTTTTATTCTTGTTTGACTCCACAGTTTCCTTCCAACCCACAGGAATGGCAGACTGTGGCCTCCCACTTTGCCTAGCAGTGGGACTTTCCTAACTGCGGAGGGGCAATTGATGGGAAACACATCCACATCATCCCACCCCCAACTCGGGGTCATACTATTACAACTACAAGGGGTTCAATAGTATTGTGATGTTGGCGGTGGTGTTGGCTACTTACGAGTTCCTGTATGTGGATGTGGGGAAGAATGGCCGGATGTCAGATGGTGGAGTCATCACCCAGACGGAGTTCTACAGGCGTCTCCAGAATGGCAGCTTGGACTTGCCACCTCCAGAAGACAATGCGGAAGGACTCCCATTCGCCTTCTTTGCGGATGAAGCGTTTGCGCTGGGGGACCATCTTATGCGGCCATTCCCTAGGAGGACCCTCACCCCGGACCAGAGGGTTTTTAATTACCGGCTGGCCAGAGCCAGAAGAGTGGTGGAGAACACGTTTGGAATAATGGCCACATACACATGGCGGAGTATAAACTCAATCATATCATCCTGGCTTGCTGTGTTCTCCACAACTTTTTAAGGAAAATATCTGTAAACTATGCTGGCTCAGTTGGGCCTGAATCCGGAATTAATGTAAATGAACCAACCCTGACGGCGCTTGAAGCTGGCCGTCCTGGCTTGCCCCCCCTGAGTGCCCGTGAGGTCCGTCTAAGATACATGGAATACTTTGTGGGTAGGGGGGCCATCAATATGCCAGACAATGCCTGAGACATTTTTTAAATAAAAAACAAATTTTAACTACTAAAATATTTGCTGAAATTTACTGCTTGTGATTCTTTTAGCTGACCCTGACATAAATTTGGGGAGTCCTGAAAATGGCGTGATTGTGTAACATTAGAAAGCACTGTTGGGTGTTATTTACTAAAGGCAAAGACACTTTGCACTACAAGTGCACTTGAGACTGCACTGAAACGGCACTTGTAGTGCAAAGTGGATTTGCCCTTAGGAAATAACCCCCATTGTCACAGAAAACACCAATTTTACCACACCAAAAGTTTTGGAGCATTGATAGAAGAATCCACACATTCTTGATCATCAATCTTTTTAATACAAGCACAATCACATGTGCATTTATTAAAGGTTTTTAAAACAAACCAACATGTTTGTTGTATAACAATTTTTTGGGTCACATTAATAAAAGTAGAAATGTCCATTTAAGGTAAAACAGGCATGTTTAAAACCAACATAAATACACAAATCTGGAACTTACAAAGTTCAACTTTGTTATAAATTGAAGGCAATATCAGACATGAGTATTTACAAACTGTGTTTGATATTGCATTCAGATGGGGCGAAGTCACCCCTGGAAAAGCCAAATTTTGAAGATGCACACAAATTTACGAATGTCAACATGTGCTAGCTGCCATCATGGGGGATCAAGGGATGTGTTTTGGGGGTGCAACCCCTTCCTCTCAGCTACTTTATTATTGGGGAAGGGGTTGCACCCCCAAAATGCATACATTGATCTCCCGTGATGGCAGATAGCACATGTTGACACACTGTGTGCATCTTCAAAATTTGGCTTTTCGCGAATATGTCAAAAAATGTGAGAAATGTTTTCAGTAAAAAAAGCACAACAAAGATTTGGAGGGGTTTTAAACTCTCCCTAAAACATTCATGATGTTCTTCATTTTGTTTTGAACTTGATGTTGCTTGATGTTTTCTATGTCCCTATTACACCCCATGATCTCCCTGATCAGGATCTGGGCACTTTCACTGGTGAAATGACCTTCATCCACAAAATCACGATCACCTAAAAATATAGAAACAAAAACACACCATGTATTATAAATATTCCGGCATCCATCTTTTACCTGAGCCTGTGGTCGCAGACACTCACCTGTTATGGTGACAATTTCCACCACGTCTTCTTCCTCCTCCTCCTGTTGGCTTTGGGGGATTTCTACTTCCTCATGAGGTGGGGGGTCTTTTGTCTCCTTGAATGAGTGGTGTCCTCCGAGTCTTTTCTCCCCTATGTAAAAAAAATAGGTATACTTAGCACACAGATATTTGATGGCAGAAATAGGAATATAAAACATTGCTTGGAAGTGGGGAACAATTGTCTATTTTGGCAGAGTTGCCAGATGAAGAAATATTTATTTACTTTGTCAAGCTTGAATACTTAACTGTTTTGTACAAGCTTCACAGATGGAGACACCCCTATAGTATACACTGGAGCACCTGTGTGGGACCCCATAATAAAAAGGGTGTTCTGGTGTCCCACACTAGTGCTCCAGCGTCCAGACGTGTAAACAGCTGCTGAGTGTCCTCTCCTTACACAGAATCTAGTTTGCATTACATTCTAGTTCCAAACCCATCTAGACACCAAAATTTATTTAACAGAAGTATGCCTGAAAAAATGTATTGAAGTACATCTGAACAAAACATGGTGTTTTCTATGCCGAACGAACAATGTTTCATACGAGTTAATAATGTGCCCATGAACATGAAAGTTGCCATTTTAAACTGTACAACAGTTAAGAAAAGCACATGGAGCAGCATGAACGTAATATAAATAAAGAATAGGAACACAGGACAACTACTTTCTTTTTTGCAGCACTCTCCTGATCCTTCTATATTGATCGTGCTCCCTTAATTTGAGGTCCGACCACCGTTTCCGGAGTTGATCCTTGGATCGTCGTACACCAAAATTCTTCTGCAGACTCTTCACAACGTTCGCCATGATCTTGGCCTTTCTGACATTGGGGTTGGGGTAAGGTCCATGCTTCCCGTCATAGTCGGCCCTCTTCAGGATGTCGACCATCTCCAACATCTCCCCAAAGGACATATTTGAGGCCTTGAATCGTCTCCTCTGGGATCGGGACGTTTCTGGCTCCAGGCTTTCCTCCTCCTCGTTGCTGTAATTAGCATGCACCTGCTCTGTCTCCGCCATGTGCTCTTCCCCCACTGCGCCGAACGAGAAGGGGCGGGGAATAGACTAGAAAGAATGTCAGGGGCGGGCGGAGTTTCACGCATGCGCAGTGTGTATAAAGCGTAACACGCGTGCATAGTACGTACGATCTGTGAGCGGATGAAGGAGTATCGGAGGCGCCGATCATGATAAAGAAGGTAAGATTTAAACTTGGGCCTATACTGCTTCTAGATTGAGGCCTATATTGTGACAAGATTAGGAGACTTTAGCCTGACATTAGGGTTTGTATTGTGTTGTGTCTTGCAGATAAAATGGATGGCTTCAATGACCACAACTTCCTCTCCCTGTTCATAGACAAATACAGGGAGCTGCCCTGTCTATGGCAGATCAAACACCTGCATTATAATAATAAACAAAAGAGGCAGGCAGCGCTGGAGAAACTGCTGGAGTTGGTGAAGCCGGTGGTCCCCACGGCAACCATCCCCTAATTAAAACCAAAATTGGTGGCCTGAGGAGCACATATCTTAGGGAGCGCAAGTAGGTCCAGGATTCCCAGAGATCAGGAGCTGCAGCAGATGACGTTTTTGTCCCCAGGCTGTGGTACTATGAGAGACTGCGACTTCTGTAAGACCAGACTGAAGTCACGGAATCCCTCTCAATCCTTCCTTCCACCCTATCTTCCACCCCAGCTGAGGCTTCCGATGTCCAACCTGGGACTTCCAGCCAGGAAGAAGTGGAGGAGCCCAGCTGGAGCCAGGTATAGCATTGTTCTACAGATTTCTGGTCAATAAATAAATGATGTTTACTAGATGTTATTATTGATCATTAATTGCTGATTTAATAAAGTGTTTTACGTATCAATAGACAGTAGTGGGCAAAAATAATTGGGACAAGAATGAAAAATGCTGGGCTCAAAAAGATAATCTGTTATATTTGTTAACATTCAATTTGCAACAGTTGTGAGATGAAAATTGTGTGTGATTGATGAAGAAAAAACTAAAACGATGTCCCTTTTTCATACAGAGGAAGACCTCAGCCAGGAGAAGGCTGTGGAATGTGGCAGCCAGGAGGAGGCAGGGGTTAGTGGCAGCCAGGAGGAGGCAGGGCTTAGTTGCAGCCAGGAGAAGGCCGGGCCCAGTAGGAGCCTAACAGAATCGCAGGTCCCTCCCCTCCACCTTCCAAACAAAAGACCCAGGAAAGGGAGTAACATGCAAGATTCAGCACTCAGGCTGATTCAGGAGGCTTCTGCGTCCCTCAGAGCCTTCCCCACTTGCGAAGAGGCCTTTGCTTGCATGGCTGCCACAAAACTGAAGGACATGCAGGAGGGCCAATGCCTCATGTGTGAGGACATTCTTTATAAAACCTTAACTAAGGGGGTGAGGGGCGAAATCACACCCAATACCCACCTGTGTGAGTTGGACCATCCTCCTCCTCCTCCTGCCACAACTCCACCACCACAGACACAGCGTGGAAGGAAGTGAGGAAGAAAGACAAGAGAGTGATGACCTGGGTTCAGTCTGGTCTGACAAAAGATGCAGGCTCTTGTATGACCACAGCCTGGGGACAGATATGTCATCTACTGCTGTTCATGATCTCTTGGACTTCTGGACCAGATTGAACTCCCTTAGATGAGGACTCCTCAGACCACCAATTTTTCAGTAAAATAATTGATGTGTGCCCTGGGGGCCAAAGGCTTCACCAATTTCTGCTGTTTCTCCAGCGTTGCCTCCCTCTTTCTTTGGTTATGAGCGCTTAACCTCCCTGGCGGTATGATTATTTCGGATTTTAGGTGCTGAAAGCGGTACAATTATTTTGCATGGAAATTTGGCGTTTTATATTGTAGGTCTGTAAATCTTAACAATAACACACTTAAATCTGTCCAAACCAGAGTCTAGTAGATATCCCGGGTATGATAAAGTTTGAAACACAAAAACATAAATTATAATATAATAAATAAAAATAAATAATTAAAAAAAAAAAAAAAAAATAGTAATAAAATAAATTTCCCCACAATTCACTATCGCTCAATTCTGCAAGTGTTCTAATTTACTATCGCTGTTTTCTAGCTGGTTTAAAGCCAATTTTGACGTAAAGGGACACTTTTTGGTTGCTATGGACAATCTCCAGTTACCAGGCAGAAAGAACAGTGTACAGTATATCACATTAAACTGCATGCAGGGCATGGGCCAAAGCACTGGGGACAAAAGGGATGTGAAATCATTTCATACAGTACTGTAATCTGTAAGATTACAGTACTGTATGTGTTATGATTTTTACTTTTTTTTTTATTTGCCGCCAGGCTCCGCCCCGTGCGTCGCGCCGCTCGCAGGGAACGGAGCCTGGCACGGAGAGGCTTCGGAGGAGGACGGAGCCCTCGGACACTGCGGGTGACATCGCGGGATCCTGGGGACAAGGTAAGTAACGCCGCCCCAGGATCCTGCAATGCGATCCCGAGTGTGGCTCGGGGTTACCGCTAATGGTCCTGAATTTTAACCCCGAGCCACACTCGGGAAAACCGCCAGGGAGGTTAATAAAGGAATTTTTGTTTAAATTATACTCGCCTATGTGTGTTTTCCTTCAAAAAGGACAGTTTGTTTGTGAGGAGGCAGGTACATTTCAAAAATACAATGTGAAATTAACAAGAGACAACAACACCAAACAATCTCCTTGAGATTAATAAATAATACAAGATAATAATGGTGTTGTGGTAACTTGACACACAAAACACACCCAAAACTATTCTGGAGTTAAAAAAAAAAAAAAAAAAAACAAGATCAGGCTTGAAAAAAATACTAACAAAAAAAAAAATAATCAAAAAAGGAAAATTTTTGAGTCAGATGTGACAAATCAAAATATATAGATGAAATCATGATAAATAATAAAGAAAGAAGTTTGTGAGAACTCTGTGTGAATATGAGCAGCAAGACAACTTCATTCTTCTAGCATTATAAAGAAGAAGAAAGTGTGCTGCATTAAACAATTTAAAACTTTGCAGCGTGACGAAAGTGCTATATCCATTCCGAATGCTAATTTTACCAGAGAAAGCAGTTCTGTCTCGGAATTTATTCTGAGCATGCGTGGAATTTTGTGCATCGGAATTGTCCACACACGGTCGTAATTGACGCGATCAGATTTTGTGTGTCGGAAAATCCGATGGAAAAAGTCAGATGGAGCCCACACACGGTCGGAATTTCCGACAACAAGCTCCGATCGCACATTTTCCGTCGGAAAATCTGACCGTGTGTACAGGGCATTACTGTGGATGAGTGCGGGGGAATGGAGGGGGAAGACTTCAGTCACAGACATTGGATGGTGAGCTCAATCACCTGAGGATGGAGGCTTAGGCATCGACACCTTTCATCCACAATGTATCTGCCGGTGTTTCCTCAGATTAGGCGACCTGTCAGATTTTGTAACCGAAGTGATATTCAGTCGTTGCCATCTTGCTACACCCCGCACTCGTCCACAGTAAGGATACAGTGAGAAGGCGGCAAGTGGACATCTTGTTACATCCACCAGAGTCTTGCATTACACATTTATTTTTAACAGTAAACTCAGCTTATATAGTGAAATGCAGTATTTTGAAATCCGTAAGACTGTTTTGATGTTCATTTTTCAAAGCAGCGGTCTTCTGTCATATTATCAAACCTGTGAGATCAGCAGGCTTGCCGCTGCTTTTAACCACTTGCCACCCGCCCACCGTCACATGACGGCGGGGCATGAATAAATACTGTATTTCAGTATATAAACTCAGTTTACTGTAAAAAATAAGTGTGAAATGCATGACTCCGGTGGGTATAACAAGATGTCCGCTTGCTGCCTTCCCACTGCATCCTTACTGTGGACGAGTTTGGGGTGTAGCAAGATGGTGGCGACGGAACATCACTTTCGTTACAAAATCTGACGGGTCGCCTAATCTGGCGAAACACCGGCTTCTGTGCTTGAAATTTCTAGCTCACCCATCCCTTTCCTCAGGCACAGAACACCAGGGATTGGAGTGTGGGTGGGAAGACAGAGGGGTACTAGCGGGAGGAGCAGATTGAGCCCTCTCTCCTCTTTTGTCCATGTATGGGGGTGGGGCCCATGCACACACTTATGTACTTTGTGGTTATGGTACTCAGTTAATTGGGGAACTGCAGTATATTCTGAATAATGTGTCTGGGTTTCAGGCGGTCCGAAACCTGGACACACGAGTCAATCCCGGACAGGTGGCAACCCTACTTTGGACTGTCATACTACCAGCAATCCAGCAGAAAGACCCCATTTCTTCTTTTTATACTAATTAACTTTTTATTTTAGACTACAATAACATGCCTAACCACCGACATATGGTACCTTAATGCCTGAATTTTTTTTCACATATTTATGTTGGCTGCCTTAGGGTGGTGGTTGTGGTACTCAGTTACTTGGGGAACTGCAGTCCATTCTGAATAATGTGTCTGGGTTTCAGGCGGTCTGAAACCCGGACACACAATTCAAAACCCGGACTGTCCGGGTAAATCCCGGACAGGTGGCAACCCTAAATTAACCGCCTGCCGACCGCCGGCCGTCAATTGACGGCCAGGCGGCGCGGCACTCGTTGCGGGAGGGCGTCATATGACGTCCTCCCATTTAAACAGAGAATGCGCGCGATCGTGCGCGTGCATCCCTGTTCCTTCGGTGGCGGCGTGTCACGGAGACACCGCTCGCCACCGAGGGGGGTGAACAGCCATTGGACATGGCTGTTTACCACGTGATCGGCCGTGATGAAGTCACGGCCGATCACAGATAGGTCCACCCCATTGTGCACGGCGCATGCGCGCGATCGCGAGTGCGCTGCGCGTGCACGTCGGTGACGGAGTGTTCCCGGGAACACTACTCGTCACCGACGCCGGTAAATAGCCATTGGCTGGCTGTTTACCCACGTGATCAGCTGTGATCCATTCACAGCCGATCATAAATGTAAACACAGAGCGGTAACTAGCTGTTACCAGCTCTTCTCTTCTCACACACCGTTTCCAGTGTGAGGAGAGAAGAGCCAGAAGCAGTGAGTTACCGATCTGTGTTCTGTAGTGTCTGCACCAACACCACACCTGTCCCATCGCCCCCCCCAATTGTCATCTGTCACCCAACAGTCACCAGTGTCACCCAATAAAGTGCACCTGTCACATAAGGGACTGCCATCAGTGACCGTCAGCGGTGCACCTGTCACCCGTCACAAATCAGTGACCATCAGCGGTGCACCTGTCACCCATCACCCGTCACCCATCAGTGACCGCCAGCCGTCACCCGTCACCCATCAGTGACCGCCAGCCGTCACCCATCACCCATCAGTGACCGCCAGCCGTCACCCATCAGTGACCACCAGCCATCACCCGTCACCCATCAGTGACCGCCAGCGGTGCTCCTGTCACCCGTCACAAATCAGTGACCATCAGCGGTGCACCTGTCACCCGTCAGCCATCACCCGTCACCCATCAGTGACCGCCAGCCGTCACCCGTCACCCATCAGTGACCGCCAGCCGTCACCCGTCACCCATCAGTGACCGCCAGCCGTCACCCGTCACCCATCAGTGACCGCCAGCCGTCACCCATCAGTGACCGCCAGCCATCACCCGTCACCCATCAGTGACCGCCAGCGGTGCTCCTGTCACCTGTCACAAATCAGTGACCATCAGCGGTGCACCTGTCACCCGTCAGCCATCACCCGTCACCCATCAGTGACCGCCAGCCATCACCCATCAGTGACCGCCAGCCATCACCCGTTACCCATCACCTGTCACCCATCAGTGACCGTCAGCCATCACCGATCACCTGTCACCTTTTAGTGACCGTCACCCATCACCAGAAAGTGTCCGTGGCCTGCCACCCATCAGTGACCATCGCCTGTCACACCATCATCACCGATCAGTGAACGTCAGCTGACACCTATCGCACAGCCCATCAGTGACCGTCACCTGCCACCTGTCACACCGCGTCATGTCCAAAAGAGTATTCAGCAGTGAGGAGGCGTTCCAGATCCTCTCCATGACCGATGAGAGCAATGGGGAGTTCTCATCAGATTCCAATTTGGATTCTGATTCAAGTTCGGCATTTGAACCAAATAGTGAATCGACAAATGATTCGGAGGAAGAATGGGTCCCTCCCAAAAGGGCACGGCACTCTGGAAACCAGGATTATATTCCCAGGCCCAGTACCAGCGCTGCCACCACCAATAGGCCCCAGGAACAAATTCCCAGGCCCAGTACCAGCGCTGCCGCCAGTGTTAGGCCCCGGGAACAATTGCCCAGTACCAGCGCTGCCGCCGGCGATAGGCCCCAGGAACAAATGCCCAGACCCAGTACCAGTCCTGCCACATCACGCCTGAGTTCCAGCACAGGAAATTCAAATCCAACTACTGGAGTGTCACACCCCCCAAGAGCCAGGGCCTCTACATACATGCCAGATGGTCTTGCCAACCCAATATGGCTGCCTTCCAACTCGGCATCGCCAATTATTCCCCCATTCACAGCACTGCCAGGTGTGCAGACCAACACCCAAAATTTCTCAGAGATTGATTTCTTTCATATGTTTTTGCCCGACACTATGCTGCAATTTATTGTGGACCAGACAAATTTGTATGCCCAGCAATATATTGCCAACAACCCCCAATCATCCTATGCCCGTCCTTTTGAGTGGAGAGATCTGAATTTGGAGGAGTTCAAAATGTTTATGGGCCTCACCCTAAACATGGGGATTACAAAAAAAATTAAGGACATGCCTATTGGTCCACCCACCCCATCCACAATATGCCCATTTATTCTGCCCTAATGTCCAGGTCCCGATACAAGATGATAATGCGCTTTCTTCACTTCAGCGACAATACCCAGTGCCCTCCCCGCAATCATCCAAATTACGACAAGTTATACAAGATTCGCCCACTGATAAATTTCTTTTCTCAACAATTTGCAGAACTCTATGTCCCCGATCAGAAAATTTGCGTCGATGAGTCCCTGGTACCCTTTTCAGGCCGGCTAGGAATAAAGCAGTATATTCCTAGCAAAAGGGCCAGATACGGAGTAAAGTTATACAAGCTATGTGAGAGAGCCACGGGATATTTGTATGCATTCCGCATATATGAAGGAAAAGATTCCCAGCTCCAGCCCCCTGAGTGCCCGGCCTACATGGGCACAACTGGAAAGATTGTATGGGACCTGGCATACCCACTTCTAAACAAAGGATATCACATTTACGTTGACAACTTTTACACCAGCCTGCCCCTTTTCAAACACTTATACATCGCAAAAACCCTGGCCTGTGGAACCTCCAGAAAAAATAGAAAGGGCTTCCCACAATCTTTAGTGAACAAAAAGCTGCGAAGGGGGGAAAGAGCATCATTGAGATGCAACGAAGTGCTGGCCTTGAGGTGGAAGGATAAGAGGGACGTGCACATGATGTCCACCATCCATGAAGACACTGCAATTGTGGTACAAAGAAGACAAGGTCCCATTGAAAAGCCAACATGTGTCCAAGATTATAATCTCTACATGGGGGGGGGTAGATTTTAACGATCAAATGATTCAGCCCTATTTGTCAATCAGGAGGTCCCGATTCTGGTATAAGAAGGTAGCAATTTATCTCATCCATTTGGCCATTTACAATTCCTACGTAGTCTACACCAAATCCATTGAAAGCCCCGCCCCCTTCCTAAAATTCATAGAAGAAGTTGTCACGTCCCTCATCTATCACCAAAGACCCCCCCAAGAAGACCTTCGCTCTGAGGCTGTTTGCCGACTCCATGAGCGCCACTTCCTCTTCAGCATTCCACCATCTGAAGCAGGCCGAAGACGGCAAAAAAAATGTTGCGTGTGCACCAAAAGACGATTTAGAAGAGATACCAGCTACCATTGTCCCCAGTGTCCCTCCCAACCTGGCCTTTGCATTGGTGAATGCTTCCAAATTTATCACACATCCATAAAATATTAGCCCATATTTTTAACCATTTCCCCATTTTCATCATCTGTGCTGACCATTTTCCATTCTTTCCCAAATAACCATGCCACTGCCTTCCATGTGAACTGACCCTGGCCTGTTTTTTGACTATGCCTCTGCCTACCGTTTGGACTGCTTTCATGTGAACTGACCCTGGCCTGTTTTGTGACTATGCCTCTGCCTACCGTTTGGACTGCCTCCACGTGAACTGACCCTGGCCTGTTTTATCAACTACTCTACTGCCTACCGCTTGGACTGCTTACATGTGAACCGACCCTGGCCTGTTTTATGGACTATGCTTTTGCCTACCGCTTGGACTGATCTGTTGCCCTGCTACTGTAGTACACAGGGGTCTCACATATGTGAGGGGCTCCAGAATTGTTTTTCCGGTTGGAGAAAACAATTATTTTTGTTTTCTCCGGGTTTCGGAATTAGGGTCTGGAGTCCGGAGGCTTCATAGAGATTTGGGTGGGTCGAAGCCTCTACCCCTGTGCCCCTGTGCACAGGTCTTACCTGATTGTGGCCCTCAGCCTGCTGCTGACTTACTGCCACCATGCCTATGCCTGTCGCGGTACAATAATGAGTGTCTGCAGTTAACAGTGTACCAGGACCAATATTATGGCTGTGCTGGCTGTCTCTGCCTGGACAATTTCTATGGACTGTGCTGTGCCGACTATAGACAATATTCCTGCCTGCTGCCTGGATAGTTAATATTGCTGTCGCTAAGCACCTCCCTGCCTGCTGCCTGGACCAGTGCTCTCCTCTGTGGATACTACTAAAAGCACAGGTAATGCTTTTTTTTTACCCTTTCTGCAATAGAATTTATTTTGGATTGTAATTCTTGGTATGTGCATGCTATGTGTTAGAAATATGAAGGGTTTTCAAAAATGATAGGTTGCCAGGAAATTATATATGTCATTTATGCTCCTAGAACGCCTGATGGTGCTACTTTGATGTTGGGCCTCTGTATGTGGCCAGGCTGTGTAAAAGTCTCACACATGTGGTATCGCCATACTCAGGAGGAGTAGCAGAATGTATTTTGGGGTGTCATCTTTGCTACGTACATGCTATGTGTTGGAAATATCTGATAAATTGACAACTTTGTGTAAAAAAAATGCGTTTTCATTTTTTTCCACATTTTCCAAAAACTTTTGGAAAAAAATGAACCGTTCAAAAGACTCATTATGCCTCATAGATTATACGTTGGGGTGTTTGCTTTCCAAAATGGGGTCATTTTGGGTGCAATTCCATTGTCCTGATGCTCCAGGGCCTTCAAAAATGCAATAGGTGGTTGAGAAATGAGATGTGTCATTTATGCTCGTAGATCGCCTGATGGTGCTACTTCAATGTTGGGCCTTTGTATGTGGCCACGCTGTGTAAAAGTCTCACACATGTGGTATCGCTATACTCAGGAGGAGTAGCAGAATGTATTTTGGGGTGTCATCTTTGCTACGTACATGCTATGTGTTGGAAATATCTGATAAATAGACAATTTTGTGTAAAAAAAAATGTGTTTTCATTTTTTTCCACATTTTCCAAAAACTTCTGGAAAAAAAAGAACCGTTCAAAAGACTCATTATGCCTCATAGATTATACGTTGGGGTGTTTGCTTTCCAAAATGGGGTCATTTTGGGGGCAATTCCATTGTCCTGGTGCTCCAGGGCCTTCAAAAATGCAATAGGTGGTTGGGAAATGAGATGTGTCATTTATGCTCGTAGATCGCCTGATGGTGCTACTTCAATGTTGGGCCTTTGTATGTGGCCACGCTGTGTAAAAGTCTCACACATGTGGTATCGCTATACTCAGGAGGAGTAGCAGAATGTATTTTGGGGTGTCATCTTTGCTACGTACATGCTATGTGTTGGAAATATCTGATAAATAGACAACTTTGTGTAAAAAAAAATGCGTTTTCATTTTTTTCCACATTTTCCAAAAACTTCTGGAAAAAAATGAACCGTTCAAAAGACTCATTATGCCTCATAGATTATATGTTGGGGTGTTTGCTTTCCAAAATGGGGTCATTTTGGGGGCAATTCCATTGTCCTGGTGCTCCAGGGCCTTCAAAAATGCAATAGGTGGTTGAGCAATGAGATGTGTCATTTATGCTCGTAGATCGCCTGATGGTGCTACTTCAATGTTGGGCCTTTGCATGTGGCCACGCTGTGTAAAAGTCTCACACATGTGGTATCGCTATACTCAGGAGGAGTAGCAGAATGTTTTTTGGGGTGTCATCTTTGCTACGTACATGCTATGTGTTGGAAATATCTGATAAATTTTACAACTTTGTGTAAAAAAAAAAATGCGTTTTCATTTTTTTCCACATTTTCCAAAAACTTCTGGAAAAAAATGAACCGTTCAAAAGGCTCATTATGCCTCATAGATTATACGTTGGGGTGTTTGCTTTCCAAAATGGGGTCATTTTGGGGGCAATTCCATTGTCCTGGTGCTCCAGGGCCTTCAAAAGTGTAATAGGTGGTTGAGAACTGAGATGTGTCATTTATGCTCGTAGAACGCATGGAGATGCTACTTCAATGTTGGGCCTTTGTATGTGGCCAGGCTGTGTAAAAGTCTCACACATGTGGTATCGCCATACTCAGGAGGAGTAGCAGAATGTATTTTGGGGTGTCATCTTTGCTACGTACATGCTATGTGTTGGAAATATCTGATAAATGGACAACTTTGTGTAAAAAAAAATGTGTTTTCATTTTTTTCCACATTTTCCAAAAACTTCTGGAAAAAAATGAACCGTTCAAAAGACTCATTATGCCTCATAGATTATACGTTGGGGTGTTTGCTTTCCAAAATGGGGTCAGTTTGGGGGCAATTCTATTGTCCTGGTGCTCCAGGGCCTTCAAAAGTGTAAATGGTGGTTGGGAAATGAGATGTGTCATTTAGGCTCGTAGAACGCATGAAGATGCTACTTCAATGTTCGGCCTTTGTATGTGGCCAGGCTGTGTAAAAGTCTCACACATGTGGTATCGCCATACTCAGGAAGAGTAGCAGAATGTATTTTGGGGTGTAATTTGTTGTATGCATATGCTCTGAGAGAGAAATAACCTGTTAATATGACAATTTTGTAAAAAAAAAAAAAAAAATCTTCATTTTGCAAAGAATTGTGGAAAAAAATTACAACTTAAAAAAATTCACCATGCTACTTACTTAATACCTTGGAATGTCTACTTTCTAAAAAGGGGTCATTTAGGGGGTATTTGTACTTTTCTGACTTGTTAGTGTACCAAGAAATGAGATAGACCATCACTACATCTGTGTGATCAGATGTGATCAATTTTCAGTGATTGGCACCATAGTTTGTAGACTCTATAACTTTCACAAAGATCAAATAATTTACACTAATTTGGGTTATTTTTACCAAAGCTATGTAGCAGTATAAATTTTGGCCAAAATTTATGAAGAAAAATTACTAATTTGCAAAATTTTATGACAGAAACAAAGAAAAAGGCATTTTTTTCACAAAATTTACGGTCTTTTTTATTTATAGCACAAAAAATAAAAAACCCACTAGTGATTAAATACCACCAAAAGAAAGCTCTATTTGTGTGAAAAAAAGGACGCAAATTTCATATGGGTACAGTGTTGCACGACTGAGTAATTGTCATTCAAAGTGTGAGAGCGCTGAAAGCTGAAAATTGGTCTGGGCAGGAAGGGGGTGTAAGTGCACTGTATTGAGGTGGTTAAAGTGCTGCACTTGCTTTAATTTTCTCCAAAACACAGCCTTTCTCAAACCTTTTAGGCCTGAGAACATCTTGAAATCTTTTTCTGTGTCATCTCATTGTCCTTATTTTCACCATTGTCTGGCCATCATCAGCTATGGTTAAAGTGTAAGTTCACCTTTTCACAAAAAATGAAAAGGTGATCTAACATCCTCTATCCCCACCAACCCCCTCTTCTGTCATGGTCAGGGGTCAGGCTCGGAGACCAGTAGCTATAGCAGTAGAGAGGCTCCCATAGACCAACTGTATAAGTACACAAGTAGGTCACCCTGGTGGATGACACAAGCTCACCAAACTGAGGGGTCTACGTTCTAACTGGTATTCAGTAGAGCTCCTAATGGTGGAGATGGGTTTTGCTGCATGTTAGTACCAGGCCGTGGTCCTCAGGACCGCCCCACCAGGAGGTGAGCAGGCCAGGCTCCAATAACAGATATAGCAGGTAAGGATCAAGCAGAAGCATAGTCAATAAACAAGCCAAAGATCAGTAGCAAGTGGTCACAGGTTGGGTTTAAGCAGAAGTATAGTTGAGGAACAAGCCAAAGGTTGATAACAAATGGTTGCAGGTTGGGATCAAGCAGAAATGTAGTCAAGGAACAAGCCAAAGGTCAGTAACAAGCAGTAGTGGAGATAAGGACAGCTGCAGGTACGCAAAGGAGCAAGATATCGTCTGGAGAGAGCACAATAATCTGGCAAACAGGAAGTGCAAAGGCATGGCTTAAATAGGAGGTTCATAGGAGGAGCAAAGAGGTTGAGGTTCTCAAAAAACAAGGCACAAGGCAAGATTATCCAATGAATCATACAGCATGCTGTCTAGCATCTCAGGTGTCTCAGCAAGAAGAGCCACTGCCGGATGCAATATAGATTGTGAGTTCAGATCCCGAATCTGACACCATTTTTCCTTAGGGCTTCCGGGACAGATCAGAGTGAATCCAATTGGTCAAAGTGGTCATTACTCTAATATGTCTCAGATGCCCTAAGAAAAGAAAGTAAAGAAGAGTGGGCCTTCAAATCCCCAGACTTCTGCACCGCTGCGTGGACACTGACAGTTCACCACCTGAGGTAAGTGCAGTGGGTGGGGGGGAGGGTGTAGGATGTTGGTTCACCTTTTCATTTTTTGTGAAAAGGCAAAATTACACCTTAAAGATTAAGGCCCCATTCAGGTTATCACGGTGTGGGAACATGCATGTTCCAGTGAATGTTACCACAGCATTGGGCACTGCACGCTCCATGAAATGGTGCAATACAGTGTAATTCATTATGAAACAACAGAGTTTCAGTGTGGTGTGCTGTCAGGTCCAATTTCCGGGTCACTAAAGTGTGAATACAGCCTAAAAGAAAAAGTTAACCAGTATAAAAAGAAGAAATGGGTTCTTTCTGCTGGATTACTGGGAGTATGGCAGTCCAAAGTAAAGTCTATTTACTTTGAGATATTGAGATTTTTTTATGCATCATTCATTGGATTCTTCCCCAATGGCTGTACCAGGCATATCATGCTGACATGATGCTGTGGGGCAGATCCGGAATACACTAATGAAATTATATCTCCCAGATGGCCAGGGAATACCTTGCCACCAGGAAGGAATGAAGTCCATAGCTGGGAAAAGGAAAACCTAGAATTACCTGCATCACCAACAACTCCAAAAACATCCCCTGTCTGTTAAACACTTGACCGTTCCTCAACTAAGAAAAAAATATCTGGAGAAATGACTATGCCTGTCAACCTAGTCCACCATTTTTCACAGAGAGGTATTCATACCATGGGTGATGCCCATCTACCTTCTCCATCTGTGGTACACAGTAGATCTTGATCTCTAAAAAGACTGGACAAATAAAAGCAATTTAAGGATGACTGCATATGTACTAGTTGTTCAACTCCGATGTCTAAGGAGATGTTACATTTTTACACCTACTACTATGTCCTAACAATATTAAATACCCAGAAGGTGGTGAGCTTAAAAAAATAATTATCCACTCCCCAGGTACTTTAACACATACATTTAACTCCAGATCATACTGCACGAAAAGCAGTATAATGCCCTTAAAGTAAAAGAACTTAAATATAAATTATAGTACTAAAAAATCATCATAGTAAATGATTTGTGGAGATTGAATAATGTATTAGATGTTTCTTATGAAGAGGAAAAAAATTATAATAAATGGATTAGCATTAAATATGAGACCAATTTGGAAGGGGCCCCAAAATAATACATCCTGTAATATGTCCACATTGATAAGAACTGCTTGAGCCTGGCTCTTAAATAATGAAAATATTAACTATTTGGAGTCGGGGCACCAATTAGTTGAGGAGGTTTCTTAGGTTTTTCTGTTGCAGAAAAATGAATTCCCCTGAAATATTTGAGGATCACCTTTTTCTAGAGACACTCTAGGGGTTGGAAGATGTTTTAGAAATATCTAGATTTTAAATTAAGGGCCCTTTACTGTATACCTGTTAGAGGAAGCTTAGGGATTATACTAGGAATAATGAGAAAGGAGAATTTATTCTATTTGGGACACACAAAAAAAAATGATATGTTCCTAATAGTTTTTTTATATTCTTATAGGGAAATAGGGGAGTATTTAGATGTGATTTAGATATGATAAAAGTGGAGTGTTAAAATAGCCAGGATAAATTAAGTCACATTTTAGAAAATCTTTCAGCTAAAGAGGAAGGTGGGATAAAAAAAACTTCCTATTAGAGTCATGTATGGCTTAATAATCACTTTATTCATCAAAAAGTTAAAGACTTACGAAATAAGAAATAGTAGAATACTTTCCCTGAAGTGGGAGATCTAGAGGAATTAATAGCGAAGGTGCCTATAATAATCGTGGGAACGGATCTTTGAAAAGTGTACTTTAAATGAATCAGAGCTTTAATTTCTACGGCGAGATACCGGGAATGGAAGGGTGAAAGCAACTCTCTTTTGAACTGTGGGGCTCCATCTTCAAATCTAAATCATATGTTCTATGACTGTAGAAAGGTTAAGAGGATGTGGAAAAGAATTGTGCAGTGGATAAGTGGCCTATTGGGGAGACTTATAAACTTGACATTTGGAACAACTGTATTCTTACTAAGCCTCAGGGAAAGAGCTGGTAACTTATTAATGTTTATAATATTGATAACACTAAAAGAATTGCTTAGAAAATGGATGGTGGGAAGTTTACATCAAATAAGTAACATATTGCAACAAATCCCAACATTTTTGAAGTAAAGTTTTATGGGGCTCTAGCCGGATATTTTGAAAGTCATGGGCCAAATATAGAAATACATCTCCAGTTTTCCAGTTGCTTGAATAGGGTACAGGGCTGATCTTGATTTATGTATTTTGGGTAACTATTTATTAAATGTACTGAATTTGTTATCAATAAATTTGAGAAAACCTCCTAAAATAATGTACACAAATACTGCCAAATTCAGCAAGAATAGATAATAATATCAGCTGCAGCATAATAAATAAAAGTCCTAGCAATATTAAAAATACATCAGTTTGCTAGTAAAAGAGCAGCTATAAATGATTGGTCAATGAGTTGTAGTAATTACTGTTTAGTTGTAACTTCCTGGAATCTGTTTCTAGTTGTGGATAACTGTAACGTTTGATGACTTTAGATTGGTGGTGGGTGTATGATGTGCAAACAAAAATGTACACTTGTAGTGTACAAATATATAGTACATGAGTACATGACTATGTTTTGGTGGTTTTCAGTGGGTTCATACAACAGTCAGGTGGTTTTCAAGCCCAGAATCATACCTTTCTCTCCCCTAGGCCATCTAACTTGTTATCTTTCCACCCTTGAACAATCGGTTTGGGCACTGCCACAAACCCCAACCCCCCCAACATCATGCACAGAGAAGGCATATGCACACTTGCTTAAATATCATATATAAATATCATGAACATAAGACATAATTATAAACCTAAAATATGTATAAAACATTTTTACCTATATTGAACAGAGTTAGCCACATAACAAGTAAATTAAAGTGATTGTAAAGGCAGATTTTTTATTTAAAAAAAATAACAAACATATCATACTCACCTGCTCTGTAAAATGGTTTTGCACAGAGCAGCCCCAATCCTCCTTTTATCTGATCCCCTGCCAGCCCCCTTGCCAAGTGCCCCCATAGCAAGCTGCTTGCCATGAGTGCACTCATGCATGCTTGCTCCAGAGCCACCGATGTGCATCCATAAGACACAGCCCTGGCTCTGCCCCACTCCCTCCTTACTAGCTTTGATTGACAGCAGCAGGAGCCAAGCTCCCACTGCTATGTCTGAGCCAATGAGGACAGAGAGCCAAGAGAGCCCCTAGGGGGGCTAGGGGGAGCTGCATGCAAAAGGTTTTTTACCTTAATGCAGATGTAGCCAGGAGCTGAATATCTGTGCCTGCAATTAGGAGACATTGTGCAGCTTTACTGTGTGGGAGCCGTTTCCCTCTAGTGTTGAGCTTTGACCCTGCACTGTCATATCCTGAATAGAGAGACTAAGCAAAGCATCTTGGGACATATAGTTCAGACTACTGGGATTCCCCCTCTAGCAGAATCGTTTGAAACTACAACTAACAGATGGCTGTGAGGAAAGAATAGATTGCTGTAAATAAATAAAAGAGGCTGGTCTAGGAATAGCTCGCTCTCTTGGGACCCCGGCCTGGATATGTGAGCAGGGATTCTGTGACTGTGTGTGCTGTGACCGACTCGTGGCCTGTGCAAGAGGAGTCATCCAGAGGGTATTGGGAGGGACACCTGTGGACAGCATCACCTTACTGTCGGGCAGCAGCCTGGAAGCCGCTCCTGTTCCATCTATCCTGCATTTGCATCAGATCCGTGTGGGCCATGGTCAGGTGGGAAGCCGGGATCAGGAACCAGTAATCAGGAATATAACAGTCCAAAGGCAGGGTCGAGGAAAGCCAAGTTCAGCAACATGTATCAAGCAAGGTATAACAGGATTCAGGATATCAGGACACAGCTGAAGACCAGTCAGTACTGCTCAGGAGTCAGGGCACCCTTTAAATAGGCCGTCTAACACCAATTGGGGCTAGGGGCTCGCTCCTGCGCGTGCACTCAGTGCGTCGCGTGTGCATTAGTGCATTTGGGATTTTGCTGTTGCCCATGAGTGTGTGCATGCGCACGTGTGCGCGCCAGGCACATTCTAACAGTTCTCTTACAGGAACCATGGAACTTGAGGGTTTGGGTTATTGATCCTTCTCATCTGCTGTTGAGTATATACTGTAGAGACAGACTCAGCAGCAGAGTGACAGAAGTAGATAGATGTAGCGCCTACCCAAACTTTACGGGAGCCTGGTGTTGACCTTCAAAGGCAGGGAGAGCTGACATACTTCCTCAGGGTGCAGGTTACTAGGCATGGTTGGTGATGAGATATACACATATTTAGAACATTGCCTACTCTCAGCCGAGGAAGACCAGAGTGGATAAAGTAAACTCACATTAGTATATTTTAATATACTATATTCTTTTAGCAAATAACTGTACACTAGCGCATGTTTGTACATTAGGAGAAAGCCCCACTCCCTAGAGAGTAACACGTTCTCCCAGAAAGTATATATACATTCTATCAATAAACTTAACGCATTAAATTCCTAAACATATAATATGAGGAATAAAACTTTACTGCTCAAAAAAAAGTTCACTCGGATATACTTTATAGTCTATGTAGTATAGGCTTCAGATGTAGGTTTCCCCCTGCACAAAAGCACCCCCTACCTGACTACCTAACTAGATTATCATATTGTCTCTGAAACCCTAGAGTCCAATAGGCACTGGCTTAATCTTTTAATTTTTTTTTCAAGTGCACCAACACAAAGTCATTATTTGAGGATTCATACTGCCTCTGTATCCCCCATTCAGTAGGCACAAACTATAGTGTGAGCATTCTTGTTGGCTCTGTCACCCCAAAGCCCAACAGGTACTTTCCTTGTTTTTTTTGTATCGCAAGCTTCACAGTAAAGATAACAACTTGTTTTTTTCCTAGTCACTGATTCCAGGGACTAAAGACTTGAACTGCAGTGTTGCAGACTTTCAAACAGGTAACACAAAGAACTTGAACAAGACTTAGCCTTTTCCCGGAGACAGAGGCTATTTTCCTCACACATGGAGGACAAGGCACACTGGCAATCCAGAGCAATAGGCCAGTATGTCACTTTTCAGAGCACTTCCTGCAATTGCTGGTATCAGGAGCACAGTCCAGCAGCACAGGAGCACAGTCCATCAGCAAACAGGACAGATAGGAGTGTCCCCGCAACAACACTTTTTCATGTGAAGCACCACTTCCTGTGGACCAAACACAGCCAGACTGAGCAACATAGCTGTGTTTCATGCTGATTTTGGGAACAAGAACAGCTTGTGGCATCACCAGTAGTAACAGGGATCAGGCAGTTGAACTGGCTTCCCAATGGTACTGATGTGATGCCGTAAGTCAGCTTCAATAGTCCTTCTGATGATGACACAGTCTGGGCAAATGTGACGACCATAGTCCCAGGTTTGCAAAATAGTAGCATGCTTTCAGCATACCCAGGAAGTAATTATTGATGCAGTATGATAGGAGTAAACACAGCACTGACTCCCAGTAATAGTGACAATGTGCCTCTCAGCCCCTGCCATGGGTTGCTAGCACAGATTAAACATGGTATGCATAACTTTTCTTCTTCCTCTAACAGCATCAATAATTGCAGCGGGTAATTTGTTCAAGACAGGACCAGCAATTCCCATTGGGAACAAGTGTCACGGCCATTACTATGTGACAATGGCTGTAACCACAGCAAGCTTGGATATCTTCACAAACATGCACATCTCAGAGGATTCATAAACAGTTATCACTTTTCTGCACATTCTTTATCCCGGTTTGGCTTACCAGCTTCAGACACCGACGTGGCAAATGCGGGACCGACTCGTCACATGGCCACGGAACGAACGGGCATGCCTAGCCCGACTGACAGTAATGGAGGGCCGACGGCTTTCAGCTAAACCCTCACCTTTAGTAGCAGTAGATGCAGGCACTCTGACTTCTTCAGAGATGACAGATGCTGTGGGCACTACCTGGTCAGAGCTAGTAGTGGCAGGAGAAGACTCAAAAGGTGCGATAGCAATGGGAACTGATACTTCCACTGCAGGAATGATGAGTCTGACATGTGCGGTGGCCTCTGACAAGTCAGGATCAATACCAGCTGACAAGGACACATGATGAGCGTTGGTAGTGGGAACTAACACTTTCGCTGCAGGAGCGATGGTGCTAGCAGGTGCAAAGACTTTCCAGTCAGAAGTGGAAACTCCGAGATGCGCCATGCTTTCCTCTCTCGTCTCGTGCGCGCAACTGTGTCTCCTCCTCTGCAAAGCGGCGACTCCTCCCCCTGTCAAGGAAATTGGTCCGGCTGCTCAGCAGAAACTTCAGTACCTTCTTCTTTCTTCCAGCAGTGCGCCAAAACTCTTCTGGAGCCTGCCTTAACCCCTTCAGCACTGGCGTAAAGTGACAAAAGATCAGGCTGACACTCTCCCAAGAGCAAAAAGACAATTTAGTTCTTCCCCATGTGGTTTAAAAGAATAATAGCACAGTCTCTGAGTTACACAGACATTACTTGTCACTCTCCCACAGAGCCGAATTGCAGTCCCTTGCTAGGGGCAACCACAGCAAAAATAATGTTGAGCCCCACGTTGGGCACCAAATGTAGCGCCTACCCCAACTTCCCAGGAGCCTGGTGGTGACCCTCAGAGGCAGGGAGGGCTGACATACTTCCTCAGGGTGCAGGTTACTAGGCATGGTGGGTGATGAACAAGATAGAAATTGGGCGCCAGTAATTTTATGCTTAAACAAAGAGAAGTTTATTTCTCACAACAGGAAAAATATGGGAGAAAGGAGACAGGATATCCTTAGTAAAAAAAAAGTAACGATCAGCAGACAGGCAGACTCCTTAGACAAAAAAGGTGAGATAAGGCAGACAGCAGTACAGGAAAAGAGCCTTTAAGCTTAACCAGCACATCTGTACTTTGTAGGATAGGCTGTCACCTATAGTAACTGAGCTTTACTCACTGCATCATACTGAATTCTTTTGGATGGGTTCTCTCTTGTAGCTCTCCCAGCCACCTCATGGATCGCCAGTCCATGAAGAGTCACCACTGGTACTTCTCTAGAACTCCATCCCTCTCAGAATTGTTTATGGATATTGAGCAGGCTCTCCTCTGTAGAATCTTGAACACCTGGATAGGCCTCAAACAGACCTAGCAGCCAGTAGAACTCCTGGATAGGCCTCAGGCTTCAGGCCTAGCAGCCAGTAGAACTCCTGGATAGGCCTCAGGCTTCAGGCCTAGCAGCCAGGAGCTGCTTCACACACATCCCACCCAGACCACAGCCTGAGGGGGGAAGACCCCGATCACCTGACTCCTTTGAAATAACTACCTCCTTCCAGCATTCATAGTAGCGAATCTGATTGGCTGTGAAAGGTATGTTTATTCATAACCTGAATTTACTGTAGCTCATCATATTAATGTCAAAAGCAAAAGCGCCATCTACTGACAAAAAGGAAAAACCACAGCTAAGCAGGATTAGGAGAGAAGCCATTTGACCTCTAAACACTACAAATTAGCCAGGCTGGCTACCACCCAGCATAACTAAATTTACATGTAACCCTATATTAGGAATGAGGGTGCTACACAGATATAATATTACAGCTCCTTTACCTAGGGCACATATACACTCCAACACCCTACCTAAACCTCTCTTTCACTGTTCACCTTAGCACCCCTAACCCTCTGCTCACCTCAGATGTCAGACGTCTTCTCTATTTCCATGCTGGGTCCACTCTTTGCCCATACATATCACTCACCCCACCACCACTTACTGGAAATGGTGTAACTCTGGGCTGCCTGGTGACAGCACATTGCTGAATGCAAAAGGAAAAGAATGTGGTGCATCGCATACTAGCCCATTATGTTGCACTTACCTGCAAACGAAGCCTGTAATGTCCCAGCTGTCCCCGTTGGTGGCTGCATCCATCTTCACCCCTCTTCCTTCCAGGGCTGTGGACTCCAGCTCTGTGACTGGCATGCGCGCAGGAGCTGCCGGCCACGGCACGGGCCCTTTAGAAACAGCACTTTATTCAGTGCGCAAGCGTATATGGTAAATATCTCCTAAACTGGGCAGATTTAGGAGATATTTCCAGTACCTACAGGTAAGCCTTATTATAGGCTTACCTGTAGGTAAAAGTGGTGTAACTAGGTTTACAACCACTTTAAGCTCTACAGTATATGCAGATTTGCTTGACTTACATGTATTGCTGACTTGGAACAAGTATGCAGCTTATGAAGTCTGATCTGCACACGTTTTTAAGGTCAGAGGCTCCAACTACTATAACCTCTGGATCAGCAAGAGAACCAGGAAACTTTTAAGCGGCGTACATACGATCGGATTTTCCGACGGGAAATGTGTGATGATAGGCTGCTGGCGGAAAATCAGACCGTTTGTACGCTCCATCGGACAATTGTTGTTGGATTTTACGCAGACAAATGTTGGATGGTATGTTTTAAAATTCTCCACTGACAAATGTCTGTTGTCGGAAGCAAGGACGAGCCAGAAACGGTCGGTCTTGTAAACTAGCATTCGTAATGGAGAATTAACATTCGTGACGTGGCAAATTATGAAATCTCAAAAGCGCACATTCTCTTCTTCTTTAGTGGGATAATAATGAAGCTGCTTTGCTGGTGATAATGATGGAGTTATTGCAAACTAATTTTCAAAGGCTTTTTTTTCTAGTGATATCAAGAATAGAATAATAATACTATTAATATGCTTTTTTTTTTTTTTTTTTGGGTCAAGATACCACAACACCATTTTCCTGTAGTTTTTAAGATCAAAGATACAACTATGTTGGTGTCCCTTGTCAAATTTACATTGTATTTTTTTAAATGTAACTGCCTACTTCTAAACTGTCATTTGAAGTAAAACACATAGCCAAGTATTATTCTCCACATTTTTTTTATTGTGCATTAAAAAAAGAAAACAAATAAAATTAGACATGCTATCTTCCAATAGAACTTAACCAAAAAGTGCATTCTATGCATATAAAAATATAGAAAATATACTAAATCAAATCATTATTATTCAACCAAAAAATAAAATACAAGCCTTGTGCATGTGTCCTGCTTCTTAATATAGGGGGGTCAACAATGCCAAGAGTTGGTGAAAGCAGGGGTCCCTCATCCGGAGATAATTCCGAAAATCATCTGGATTGTTCTCCTGGAGCTCCCGCAGCAAAGGCATATGACATAATTGGTCACTATAAATAAAGCAACCAATTTTTGGTCCAAGAAATCCTCCTCCTCCTGTTCCTGGACTGGACTTGGGTCAAAGCCAAGGCCAATAATAATAACATGTTATCTCCTCCGATTTCGCAACATGTCTGGTTGACGAACGGCCGTTCAGAAATGAAACTGAAAAGCGCTAAATGAAAAGCGCAAAATGAAAAGCACAAATCAATACTCACCAAACTTCTACTAACACGAAATTAGCAGAAGGAGCCCAAAGGGTGGCGTTAAAGAGCTGAAAAACCACATAGTACATCACTACATTCGTGTTTGTTGGCTGACAATTCCTTCCCGTTTGTATGCAAGACAAAATCCAGGCACACGCCTTCAGACAAAAGGATTGTCTGCGTAAAATCTGATTGTGTGTATAAGGCTTTATTTTTGGAAGGCGGTTAAAAATGGCAACCTGCAAATTGCCCTTAGTACGGCTTTCCATTTAAGATAACTAATGTCTTTTCTGAGGAAATAAAGGTAAATTTATCAGTGACCTCTTTTCAACGCCTCTCTTCAATATTAATGTTGACATTTATTTAATGATACCGTTGAGTATGATCGGTCATGCTGCTATCTCCTGACCACGAGGGTCCATGTACACATCTGTTCTCTATTTTAGGGTTTTTGGATTCTGTATTCAAGAACGTTTCCCATCTCTTCTGTGCTTGTGCTGCTTTGAACTCTTCGGCAGAAAAAGAATTTGAATGTTTTCATGTTAACATCTTTTTGTTTTTACTACTCGGAGTGGTGAACCCAGAACACTGGGTGATGGTTATCTCCCTGTACAGATTATCTGTGTATCATGATCTTTGCTTGTTTGTGTTCTCGGAGATTCATTTATAAGACTGGAAAGAGTCAGAGAGCCGCATGATAAACGAATGTTATGGCTTTTGTAAGCTGCTCTGAAGCCCAAACACACCAAGGTTATAAAGATGTATTTATAGAAAACTATCTGCTGATAATGAAAACCATTAGGCTCCACACTGATCTATCTCTAGAATACAGGACATAACAGTGAGATCAGAAGACTGCATATAAATAAATATAAATGATGGCTCGACAATAGAAAATACTTTAGGAAGACCTGAAAATAAGGAGATGGTACAGCGCCTCAGGAAACAAAAGAATTTATAAAAAAGGCACCCAGACAATTTTAACCACTTGACCTCGGGAAGATTTACCCCCCTTCATGACCAGACCAACTTTTGGGATACGGCACTGCGTTATTTTAACTGACAATTGCGCGGTCGTTCGACACTGTACCCAAATAAAATTGATGTACTTTTTTTCCCCACAAATAGGGCTTTCTTTTGGTGGTATTTGATCACCTCTGTGGCGTTATAACAAGAAAAACGACAATTTTGGGGAAAAAAAAATATTTTTTACTTTCTGCTATAAAACATACCCAATAAAAATGTTTTTTTAAATTTTAAATTTCTTTGTCAATTCAGGCTAATATGTATTCTGCTATATATTTTTGGTAAATCCCAATAAGTGTATATTGATTTGTTTGCACAAAAGACTACAAACAGATATCAGATATTTTTATTTATTTATTTTTTTACTATTATTGCGGCGATCAGTGACTTATAGCGAGACTGAAATATTCTTGAATGATCAATCATTCTTTATATGAGGGGCGTTCAAGTCAAACCAGGACTTTTCATTTTACAGGTATAAAAATTGATGCTAGTGTGGCGGTACTACACGCAGTAGTAAGTGGCACGTGTGTCCTATTACTGATAGGTGGCGCACATGTCACAGACCAGTCCAGAGGCTGTTAATCAAGATGTCAGACAACAGTGTTAGTGTGTGCATGGAACAGCGTGTGGTGATGAAGTTACTTGTGAAAGAAGGTGTAAAACTCACGGATATTTACAGAAGACTTCAACATAGTACGGTGATGAGACGCTCAGCCTCAGTAAGACATATGAATGGTGTAAACATTTCAAAGATGGCCGAATGTCCATCAGTGACCATCCTGGCCATGGTGGTTCCCAGCTAACAGCAGTCATTCCTGTGAACATTCAGTGCGTGGAACGCTGGATCCTGCATAATCGATACATAACCTATCACAAAATTGCACAAGAGACAAATCTTTCTGTGGGAATGGCGAACACAAGTGAAGCAGGCTGTCCTAGGATGGTTCAGGCGAACTGACAAATCTTTCTTTGCCAAAGCTTTCTAGGCATTAGTTAAACTCTGGGATAAGTGTATAGATGTGGCAGGGGAGTAAAAAGGGAGAAAAAATAAATGCAGGTTCCACTCCTTGAAATTTGTTCTTTTATTATATAAACGCAAAAGTCCCGGTTTGACTTGAACACACCTCATATATATTAGAACAAATATGCACATTTGAAGATTGACCCTATATTTTTGTTCCATGGATAACTTTTTTATTTTTTTTCTCACTTGACAATGATCACCAAAACATATAAAGAAGGGTGAACCTCACCAGCAAGGGCAAAAACAGCAGTAAATAACTGACAGAGGTTTTAATCCGTCCCTATGTTAACCAAAACAAGAAAAAAAAAAATAGCTGTAGGTATATTTTAGATAGCCCTTCCTGTCTGCAATCTATATATTACCATTCCCTAGCAGGATGTCCTATGATTAGGATACATTATCAACAGCACCCTGTTCCGCAAGAGCACTGCTGGTAACACAGTGCTGCATGCTGAGAGTTTTCATCCAACCCCTTTAAAAAATTCCATTCCATACGCTCAATATCTTCGCTTACGCAGAAATTGTTCCATTGATGTTCTGTTTAAGGAAGAAGCTGGTAAACTTCAAAATAGACTGCTAGACAGAGGGTATAGCTGTTCTTTTTTACGAAGGGCCTATAACAAAACAATTCATCAACCACGTCACAAACTTCGGTTTAAACAAAGATCTAGGAGCAACTCTGATCTTAATCCAACAAGAATCATCATGCGATTTTCTAAACAGCATACACAAATCAAGGAAATCATTCAAAGACATTGTACCATACTGACTGATGACCCTAAAGTCCAACAATTTGAGTTCAACTCTTTTGGTCTGCGCAGCAGACCTAAGGCCTAAGCTGGAGGCCTGAAGCAGTCGTGTGGCAAGAGTGTAAGCCAGGAGGCTAAAACATTCTGATTGTGCAAGATACAGTTTTGATGGAACCCCCTGTGTAGGCTACTGATGTCTTTGTGAACTTTTCCATTCTTTTAAATAAAAGTTGGCTACCAGGCACTTAAAAATACAGCTCTGGACTGGCGCACTTATTGAAAACACACCTTACTCTTGAGTTTGATCACTCCAATTTTACAATATATATAAAAGACAAACAATGAGAAATATATCCATTTTAAATTGTATTTTATTTATTTTTTTCCCCCAGTTTTGCACCTTTTGTCACTCTGTCATAACCCCTAAAGTATTACTATTTTTCACTTACTCATTGCTACTATTTGTGAACTTCATCGCAGGTGCTGCCTGTCCTCTCCTCTGGAAAGCTAAGAGTGTGGCTTCTTGTAAGCCTTCTGGAACTGGATTACAACTTGAGGGGATGGGGATGACCCATGGAGACCTTTGGATCACTCATTCTCTTATAAATCTCTGGTATAGGACCTTTTCCAAATTCCATTTGCTGGCGGTAAATACACCTTTTATTATTTATGTAGATGCTTGTATATCATGACATGTTAAAATTCTGATTTTTTTTATGTATCCTTTTAGACAAAAACCCCCTGAAGAACACCACGACTACATGGGTCGAAATGCGTTGGAGTATTATACTGTGGTTGGCATTTTGTAATATCTTGCTCCACTCTATCAATATTGTTATGTATGGTGGAATATGTCCTTTTAATGTGCAACCAGGGCTCATATTTTTAAAAAAACATTTTTGTGAATTTGAACTCTATTTTTGTATATTAAAAAGACTTTTTATTTAAAATCATTACTACTGATTAATTTAATTTGCTGCTAAAAAAAACCCTTGGGGGAATCATGTTATTTTCATTAACAAAGGTCCTTCCTTTGAGAGACACTAGATGATGACAGCTGGTGGCTCTCAGACCTGGCTGTCACTGTTAGCTCTTGTTATCATTTGTCTAACTTTAAGGGCCAGTTCACTCCATAGAAACGCAGTCTGGATGCTTTCCGGACGCTTTTTTGCATGCGCGTTCCAGCTGCGCTGCATGCCCCAACGGTGCCGACGCCCCCGTGTGAAAGCAGCCTTTCAGAAGTGTTATCCCTTCCCCAATTAGTCCCTAAAAAAAGAAGAAAAAATGGCTGGAATTAGGCTTTGAAAAGATTGTATATAAATGGTATAAAAAAAGGTGAATTCTAAAAGACCATCTGACCAGAGAATTTCTGAAAGGCTATGGGGTAAATTTACTAAAGGCAAAGGGGCTGCTCACTTTCCAAAGGAAGTTGAACTTTGCAAGGGAATCTTCCCCAGAGCTTAGTGAATATGGTGCAAGTTTGCAAAGAATACCCAATAACAGGTATAAATACCCAATAACATGCAAGGAACATGAAAAAACATTTGCTTGCACATGATTGGAAGATGATTGGAAGATGAAAGGCAGCAGAGCTTCAGCTTTTTTAGTAAGCTCTGGGAAAATTCCCTTGCAAAATGAACAGTCTATTTTCCTTTAGTAATTCAACCCCAGTGTGTAGTAATGATGCAGACCTCTCCAATGCATCCACAGCCCCTAATCATAGACATGGGTGTCTGAGTCTCTGGTGCTCAGCTACAATGCATCAACAATGTATGTATAGTGATGCAGTTGTCTGTCATCAAAGTGACTACCTTTAGTAGCTGCAACTGCTGACATCTAAAGACCCTACCTAGCTATAATGAAGAGATTCCTAATAGAATAAATGCAGCTCCCTGGAGACTAGTTGGCCTAAGGCTTGGACTGTTCTTCTTTTTACAATTACAAGCCCTTATTGCAGTGGTTGTTACCTTATGAGCTAAAGAGGGCCTCAAATGCGGCCTCTGACATCACCAAAGGGCCACACATTATGTTTAATATCACTTGCTTAAGAGGACTGCCAGATTGCAGACCTATTCACGGAAATGAGGGTCAAAGAGTGTGGACGTGCTAAATTTTTGGCTGGAGATATGCTGCAGAAGACCATATGAAACTGGGAACATGTTACATGAGGCTAGTAGAGATTAATGCTATTACCCTAATCAATGTTCCCACTACAGACTGCTGAGGTCTGAAGGTATCATATACTAAAGGGCCGCAGGTTGGGCACTAGGGCCCTAATGGATTGCCCAATATGTCCCCGTACTCTCGTTGCCAGACTGTCCAAATCATCATCAGCAGCAGTCCTATTTATCTATAGATGGCACTGTACTTGAGCTTCAGTCTAAATTGATATTTGATGCTAGCTTAACTTTGACCCACATGTACAAAATGTTGTCAGAACATCTTTTTTACACTTGAGAAACATTGCTCAGCTGCGTCCTATGTTATCATACACTGTAGCTGAAAAGCTGATCCATACATTTGTGTTCTCCCAACTTGACTACTGCAATGGGGTATCTACACCCACTATTAGTCGACTACAATAAGTACAAAATTCTGCAGCCAGAATCCTGACTAGGTCAGGTACGCGTGATCATATTACCCCTATCCTGGAGTGCTTGCACTGGCTACCTGTCAGGTTTTGTATAGACTTTAAGATCCTCTTGCTCACCTATAAGGCTCTTCATGGCTTGGCACACCATTATCTTTCTGAACGTTTATGAACGTACTCACCCCCGCTTAACCTCCGCTCCTCAAATTCTGTTTTGCTATGTGTTCCCCCTACTCACCTACACTCAATGGAAGACAGAGCCTAACCCTGCTATGCCCCAAAACTTTGGAATTCACTTCCAAAGAACATCAGTCCTCTCTGGCTCTGCTCCCATCCCAGACTGCATGCTCCCAGTCCTCTCAAGCATTCCTCCCCAGTCCTCCTGACTGTCCTCCTGACTGTGCATGTCATTCACCAGCCCTCCTGGGACCAGTTGTTCCTCTCCCTGGAGACTTGCCTGGCAATGCTCTCTCTTGCTCCTCCGGTGCCTCCTGTCCAGAATCTTCACGATTTCTTGAAGGGCTCCGTTCGCACTCAGGCCCAAGGTCAGGCCTCAGATGGGGGGCTCCCTCAAAGGCCTTGACAGCCTAGCATTCCATCTCCAAGCTCTGAACGACTCCAACTCCTCCCCAGCTGGGCTGACCCTGCCCCCTGCCAATCCAAGTTGGGGATTGGTCAGGGCTCCTTAGAGTACGCCAGGCAAATCCACCTCTCCTCTCCTCCTCTCTTTCAAGTACTTTCCAGAAAGCCCTAGAAAGAAGAGGGAGGTCTCAGTGATGCTGCCTGTGAGTCACCAGCTGCTAACCTGAGCCATTCCCAGGCCAGATCAGATCAAAACAAACAGGCCTGGCTGCCTACCCTACAAAAAATCCTACTCTAGCCCCTACCTACCTAGAGGGTGCTACACAGATTAGAGGAACGGACGCACGGATAGGGGGTGTGGCGCCCCTGTGCCCCGTATGGACAGCCGCCACTGTTTACTCCCCTTCATGACCTACCCATTTTTTGCGAAACGAGACTAAGTTACTTTAACTGACAATTGCACGGTCATTCGACGCTGTACCCAAATGTATGCCCTTTTTTCCCACAAATAGAGCTTTCATTTGGTGGTATTTGATCACTTCTGTGTTTATTTGTTGCGCTATAAACAAAAAAGAAAAACGACAATTTTGAAAAAAAAAAACAATATTTTTACTTTCTGCTATGAAACATATCCATTTAAAAAAAATTTTAAAAAATCAAATTTCTTCATCAATTTAGGCTAATATGTATTCTGCTACATATTTTTGGTAAAAAAAAAATCCCAATAAGCGCATATTGATTGGTTTGCTCAAAAGTTATAGCGTCTACAAACTATGGGATATATTTATGGACTTATAATTTTTTTTTACTAGTAATGGGAGCGATCAGCGACTTATAGCGTGACTGCGACATTGCAGAGGAAAAATCGGACACTAAGTGCCACTTTTGATATTTTTTTGGGGACCAGTGACACTAATACAGTAATCAGTGCTAAACATATGCATTGTCACTGTACTAATGACACTGGCAGAAAAGGGGTTAACATCAGGGGCAATCAAAGGGTTAACTGTGTTCCTAGGGAGTGCTTGCTAACTGTGGGGGGGGGGGGTGCTTTAACTGTGGGAAGGCAGAGATCCGTGTTCCTGCTAAGCAGAAACACAGGATCTCTACCTTCCCTACTAACAGAACGGCGATCTGCCTTGTTTACATAGGAAGACCGCTGTTCTGCCTCTCTCGGGAACGATCAGCGATGTCCGCAGGACTAGCTGATTGGCTTCTGCTGTGTCCAATCACAGCGGGAACGGGTCACGCGCCCCAGACCTGCAAAATCATGTACCTGTATCTATGGTATACAGTCGGCAAAGGCACTATAAAAGAAAGTTTACTATTATTATTATTAGGTACCAGTGTGACTTCAAAATATATTACAATCTTGGTTTTACTTACTACATGGGTAGCTAGAAACAGAACAGCTGAAACAAAAACCACAAATACACAACTAGCAACAGCTAGTGAAATTTATATTGTTATTGTGAAATCAACAGATTGAATCAACATCCAGTTACAAACAATGTTACTCACATACCATCAAGTTGATTTCTCAACCATGATTTCAGGTTATTGTAATGTAGAGAATCCCGGTTCACTTTTTGTAATAATTCAGAGATTCAGTCCAAACATCCATCATTTTGTTCCCATACCCCAAAAGTGTTTGGATATCCCCAATTAAGCATGCAAACCCTAAATATTGCCAGTTAAAAGCTCACAATATTAAATCAATGTTAAACCCAAAACCAAAAATGTAATATATTGCATCTTACCAATTAGATGTGGTGACTGCATCAGTTTTTTTTCTTAGGCTTGTTTCCTTCTGTTTTCACCTGATGAGTAGTCAATTAAAAGTCAACAGGAGATTGAGCATCTTATAACCCCATCAGGAAGCATCTAGGTGCCCATGCGCCAATGGATGGTTCAAGGGATGAGAGCTCAGTAATGGACCAGGGACCACAATGGTCCAAAGATTTTATACAGCTTTGTTGTGCACAGCTTGAGAAGAAAAGGATATTCTTGGAAGATTAATTTTATGGATCATATATCCAGGGGCTCGCACATAAGGAGGAGGTCACCAGAACCCAGATCTGAATAGGAGCCTTATAGGACTTGTTCCACTATCCTAAGGGGAGCATAGAGCCAAATCTACTGTGCATAAACAATTCAAAGAGAGGTCAACAGATTTACTGGCTGGATCGCTAGGAGAAAATAGAAGAAAAAACCCTAAAAAAGAAAAAGAATGCAGCCATCACATCTAAGAAATGTTAAGCTGCAATATAATAAATAATTGCCTTTGGGTTTAATACCACAGTAAGCCACTGCCTCTCAAATAACAGCAGTGTTGTCAACCTGCAACAGGCAAAGCTGATACTGGCAGGATCTCCAAGTAAGGAACTTTGCAACAGATTTAAAAAAAAATAATAGCTTAAAGCTCAAAAATATTATCCTTGCAATCGGGCCCTCCATGATGCAAATGTTAAATGCTCATTAAATCTCTCACTTCAGCAGGCTCCCTCCATCTGTGCAACCAATTCTCAAAGCCTTTATTTTAAGATGCCCATGATGGGGATTGCACACTGATATAATCAAGTACAATGCATGGCCAATAGCCCTACAGTATACCTGAGGACAGTGAGGGTCCACCACCAACCCTGAATGCCAGGAAAAAGAGGAGAGCTCCAGAACCGGTCAAAGCTGTTTATAAGATAAATATTAGGAGCATTGAACCCATCCCCACTATAAGGGTAGACTTTTTTTTTTTAGTTCCTGGAGTTGGGCTTTGGGAAAAATGTATACAGGGAGGTATGATGCCAAACATACAAAAAAAATTGATTTACGATTTACACTGTAGGAACCCCTGGCCCCTTCCAATGACTAATACAACACTTGACAACATTTTATTTTACCAAATCAAATCCAGAGAAATGTGTAACCGAGCTTTTCTAACCAAGTAGTGGGACATGAAAAGCAAAATAAATATGCCATTTCATTATGTAAATTGTTGAGGGGATTTAAAGATAACTCCATGAGTGTAAACTGGAGTCGTTTAGGCAGTAGAAAATTCTTTAGCTGCCGGAAAACAATAAATTCTACTCTAGTGAAGACAAGATTTATTTAATAGCCGTCATTGTTTTTTATCAAATCTGTCATGCTGCTTGTCGGTTGTTCCGGTTCTGGAAACGCCTCTCGATCTTCGTATCGGAATGCGTGGAATATTTCCAACCATGGAATCACCTCACTGACTTCTCTGAGGACTCATCCCGTCTTGAAGTTCAAACATATGATACGACAATAGTTTCCATTACATCAATCTAAAAAATTCTTTGAAACAAAAGTAGGGTCCATCTGACCTTCTTTGTATAATCATATTTTCCATACTTACTTTGGGGGATTGAACATATTTTTCATGCCATGTTTGACACACGTGCGAACAACCGAGTCCTGAAAGATTGAGCTGTTTTGTGTTAAACCTTTTTTTTTCTGATAAATGCGATCCCAAGATGTTTGGATTTTTCCAATTTTGAGCTTCTATAATGTATTGCTTCCTAATGGTATGCTGGCATGAGGAATTACATGAACCTGAACAAAATGAAGATTATCAGTCTTATAAGGAACAACTAGATTTGTTAAAGGATATGTAATTCCTAATGTTGAACTTTACATATTTGGTTCCTTTTGGTCTGCTAACCATACAATTACAGTATATAAGTTTTGTTATATCTGTTCAATAAGTGCAAAAAATATCTATTACTGCTTCCAAACATCCAAGCAGATGATAACTTCCTGTGTTCTCAGACTGTGCTGCATTCTTATGTTACATTGTTCCCAGCTATCCCTGAAGACTACAGAAACCCACCCCTCTATGGTATACAGTTCATCCGCAAAGAAGTATTCACAGCGGTTCACTTTTTCCGTATTTTGTTATGTTACAGCCTTATTCCAAAATTGATTAAATTCGTAATGCCCCATAATGACAACGTGAAAGAAGTTTGTTTGAAATCTTTGCAAATTTATTAAAAATAAAAAAATGAAAAAGTATTTACAGCCTTTGCTCAATACTTTGTTGAAGCACCTTTGGCACCAATTACAGTCTGAAAGTCTTTTTGGGTATGATGCTACAAGCTTGGCATGCCTATTTTTGAGCAGTTTCTCCCATTCCTCTTTGCAGGACCTCTCAAGCTCTAGTTGGGCCACTCAAGGGCATTCACAGAGTTGTCCTATAGCCACTCCTTTGTTATCTTGGCTGTGTGCTTAGAGTCGTTGTCCTGTTGGAAGATGAACTTTCGTCCCAGTCTGTGGTCCAGAGCGCTCTGGAGCAGGTCTTTATCAAGGATGTCTCTGTACATTGCTGCATTCATCTTTCCATCGATCCTAACTAGTCTCCCAGTTTCTTCTGCTGAAAAATATCCCCACAGCATGATGCTGCCACCACCATGCTTCTCTGTAGAGATGGTATTGGCCAGGTGATGAGTGGTGCCTGGTTTCCTCCAGGCATGAGAATTTTGTTTTTCATGGTCTGAGAGTTCTTCAGGTGCCCCTTTGGCAAACTCCAGATGGGCTGCCATGTGCCTTTTACTGAGGAGTGGCTTCTGTCTGCCCACTCTATCATACAGTCCTGATTGGTGGAGCACTGCAGAGATTGCTGTTCTTCTGGAAGGTTCTCCTCTCTCCACAGAGAAACCCTGGAGCTCTGTCAGAGTGACCATCGGGTTCATGGTCACCTCCCTGACTAAAGCCCCTCTCCCCTGATTGCTCAGTTTGGCCAGGCGGCCCGCTCTAGAAAGAGTCCTTCCGGTTCCAAACTTCTTCCATTTATGAATGATGTTTATTGAGACCTTCAATGCTGCAGAAATGTTTCTGTACCCTTCCCCAGATCTGTGCCTCAATACAATTCTGTCTCAGAGGTCTACAGACAATTCCTTGGACTTCATGGCTTGGTTTGTGCTCTGACATGCACTGTTAGCTGTGGGACTTTATATAGACAGGTGTGTGCCTTTCCAAATCATGTCCAATCAACTGAGTTTAGCACAGGTGGACTCCAATCAAGTTGTTGAAACATCTCAAGGATGATCAGTGCAAACAGAATGCACCTGAGCTCAATTATGAGTGCCATGGCTAAGGCTGTGAATACTTATGTATATGTGATTTTTTTTCATTTTTTATTTTTAATAAATTTGCAAAGATTTCAAACAAACTTCTTTCATGTTGTCATTATGGGGTATTGTTTGTAGAATTACAGGAAAACAATGAATTGAATCCATTTTTCAATAGGGCTGTAAGATAACAAAATTTGGGAAAAGTGAAGCGTTGTGAATACTTTCCGAATGCACTGTAGAGAAAAGGAAAGGAGGAGATGTTTTTTGTCTTGTCCTAGGGTGACAAAGCTGTTCCTTAAAGCAGTTGTTAAGTCACTTGTTTAAATCACTGGCATCCTCTCTGTTTTAGGCAGACATAAAGCACAGTATGTCAATTTTTTAAAAATTATAATCCTAAATACCTTTTTGCACAGCTCTGCTCTGCGGTCACGTGGCCTCCTCTGTTCTCCTTCTCTGATCTAACGAGAACAGTGGGAGGAGCTGAGATTTCCCTCTGGAATCAGCTGGCCAGCAGAGGGAGACAACATGACCGCACAGCAGAGCTGTGCAAGAAGGTATTTAGGATTGTAATTTTAAAAAATTGACACACTGTGCTTTAAATCTGCCTAAAACAGATTGGATGCCAGTGATAGGGCAGGAGGGGAGGGGCATGGAGGAGATTGGCTCTCACACTCACACAGACAACTGAACTGAGAGGCAGGGAGGGAACGGAGAGGGAGAGACTCACAGCAGAGAGCACACACAGGGGGGGAGGATCAACCTGGTATTTTACATCATATAATGGGACAATTAACACTGCACAAGCACTATGCTTGTAGCATAGATCATGTTTTAAAGGAAAATGAGCTTTTCTTTTTAGGGTTACAACCACTTTAATATATACAGTACAGTAAATGAGTTTTGTCACCCTAGGATAAAAAGCGTGTTGCTGGCATGATTGCTAGGTGAAAACAAAGAAAAAAAAGCTTAATGAGCAAATTACCACAGCCAACACATCTAAGGACTGGTATGATATAAAAAATGTTTGGGGGGTTTAAATTACTGTAATTAGTACCCTAAAGTTTTGCCTTGTGTCTTAAATTCCTTCTGCAAATAGCAGTGCACTCCTGTTCTGCAGTCTACTAGTCTGACTAGAAGTGGTAATGTCAGTTGCTCATTATTCTACTTGCTGGAAATGGTGCTGTACTATAGGACCTGCCATATTCATTCTGTGGATCGTTGATTTTTGCACCCTTTCTTGCTACTTCTTGATAAATCCCTCTGGCATGAGGTTGTAGGTGAGTGGGACTTCACATCCTACAGGGCAGATAAGAAACCACAAGACAATAAAGACCATATTTTGGTTCCTATGGCATTACAGTAGAACTATAAGCAAAACTTTTTTTACATTTTGGATAGAGTAAGGGTGGGTTAAAACCCCTGTAAGGTTTATTTTTTCCATCTCCTATTGGGGAGATTTACCCTCACTTCCTGTCCCATAGCCAAAAGAGGGAGTGAGAGGAAATCCCTGCAAATTAAAGAGGATGTCCACTCTGTAAAATGAATGAAAAGTCAGCAGCTACAAATCCTGTAGCTGCTGAATTTTAATGAAAGGACGCATACCTGTCCAGGGATCCAGCATCATCTTCACTAGTTCTTCACTAGTCTTCGGGTTCCTGGTGCCATCATCCTAACAGTGGCCAGCCAGCTATGCTGTTTGCAGCTTCACAGTCGGCTACCCACTGCTCATGCGCAAGCCTCGCTGGGCTTTGTGAATGGTCCCACAGTTTTCTGGGACCTGTGATGTGTCCCAAAAGAATGCGGGGTAGGAGCAGGAGAGGAGAACTTCTAGGCGATCCGAGCAGAAGTGGAAGCAGGTACCTGTCAAAACTACAATAATGGACAGTGGCGCTAGATTGAGTGATAAAATAAATTGTATAGCAACTGGAATGATTAAAATACACATATATGTGTGTGTGTGTTGATAAAAACAAATGAGTATTCCACCATATAGTCCATATAGTCCATATAGTCCGTGATGTTGTTGGATCAGCACCTGGATGCAGCACCCTTGGAGTGAAGCAATGGACTCTGTAAGTGAAATAGAAGCAGAGGGGCGCCAGACTTAGTGCAGAATTGATCGTAGGTTTAATAATAAAACAAGTAGTAACTCATTAATAGGATATCTAAGATCAGCATAGGTGGTGAAATCGCCAGTCCTAGGCCTTAATGACCTTAGCTGCCTGGGGCACAGATGATATTGCAATAGATCCAGAGGAAGCCAAGAACTAGGAAACAGGAAGCGGCTGTGACCAGCGGAAACTGCAACATGGCACCCACCCGGACGTGATGTCACAGGAACAAGATTATCGGCGTTTACACATAGAGGAAACAGAAATGCATTTCGAAGCAACTGCTTCTTCTTCAGACCGTGATTGGCCGACAAGTCTGACAGTCTTATGCCCTGTACACATGGTCGGATTTTCCGACGGAAAATGTGTGATAGGACCTTGTTGTCGGAAATTCCGACCGTGTGTGGGCTCCATCACACATTTTCCATCGTAATTTCTGACACACAAAGTTTGAGAGCTTGCTATAAAATTTTCCCACAACAAAATCTGTTGTCGGAAATTCCGATCGTGTGTACACAAATCCGATGAACAAAGTGCCACGCATGCTCAGAATAAATTAAGAGACGAAAGCTATTGGCTACTGCCCCGTTTATAGTCCCGACGTACGTGTTTTACGTCACCGCGTTCAGAACGATCGGGTTTTCCGACAACTTTGTGTGACCGTGTGTATGCAAGACAAGTTTGAGCCAACATCCGTCGGAAAAAATCTATGGATTTTGTTGTCGGAATGTCCGATCAATGTCCGACCGTGTGTACACGGCATTATATTTAAGGGAGAATAAGAAAGAAAGGATATAATAGACTGACAGATCTGTCAATCAAAGAGCTGGAAACAAGGATGTTCGTGAAAACAAACAGGGATCTGCTTGCTGTTATATAAGAAAATTGTTGTTATATTTCACAAATAATTAAACCTATGAACAAAAAGATTAATTTAGCTGTTTTAAAAATGTAATAAAAATGTAAGAAAAAATGATAATAAAGAATTATAAAAAATATTGCAAACAATTATATGAAAAAATGATATAAAAATATATTAAAATTAAATGGGAAGGAGGGGGGATGAGACATACCTATCTAATATTACATTGTATTAGAGTAGAATAATTAGATTAATAATTATATATGAATATATATGATGCTTCAAAATTATAAAATTTGCATGATAATTAAATTATAAATTAAGGAATGGACACTAATACATGTATGTGTACACCCACACATACGCAAAACATATACACACACATCCGTACATACGGACACATGTGTATATAAACTGTATATATACGGTCAAAACTACAGAAGGGACCCGACCACCACCCCCTCCCCCAGCAGCCGACTTCAATATGGAGACCAAGACACGCAGTGAGGGACATGAAGGATGGACTCTGACCTACAGTGCCTTGAAAAAGTATTCATACCCCTTGGAATCTTTCACATTTTGTCATGTTACAACCAGGAACATAAATGTATTTTATTGGGATTTTATGTGATACACCAACACAAAGTGGCACATAATCATAAAAGGGAAGGAAAATGATAAATGTTTTTCAAAATTTTTTACAAATAAATATGTGAAAAGTGTGGCGTGCATTTGTATTCAGCCCCCTTTACTTTGATACCCCTAACTAAAATCTAGTGGAACCAATTGCCTTCAGAAGTCACCTAATTAGTAAATAGAGTTCACCTGTGTGTAATTTAATCTCAGTATAATTACAGCTGTTCTGTGAAGCCCTCAGAGGTTTTTTAGAGAACCTTAGTGAGCAAACAGCATCAATCAAGGCCAAGGAGCACACCAGACAGGTCAGGGATAAAGTTGTGGAGAAGTTTAAAGCAGGGTTAGGTTATAAAAGAATATCCCAAGCTTTGAACATCTCACGAAGCACTGTTCAATCCATCATCCAAAAATGGAAAGAGTATGGCACAACTGCAAACCTACTAAGACATGGCCGTCCACCTAAACTAACAGGCCAGGCAAGGAGAGCATTAATCAGAGAAGCAGCCAAGAGGCCCATGGTAACTCTGGAGGAGCTGCAGAGATCCACAGCTCAGGTGGGAGAATCTGTCCACAGGACAACTATTAGTTTTGCACTCCACAAATCCGGCCTTTATGGAAGAGTGGCAAAAAGAAAGCCATTGTTGAAAGAAAGCCATGAGAAGTCCCATTTGCAGTTAACGAGAAGCCATGTGGGGAACAAGAAAAAAAAGTGGAAGAAGGTGCTCTGGTCAGAGGAGACCAAAGTTTTACTTTTTGGCCTAAAAGCAAAATGCTATGTGTGACGGAAAACTAACACAGCACATCATCTTAAACACACCATCCCCACCGTGAAACAAGGTGGTGGCAGCATCATGTTGTGGGTATGCTTTTCTTCAGCAGGGACAGGGAAGCTGGTCAGAGTTGATGGGAAGGTGGATGGAGCCAAACACAGGACAATCTTAGAAGAAAACCTGTAATGCCGTGTACACACGGTCGGACTTTTCGTCTACAAAAGTCCGACGGACGCCGACGGACTAAAGCTGGCTGACAATCCGATCATGTGTGGGCTTCCCCGGACTTTCAGCGGACTTTCAGCGGACTTTTCCAGCCGCAAATCTGACGGACTTTAGATTTGAAACATGCTTCAAATCTTTACGTCGTAACTACGCCGGAACCAGAAATCCGCTCGTCTGTGTGCTATTCCGACGGGCAAAAACCCACGCTAGGGCAGCTATTGGCTACTGGCTATCAACTTCCTTATTTTAGTCCGGTGTACGTCATCACGTACGAATCAGTCGGACTTTTGTGTGATCGTGTGTAGGCAAGTCCGTTCGTAAGAAAGTCTGCCGCAAGTCCGCCAAAAGTCCGACGAAAGTCTGTCGGACAGGCTGTCGGACTTTTGTAGCCGAAAAGTCCGGCCGTGTGTACGCGGCATTAGAGTCTGCATAAGACTTGAGACTGGGGCAGAGGTTCACCTTCCAGCAGGACAACGACCCTAAACATACAGCCAGAGCTACAATGGAATGATTTATGTAGCACCCTCTACTTAGGTAGGTGTTAAATTAGGATTTTTTGTGAGAGCAGGTAAATTTAAACAGGCCTAGATGGAAGCTAGGCCTGTTTGTTTTGACCTGTGTGGGCTGAGAGTGGCTCAGAGTAGGCTGGTGACTGGGGTGTTCTAAGGAGCCCTGACCAATCCCCAACCTGGATTGGCAGGAGGCAGGCCTCCTTAAATACCTAGGGTCAGCCCAGCTGGGGAGATGTTGTCAAGTGGAAGAACTGAGGATGGAGGGGGGGATGACCTTGGGACTGGGGACTCGGGTGCAGGACGGATCCTTTCAAAGAACCCATGAAGGATCTGAACAGGAGGCACACCAGAGAGGAGTCAGAGAAGACAGAAGGAGCTAGTACTGCCAGGCAAGTCTTCAGGAGGGAACCACTGGTGTGTGTGTGAGCTACCAGGAGGGCTGGTGAGTGACATGTGCCATCGGGAGTACTGGTGGGGCATACCAAAGACGACTGGGAAGCAAAAGTCAGAGCTGAGTGTGGAGCCAGTGAGGATTGCAATGTCACAGGCAGTGAAGTCGGGCAGCTGCAGCCAGGAGGGCTGGCAGGGCCTGAAGAGGGATTGCTGGGAGCAGTAGCCCACCATAGGACAGCTAGCACTAAAAGATTTCCTATTCTATAATTTTGGCTACACTAAAAGGTACCCGCAGTCCCTGCCTATAAATGGCAACTTCTAGGGCCTGACTGAGTCCGTGTTGGGCCTAACCATGTGCTAGTTGTGTCTGGAGTCAAGTGTTGTGCAGGAGAGAGGGAGTGATAGTCTGCAAACAAGTGTTGTGCAGGAGGAGTTGAAGAAATGTCATGTACAAGGGGTGTACATAGTTCTGTCCCAAATTGACTGTTCTAAAATTCTACTGGCATCCCATAAATTCCCATCCCTATCCAAGTTCAAATCCCTCAATAAAAATACAAAAAAAAAAACATATGAACTGTTCATTGACGCAAGGTGATTGGGAAGTGAATGCCAGGCTGGGCAGGGTGACAGGTGGACCACAACTGTCAGCAGCCCTTACAGAGGTACCGCTACATTTAGATCAAAGCATATTCATGTGTTAGAATGGCTCAAAGTCCAGAGGAAAAGTTGTGCTACCGGCACAAAAAACTATCAACCAAGTATGAGACCAATAATCTAGTTTGCTACAATCAAAAATACATGCAACCCTAGGGTTGGATGTTAAATATGAATTAATGTGTGGATTGTGCTAACTTCTAAAAAATTAATTAATACCATATCACTTCTAATAACCAAAAAAATATATAAATCTTTTATCTATGTATGTGTGAACTCCTTGCGGGTATTTTTCTTCGTGCTGACAATTTATATATGTGCCCAAACTTTACCACAATATAATACTCCTATATGAAAAATCTTTGTGCAGTATTAACAACAAATAGTTATCAATGATTTAAAGTGCAAGTGCCAAATGTATATAGAAATAATGTGAAAAAATACAAATAAAAATAAAAAAATGGAAAAGAAAAATTGAGGATAATGTTGAAAATAAACCAAAATTTACAAATATTGATATTATGTAATCAAACAACTCAGTCTATTGAGTCCATACATAAAAAATATGTGTATAGCATAGTACAGTGAAAGTCCACAGTGAGTGATCAATTTATTCCAATGGTGACGTTCCTCAGTAGTATTTAAGTGCTTTCACTTCCACCATTATAGTGACTACACCACCACCTAGTGAAATGGCCACTCACCAGATATAAACAATTATGCGCCTTTGGTTCATTAATTTCGGATAACCACTTCGTTTTTGATGGATCCAACAGCAGCCTTTCCAAGCAGTGTACTAATGCCTCTTGGTTCTCATGAAACATATAGATAGCCATCATGGTGTAGTATGTAACTATTTTTTTATTAAAAAAGTTAAAAAACACAATTGAACTCACATGTTCAGATGCCTCTAAGCCGGGAACCAAGCTAATCCAGCCGTGTACGTGGAGTGGGGACTATCAGTCTATCTGACCCTATGCTTCCTCTTAGCGGCGTGAGTTGCAAGCCTCGTTCTCGTTCTTGGCAGGAAGTGACAAAAATTATCTCCCAGCAGCCTCTACGCGTTTCGCATTTCCAAAAAAAAACAGAAATTTTTGGAACAAAAAAAGTTTCATAGTTTGTAATAAAATTTTGCAAACAGGTAATTTTTCTCCTTCATTGATATTCGCTGATGAGGCGGCAATGATGGGCTGCACTGATGGGCAATGATGGGCTGCACTGATGGGCACTGATGGGCAATGATGGGCTGCACTGATGGGCACTGATGGGCAATGATGGGCTGCACTGATGGGCACTAATGGGCAATGATGGGCTGCACTGATGGGCACTGATGGGCAATGATGGGCTGCACTGATGGGCACTAATGGGCTGCACTGATAGGCACAGATAAGGCGGCACTGAAAGGCAGAGATAAGGTGACACTGATAGGCACTGATAAGACGGCACTGATGGGCATTGATAAGAGGGCACTGATGGGCACGCTGGCAGCGTGAGGAGAAAAAATAGCCTATTACCGGCTATGTTTACATCACATGATCAGCTGTCCTTGGCTGAGAGTTGATCACGTGTTAAGGGGTCGGGATCAACCCCCTACCCCGATCTGTGATCAGCCAAGTCTCATAGACTCGCTCATCACAGAGCGCGCCGCGCTCCCCCTGCAGGGGGCGCGCAGGCCGCTCGGGCATGGCAGGTCGTTTATAGACCACCTCCCGGAAAATTAGGTCCGCACTGTAGACATTACATAGTCTAATAGCACACAATAGCCAATTACTTACTTTTTTTTCTAACTTTGAAAAAAAAATTCTATCAAGATAAGGTGGCGCCATTTTTTCAGCCCATGTAGAATATAATTTCAACCCTTTCATGTTTCCCTTCAACGTAATCTCGCGCATGTGCGATCTGACATTACTGCGGTAACCGAGCACCGCCACTCATAGCTGACCTGCTGCATTGTTTTTGTGCTTTATTAAGGGGTAAATACTCGCTCTGGGTATATGCGTGCCTGTTTGTTTTGCTGCAACTGATTGCCGCGCTAGGATACAGAAGGTTTACTCCCCGTGTGACGTCACACGGTCACATGGGGAGTTCCAGGATGCTGGGAAACACTCTGCAGTTTCTCTATTTAACAGCTATGCCGCTGGAAGAGGAAATCCAATTCACGGCACCCTGTCAATAGATGGACTGCACACAGAGTGTGCCGTGAATTAAGGGAAGGGAAGCGCATGCGCCAGTGACGTCATTAAACAAAATGGAACGGATTACAACAAAACTAAACAGGTAAGGAGACAGCTACCAGCAGCAATCATTAGTGTGTTTTTTTATGAGGATTTCAATACAGTAAAGTTGTGTGGGAGGGTTTACAACCACTTTAAATGTGAGTTCTATGCACATTTTTAAATAAATTGAATAGTGTTTAAAGTGGTTGTAAACCCTTACAGACCACTTTGTGCTACAGGTAAGCCTATAATAAGGCTTACCTGTAGCTACCCTGGATATCTCCTAAATCTGCACGGTTTAGGACAGGGATATGCAATTAGCGGACCTCCAGCTGTTGCAAAACTACAAGTCCCATCATGCCTCTGCTTCTGGGTGTCATGCTTGTGGCTGTCAGAGTTTTGCTATGCCTCATGGGATTTGTAGTTTTGCAACAGCTGGAGGTCCGCTAATTGCATATCCCTGGTTTAGGAGATATCCCCTGTATTTGCATGTGCTGATGTCATCGGCATATGCGCACTGACACAAATTGGAGCAATGGCACGTATGTGCCGTTGCTTCATTGAGTGTGCCATTATTGCTTGCATGCGCAGGAGTGACGTCATTGCGGCTCCTGCCAATCATAGCGCCAAAACCGCAATACCCGGAAGTAACCCCCATGAGTGATGTCTGCCACCAGAGCGGTGTACGGGCACCACAGCGAGGGCTTCGATCTCAGGTGAGTATTACATAATGAGCTAGTATGCTATGCATACTAGCTCATTATGCCTTTGTCTTGCAGGCGACCACTTTAAAAACGATATAAGCACTATTTGGAGCTCTTTTTCTCTCATACAGTGGGGACGGAAAGTATTCAGACCCCCTTAAATTGTTCACTCTTTGTTATATTGCAGCCATTTGCTAAAATCATTTAAGTTCATTTTTTTCCTCATTAATGTACACACAGCACCCCATATTGACAGAAAAACACAGAATTGTTGACATTTTTGCAGATTTATTAAAAAAGAAAAACTGAAATATCACATGGTCCTAAGTATTCAGACCCTTTGCTCAGTATTTAGTAGAAGCACCCTTTTGATCTAATACAGCCATGAGTCTTTTTGGGAAAGATGCAACAAGTTTTTCACATCTGGATTTGGGGATCCTCTGCCATTCCTCCTTGCAGACCCTCTCCCGTTCTGTCAGGTTGGATGGTAAACGTTGGTGGATAGCCATTTTTAGGTCTCTCCAGAGATGCTCAATTGGGTTTAAGTCAGGGCTCTGGCTGGGCCATTCAAGAACAGTCACGGAGTTGTTGTGAAGCCACTCCTTTGTTATTTTAGCTGTGTGATTAGGGTCATTGTTTTGTTGGAAGGTAAACCTTCAGCCCAGTCTGAGGTCCTGAGCACTCTGGAGAAGGTTTTCATCCAGAATATCCCTGTACTTGGCCGCATTCATCTTTCCCTCGATTGCAACCAGTCGTCCAGTCCCTGCAGCTGAAAAACACCCCCACAGCATGATGCTGCCACCACCATGCTTCACTGTTGGGACTGTATTGGACAGGTGATGAGCAGTGCCTGGCTTAGAATTAAGGCCAAAAAGTTCTATCTTGGTCTAAGGCCAAAAAGTTCTATCTTGGTCTCATTAGACCGGAGAATCTTATTTCTCACCATCTTGGAGTCCTTCAGGTGTTTTTTAGCAAACTCCATGCTGGCTTTCATGTGTCTTGCACTGAGGAGAGACTTCCTTCGGGCCACTCTGCCATAAAGCCACGACTGGTGGAGGGCTGCAGTGATGGTTGACTTTCTCTTCTTTCTCCAATCTCCCGACTGCATCTCTGGAGCTCAGCCACAGTGATCTTTGAGTTCTTCTTTACCTCTCTCACCAAGGCTCTTCTCCCCCGATAGCTCAGGACGGCCAGCTCTAGGAAGGCTTCTGGTCATCCCAAATGTCTTCCATTTAAGGATTATGGAGGCCACTGTGCTCTTAGGAACCTTAAGTGCAGCAGAATTTTTTTGTAACCCTGGCCAGATCTGTGCCTTGCCACAATTCTGTCTCTGAGCTCTTCAGGCAGTTCCTTTGACCTCATGATTCTCATTTGCTCTGGCATGCACTGTGAGCTGTAAGGTTTTATATAGACAGGTGTGTGGCTTTCCTAATCAAGTCCAATCAGTATAATCAAACACAGCTGGACTCAAATGAATGTGTAGAACCATCTCAAGGATGATAAGAAGAAATGGACAGCACCTGAGTTAAATATATGAGTGTCACAGCAAAGGGTCTGAATACTTAAGACCATGTGATATTTCAGTTTTTCTTTTTTAATAAATCTGCAAAAATGTCAACAATTCTGTGTTTTTCTGTCAATTATTATACTTATTATTATTATTATTATTAATAATATACAGGATTTATATAGCGTCAACAGTTTACGCAGCGCTTTACAATATAAAAGGGAGACAATACAGTTATAATACAATAAGATACAGGAGTATTAAGAGGGCCCTTCTCAGAAGAGCTTACAATCTAATAGGGTGGGGCAGGTGGTACAAAAGTTTGTAACTGTGGGGAATGAGCTGATGGAAGTGGTAAAAGATTAGTTAGAGACGTTATAGGCTTTCCTGAAGAGATGAGTTTTCAGGGATCGCCTGAAGGTAGCAAGAGTAGGGGATAGCCGGACAGGTGGAGGTAGCGAGTTCCAGAGGATGGGAGAGGCTCTGGAGAAATCCTGGAGACAAGCATGAGAGGAGGAGACGAGAGAGCTTGAGAGTAGGTGGTCTTGAGAAGAGCAGAGAGGACGATTTGGGTGATATTTGGAGACAAGATTGGTGATGTAGCTCGGGGCAGAGTTGTGAATAGCTTTGTATGTTGTGGTTAGTATTTTGAATTTAATTCGCTGGGTGATTGGGAGCCAGTGTAGGGATTGGAGGAGAGGGTTGGCAGACACTGAGTGGTTGGTAAGGTGGATAAGTCTGGCAGCAGCATTCATGATAGACTGAAGAGGGGATAGCCTATGGAGAGGCAGGCCAATGAGAAGGGAGTTGCAATAGTCAAGGCGAGAGATAACAAGGGAGTGAATGAGGAGCTTGGTGGTTTCATTTGTTAAAAAGGGAAGAATTTTAGAGATGTTACGGAGGTGAATTCTACAAGCTTTTGACAACGATTGGATTTGAGGCTGAAATGACAAGTCAGAGTCTAGGATTACACCTAGTAACCTGGCGTGAGGGGAGGGACTGATGGTTACATTGTTGATTTTGATGGAAAAGTCATGGAGGGGGGCACGGGCAGGGGGGAACAATAATAGCTTAGTTTTAGAGAGATTTAGTTTAAGGAAGTGGTGCAACATCCATGCTGATATGTCAGTTAGTAAGTTAGTAATGTGAGAGGAGACTGAAGGAGTGAGGTGAGGAGTAGACAGATAGATTTGGGTGTCATCAGCGTATAAGTGGTATTGGAAGCCGTGGGCGGTTATCAAGTGACCAAGGGAGGAGGTGTAGATAGAGAAGAGAAGGGGTACAAGAACAGAGCCTTGGGGGACCCCCACAGAAAGGGGCAATGGAGAGGAGGAGACAGAGTTGTAGGTGACACTGAAGGAGCGCTGTGATAAATAGGCAGGTGAACCAGGATAGAGCAGAATTTCGGAGACCAAGGAAATTAAGTTTATTGAGAAGGAGCAGGTGGTCAAAAATATCAAAAGCTGCAGAGAGGTCAAGTAGTAGGAGTATGGAGTACTGGCTGTTGGTTTTAGCAGCTAGTAAATCGTTAGTGAGTTTTAGTAAGGCAGTTTCTGAGGAGTGCTGTGAGTGAAAGCCAGACTGTAAAGGGTCAAGAAGGTTATTTTCACTGAGGTAGGAGCTAAGACGGTTGTAGACTAAGCGTTCTAGAAGTTTAGAGGTGAATTGGAGCAATGATATGGGTCTTAAGTTGTTCAGGTTGGTAGGGTCCAGTGAGGGCTTTTTAAGTATGGGAGTGATCTGCGCATGTTTTAGAGGGGAGGGGAAGGTGCCACTAGAGAGGGAGAGATTGAAGATGTGAGTGAGGGAGCATAGGATAGAAGAAGAGGGTGACCGTAGTAGTTGTAAGGGAAGTATGGGGTGCTGTGTGTACATTAATGAGGAAAAAAATGAACTTAAATGATTTTAGCAAATGGCTGCAATATAACAAAGAGTGAAAATGTATATATGTATCGAGTCATAATGGAGGCACATCAATGGAGTAACGTGAAGGAAAGCATGATCTGTTAGTTCGGGGTGACTAAAAAGCTTTATTTGACTTTGTTAAAAAAAAAAAAAAAAGCTTTATTTGACCAAACTTAAGTGTGAGGTCACACTCTGTGAGGTGAGCGCATTTCTTATGGGGGAGCACTGAGGTGAATAGATACAAAGCACGGATTTTTGAGAATTTGTGAAGACTCAACAAGTTACAACTTTTTTAAGACATTTATATTTGACTGCACTCAAGCACGGGATTTATATTATTACAAGAAGAAATACACATAAATGTATCATATTATTATAGTATATTCACATGTTATTATGCTGGCACTCATATTTGCACAGGAGAATTGATACACTAAGTGGTTGGATACATTTATTATCACTAGCGCAGCATTATTTGTTTTGAGTTTATTTGCACATTTATATTGAAAGTGCGTTACTTGCTGCTTGCATGTATTACTCATATTGTATTTTAATTGCTGGCAAGACTACCTATTATATTTATAATACTGCATAATGTTATCTTTGAGCTTAGTTACTGTCACCAGTCAGTGTCCCTGATCACCACCACACCAGTTATATGATGACACTGTACTGCACTGCTGACATGTAAACAAAACATTTTTTTTTTTACATTTTTTTATTTTCCCAAAAATTTTGAGAAAAATGTACAACTTCAAAAAACTTCCCATGCCTCTTACTAAATACCTTGGGGATTCTACTTTCCAAATGCACAGTGCAGCATCAAAGACTTATGGCAAGTTCTTATGCTATTCAATAGGATGAATACTGAAAACCCATGGAAAAAAGGTACATATACAAAAATAATTTTTAAAAATCCAAAGGGGGAGGAAACATGGGAGATCGACCTGGGGTTTAGTTCTTTAATTCTGCCAGCTCCATCTCTAGTATGGAATACTTACTGAGGAGGTTTTACAGACGCTAGCTGACGAGTCTTTACAGAGTCCCAGTCATTTAGCACTAGCTGCTTTTTCTTGTCTTTATATATGTCTATTTGGAAAGAAAATTGTGTCTGATTGATTTACCAGATTATAATAAAAATACAAGGGCTTACTTTTTTTTTTTTACTCTATAAGGGCTTGCTTACACCAAGGGCAGTTGATTGCATTTTTAAATTCAGCACCAATGCATTTGCAAGAAAAATTACTGTATTTCAATGAGATTTACATGATTGCACTGCTTTCATGTGCATTTAATACAGAGGCTCTAATAGGCTTTAAAAAAGGGTGGGCCCAGGGCGCAGTGATCTGCCCACCCGGTTGTGTGACAATAGCGAATAAATATTTGCTATTGTCACACTGATTCTCCTCTTGGCCAATCAGGAACCGGAAATGAGACCCATTTCCTGATTGGCCCAAAGGAGAAGCGAGCCCATTGGCCTAGGTGGAGGAGGGAGGAGAAGCACGTGATGCCGAGGAGAAAGACAAGACTGCCCGTGCCATAGATGGGGTATATGCAGGGCTCTGGTAACCGACTGACTGGGGGGAGCTTGTGCATTGTTTGCTCCCCCCCTCCCCGAGAAATATACCACCGGCCGCCACTGCAATGTACGTAGTTGCAGCACGGTGGTACAGGCAATGAGGAGGTGACATAATACCTCCTCCCCACTTGTCAAAAGCCCCTAGAAGAGCAAGCCACCAAGGATTACTCTTCAGAGGGCAACATACGTGTAAATGAGCCTTTAATCTCGCAAAAACAGTCTTAATGCTGTAAAATAATCAAAATAAGAATATGAAGATGCTTACTTATTTAGGGTACAGTGTTGCCAGGAAAAATGTAGCCAGCTGATAGGATAGAAGGAAGGAGGGAAGGAAAAAAAGTAGTTAGTGAATTTTTTAAAGTGTGTTTCCATTACAATTACTGTGCTGAAGCTAGTGCTGTTGAAATTAATTTGCTTGACCAGTGAAGCCCAGATGTCCCCAACTTTACCCAATGGCTGCCCAACCATCCTCATACTCCAGACCATCCCTTTCAGTTGCCTATAATCAATGGAGACCACACCAGGAATGGAGTATAAATGGCCATAGCAGCCTCTTTATTAACAAATATTAACTTAACATGAACGATAAAAACATTCCTTAGAACAGAAACATATCAGAGAACAAACTATCAGTCACTAAGCCTGTTGGTCTTTGACGGCACCCCAAAACTATAGTATGTTCCACTTCTGCACTGCGGGACCTTTTACCATAATAGGCCTCCAGTCGCAACACACCGGCTTGGAGACAACACACTACCAGCAGTGCAACCAATACCATATTCCAGCTAAACCGTCATTAACTGGAATGCACCAGAGGGACATATACCACTGATGGGTCCCAAACCCTTCCTTATCATAGGTTTTCTTACCACCATCAAAGACCAACAAACGCCAACTGCCTCAGCTGCCATGATGTCCCGAGCTCTTGCTGCACCTGTGAAGAAACAAAACTGACCAGAACAGGAAGGGTGGGTGGGAAGCTGTTTCCTGCCTCCGTTGACCTCCACTGGACGCCAGGGCTGCTCCACCTCTCCATAAGTTGCCTAAACCCCACCATGACATACCCCCCCAATCAGGTAAGTCCTCTCACTTAACAAATCCTGCAGTTAACCCTTTCTGTTGCCTCCCCTTTCCACACTGTCATGCCTGCCCTGCGCTATGTTTGCTTTCTCTTTCTCTTTGCTCCAGACCTCACTTAATCAGTATTACACACAAGGGGGCTAATCAAGCTTACAGATAAGTTCAGGCCCATTGACCAAAATCACCTTCACATCCTGCCTTGGCTGAGAAACTTCCCATAGGATCCATTTTAATCTATGAAGGGTAATTGTATGAACATTACAGATTATTCTGCTGAAGAATAACTTCTCAAGAATGGAAACATGATAGAGCAGCATCACACAACGTATACTGGGAGACAAAGAAAACACACAGAAAAGAATGTCATTACTTAGAAGTGACAAACGATGAAGAGTAAATTACTGGTCACAAAGGATAAAGAAAAATGTAAAATATGTGAAAGGTCCCAAAACAGAGCAATGGTGGATAGAATCAATTGCCCTACCTAAGACCCTAATCAAAAAATTAACTCCAAGCGTATGACATACATACATATTTTTAAACTATTTTTGGTATATTTTTACATCATTGGTTGTTGAAAATCATTAGTTATTTTTTTGCCTAAGCTGTTAATGTTCTAAGTGGCTCCAGGCTACGTCTCCTAAATCTTTAAATAATGAGTGCTTGGTTTCCTTATTTGCCAGATTCTCTACAGATCAGGCAAATTTACATGCAAAAAGAGCATAAAAAGCAATAACTTGCAGATTGTCCGAATTCAATAACCCCTACTCCTGACCTTGAAGTGGTTCTGAAGGCTGAAGGTTTTTTACCTTCATGCATGAAAGTAAAAAACCTTTTGTGTGCAGCTCTCCCTTCAACCCCCTAATACTTACCTAAGCCTGATCCCGATCCAGCGATGTACATGAGAGCAGAGTCTCTCCCTCCTCATTGGCTGAGATGCAGCAGCAAGAGCTATTGGCTCCTGCTGCTGTCAATCACAGCCAGTGAGGAGGGAGCGGGGGCAGAGCTAAGCTGCTCTCTCTGTGTCTTATGGACACAGAGAGCCAGCTTGGGAGTGAGCATGCACAAGTGCCCCCATAGCAAGCGCCTTGCTTTAAGGGGCACTCAGCAGGGGGGTAGGGGCCCAGAGAGCCGACGGGGGACCTCAGAAGAGGAGGGTTGAGCTTGCTCTGTGCCAAACTATTGCAGTATAACATGTTTGTTATTTAAAAAAACATTCCTTTACAAACCCGTTAAAACTCCAAAACGACATTTAACCACTTCCCAACCAGTCGACGCAGTTATACTGTGGCAGGTTGGCTCCCCTGAGCCAGCCATTGTAGCTATATGTCAGCTCGCTTTCAGACCACTAGGGGGTGCCCACGGCTCACCACCGGAGCGGATGTGCGTGCCCGCCGGGTACCTGCAATCGCTCCATACAGAGACAGAACGGAGATCTGTCAATGTAAACAGGCAGATCTCCGTGCTGTCAGGGGAGAGGAGACTGATCTGTTGTTCATATTAAGTATGAACAACGATCGGTCATCTCACCCAGGCAGTCCCATCCACACAGTTAGAATCACTCCCTAGGACACACAGTTAACCCCTTGATCGCCCCCTAGTGTTAACCCCTTCCCTGCCAGTGTCATTTATACAGTAATCAGTGCATTTTTATAGCACTGATCACTGTGTAAATGTCAATGGTCCCAAAAAAGTATCAAACGTGTCCAATCTGTCTCCCACAATGTCACAGTCCCAATAAAAATCACCACCATTACTAGTAAAAAAAAAATTAATAAAAATGCCATAAATATAGCCCCTATTTTGTAGACGCTATAACGTTTGCGCAAACCAATCAATATACCCTTATTGCATTTTTTTTATTGTAGAAGTATACATATTGGCCTAAACTGAGGAAGAGATTTGTTTTTTTTTGGGGGGGGGGTATTTATTATAGCAAAAAGTAAAAAATATTGTTTTTTTTTTCAAAATTGATGCTCTTTTTTTGTTTATAGCGTAAAAAATAAAAAAATGCAGAGGTGATCAATTACCACCAAAAGAAAGCTCTATTTGTGGAGGGAAAAAAACATCAATTTTGTTTTTGTACAAAGTCGCACGCCCGTGCAATTTTAGTAAAAAAAACGCTGTGCCGAATCGCAAAAAATGACCTGGTCATTAACGGGGCAAATCTTCCAGGGCTGAAGTGGTTAAACAGTTCATTGTACATCAGTGGCTTTACTCCTCAGTCTTGATTCCAAACACCTCTTCCTAAGCCATCCTGCAGTGTAATGGATCAAAGTTACAGTCTCCTCTATAAGCCAAGCCAATTTCCTGCTCTGAGGACCAGACATTTTTGCCTGCTTGTTATCTTTTTGGGCACTAGACGTGTATAAATATTTGGACAAATTTATCGTTATTTGGAGATTCAGATATGTCTGAATACCCGAATTACAGTATAAACAAAGTTTACCAAATACTCCAAATAACGAAACAAAATTCGTCTGAATTTCCGAAATTCGAATTGAAATTCAAATTATTATTATTATTATTATACAGGATTTATATAGCGCCAACAGTTTACGCAGCGCTTTACAACATTAGGGCGGACAGTACAAGTACAATACAATTCAATACAGGAGGAATCAGAGGGCCCTGCTCGTTAGAGCTTACAATCTAGGAGGGAGGGTCAAGTTATACAAAAGGGTAATAGCTGTGGGGGATGAGCTAAAAAAGAGAAAATAGTGCAGTTGTTAGGTGGAGGCAGGATAGGCTTCTCTGAAGAGGAAAGTTTTCAGGGATCGCCTAAAAGTGGATAAATTTGGAGACAGTCTGACAGATTGGGGTAGGGAATTCCAGAGGTTGGGTGAGGCTCGGGAGAAGTCCTCGAGGCGGATATGGGAGGAGGTGATGAGGGAGCTAGAGAGCAAGAGATCTTGGGAGGAACGGAGAGTGCGATTAGGTTGGTAATTTGAGACTAGACTAGAGACAAAGCTGGGGGCAGAGTTGTGGATGGCTTTGTAACTTATTGTTAGTATTTTGAATTTAATTCGTTGGGCGAGTGGCAGCCAATGGAGGGATTGGCAGAGAGGGGTAGCAGATACTGAGACGTTTGTAAGGTGGATGAGTCTGGCAGCAGCATTCATGATGGACTGAAGGGGCCATAGTCTATTTAAAGGTAAGTCAATGAGGAGGGAGTTGCAGTAGTCGAGGCGAGAGATAACCAGGGAGTGAATCAGGAGCTTTGTGGTTTTATTGGTTAGAAAGGGACGTAGTTTAGAGATGTTGGGGAGGTTGAGGCGGCAAGCTTTGGAAAGTGATTGGATGTGGGGCCAAAAGGAGAGTTCAGAATCCAGGATAACACCTAGCGCCCTGACATATGGGGAAGGGTGGATGGTTGTGCCATTGCTCTTGACAGACAAGTCAGGGGAAGAGGCACGTGGGGTAGGAAATATTATAAGCTCGGTTTTGGACAAGTTGAGTTTGAGGAAGTGGTGTGACATCCATACAGATATGTCGGTTAGTAAGTTAGTGATGCGTGAGGAGACTGATGGAGTGAGTTGAGGGGTGGAGAGATAGATTTGTGTGTCGTCAGCGTAGAAATTATATCGAAAGCCGTGAGAAGCTATCAGCTGACCCAGGGAAGAGGTGTAGATTGAAAATAGAAGAGGTCCGAGAACAGAACCTTGGGGGACCCCGACAGAGAAGGGAAGAGGAGTGGAGGAAGTAGAATTGTAAGTGACACTGAAGGTGCGTTGGGATAGGTAGGATGAGAGCCACTGAAGAGCACAGTCACAGAGACCGAGGGAGTAAAGTTTTTTGAGGAGGAGGGGGTTGTCAACCATGTCAAAGGCAGCTGAAAGATCCAGAAGTAGGAGTACAGAATAGTGTCCGTTGGTTTTTGCAGTTAGTAGGTCATTTGTGAGTTTTAATAGAGCAGTTTCTGTGGCGTGTTGAGGGAGAAATCCAGATTGAAGGGGATCAAGAAGGTTGTTTTTAATGAGGTGGTCACTCAGTTGGTTGTAAACCAGGCGTTCAAGGAGTTTAGAGGAAAAGGGGAGCAAGGAGATAGGGCATAGGTTGTTAAGATTGGTAGGGTCCAAGGACGGCTTTTTAAGTGTGGGGGTGACCAGTGCATGTTTTAGAGCATTGGGGAAGATGCCAGAGGTGAGGGAGAGGTTGAAGATGTGGGTTAGAGAGTGTAGGATGGAGTCAGAGGGCGACCGTAGCATATGAGAGGGAATAGGGTCCAGGGGACAGGTGGTTAGGTGGGCAATAGAAAGGAGTTTAGCAACTTCGTCTGTAGTAGCAGATTTGAATAGGTGGAGTGTCAGTTGTACCTGTTGACATGGGGTCTTTGCTGGGGGAGATACCTGTAGAGTGGAAATTTCATCACGGATTGTATCAATCTTGTTTTTGAAGTGATTAGTGATCTCCTGGGCAGTGAGTGAGTCAGTGGGTGGAGGCGGTGGAGGACAAAGTAGAGAGTTGAAGGTAGAGAAGAGTTTACGGGGACTGGATGAGAAGGTGTTAATAAGAGTTGTAAAATAGGTTTGCTTGGCAGTGTGGAGGAAAGAATAGTATTTTTGGAGGGCAGATTTGTATTGGTTGAAGTCTTTGAGAGACTTAGTCTTGTGCCACAGACGCTCAAGAGCGCGACTATGTTTTTTGAGAATTTTAGTGTCATCTGTTTGCCAGGGTTGTAGGGGTCGAGGCCTGATTCTGCATGTAGTGAGGGGAGCGAGCTTGTCGAGGGTGGAGGACAGGGATTTATTGTAGATGGACATGGCTTGGTTGGGGCTGGACAGGGGAGAGATTTTATAGAGGTGGTCAGTAGCAGAATAAAGGAGTTGAAGTTGCGAAAATTTCTATGGGTGATGGTTAGGCGATTGAAGGGAAAGGTGGTGGAAGACAGGGGGAGAGAGAAACTAATAAGGTGATAGTCGGAGAGAGGAAAAGGATTGTTTGAGAAGTTGCATGGAGTTCATAGGTAGGAGAATACAAGGTCAAGGGTGTTGCCATCAGAGTGAGTAGAATCCTGTACCTATTGCTTCAGGTCAAATGAAGAGGTTAGACTAAGAAGTTTAGAAGTAGCAGGAGTGTTTGTATTAGCAGGGATGTTGAAATCACCGAGAAGGATTGTGGGAATTTCCAAAGAGACAAAGTAGGGTAGCCAGGCAGAAAACTCATCAAGGAAAGTCGATAATGGTCCAGGGGGCGGTAGATCACAGCAATTCTTAGGGAAGTAGGAGAGAATAGACGTAAAATTGAATTTTACATCAAATTCCAGTCGAATTCGAACTGTAAACATATATCTGAAATCAAAGACTGTGTGTTATTAGAGTACCATTTCAAAATAATGCTGTTTTTGTTAAGCCAAATGTGATTTAAAGAGTAATTGTAATCATTTGATGAAGATTTTTCTTTTGCTTGTTCAATTTGGCACATTTGAATCACATTCAAATTTCAATTTGACCGATTCAAAATTTATTGATACGAACCTTTCGAATCAAAGAAAATCGGAAAATTTGAAGAGAATTCGAAAGACAAAAAACGAATTCCGAATACAAGTCCTGAATACAGATTGAACGAATCAACCAAATTTAACAAAGCTAGACAACTAGATTAAATAATTTAAACAAAACAAAACTAATTTTTTCGTCATGCACATGTCTATTGAGCACCATTCCAGTGGGTTCTTCTGCCTCTGGAGCCTATGAGAGAGGACCTGGCTGCTGGAATAGGAGGTGATCACATCATGCAGCCAGCGATGTAGACATCCAATGAAGGACCCCAGGAAGTAAACAGAAAAAGAGAAAAGGATTTTCACATGACCGTGGCTTCAGGTAAGTACAGTATTGTGGGCATTTGAATAGTTTTTTTTGTACTAGCAGGGGTGGGTTGCTAATATCCAGGAGCTGGGCTTTAACTCTACTCTGTGTTTTGACCTTAACACTCAACTTCTGCTCCACTATTCAAAGAAACATGGCACAACTCCCAAGGTCACAAGGTTGGCTTGACCCCTGCTTGAACTCCATATACATGGTTGATTCTGCCTTCAGCTGTCCTTCCCATCTTCTCTGTGTCCCCACAGCAGCCTGAGATTGTGTAGACCAGCTGGTGTCCCCTGTGGAGCATGCTCATATTTCAGTTTCCTTCTAAACTCTTCATTTCCTTCTTTTTTCTTATCTGTGCAGCTCACATTACTATCAAGTCACACATGTGGGCGTATATACAGCATACCTCCCAACTTTCTGAAATGGGAATGAGGGACACCTGCTAGTAAATGTATGTAGGCATAGGACACCTCCCTGCCATGCCCTCTTAAAGGAGAATTGTACAAAAAAAGATTGGTTAAACCCACAAGTGCTTTTTTTTACCACTACTATGTCTTTATATTGGCTTTTAGAATTTACAAATGCAGGACTTTAGATATTGGATGAAAGGTTTAGCAATGGGAAACAGTTTAGATAGATAAGTAGTGCATTATATATAAAACTATATGGATCAGACCAAAATGAGGGCCAAATGAGGGGGAAAGAGGGACAGAGGGACGTTGCTCCAAATGAGGGACAGTCCCTCAAAATCAGGGACAGTTGGGAGGTATGCGTCACAGTGGTTAATGACACTCCCCTTCCTGCCTCTTCCTTCAAGTCCTCCTATTGCTAAACACTATGGGAGTGGGATATAGCATGCCGATTGATTACATTCACTTAGACACTCACAAAAAAGCTTTGTTTTAATATAAATATAATACCTGTAAAGTCAAAAAAGAGCCTTGGATGCAGATGCCATCTGAACAAAATGAAAGCTAGTGTCAACCATCTCTGACTCTGCCTACACCATTTTAATGCACAAAAAATACACATTTGATGTACGATAAATATTTATTGGGAACTGTAAAACCAGGGCTTTTTTTCTCAAACAATAGGTGCTGGAACTCAACCACGACCCCCCAAAACCGCTCCCCTACACACACCCTCCAAATCACATCAAATAGTGGGTGTGGTCAATCAAATTTCAAGAACAGTAGGAGGGTCTTTAAGGTTATTAAATACCAGGATTGCATTACACACAGAGTGCAGAGCTGTCACTTGTAAACACAGAAACCGGACTTTTGTGTTTACAAGTGATAGTGGTGGGCAGGACCTGGAATCAGGTTTGATTGGGTCTCCAATGTAGTAACCTGGAAGCGATGTCACAACCTCACTTCCGGTTTACTTGGCTGCCAATGGCCCAGCCGTGCCATTCTGCTGACGTAAATCGGCGTGCACTGGTCAGGAACCGGTTAAGACATACATCCAAGAGTCTTTTAAAAATGTCCATACTCCCTGCAGCCACCGCTAATTGTGGAAGAGAGTTCCACATCCTTATTGCCCTGACAGTGAAAAATCGACTGCGCAGTTTAAGGTTAAACCGCTTCTCCTCCAGTCTCATTGTGTGGCCCTGTGTCCTCTTACACTCCCTAAACAGTGTTCAAACCACACATGTGAGGTATCACCGTGATCGCCAGAGCAGGAGCAATAATTCTAGTGAAAGACCTTCTCTGTAACTTTAAACTGGTAACCGTTAAATTTTTTGGACTGCAGCCTATGGGGATTTTTAAGTACCGTAGATTGTCGCCATTCCACGAGTGCATGCAATTTTAAAGCATAACATGTTAGGTATCTATTTACTTGGCATAACATCATCCAGGGCCGGACTGGGAATAAAAACCTGCCCTGGAAAAAAAAATCACACCAGCCCCATAGAATTATTAAACCAGCCCAACAGCGTGTCATTATTTTCTTGTTCATAAAAGGGAAAAACCATACATTTTAAAGCACAGAGACCACCTTCTGCAGAAAGAATACACTACGGTAAGAGGGGGGTTACTGATATGAGGGGGAAACCTTTATATCAGTGTCCCCTTACATTATTGTAGTCACTCCCCCCTTACATCAGTGACCCCCCCTCAGACTGGCCTGGTGGCGCTGTCTCTGACCTCCTTTCAGGTGCACCGTGCAGGGTTCAGTCAGATGGCTCCAGGTTGGTTGCTCTGGTTTTATCCCATAGTCTCCTCTCCACAGTCCACACATGTCTGGCTTCTCCCATGACCCCCATCCCGGCGGCACTCCCACTCTTGACTCCTCTATAGACTCCCTCAGAGACTGCAGACATGATACAGGAGATGGTCAGAGACTGCAGACATGATACAGGAGATGGTCAAAGACTGCGGACATGATACAGGAGATGGTCAGAGAATGCAGAAATGATACAGGAAATGGTTTGAGACTGCAGACATGATACAGGAGATGGTCAGAGACTGTGGACATACTACAGGAGATGGTCAGAAACTGCGGACATGATACAGGAGATGGTCAGAGACTGCGGACAAGATACAAGAGATCAATGCAGCCTTACCAGTGCCCATCAAATGCAGCCTCACTGTGCCCACCAATGCAACTTCACTGTGCCCATCAATGCCGCCTCACTGTGCCCATCAATGCAGCCTCACTGTGCCCATCTACAGCCATCGTCAGTGCCCATCAATGCAGCCTCACTGTGCCCATCTAAGCAGCATCACTGTGCCCATTTGCAGCCTCACTGTGCCCATCTAAGCAGCATCACTGTGCCTTTTTGCAGTCTCACTGTGCCCATTTAAGCAGCATCACTGTGCCCATTTGCAGCCTCACTGTGTCCATTTGCAGCCTCACTGTGCCCATCTAAGCAGCATCACTGTGCCCATCTGCAGCCTCACTGTGCCCATCTGCAGCCTCACTGTGCCCATCTGCAGCCTCGTCAGTGCCCATCAATGCAGCCTCACTGTGCTCATCTAAGTAGCATCACTGTGCCCATTTGCAGCCTCACTATGCCCATCTAAACAGCATCACTGTGCCCATTTTCAGCCTCACTGTGCCCATCTAAGCAGTATCACTGTGCCCATTTACAGCCTCACTGTGTCCATCTAAGCAGCATCACCGTGTCCATCTGCAGCCTCACTGTGCCCATCTAAGCAGCATCACTGTGCCCATCTGCAGCCTCACTCTGCCCATCTAAGCAGCATCACTGTGCCCATCTGCAGCCTTACTGTACCCATCTGAAGCCTCACTGTGTCCATCTGCAGCCTCGTCAGTGGCCCATCTAAGCAGCATCACTGTGCCCATTTGCAGCCTCACTGTGCCTATCTATGCAGCATCACTGTGCCCATTTGCAGCCTCACTGTGCCCATCTAAGCAACATCACTGTGCCCATCTGCAGCCTCACTCTGTCCATCTAAGCAGCCTCACTGTGCCCATCTGCAGCCTCACTGTGCCCATCTAAGCAACATCACTGTGCCCATCTGCAGCCTCACTCTGCCCATCTAAGCAGCCTCACTGTGCCCATCTGCAGCCTCACTGTGCCAACAATGCAGCTTCATCTGTGCTCATTTGCAGCCTTGCCAGTGACTTGATTACACACAGCGGGTATCTATTATAATTTTTTCTGTTCTATTCCTATTACTTGCTATTCTATTGTATTCTCTTTGGAAATTGGAGAACTATTCCAATTTGAAAACTATTCAAAATTGGAGAACTTTCCAATTCGAAAACTATTCGACTGTGAACATTTTTCGAATTCAAAAACTATTAAAATTCAAAATTTATTCGAAAAATAATTTTAACTAAACAAATTTATGTAAAGGACGACTTGAAATGAAACTAAACACATTTTTTTGTTCTGCACATGTTTAGCATAGAGGTCTCAGGAAGGGTAAGTCACTATTACAACAATTGGAGTCACAATAAATGAAGACAGTCTTCTTACCTACACACTATGGTCTGTGGAAGCCGTTGAGCCCCACGCATAAAGTGTACCTAAAAGATAACTGCTATAGGTGAAGTGCACTGCAGCTGTGGTCATAATGTCTGAGTTGGCGTACAATCCTTACATATTCTACATTTTAGTATTATGACATATTTCTGCAGCATTCCATCTAAATTACAGCACCAACTAGCAATTTTCACTAATTTAATTAATCAGATCGTATTCATTACTTGCCTGAAAAACAAAATGTTCCCTGAAATGCCATGACTTTTATGCTTTACTAATGTACAATATTAGTGGAAGGGAAAAGAAAAGAAAAGTCCTCAGAGAGATGGTTATCATATTATTGCTGGCATAAACTGATTTAATTGTGCTTGTTTTAATATGTGTTAGCCTCAGTCATAGAGGGGGACTAAGCAGGAACAGCAAAATATAAACAGGACTCAGAAGAATAATAAGCCCTCAGGATATTAAACTATTCACACAAAATTATGTTTAAGCTGATACATTAGCCCCTAACAATTAGCTTTGTTCTTTGCCGTGGTGAACAATCGAAAACGTTGTCTTTTGCCATGGCAATGCGTTTTGTGTCCATTGGTTTCATGCTCCCAGGTTTGATGTGCTTCCATAATCTGATGTTTTGCAAACCTTACTATTTAGAATTTGGTGTTGGGATCTTGGTAGATGAATGTTCCCACCATTCTCTACCCATGCACCACAATAGAGTTAAAGGTGACACTCTATAGAAAACCAAAAAAGAGGGCCACCCTTATAACTCATGCCATTTAGTAGATAATAGTCACTCACTCCTCAGATAAAGAGGCTATATCCATAACCAAGACAAAGCATACATGAAAAGCTAAATTCCAGGGAGAGTCACAGAAGAGATGACCTCCCTGGAACAAAGACAGCTACTGTGGATATAGTGGGCAATGATGGGAGAGTGTATAAAAATTCAAAGTTTATTAAAATAACAAAAGCTATAAAATACACAAAAATATACTCCTATAAGAAAATGAAAGGATACTGGTCCATCAAACATAAATAAAAAGGCACAACAGATGCAAGGTAGCATGTGGTATGCCCATGAAACAGAGATACAGACAATGGACAAACAATGACATACAAATAACACATACAGTGCAGGCGCCCAAGTTACCACAGAAGCACAGAACCCCTATGGCAAACCGCCAATAAGGAAATAAAAGACAAAGTAAATGAACTACAGAGGGATATTGTGCATGCGTGGCCCCCGGGGTGGCGGAGAACTAGTGATGATATTGCTGCTAAGGAGTGTGCTGCTACACAGGAGGTTGCTATTCTGTAGAGTTTCCACGATTTACTAATAGCTCTTACTGAATGGGATGAAAAAACTTCACATCACAAAGTTGCATGCGCATGCTCAAGGTATTTCATTCAAAAATATCCATTCCAGAAGATAAATAAACAATGTGGAGTTTAAAAGTAGCAGGATATATTCAAATAAGGAGTGAATAGATGATCACACAGTGCTTAGATGACCACTGCCAAATGATATCAGCCTTAATCAGGATGAGGTAGATGATGGTAATTTAAACCTGCCTTTACCTATCAATGTATATCAGCTAGCAGTGGCTCAATGTCCATCTCTGCAGGTTGTCCCAAAATCTGCATTCATACCCAGGCCTTGCAGATCATGTGTTGCAAGAAATCTGTGCAAAAAATACAACTCAGCTGGTCTGTGAAGTCAGGCTGTGGCGGTGTCATATGGCAGGTAATAGCCTCACTGATAGCGGCTCCATCTAAGAGGATTCAGTTTTCATTTTCAAAAGATCCCCGCGTCCCATTTGGATTCGGAGGTTACTGTAGTGGCGTCTGCAAGCCGTGATTACTTTGACGCGTTTCGCAACGTCATGTCACGTAGCTTCAACTGGACATCCACCCCCTGTGATTTTAGGTTTGGAGCATGGGGATCCTGAGGTAAATAGAGTTTGAGGAAGGGAATTCTTGCAGGAAGACACTTTCTTGGGGGAAGGACCCAGACGGTTGGAAGCAGTAGATGTGGAGGACTTGGCAGGGCTACGGTTGCCTTCTGTGGTGGGAAACCGATAAAGAGATTGCAGCTTGATCTTTACATCCTACTTTGTGATAATAGAGTGACTTTGACTCTGGTACGTAAAGATCAATTGAAAGAGTAAAAACCCCATTTGTATTTGATTTGATGTATCAAGACAGCAGAAGTGTATGGCTTCATCTGTCTGCACTTCTGTAAGGTGATCAGGGCCAGGTCCGCAAAGAGCTGGTGATAATGGTCTTGAAAGGAGAGGTCTTCTTTGTCATGGGCCACTTGCAAGAGAGTTTCCTTCATGCAGTATAACTGGAACTTTTTAATGATGTCCCTTGGCAGGTGTTCTGGTTTTCTAGAAGCAAGAGCTCTGTGAATCTGAAAGTACGGTATTCAAATCGGTAAATAGGGATGGCGGGTGCCAATTCTTGAAACAGGGCTGTGAGGATTGAGGTGCGGTCCACTATGGATTCAAAGAGGCCCATAAGACGTAGATTACCTCCCTCAGTCAGGCTCAGTAGTGCCCATGTCAATTCCCCTTTAGGATCAGACAGGTCTTGTTCATGGCACTCCAGGACTGTGGCTGCAGCATCCATCTTGTCTTCAAAGGCAATAATGCAGTTTCCCACGTCTCTGATCTCCTTAGTCAGATGGGCAGTAAGCTTGTTCGTGGCTGCAATCAGTTTCTTCTGGAGCACTGTCTTGAATCTGTCCAAAAGATCAGCATCTCAAGGTGGGGTTGCTTCTTGTGGTGGCAACACATCTGCAGCAGTGTCAGCATCTGACAGGATATCTGTGTCTGTGGGGAGGAATCCAAACTCGAGATCGGGGATCCGTGCATGCTGTGAGGGAGGTCGACCCTGTCTCCAGTGTGTCCAGTGGTTCTCATGAAGGGACGATGCACAGCTGATGTTCTCTTGCCCATATCACTCTCCGGGTATTGGAAGGATAAAATTGGGCTCTTCATCTGACATTTTGGGGTTGATTTCCTAAAACTGAAGAGTGCAAAATCTGGTGCAGCTGTGCATGGAAGCCAGTTTCTAACTTCTTGTTGTTTAATTAAGCTTTGACAAAAAAGCTTGGAAGCTGAATGGTTTCAATGCAGAGCTACACCAGATTCTGCACTCTCCAGTTTTAGTAAATCAACCTCTTTGCGTGCTATCTAGAACGTGCTGAGGACGTGCTGCTGAACTGAGCTCTGCAAATAGGCCCAGAAGCCTGTCTGGGGCCTACTAATCGAGAGGGGGTCATTAGGCTGTCTTGCCCAGCATGGAAGAAGCCAAGCCAAATTGAGAAGATCCAGGGGAGGACCCTTGCTGGAGAGAGCCAGGATGAAGGCTGGTCTCTCAGGAGGGCCTGGTGACTCGTTTGGAGGACCCACCTACATCTAAAAACGTGTTTACAGTTCGAACAGAACAGTATATATAATATAAAACTGCATGCAGGGCATTGGACAAAGCACTGGGGACAAAAGGAAGGTGAAATAATTTCATACAGTAATGTAATCTGTAAATCCGCGTACACGCGAGCGTAATGTCCGATAGAAAAAGTCCGACGGAAGCTTTTCATCATCTATTCCGTGTGTATGCCTCATTGGACTTTGTTTTCTGAAAATTCTGACGGAAATTTGAACATGGAACATGTTCTAAATATTTCCGACGGAACCAATTCCTATCGGGAAAACCGCTCATCTGTATGCTGTTCTAACAGACCAAAAACGACGCATGATCTGAAGCAAGTACGAGACGGAAGCTATTGGCTACTGGCTATTGAACTTCCTTTTTCTAGTCCTGTTGTACGTGCTGTACGTCACCTCGTTCTGGACGGTCGGACTTTGGTGTGACTGTGTGTATGCAAGACCACTTGAGCGGAATTCCGTCGGAGTTCCATCGGAGAAACCTTCAGAGTTTATTCCGACGGCAAAACCGGTCATGTGTACGCGGCATAAGATTACAGTGTACTGTATGTATGATTTTTCACTTTTTAAAATTTGCCTCCGGGCCCTGCCCCCGTGCATCGCAACACTCACAGGGAACGGAGCCTGACACACAGAGGCATCGGGCGGAGGACAGAGCCCACGGATCGGATCGCAGGATCCTGGGGACAAGGTAAGTATACCGCACCAGGATTCTGCAATGCAATCCTGAGTGTGGCTCGGGGTTACCGCTAATGGTGCTGAAATTTAACCCCAAGCCACACCCGGGAAAACCGCCAGGGAGGTTAACAAGTTGTCATTTTAAATGTACAGTTTTTATTAAAATAACACCTGCTATAAATGGTGTTTGTTCAAACATCTCCTGTTATAAAGTGATAATGCTCTGGCCCTGTTAAGATAAAACGATAAAACAGGGCTTGGGAGAGAGCACACACCAGTGCCCCATGGCTTGCTATTGGGGGCACTGGTTAAGGGGGAGGAGTCAGGAGCACCGGCGGGGGACCCGAGAAGATGAGGACTGGGGCTGTTCTGAGCAAAACCATTGCATGGATCAGGTAGGTATAACATGTTTGTTTTTTTGTTTTTTTTAAAAAGTGGAACCTTTAATTAATACCACTTTAGATCTAGTCTTGGCCCAGAATCTGTGTAATTGAGCACCCTCTACCAGCCGATCAGCAGTTAGTTTCCTGCCTGCTACCAACCTGTACCTTTCTGACCGGCCTTGCACCACATATTGTCTCCAGTCCAGCTTGTTGCCAGTCCAGCCGGTAATCCTGTACCATTTCTACTGTCCAGTCTGCTACAGTCCTGTCACTTCTGTTCAGTCTGCTACAGTTCACTCTTCAATGTAGTCTGCCACTGCCCAGTTTATTATGGTCCAATCTGCCACAGTCCAGTCAACTATGGTCCAACCTGCCACAATTCAGTCTACTATGGTCCAACCTGCCACAGTCCAGTCTACTATGGTCCAACCTGCCACAGTCCAGTCTACTATGGTCCAACCTGCCACAGTCCAGTCTACAAAAGTCTGGTCTGCCACAGTCCAGTCTACTATGGTCCATCCTGCTACAGTCCAGTCTACTATGATATCTGGTTATGTCTGCTATAGTTACTATTGTTCAGTCTGTCACATTCCAGTCTTCAAAGTCCGGTCTGCTACTGTCAGGGGCGGACTGACCATTGAGCCACTCGGGCACTGCTCGAGGGCCTTGGGCCACTAGGGGGCCCCATCAGGGTTGCCAGCCTCAGTAAAACCAGGGACAGTATATATAAATCTGTGTTTTTTTTACATCTGTCTGTGTATACTGTGTGATTGTATACTGTGTGTGTGTATACTGTGTGGCCCCATAATCTCTGATTGCCTGGGGGCCCCATAATCTCCTATTGCCCGGGGGCCCCATGAGTTATCAGTCTGCCCCTGGCTACTGTCCAGCTTGTTACTGTCCAACTTCAGTCCAGCTTCCAGTGCAGTGTCACTGGTTTCTCATTGCTACCGGATCCTGCTTCATGCAGCCTACTACTCAGCTCTTCAGACACCAGTCTACCTTTGCATCTGTGAGTAGACGATTGGTCACCTAGCTTGCAGCTAAGTACAAATATCCATGAGGGTGTCATATATCAGGTGAGACCAGAACTGCGTGGACAGCAACAGAGGAAACCAACGTTATAAGTGAGAATATAGTGATTTATTAAAGATAAGTGAACAATATAAACGCAACCACCTACAATATAATACAGTGCACAACTAACCAAATCACAAACAGAGACCCACAAATAATAATATTCAGACAGATATATATACAATGGGGAATACCAGAATCATAAACGTAGCCAGGTTGGGGAGCAGATGGGGACAGGGAACAAACAGGACAAGGAGAGGATGGATGGAAAAGGCTGTGGGGCAAAGGTAACAGGGTCACAGGAGAAAAGGGTTCAGGTACAAGGCACAGGGTTCAGGGATCAGGTTCAGAGACAGGATCAGTTTCAGGTTCAGAGCTCATGGAATCAGGTCAGGGCGCAAGGAAGATTCCAAGGCAACTGTGAGTGTGTGTTGCCGGGTATTTATACACATCTCTTGCAATCAGGCTCAGGTGACGCCTGATCGCAGGAGATGATGTCGGCTCCACACTGCCAGGAACCACCCACTGGAGGACACCAGTACTGCGGCCCAAAGATCACATAGTACCACCTGCAGGAGAAAGCTCCCCTGACAGTTCCAAACTGCCAGGAGACACCCACTGGTGGACATCAGTACTGCACGCCAAATGTCAGACAGTGCCATTAGCAGGTGGAACCTTTCCTGACAGAGGGATTCCCTAGCAGAACACTGGCTATCTCTTATATGTCACCTTCAAAGAAAGTGGTCATGAAAAGCAAAAAGGGTCTTCTTCCTTGCCTCACATCAGCTCCAGGGATGGGTTAACACGAAACTCATAACAGCTGAATAAAACCTTCTGTTCCACCACAAGTATTATGAAAATGAAAACTACTACAATTAAAATGATAGGTATGTTTAACGTTCACTGATGTTTATGATCTGGAAATACTGTAAGTGTTATACATTGTTACTTCTTCTGAAAACTCATCCTTATACACAAGGACACACTTCCAAATAACACTACTTTAAGAATCACTTGCATTCCTTAGGCCTTTCACCCTTTCTTAGAGGGTGATAACACCCTTCATTGATGAGGAACTAAATAAGTTAATATAGTTAACACTCACATCAGAGAAGCAAACCTCAAGGACAGAAGGCAGGCAGATCAACCTTGATCATGTATGTGCTTAATGTTCATAGAGGTGTATAGCCTCCATAGGGCAGTTATAACACCCCTTCACCAGGGTTGAAAGGTCTTCATATAGATAAATAAACACATTCATAATCAAGATTGATCAGCTTACCTTTAGTCATTATGATTTTCCACTCCAAAGTGGAGCTAAGCGTTCGCTATATTGAGTTATTATTTAGTTATTTCTCACTTGCCCAGTAAATATATTGGTGTGCCAATTAGTTACCTGGTGTCTTCCCACTAACAGATGGAACTTTGTAATAAATAAAGATATGTCTACTTTTACTTCTACTTCCAATCATGTTTAATTTACGCTCTACTACAATCATGTTCTACTTGGAAAAAATCTATGTGACTGGGTGCACGATCCTTCCCTCTTAAATCGTATAGAAGAAGAAGAGTTTTACCGTTGATGGGTCCTGGTGTTCTGGAGACAAGAATGGGCAGATGTCTCCTTACCTACCACGTTGTTGTAATGTATTATTAATTAAATTATGAAGATAATATTTCAAATGTGAACATTTTATGTGTAGTGGACTCCTCGACTTTCAAGGGCCTAATGGTGATCCCCAGAGCCAGGGAAAACTGACATTCCTCCTCAGGGTGCAGGTTATTAGGCATAGTGGAAATAGTGCAAGGTGGAAAGATTGGGCGCCAGTCACTTTTTGTAAAAATGAACAAAGAGAGTTTTATTTCTCTTAAGAGGAACAGTGGGGAGAGAGGGTTTAGAGCACAGGACTCCCTTAGGCAAATGCAATAACAATTAAGGCAAACTCCGCAGACAAAAATAGAACTAGGCAGACAGCAATACAGATAAAGGGCCTTTAAGCTGAATGCAGCAATCTGTATCTGGTAGCAACCGCTGCCTCCTATGGCAACAATTTCTCTCACAGTATCCTACTGTAGATCTTCCAGCTTAACTCACAGTATCCCACTGTAGATCCTTAAGCTCAGCTCGCCATCTTTCACTAGACTTCTTGGACTCTCAGCTACCTGCTGGATTCCCAAGCTTCACCCACAGCTAACCGCTGTACTTTATCTTCAAGCTTTACTTACAGCTACCTGCTGCCTTCCTGGATGAGTCTCCACTGAAGCACTCCCACTACTTCACTGTCCCCAACTAGTAAAGCGTCTGCTCTGGTACTCCTTCAGAACTTCATCCCTTTCAAACTTGCCTCCAGTAATAGGAGTGGTCGCCCCTTTGTGGCAACTGCTTCACCTTTACCTCCGACGTGATCAGGCTCCCCTCAGGCTGAGGGCTTAACCTTGGCTGCTCCTCCTTTGTGGAACCCTGACCTGCTGGATAGGCCTTAAGTGGACTTAGAAGCCAGCATGCCTCCTGGATAGGCCTCAAGCTTCAGGCCTAGCAACCAGGAGCTTCTCAACACACACCCACCCAGGCAGCAGCCTCGGGCAGGAAGAACCCCCCGATCAGCTGACTCATCCTAAATAAATAGCCTATCCCAGCATACACAGTCAAAGAAACTCCTGCTGATTGGCTGAGACAACCTAGTTACCCATTACCTGAATTTATGATAATCCATCATTCTAATGCCAAAAGCAACAGTGCTACCTATTGACAGAAGGGAGAGACTACCCCAAACTCTTAGGACAGGAATCAGTAGATCAACCTACCAATTAGCCAGGCTAGTTACCACCTAGCACAACTAGATTTATTAGATGTCCTGTTTAGGACCAGGGTGCTACACATGCAACCAACTAGCAAGGCTTTGGTTCATCAAGTGGTTGTTTATGTTGCCAACACTTTGGCTCTCCTCAACTGCGGTGGGTCTGAATTTTCAATGTGGTAGGCCTTTTTCTTACTCATTGAGAAAGCAGAAGATGAAAAACAAGTTCACAAGGCAATGCACAGTAGTTTTCCATTAAAAGTGGTGCACAGAACAAGATTAAAAATCAGCTATTAATAACCTATTTCTGGCCTCCAGTGAAAAACCAAAATGTGTGAATGAAGCCAAGGGGCATTTGTTCATTTTCAACAGAGCACAAAGCTGTCAGCACATCATTGACTCCAACAACATCAATGTGTAACACAACTGAAACTCAACAGATGTCCCCGCCAACATCTCTTTGTAAGTCCCTGAGTCCAAAGCTACTTTGTCTCCAATTTACTGTAAAAGGGATAATGGGAATCTCCTTATTTTTACATGAGAGGAATGTCTTTTTATTATAAGGCCAGTAAACTTCCATTACAGTTTGGCTTATATTAAGGAACTATTGAAGGAGTTTTCTACTTTCTGTTGAGAAATTTACATTGCTCTGTTCAGCCTTCTCTTAATTTTAGGTTTTAATTTGTAACTTCAGACTGTTTTTTATATATATTGTATGTCCAACATCCAACAAAACAAAAATGGCTTCTTTGCTAGTGCTATCCCACAAGAACAAAATTCATGCTTGTGTTCAAAATTGTGATGCAAAAATGTACTTACTGCAGTATACCTTACTATAAAGAAAATAAATTAGACAGTTATACAAAGAAAAATATTGTATAATTATTTACAACATTATGGTACATATACAGTCAGAAACTTAAACCTAGCTAGAAAAGGATAATACATGCTACAAAACTATTAGCAGATGTATACATTTTGCATGAAAATTACACTTCAGATAAAGCAATTCCAGAAGTTGGTAGAACTTTTCCAAGATTCATATTAACCACTTGAGCCCCGGACCATTATGCTGCCTAAGGACCAGAGGTCTTTTTCCAATTTGGCACTGCGTCACTTTAACTGCTAATTGCGCGGTCATGCAATGCTGTACCCAAACGAAATTTGCGTCCTTTTCTTCCCACAAATAGAGCTTTCTTTTGATGGTATTTGATCACCTCTGCAGTTTTTATTTTTTGCGCTATAAACGGAAAAAGACCGAAAATTTTGAAAAAAAATGATATTTTCTACTTTTTGTTATAAAAAAAATCCAATAAACTAAATTTTAGTCATACATTTAGGCCAAAATGTATTCGGCCACATGTCTTTGGTAAAAAAAATGTCAATAAGCATATATTTATTGGTTTGCGCAAAAGTTATAGTGTCTACAAACTAGGGTACATTTTCTGTAATTTACACAGCTTTTAGTTTATGACTGCCTATGTCATTTCTTGAGGTGCTAAAATGGCAGGGCAGTACAAAACCCCCCCAAATGACCCCATTTTGGAAAGTAGACACCCCAAGGAAATTGCTGAGAGGCATGTTGAACCCATTGAATATTTATTTTTTTTGTCCCAAGTGATTGAATAATGACAAAAAAAAAAAAAATATTTACAAAAAGTTGTCACTAAATGATATATTGCTCACACAGGCCATGGGCATATGTGGAATTGCACCCCAAAATACATTTAGCTGCTTCTCCTGAGTATGGGGATACCACATGTGTGGGACTTTTTGGGAGCCTAGCCGCGTACGGGGCCCCGAAAACCAAGCACCGCCTTCAGGATTTCTAAGGGTGAAAATTTTTGATTTCACTCTTCACTGCCTATCACAGTTTCGGAGGCCATGGAATGCCCAGGTGGCACAAAACCCCCCCAAATTACCCCATTTTGGAAAGTAGACACCCCAAGCTATTTGCTGAGAGGCATGGTGAGTATTTTGCAGCTCTCATTTGTTTTTGAAAATGAAGAAAGGCAAGAAAAAACTTTTTTTTACAGATTTAAATGGTGGGTGTTTCATTTTTTTTTTTCACACAGTATTTGCGCAGCAATTTTTCAAACGCATTTTTTGGGGAAAAAACACACTTTTTTAAATTTTAATGCACTAAAACACACTATATTGCCCAAATGTTTGATGTAATAAAAAAGATGATCTTAGGCCGAGTACATGGATACCAAACATGACATGCTTTAAAATTGCGCACAAACGTGCAGTGGCAACAAAATAAATACATTTTTAAAAGCCTTTAAAAGCCTTTACAGGTTACCACTTTAGATTTACAGAGGAGGTCTACTGCAAAAATTACTGCCCTCGATCTGACCTTCGCGGCGATACCTCACATGCATGGTGCAATTGCTGTTTACGTTTGACGACAGACCGCCGCTTGCGTTCGCCTTAGCGTGAGAGCAGGGGGCGACAGGGGTGTTTTTTTTTTTTTTTTTTTTTTCTTTATTATTTTTTTGCTTTTTTATCTTATTTTTAAACTGTTCCTTTCATTTTTTTTTTTTAAATCATTTTTATTGTTATCTCGGGGAATGTAAATATCCCCTATGACAGCAATAGGTAGTGACAGGTACTCTTTTTTGAAAAAATTGGGGTCTATTAGACCCTAGATCTCTCCTCTGCCCTCAAAGCATCTGATGACACCAAGATCGGTGTGATAAAATGCTTCCCCAATTTCCCAATGGCGCTATTTACATCTGGCGAAATCTAAGTCATAAAATGCTCGTAGCTTCCGGTTTCTTAGGCCATAGAGATGTTTGGAGCCACTCTGGTCTCTGATCAGCTCTATGGTCAGCTGGCTGAATCACCGGCAGCATTCTCAGGTTCCCTGTTGAGACAGGAGAGCCAGAGAAAAACACGGAAGACGGTGGGGGGGGGGCATTCCCTCCCACGGCTTGTAAAAGCAGTCTAGAGGCTAATTAGCCGCTAGGATTGCTTTTACATGAAAGCCGACCGCTTGCTGAAAAGAATGATACCAAGATGATACCTAAACCTGCAGGCATCATTCTGGTATAACCATTCAAAGTCGTGAATGGCGTACCTGAAGACAAAAAAATGGTTAACAATAAAGCACAGTAAACGGTAAAGTATAAAAAATTGCATACCTGAAAAGCAAACATGATAAAACATAATAACAATAAAACATTGCAGAATAGAATACAGTAAAAAAGAGCAGAACAAGAGAGAGAGAATAGAGAGAGAGAGAAAACAATAAAACGACAACTATTTTTTTTTATTTTATATATATTTTTTTTTTTTTTACACTTTTTTTGTAACTAACTTTTATAACGGTAACCGGTTCCAGGTTCGGGTCTCTCAAAATGCGATGGCATCTTGGGAGACCCTGTGAAAGTGTGCCTAGTCTGTGCAGTGCTGTACCCTACGCTAATACTCAACTAATGAATGGTAGCGTTCAAAACATTCACCAATGCAAAGACCAGGATTGTCAGGACAGGAGGGACAATAATAGCGGGTGTCACGCCTATATCCGCGCTTGCTGCAGACACATCTTTTTTGGGGGGGTTCGCTGGGTAGGGGTACTCGGGAGGACATAAAGAAAATGCCTCTCATGCAGCCGACTGCATTTGGTTGGGGATGTGAATGGGGGAAGTACGGGCGCTGCAGAAGTGGTGGGTTCCCAATTAGGATTGGCGAATGCAGCAGGAAGGGCACTATGGGCACGACGGGCCTGTGTTTGTCTTTTTGGTGGCAGCGGGACACTACTTGTGCTTGCCACCTCCCCAGCTTGAACTGCACTTATGGGACTCGCCACGTCACCAAGTGTTACTGCAGTGCTGGTTTGACTACGACCGGGGTGTACTAGGCCGCTGGCGCTTGCCAGTTCAATAAAAAGCTACCAAAAAAACTGTTAGTGATCGCAAGGATCAGGCCTGACTCTGTGAACACTGCAGTTATGCGTTTAGTGTTTTGTAAGTGACAGTGATCGATCGATACTGCACTTGGGTGGGCTGAGCTGGGCCGGGCGGAGGGGCAAAATGCAGGTGCTAGCAGGTATCTGGGCTGATCCCGCTAACACTGTGTTTTTGGGAACCCTAAACTGCTGGGGACGCTAGTATAGATCTGATCGGATCAGATATTGATCCGTTCAGATACTATACCACTAAGGGAGGCGTATGCTGCGTGCGTGGGTGTTAGCGGTACTGGCGCTAATCTGACGCTGCTTGGGGCTGGTGCTTGCCAGTTCACCAAAATACTACCAAAAAAACTGTTAGCGATCGCAGGGATCAGGCCTGACTCTGCGAACGCTGCAGTTATGCATTTAGTGTTTTGTAAGTGTCAGTGATCGATCGATACTGCACTTGGGTGGGCTGGGCTGGGCCGGGCGGAGGGGCAAAACGCAGGTGCTAGCAGGTATCTGGGCTGATCCCGCTAACACTGCGTTTTTGGGAACCCTAAACTGCTGGGGACGCTAGTATAGATCTGATCGGATCAGATATTGATCCAATCAGATACTATACCACTAAGGGAGCTGTACGGTGCGTGCGTGGGTGTTAGCGCTACTGGCGCTAACCTGACGCTGCCTGGGGATGGTGCTTGCCAGTTCACCAAAATGCTACCAAAAAAATGTTACGATCGCAGGGATCAGGCCTGACTCTGCGAACGCTGCAGTTATGCGTTTAGTGTTTTGTAAGTGACAGTGATCGATCGATACTGCACTTGGGTGGGCTGAGCTGGGCCGGGCGGAGGGGCAAAACGCAGGTGCTAGCAGGTATCTGGGCTGATCCCGCTAACACTGTGTTTTTGGGAACCCTAAACTGCTGGGGACGCTAGTATAGATCTGATCGGATCAGATATTGATCCGATCAGATACTATACCACTAAGGGAGGCGTATGCTGCGTGCGTGGGTGTTAGCGGTACTGGCGCTAATCTGACGCTGCCTGGGGCGACGCATATCACCGCCGGGCGATCAGGGGGCTAAACCTTTATTCGGTAATAAACGGCGGGTGCCCTGACACTAAAAAAAATAAACAAACTAACCAGCGTCACCCGTAACAGTTATACGGTGATCAGTGGTGAAAGGGTTAACTAGGGGGCCATCAAGGGGTTAAAACATTTATTAGGTAGTATATGGGGGTCCCTGTCGCTATAAAACGCTGACGGCGAACCTAAATATTTACCTCACTAACTAGCATCACCAGCGACACTAATACAGCGATCAGAAAAATGATCGCTTAGTGACACTGGTGACAGGGGGTGATCAAGGGGTTAAAACTTTATTAGGGGGGGTTAGGGGGGTATCCTAGACCTAAAGGGGGCTAATATTCACTGTCCCAACACTGTAACTGTCACAAACTGACACCAATACAGTAATCAGAAAAAAAAAAAAAAAAACTGCTGGTGTCAGTTTGTGACAGGGAGGGGGGGTGATTGGGGGGGGATCGGGGGGCGATCGGGGGGGGGGGGATTGGGGTGTTTTGTGTGCCTGGCATGTTCTACTGTGTTGTGTAGTGTTGGTGCACTCACATTGATGTCTTCTCTCCTCGGCGCTGCAACGGAATACCGAGCCGAGGAGAGATGACATCATTTCCTTTGCTGCTGTTTAGCATACAGCAGCAAAGGAAGTTATCTGATTGGCCGGCGGCGATCGCGAGGGAGGGGCCACGAACGGATGGCCTCCCCCTCATCTCCGATCGCCGTGGGACCAAAGACGACCGCCTCGGGCATCGGGGGGGGGGTCCGTTCGGACCCCCCACCCGTGGAAGGCAAATCACGTATAAATCACGTATATATACGTGATTTTGCCTGTCCGTGCCACCTTGCCGACGTAAATCGGCGTGAGGCGGTCGTCAAGTGGTTAAATGAACCTATCACTGGTGGTAGGAAATAGACCCACCGGATAAAGTTACCTATCAGATTATAAAAGTTCATAAGTGCCCGCTACCACAATTACACCACTCATGCCTTCAAATTTACATCGCTATAAAACAACAGGCAAAGGGCGCACCAGCCTAGAGCATATTTATTAATATTATTAATAAATAAAAGTAAGTAATATACTCACAAATGCATACTATCAACAGGCATGTCAAATAGTTAAGATGTGACTGTCACCAGATCCGCAACATGGCTTGTAAACACAGGAAGACCCTTCAGCGTCCAATATATCTAACACATTTTGATTGACAGCTCCTCTTCCTCAGGGTTCTGAGGAAGAAGGGCTGCCCCTCGAAATGTGTTAGCCCTATTGGATGCTGAAGGGTTTTCCCATTTTACAAGCCAAGTGTTGCGGATCTGGTGACAGTCACATCTTGACTAATTGATATGCCTTTTGACACTATGGAGTTAATTTACTAAAGCTGGAGAGTGCAAAATCTGGTGCAGTTGTGCATGGTAGCCAATCAGCTTCTAACTTCAGCTCATACAATTAAGCCTTGACAATAAAACCTGGAAGCTGATCGTTTTTTATGCAGAGATCCTTTGCATTTGTGAGTATATTACTTTTATTCATTAATAAAGTGCCTATAAAGTTAATGTGCTAGGCTGGTGTTGCCCTCTGTCTGTTGTTTTATAGTGATGTAGGAGGTTGTTTTTACTCTTCAAACTTACATAATAAGCACTCCCAGTGGTAGGTAAGTTTGGGGGGAAGTTCCAGTTATGTTAAATAATGTATTATACAATCTAAAAAATACATAAAACCTTTAGAGAGGATGAAAAATGTCAATAGGAGTAGGTGAAGAGACTGTTGTTGGTGGTCTGTTAAATCCTTTTATTTATTGAATTGGTGCTATCATGGCTATACATGAATTGTGGTTCTCTTAGTGAATGATACAACACAACTGAAGCCTTTTCTTCATCTTGTTCACCATTGATGTGTAGCGGTACCCCCGCAGGGGCTGCTGAGTGTAATAGTCCGTCTGTCACCCTGCCCAGCCAGGGACACACTTTTCAAGCATCCAGAGATATGAAAGCAGTCCTTGCATTTGTTTTTTTTTTTTATTTTATTGAGGGCAATTTAACTTGGATAGGGATAGGGACATTTATGAGATGCCCAGATAATTGACAGTCAAAATTGGGACCAAACTATATATACCACAGTATATACAATCTCCTCCTGTACTTCCTTGCTTGCAGACTATTACTCTTCACTCCTCCAGCACATCACTTGCTTGCACTCCCTGGACCAGCTAGCACTGATTTGGTAGGTCTGACACTGGCTCAGCCAGACCTAAAGCAGATGCCCTTTGCAGGCAGGCCCCTACAGTGTAGCAAATATAGAAAGTCCCAGTGCTAGCTGTCCATGTGACTACTGCTCCCAGTGCCACCTCTTCAGGCACTGCCAGCCCTCCTGGCTGCAGCTGCCCCTTTCCAATGCCCGTGCCACCACAATCCTCCAGACTGACTCTGCACCCATCGCAGACTGCTGCATCTCAGTCCTCTCAGGCGTGCCTCCCAGTCCTCCCGACTGTGTGAACACTCACCAGCCCTCTTGGCTGCCTCTGTAGAACCCCTGGAGACTTGCCTGGCAGTGTTATGCCGCTGTCCTCTCTTGCTCCTCCCATGCCTCCTTGTCAGGACACCTCTGTAGGTTGTAAGAGGGTCCAGTCAGCACCCGAGCCCAGGCCCAAACCCCCTCCCCCGACTGGGGAGCTCCCTCAAAGGCCCTGACAGCCTACCAATCTATCTCCATCTTTCACCCAGTCAACTCCTCCCCAGCTGGGCTGACCCTGGGTATTTAAGGAGGCTTGCCCCCTGCCAGATTGGGGATTGGTTAGGGCACCTCAGAACACCCCAGGCAACTCCGACTCCCCTCCACTTCTCGTTCCAGAAAACACCAGAACATTCTGGAAAGAAGTGGGAGGTCCTGGTGATGCTGCCTGTGAATCACCCAGCACTATCATGAGCCACTCCCAGCCCAGACCAAAACACACCCAGGCTTGGCTGCCAGCCAAGCCTGGAAACTTTACCTACTCTCAAAAACAACCTGTACTATTCTTTTAGCACTACTAGAGGGTGCTACAGATGTCCTAAGGGAGTGGATATACAACTCATGGTGATTCCCTTGTAAAAATTGGGTGTTCTGTAATTCAGTATGTGCTCATGACCTTTTAGATTCTGTAGACTCCTGTAAAGTAGATGTAAATCTCCTGGACCTGCTTTCAGGCTCTTCCTGTCTGCATGCATTCCGTGATGGTTGATGGCATTTCTCACGGTTGGGTTACCTGATGGTGGCAACAGTGAACATGCCTGTGTAAAGGTTGTTGAAATAGTCCCCATCCGTTACCTGTGTGACAGACTTGATAATGCAGGAGCACAAATGAGAGACAGGGACAGAGCGTTGATCTGAACGTTGATCTGAAAAATTCTTCCACGTTGGTTGCTCAGGGGTTACTCGCCGGACACTTCTTAACCTGGCTGTTATCTCTGACTGCCAAGATGAGATCTGTGTTGGAACTTTACAGTCATCATCAGGCAGGAGAGTAGCAGAGCACTCCGCCCAGCATAATTCTGACATAAGGTACCACTTTATATTCTGTATGACAGGATCTGAAACACTTGCTAACTACATACAGTATACAGAGGTACACTATATTACCAAAAGTATTGGGACACCTGCCTTTACACGCACATGAACTTTAATGGCATTCCAGTCTTATAGGGCGTACACACGGTCGGACTTTGTTCGGACATTCTGACAACAAAATCCTAGGATTTTTTCCGACGGATGTTGGCTCAAACTTGTTTTGTCTACACACGGTCGCACAAAGTTGTCGGAATTTCCGATCGCCAACCACGCGGTCACGTACACCACGTACGACGAGACTAGAAAAGGCCGGTTCAGAACCAAGCGCGGCACCCTTTGGGCTCCTTTTGCTAATCTCGTGTTAGTAAAAGTTTGGTGAGAGACGATTCGCATTTTTTCAGACTCGTGGTTTTCAGATCGTTTTCTGCTGTTTAGTTTGTGCTTGTGGGTTTGTATCTGCTCTTCAGTGCGTGCAGTCAGTTCGTATTGGAGTTTTCTGTGCGATCTTGTCCGCTCGTTGCTGTTTTTCAGGTCGCTCTTCACAGGCCTTGCTGTTCTTCAGTGCGTTCTGTTACTTCGTTCTGAGCAGCCGACCGTTTTCTAGCCATGTTGCGTATGCGTACTCCTCGTAGAGTTCGTGCTGTGCGGGGGCTTGGTGTTGGGGTCCTGACCTTGACACAAGTCCAGTCCATGAACAGGATGGGGAGGAGTTCATGGACCAAGAATTGGTTGCTTCAGCGTGACCAGTTCTCTCATATGCCTTTGCTCCGTGAGATCCGTGAGAATAATCCTGATGATTTCAGGAACTTTCTCAGGATGACGGACCCCGTGTTTCACCGTCTGTTGGCTTCGCTGACCCCTTATATTAGCAGGCAGGATACCTGCATGAGGCAAGCCATCACTCCGGAGCAGAGGTTGGTCGCTACCCTGCGGTATTTGGCGACAGGGAGAAGCCTGCAGGACTTGAAGTTCTCGACAGGCATCTCCCCCCAGGCTCTGGGGATCATTATCCCAGAGACCTGTTCTGCCATCATCCAGGTCCTGCAGAAGGAGTATATGAAGGTAAGATTTTTATCCTTTAATATCACATTTTATTGTATTGAATGTTTGCTAATATATTGTATTTCTTTCCTCATTCCCTAATTACCATGATTGTAATATGCTGTGAATGTCCCCTTTGTTCTCATGCATGCTGGATTTTTATGTAATTATTATTTTAGGTCCTTCATACATATTTGCCCTTCAATAACCTCCCCAGCATGGTGTCTCCTGGCCTATATTCACCTCATGTAGTCACTTAACAATGTATTTTTTCAGCTCCATAGTAGTGCTTTACCCCAAACACCCCCTAAAATGTTTGGAAATGTTATTTTTGCTTTAAATTCTGTCAGAGTGCCAGAGGCTTTTTTTTGTGGTGTCCCCAAATAACTTTTAGTAACCCTCCCTCCCCCAACTGCTAAGTCAGCTGATCCCAATTCTCTATCTATCCTCAATCATCTATATGCTGACTTTGCCAAACCCATACACACTATACCCATCTCTTTTGTGGTCAGATTTATGGATGAATTCCCCAAAGCATGTAGTGCAAGGGCCTGCCTGTATACTTTCAAATGGTACTGTTTAAAGTTTTGGGATCCTATTATTATCTTGATAGGTAATAGCAGAATGTCCAAATGTCCTCAAATGTGTACAATGTGTATTTATATCTTTGTATTATGACACTTCTTACCTGTCCAGTGGGCTGCCAATAGTGTAACTAAGGAGGGGCTGTTCAAAGTAATACCCATTATTTAGGCATTCATCTCTCAATGAAGTGAAGAGGGTTACCTGTCCAAGATTTCCACACACCCCCTATAATGTTAGAAATGGCCCATGAGAGGGGGGGGGAGGGGGAATATGATAGGTGTACCTTATACTTTGGCGTTGTTAAATTCCCCTTAATAAATGCTATCTGGAGGTTGCCCATAATGTTTGTGTCTAATCTGCTTGCCATGTTTCTGCGTAAAAATAGTAATGTTTATTGTTTTTTCCTCAACAGTTTCCTTCCACGCCACAGGAATGGCAGACTGTGGCCTCCCACTTTGCCGAGCGGTGGGACTTTCCTAACTGCGGAGGGGCAATTGATGGGAAACACGTCCACATCGTCCCACCACCCAACTCGGGGTCGTACTATTATAATTACAAGGGGTTCAATAGTATTGATTGTAAGCTCTTCTGAGCAGGGCCCTCGTAATCCTATTGTATTGTATTATAACTGTATTGTCTCCCTTTTATATTGTAAAGCACTGCGTAAACTGTTGGCGCTATATAAATCCTGAATAATAATAATAATAATAATATTGTGATGTTGGCGGTGGTGTCGGCTAATTACGACTTCTTGTATGTGGACGTGGGGAAGAATGGCCGGATGTCCGATGGTGGAGTCATCGCCCAGACGGAGTTCTACAGGCGTCTCCAGAATGGCAGCTTGGACTTGCCAGCTCCAGAGGACAATGTTGAAGGACTCCCATTTGTGTTCATTGCTGATGAAGCATTTGTGCTGGGGGACCACCTTATGCGGCCATTCCCAATGAGGACCCTCACCCCGGAACAGAGGGTTTTTAATTACCGGCTGGCCAGAGCCCGAAGAGTGGTGGAGAACACATTTGGAATCCTGGCTAGCCGGTTCCGCCTATTTATGACACCCATCCATATGGCGGAGTATAAACTGAACCATATTATACTTGCGTGCTGTGTTCTCCATAACTTTTTAAGGAAACATTCGGCCAACTATGCTGGCTCAGTTGGGCCTGAGGCCGGAATGATACATCAAACCACACTGACGGCGCTTGAAAGTGGCCGTCCTGGCTTGCCCTCCCTGAATGCCCGTGATGTCCGGTTACGCTACCTGGAGTTCTTTGCGGGTAGGGGGGCTATCAATATGCCAGCAAATCTGTGAAGCCTTTTTCTAATTAAAAAAAAAAAGAAATTCTTTGTGGACATTTACTGCTTGTGTTTGTTTTAGCTGACCCTGACAGAAATGTGTTGAGTCATGAAAATGTCGTGATTGTGTAACCTTATTATACAAAGCACTGTTGGCTGTTATTTACTAAATGCAAAAACACTACAAGTGCACTTGCAACTGCACTGAACCTGCACTTGTAGTGCAAAGTGGATTTGGCCTTAGGAAATAACCCCCATTTTCTCAGAAAACAGCAATTACATCACCCCAAAAGTGTTGTAGTGTTGAGACAATAATCCACACATTCTTGAGTAACCAACTTTTTTATACCTGCACAATCACATGTGCATTTACCAAAGGTTTTTAAAACAAACCAACATGTTTGTTGTATAACAATTTTTGGAGTAGCATTATCAAAAATCGAAATGTCCATTTAAGATAAAACAGGCCTGTGTAAAACCAACAAGAAAGCCAAAAAACTTGAACTTACAAAGTTCACATTAGGTAAAACCTGAAGGCTATATCAGACATCAGTATTTAGGAACTGGGTTTGATATAGCGTTCAGATGGGGGGAAATCACCCCAGGAAAAGCCAAATTTGGAAGATGCACACCAATTTACGAATGTCAACATGTGCTATCTGCTATCACGGGGGATCAAGGGACGTGTTTTGGGGGAGCAAGCCCTTCCTCACCGTTACTTTATAATTGAGGAAGGGGTTGCACCCCCAAAACGCGTCCATTGATCTCCCGTGATGGCAGATAGCACATGTTGGCACACTGTGTGCATCCTCCAAATTTGGCTTTTCAAAACATTGCAAAAATATTTAAAAGATTGGACCACAATCCAAAAAGTGATTTTGTGGGGTTTTAAATTCGCCCCAAAATATCAATGATGTTATTATTTTTTTGAATCACATCATTGATTTTTTGCTGTATGTTTTGCAATTCGACATTACACCCCATGATCTCCCCGATCAGGATCTGGGCACTTTCTGATGTGAAAGGATTTGGATCACGATCACCTAAAAAGAGAGAAACAAAACAAAAACAGGTATCAAAAATCTGCCACCATCCATCTCTTACCTGAGCCTGTGGTCGCAGACACTCACCTGTTGTGGTGCCAATTTCCACCACATCTTCTTCTTCCTCCTGCTCTTCTTGGGTTGGTGTTATTTCCCCTTCTTCCATAGGTGGGGGGTATGTGGTCTCCTCGGATGAGGGGTCTTTTCTCCCCTATGTAAAACAAAAATGTTATAATTAGCACACAGATATTTGATGGCAGAACTAGAAATAGGAAACATTGCTTGGAAGTGGGGTACAATTGTCTATTTTAGCCGAGTTCCAAGATGTATTTTTTTTATTGCCCTTTGTCAAGCTGCAATACTTTACCTGTTTTGTACAAGCTTCACAGATGGAGACCCCCCCTCTAGTATACACTGGAGCACCAGTGTGCCCCCCCTAATAAAAATGGTGTTCTTGTGTCCCACACTAGTGCTCCAGTGTCCAGATGTGAAAACAGCTGCTCAGTGTCCTCTCCTTACACACAATCTAGTTTGCATTTCATTCGAGTAACAAACCCATCTACACAAACAAATATTTGGCATCCAAGTAGGCCCAAAAAAAATGTGGGAAAATGCATATGGCCTAAACAATGGTGTTTTAGAGGCCGAAAGAAAAATGTTTGATACGAACGAATAATGGGCCCATGAACATTAAAGTTGCCCTTTTAAACGTTACAATTAAGAAAAGCATATGGAGCAGCACGAACGGAATAAAGACAGAAAGAATAGGAACACAGCACAACTACTTACTTTTTTGCAGCACTCTCCGGATCTTTCTGTACTGCTCTTCCTCTCTTAATTTCAGGTCCGCCCACCGCTTCCTGAGCTGATCTTTCGATCTTCGTACCCCGAAATTCTTGTTAATACTTTTGACCACTTTGGCCATGATCTTGGCCTTTCTGATATTGGGGTTGGTGTAAGGCCCATACTTTCCGTCATAGTCGGACTTCTTCATGATGTCGACCATCTCCAACATCTCCCCAAAGGACATATTTGTGGCCTTAAAACGTCTCCTTCTGGATCGGGACGTGTCCCGATCCGGGCTTTCCTCCTCCTCCTCCTCGTTCCTGTAATTAGCACGCACCTGCTGTGACTCCGCCATGTGCTCTTCCCCCACTGCGCCGTACGAAAAGGGGCGGGGAATAGAATAGAAAGAACGTCAGGGGCGGGCGGAGTTACACGCACGCGCAGTGTATATAAAGCGTAACACACGTGCGTTTTACGTACGATCTGTGAGCGGAGGAAGGAGCATTGGACGCGCCGATCGTAAGAACGAAGGTAAGAGACAAACTTGTGCCTATACTGCTTCTACATTGAGGCCTATATTGTAACAAGATTAGGAGAGTTTTGTCTGACATTAGGCTTTGTCTTGTGTTGTGTCTTGCAGTGAACATGCATATGCTACTGAAAGACAATGACTTCATGTCAGTATTCGTAGATATGTTAAGGGAGCTGCCCTGTCTGTGGGAGATTAAACACCCCCATTTCAAGGCAGCACTGGTGCAATTGTGTGAAATTGTGAAGCAGGTGATCCCCACGGCAGACATCACCTATTTAAAGATATTAATTAGTGGCTTGAGGAGCACATATCTAAGGGAGCGCAAGAAAGTCCTGGATTCACAGAGATCCGGAGCAGCAGATGACATCTATGTCCCCAGGATGTTGTACTACGACAGGCTGCATTTTCTGTCAGGCCAGACTGAACCCAGGCCAGCACTCTCCACTCTTCCTTCCACGCTTCCTTCCCCCCAGCTGAGGCTTCTGACGCCCAACCTGGGCCTTCCAGGCCACATGTGGAGGAGCCCAGATTGAGCCAGGTATAGCATTCCTCTAAATATTTCTGCTTGTCCAATCAATGATGTTAACTAGATGTTAGTTGGGAGTACTAATTTAGGATTGTGATTGATGATGCAAAACATTACAACCATGTCCCTTTTTCATACACAGGGAAGTCTCAGCCAGGAGGTGGCCGGGCCTAGCCGGCTGGCTGATCTGCAGGTCCCTCCACCCCCCCTGAAAAGAGAAAGTGGCAGTAGGAGGAGTGCCCTAGAGGAGGCTGCCAGAGGACTCTTTTGGAGGGCTACAGAGGTCCTGGGAGCACGACAGACCGTGGAAGAGGACATTGCTGCCGTCATTGCCTATAAAATGCAGAGGATGGAGGAGGGACAACAAGTCATGTGTGAGGCGCTCATATTGGAGGCTCTTAACAAAGGTATGAGGGGCCAAATTACAGCTCAGACACACCTTTGCGATGGTCCTCCTCCTCCTCCTGCAGGTCCTCATCCTCCCTCTCCTCCAGGTCCTCCCAGTCCTCCTCCAGGTCCTACTCCTCCTCCTGCCACATCTCCAACTGCACAGCCACAGCCTGGAAGGAAGCGTGGAAGGAAGACCAGAAAGCGAGGACCCTGGATCCAGTCTGGTCGGCCAAAAGATGCAGCCTCTTGTGGTACCACAGCCTGGGGACACAGATGTCATCTGCTGCTTTCCGGATCTCTGCGAATTCTGGACCAGACTGCCCTCCCTTACATATGGACTCCTCAGGCCACCAATTTTGATGTTCAAGAATTGATGTCTGCCATGGGGGTCCAAGGCTTCGCTAATTTCTCATGTTGATCCAGTGTTGCCTTCCTCTTTGTTTGGTTCTGATCCCTTAATAAAGGATTTTTGTTTTGAATTATACTCTCCTATGTGTTTTACTTCAAAAATGACAGTTTGTTTGTGAGGATTCAGGTACATTTCAAATATACAATGTGAAATGAATAAGGGACACCAACAACAAACCTCCTTTAAATTAAATAATAAAAGATATCAATGGTGTTGGGGTAACTTGACACACAAAACACACACAAAAATATTCAGGAGTAAAAATAAAAATAACATTGAACAAAGATCAGCCTTTGAAAAAATACAAACATTAAATAAAAAAAAAAAAGGCTTAAAATCCCCCAAAAAATTTAATAAAATAAAAAAAATTATGTCAGATGTGACAACTAATAACAATATATTCAGGGAATACCAATAAAAAAACAAAAATAAAACTTTGGGAGAAGTGTGTGTGAATATGAGCAGCAAAACTACTTCATTCTTGTCACATTATAAAGAAGAAGAGAGTGCGCTGTATTAAACCATTTTTAACATTGCAGCGTGACGAAAGTGCTGTATCCATTGCGAACGCTAAGTTTACCAGACTGAGCTGTTCCGTCTTGGAATTTCTTCTGAGCATGCGTGGCACTTTGTGCGTCGGAACAGGCCACACACGGTCGGAATTGACGCAATCGGATTTTGTTGTCGAAAAATTTTATCTCCTGCTCTCCAACTTTGTGTGTCGGAAAATCCGATGGAAAATGTCCGATGGAGCCCACACACGGTCGGAATTTCCGACAACACGCTCCGATCGGACATTTTCCATCGGAAAATCCGACCGTGTGTATGGGGCATTAGTCTGCAGGGTTCAATATTGAGTTGGCCCACCCGTTGCAGCTATAACAGCTTCAACTCTTCTCGGAAGGTTTGGAAGTGTGTCTATGGGAATGTTTGACCATTCTTCCAGAAGCGCATTTGTAAGGTCAGGCACTGATGTGGACGAGAAGTTCTGACTCACAGTCTCCACTCTAATTCACCCCAAAGGTGTTCTATCGGGTTGAGGTCAGGACTCTGTGCAGGCAAGTCAAGTTCCCCCACCCCAAACTTGCTCATACATAAAAAAAAAGAAAAGAACGTTTTTTGTTATGTTACAGCCTTATTCCAAAATGGATTAAATTCATTATTTTCCTTAAAATTCTACAAACAATACCCCTTAATGACAATGTGAAAAAAGTTTGTTTAAAATCTTGTTGAAGCACCTTTGGCACCAATTACACCCTTAAGTCTTTTTGAGTATGATGCTACAAGCTTGGCACACCTATTTTTGGGCAGTTTCTCCCATTCTTCTTCTATGCAGGACCTCTCAAGCTCCATCAGGTTGGATGGGGAGTGTCAGTGCACAGCCATTTTCAGATCTCTTCAGAAATGTTTAATCAGGTTCAAGTCTGGGCTCTGTCTGGGCCACTCAAGGACATTCACAGAGTTGTCCTGTAACCACTCCTTTGTTATCTTGGCTGTGTGCTTTGGGTCGTTGTCCAGTTGGAAGAGGAACCTTCACCCCAATTTGAGGTCCAGAGCGCTTTGGAGCAGGTTTTCATCAAGGATTTCCATGTACATTGCTGCATTCATCTTTCCCTCGATCCTGACTAGTCTCCCAATTCCTGCCGCTGAAAAACATCCCCATAGCATGATGCTGCCACCACTGTGCTTCACTGTAGGGATGTTATTGGCCAGGTGATGAGCGGTTCCTGGTTTCCTCCAGACATGATGTTTGCCATTCAGGCCAAAGAGTTCTATCTTTGTTTCATCTCACCAGAGAATTTTGTTTCTCATGGTCTGAGAGTCCTTAAGGTGCTTTTGGCAAACTCCAGGCAGGCTGTCATGTGCCTTTTACTGAGGAGTGGCTTCCGTCTGGCCACTCTACCATACAGGCCTGATTGGTGGAGTACTGCAGAGATAGTTGTTCTTCTGGAAGGTTCTCCTCTCTCCACAGAGAAACGCTGGAGCTCTGTCAGAGTGAATATTGGGCTCTTTTTCACCTCCCTGACTAAGGCCCTTCACCCCCATCACTTAGTTTGGCTGGTTGGCCCGCTCTAGGAAGAGTCCTGGTGGTTCCAAACTTCTTCCATGATGGAGGTCACTGTGCTCATTGCGGGACCTTAAATGCTGCAGAAATTTTTCTGTACCCTTCTCCAGATCTGGGCCTTGATACAATCCTGTCTCTAAGGTCTACAGACAATTCCTTGGACTTCATGGCTTGGTTTGTGCTCTGACATGCACTGTTAACTGTGCGACCTTATATAGACAGGTGTGTGCCTTTCCAAATCATGTCCAATCCACTGAATTTACCACAGGTGGACTCCAATCAAGTTGTAGAAACATCTCAAGGATGATCAGTGGAAACAGGATGCACCTGAATTTTGAGTGTCATGGCAAAACCTTTGCCATGACACTCAAAATTCAGGTGCATCCTGAATATGTACATGTGATTTTTTAATTTTTTATTTTTAATAAATTTGCAAAGATTTCTTTGCAAATTTGTCATTATGGGGTATTGTTTGTAGAATTTTGAGGAAAATGTGGAAAAGGTGAAGCGCTGTGAGTACTTTCCGGATGCACTGTATATATATATATATATATATATATATATATATATAGATATATATAGATATATATAGATATCTATATATATCTATATATATATAGATATATATAGATATATATATCTATATATATAGATATATATATATACACATGTTTTGCCTTTCATTTCTATTTTAAACTGAATGGGTTGAATGGGTTGTTTTACAAAGTAAGCGTTCACGTATACGTTAACATTCCCAAATCATTCCTCATCTCCCTCCTGGGCTGAAAGTCAGAGGCAATAGTGCCTTAGATCCCACACTACAGATACACAGCTATGAGGCTGTAGGCATCCTCCATATCAGGAGGTGCACTTCAGTTTTTCATGAGAAATTCCAGACAAAACACGCATTTTTTTAGTTTACTGCTTAGGCACAAATAATATTCCTAACTGTTCCCTGTGACATAGCAATACTTCACTTTTTATTTCACGTTCACTTTAAGTCAACATATTTTATTTATCAAATAGCTCAGCAAGAAACTACATCCATAACTACCAAGAATAAACAAATCAGTGTTCCACACAAACAATATCTATTATATCTTATACAGTATGTCTGAAATTTGGTATACAGATTTTATTCTGGCTATCGGCATTGATTAAAGATGGTGTTAAACTAACTGACAAAAGTCCAGTAGCGCCATCTAGCTGTTTAAGGTGACATTTCATCAGTGCAGTTACACCTGGTTCTAATACTATAGCACAATTACTTTTACGGTTCTTTAGGCCGGGTTCACACTGGTACCACACGACAGTCATACCACTGTGAATCCGACTTTGCCCTGCGACTTGAAGTCCGGCATCCGTCCAACTTCAATGAACGGGGATCCGACTTTGATCCCGACAATGTAACCCCTTTGTGTCTGGTATGAATCTTTAAAGACCTGGCAGAGGCAGAAGACAGCAGTCAGAGGGAGAAGAATCGGAGAGGGCTAGAAGACATCAGCGGAGAGCGGAGAAGACCCAGAGAGGGGAGAAGAAATCGAATGCGATGCTAGAGCTGCTTTAATAAATTACTTTAACCACTTCAATACCAGGCACTTAGACACCTTCCCGCCCAGACCAATTTTCAGCTTTCAGCGCTGTCGCAATTTGAATGACAATTGCGCGGTCATGCTACACTGTACCCAAACAAATTTTTTATCATTTTGTTCCCACAAATAGAGCCTTCTTTTGGTGGTATTTGATCACCTCTGCGGTTTTTATTTTTTGCGCAACAAATAAAAAAAGACCGAAAATTTTGAAAAAAAACAAGTTTTTCTTTGTTTCTGTTAAAACTTTTTTGTAAATAAGTACGTTTTCTTCTTCAATGACGGGCACTGATATGGCTGCACTGACGGGCACTGACGGGCACTGATACGGTGGCACTGATGGGCACCGATGAGGTGGCACCAATGAGGTGGCACTGATGAGGTGGCACTGACGGGCACTGATGATGGGCACTGATAGGCGGCACTGATGGGCACTGATAGGCGGCACTGATGGGCACTGATAGGTGGCACTGGTATGCGGCACTGATGGGCACTCATAGGTGGCACAGATGGGCACTTATAGGTGGCACTGATGGGCACTCATAGGTGGCATTGATGGGCACTCATAGGTGGCATTGATGGGCACTCATAGGTGGCACTGATAGTTGGCACAGATGGGCATGGATGGGCACTGATAGATGGGCACTGATAGGCACGGATGGGCACTGACAGGTGGCATGAATGGACACTGATGGGTGGCACTGATGGCACTGCTTGTTTGCAGTGATGCCCCTAAGGGTGGCATTGCTGGGCATCACTGCAACATAATGGTGCCAATCAGTGCCCATTTGTGGGCACTGATTGGCACAGATTTGGCACAATGGGCACATGTGGATGGCCATGGGGTACATACCTGGCCATCCACATGTTGCCCCTTCCCTGGTGGTCCTAGTGGCAATCCCTGGTGGTCCAGTGTGGTGATCTGAGGGGGGGCTGCGCTGATAAACAATCAGCACAGACCCCCCCTGCCAGGAGAGCCGCCGACCGGCTCTCCTCTAATCGCGTCTGTCAGACGCGAGTGAGGAAGAGCCGATCAAGGGCTCTTCCTATTGACAGCGTGATCAGCCGTGATTGGACACGGCTGATCACGTGGTAAAGAGCCTCCGCTGGAGGCTTTTTACCAAGATCAGTGTAGCGGTGTGTCAGACTGACACACCGCTCCACCGATTGCCTCGATGCGCGCCCCCGGGGGCGCGCTGCGGCATGTTATCCTGCTGGACGTCATATGACGTCCAGTCAGGATAACAGAACCACTTCCCGGACGTCAATCCGCTATAGGGCGGGCGGGAAGTGGTTAAAAACCTGCGTACTGCATTTTATTTTTGACATTTTTTTTTTAGGTGAATGGGTAGGGGTATAATGTACCCCATACTCATTCACATAGGGTGGGGGACCAGGATCTGGGGGCCTCCTTGTTAGGAGGGGGCTTCCAGATTCCGATAAGCCCCCCGCCCGCAGACCCCGACAACCAACTGCCAGGGTTGTCGGGAAAAGGCCCTTGTCCTCATCAACATGGGGACAAGGTGCTTTGGGGTGGCTGCCCCAAAGCACCCACTCCCCAATGTTGAGGGCATGCGGCCTGGTATGGTTCAGGGGGGGGCGCCCGCTCATCTACACCACCTTTCCTGACCTGCCAGGCTTTGTGCTCAGATAAGGGTCTTGTATGGATTTTGGGGGGACCCTCATGCCTTTTTTTGGCGTGGGGGTTCCCCTTAAAATCCATACCAGACCGAAGGGCCTGGTATGCTCATGGAGGGCGGACCCATGCCATTTTTTTTTTCTAAATTTGGCGTGGATTTCCCCCTCCTAGATCATCAGAGCACAAGTCGCATGCCAAAGGTGAGGTAGGATCAAAGTCGGACCAAAGAAGTGCAGGGAGCACTTTCAAAGTCAGACCGACTTGTGTCTGACCAGTTAAGACGGCTCCGTAGGGAAACATTGATTTTCACACGTCATGCGACATGAGCTCCCAATGTCAGAGCGTTTGTCGTACCAGTATGAACCCGGCCTTATTACAAGTTTAGCATTACGGAAAGTGAGATGCCATTATTCACATTTGAACATGATGTCCATTACTTTGATTAGCTTACATAAAACATACATTTAATAATAAAAGATTTAAACTCTGTAAACATACTTCTCCGGGAACCTATACGTATGTATTACAAGTATTTACATAGCACCGACAACTTACCCACCGCTTTACATACTGTACATTCAACCAAGCATTTTACTGAATGAAACTGAAATTCGGTTTGTTTTGTTTAGCTGTGATTGGTCAAAGCTAATCACATGGTGATTGGCCCTGTCTGTACTATGTGCCATGTGATCACATTGACCAATCACAGCTAGCAACACAACTGTACACAATGGATGGCATGAAAGGAAGCCATTCATTGTTCGCAGCTGTCATGTGACCTTCTGTGATTCCCAATACCACAAATGTTATTTATGAAAGAAAGATTTTATACAAGTAATGAATAAAATTATACAAAAGGATCATTTATACATTTGAACATGAAACATTCAAATTAAATTGATAAAAAACCATTACATTGATGTTTAAATAGATAAAAGTTACTATGCTGTTATCTTCTAGGGCTTGTTCACACCACGTGCGTTACGGGAACATCTGGAACATCTTTAGCTCCGGAAGGTTTACCCCCCTTCATGACCAGGCCATTTTTTGCGATACAGCACTGCATTACTTTAACTGACAATTGCGCGGTCGTGCGACGCTGTACCCAAATAAAATTTATGTCCTTTTTTTCCCACAAATAGAGCTTTTTTTTAATGGTATTTCATCTCGTCTGTGGTTTTTATTTTTTGCGCTATGAACAAAAAAAATATCGACAATCTTGGGAAAAAAACAATATTTTTTTCTGCTATAAAACATATGCAATAAAAAATTTTAAAAATCAAACACCTTCATCAGTTTAGGCCAATATGTAGTCTGCTATATGTTTTTGGTAAAAAAAAAATATCCCAATAAGCAGATATTGATTGGTTTACACAAAAGTTATAGCGGATATATATATGGAATTTGTATTTATTACATTTTAATAGTAATGGCAGCGATCAGCGACTTATAGCGGGATTGCGGCAGACAAATCGGACACTAAGTGACATTTTTCCGGGGGGCCAGTGACACTAATACAGTGATCAGTGCTAAAAATATGCACTGGCACTGGCAGGGAAGGGGTTAACATCAGGGGAAATCAAAGGGTTAGCTATGTGCCAAGGTTGTGCTTACTCACTGTGGGGGAGGTGCTTTGACTAGGGGAAGGCAGAGATCCGTGTTCCTGCTTTGCAGAAACACAGGATAACTACCTTCCCTATGGACAGAACGGCAGTCTGCCTTATTTACATAGGCAGACCGCCGTTCTGCTTCTGCCCCAAACGATCGACAAGTCCTGGGGGAGATCGAGTCCACGGACCCGCTGATTGGCTCCCGCTGTGTCCAATCACAATGGAAGCGGGTTGTTGGCGGTGTACGCTCCCCAGACGCGAAAGTGCAGGATCACGTACAGGCACGGGATCCTGCACAGGAGAGCCGCCTTACTGCCATATATGTACAGTATACGGTCAGGAAGCGGTTAATGGCATCCCCCACACATCTAGAAAATGCGTGATTGCACGCGCATTCTTGCCCACCAAGAAGCATGGTATTGCAGTACCATGTGTATTGGTGTGCCGCGATGTTAAAAATGGTGCTGGCACCTTTTTTTTGTGAGTTTCACACACACGCATTTAAATGAATGGGCTGCCCTAAAATGTGACGCGTTGGAACGCATAAATAGGCGCTCGCACGCTCAGATGCTCATTCTGGTGTGATTAGCCCTTAAAGCTGAACTTCAGGCAGGTATAAAAGACACATTATGTGCCTTGTGGTGTGTTTTGAACTGTGCTCCACGATTTAGCGGGGTTCCATTGACAATGAAGGGTACCACAAAGCACCACACATACAGTCAGCAAGTGCAATGCCATGTATTGTGGTAATGTGCGTTAATGCATAATGCAGAAGTGTGAATGGTCCCTCATGTTCAGCTGCTGCTGCATTGTGCTCATGTCCAAAGAAAGTTCATAAAGGGCTGATGCACCCCAGTGCGTTTTTTATTCTGCATCAAAAATGCATGGACAGCTTTAACATGGATTCCAATGACCCTAGTTCACACAGTGCAGTGCGTTCCAGTGCAGTCAACAAAAGTAGAACATACTGAATTTTTTCTCTATGGAACGCATCTAGAATGTGGTAAAATGCATAAAAAACACACCGGCACACACATGTCCTCAACTGTCCTCAATTAAGATGAAGAAAAAAAAGAGAGACCACACTGGAACACATCAAAAATGCACCAGAATGCATTAAAGACACACATGCAGAAATGCATCTGGAAATCAAAAATTGTGGTGTGAACTGGCCCAGCAAGTCTACAGGATGAGCGCAGCACATGAATCGGTAAAGCACACCTCCCAACTTTTTAAGATGGGAATGAGGGACACCTATCAGCAAAGTATGCAGGCATAGGACACACCCCCTGCCACGCCCCCTTAAAGGGGAATAGTACAAAAAACAAGATTAGTTAAACCCACAAGGGCTTTTTTTATCACTACTATTCCTTTATATTGGCTTCTGGAATTTACAAATGCAGCAATTTTGTAAATCAGATGAAAGGTTTAGCGCTGGAAAACACTTTTTGATAGATAAAAAGTGCATTTTTATAGCTCCCAACTGTCCCTGATTTCGAGGGACTGTCCCTGATTTGGAGCAATGTCCCTCTGTCCCTCATTCCTCCTCATCTGTCCCTCATTTTGGTCTGATAGTTGTATTTAAAATGTCCTTTTTATCTTTCAAAAAGTGTTTCCCAGTACTAAACTTTTCACCCAATTTGTGCTGCATTTGTTCATTTTAAGAGCGAATATAAAGGAATAGTAGTGGTAAAAAAAAGTCCTTGTGGATTTGATTAACCTTTTTTTTGGTTCATTTCCCTTTAAGGGGTGTGGCAGAGGGCGTGTCCTATGCCTACATACGTTTGTTAGTAGGTGTCCCTCATTCCCATCTCAAAATGTTGGGAGGTATGTATTTTATATACAACTTTTTATACACAACTATATGGATCAGACCAAAATGAGGGACAAATGAGAAGGAATGAGGGACACAGGGACATTGTTCCAAATCAGGGACAGTCCTTCAAAATCAGGGACAGTTGGGAGGTATGGGTAAAGCATGAAAACAAAATAAGGGAAATAAAAAACGTTAGTTAGGCAACAAAAAAACAATGTTGTTCTACTTTGGGCTTGCTTAGACCTGCGATTGGGGGGTGGTGTGGTTTTTAAAAAGTGCGGTTGAACCATGTTTTTAGCACCCCCCAAAGCATCCATTTTAACCTCTTGCGGACCGCCCCACGCACATATACTGCGGCACGGCAGCTGCTCTGTGCCAGATCACATATCTACTACATGATCTAACACTTCCGGGTCTGATTGGACACAGCAGGAGCCAATCAGCCGGGACCCGCTGATTGTTTGGGACACAGGCAGAACAGCAGTCTGCCTATGTAAACCAGACAGGCTTGCTAAGCAGGAACACGGATCTCTTCCTACCCCTAGTCAAAGCACCTCCCCCACAGTTAGCAAGCACTCCCTAGGAACACATTTAACCCTTTGATCGCCTCTGATGTTAACTCCTTCCCAGTAAGTGTCATTAGTACAGTGACAGTGCATATTTGTTAGCACTGATCACTGTATTAGTGTCACTGGTCCCCAAAAAGTGTCAGTTAGGTGTCTGAATTAAATCAACAGAGACGCCAAGTCTCACCACAGGATGGACTGTGGAGACTTAATGAGTAGAGCAGTGCCAACGTCCTAAATCTACAAATATTTGAAACTACACCCCAGGGAGTGGGAAAAAAAAAAATGGACTTTGTAGGCACCAGTCATAAGATATGGTAAAAAGGCAATTTTTATTATACAAAAATATACAAAAATCAACAGACACAAATATTAAAAAACACAGCATTGCAGTAACAGCAAAGCCGTAACTCGTAATCTCTCACATAGGTGTCTGAATTGTCCACCGCAATAACGCAGTCCTGCCATAATTCGCTGATTAATGCTATTACTAGTAAAAAAAAGGCTTGTATTTTAGGGGGATTCCACACAATCTTTTTTCACTTTTGCTGTAGGATGTCATTTAGGCTCAGTTCACAAAAATGTGATGCGTTTTTGACTCAAATTGCAGTGCGCTTATGTTGTGCGAATTTGATGCGACTTTAATTGCGTTTTGGGTGTGGTTTCGATATTCTTTGGCGCCAAATCTCACTGTAAATTGCAGCACAGGACTCTTTTCTAAAATCATAGCACACGGAGTCGCATTGATGTGAACAGGCACCTTTGAAAGTAATGTGATTTCACTTGTCATGTGATTCTGTGCAACTCAATTCGCACCTGAAATCGCACTAATGTGAACCAGGCCTTACAAAGAACAAAAATTATGCAGTTTAAATTTGCCGGTAAATGGCATTCATTGCCCCGTTCTCTTTAAAAAAAAAAAAAAAACAGGACAAAGACCCCTCCAAATGACCCCCTAAATATTGTAGTGCCCATATATCCCTTGGAGGGATCTGTGTGCTGTTGTTTTCAAAAATCAATGAAGCTGTCGGTGACAGCTGTCAAAGACATTTGCCATCATTTTTTTTTTCTTTGTAAATTTAAGTTTTACTGCGGGAACATATACCTAGTACGTGATCCTACACGTCCGGGTCTGGTGCGCGCAGTCGCATGCGCGTGCCACCAGTGACCCTCTCCCACTGTGATTAGACACAGCAGGAGCTGATCTGCGGGTGCTGTGGACTCCGCCAGCACCCGCTGATCATTAGGCAGAGAGCCAGAACCGTTTTGTCAGTAGGGGAGGCATTGATCCTGTGTTCCTGCAAAGCAAGAACATAGATCAATTATTTATTTATTTTTTTTATTATTATACAGGATTTATATAGCGCCAACAGTTTGCGCAGCGCTTTACAAAATAAAGGCAGACATTACATTTACAATAAAATTTGGTACAAGAGGAATCAGAGGGCCCTGCTCGAGCTTACAATCTAAGCAATCAATGCCTTCCCCTAGAAAAAGCATCTCCTGCACAGTATACAAACACTGGTTAGACAAACAGTTAGCCCTTTGATCGCCCCTGATGATTAACCCCTTCCCAGCCAGTGTCATTAGCACTGTGACAGTGCATATTTTTAGCACTGATCGCTGTATTAGAGTCACTGGTCCCCCAAAAAAGTGTCAAAAGTGTCAGTTAGTGTCCTGACTGTCCACCACAATATCGCAGTCCCGCTATAAGCCGCTGATCGCCGCCATGACTAGTAAAAAAATTAAAATATCCCATAGTTTGTAGACGCTATAACTTTTGCGCTACCCAATCAATATATGCTTATTGGGATCTTTAAAAACATATGTAGCAGAATAAATATTGGCCTAAATTAATGAAGAAATTAGATTTTTTTCATTTTTTTTAATGGATATGTTTTATAGTAGAAAGTAAAAAATATTATTTTTTTTTTCATAATTGTCGACCTTTTTTTGCTTATAGGGCAAAAAATAAAAAACGCAGAGGTGATCAAATACCACCAAAAGAAAGCTCTATTTGTGGGAAACACATTACATAAATTTTGTTTGGTACAGTGTCACATGACCGCGCTATTGTTAGTTAAAGTAACCCAGTGTCGTATCACAAAAAATGGCCTGGTCATGAACGGAGGTAAACCTTCCAGAGCTGAAGTGGTTAACAGATTGTTTAATGTTATACTTTAATCATTTGACCTCTGGAAGATTTTACCCCCTTCATGACCAGGCCATTTCTTTGCTATTCAGCACTGCGCTACTTTAACTGATAATTGCGCGGTCATGCACCACTGTACCCATAAGAAATTTATATAATTTTTTCACACAAATAGAGCTTTCTCTTGGTGGTATTTGATTCAGCGAGGTGCTGAGAGTCTGAGCTGGCCACTCCCGCCCCCCACAGTCCAGCGCTCCAGTGAGCCTGGGGGGGCAGAGCAGAGAGCCGGTGACTGACAGTCACCAGCTCTCTGTTCAGGGAGCTCTCTGAACTGAGCGATCGTAGTGTTTGATCACTCGGTTCTCAGTGCTGGAGCCAGTGGGGGACAGATGCAGCATCGGACCGATGCTTCATCCACCTAGGTAAGTATGATTTTAAAAAAAGCCAATCCTATACTCCTCTTTTAATACAGCGATAATACCATACATCGTCACTGTAGTAATGACACTGGCTGGAAAGGGGTTAACATCTAGGGCGATCAAGGGTTAACTATGTGTAATATGTGTAAAGTGTTCTGCTTTTGCTAATAGATCTCTATGTTTCTCATCTCTGCTTTGCAGGAACGAGAAACAGAGAGATCATTCTCTCTGTACAGAGCTCTTTTGTTGATTGTCAACACAGAGCCCTGTCCTGTAATTGAACACAGCCAATCAGCAGGTCCCAGCTGTGAATATTTGGCCAGGACTTGCTGACAGGCTCCCACTGTGTAGAAAAGCAAACTACACAGACACTCTGGACATGGTCTGAGGAGGCCGTTAATGCTACACAGTGCTCTGGACAGTGGTCTGAGAAGGCCTGTAATGCTACACAGTGCTCTGGACTGTGGTCTGGGGGGAGGCCTGTAATGCTACACAGTGCTCTGGATGGTGGTCTGAGGGGAGGCCTTTAATGCTACACAGTACTCTGGATGATGGTCTGAGGGGAGGTCTGTAATGCACAGTGCTCTGGACGCTGGTCTGAGGAGGCCTGTAATGCACACAGTGCTCTGGATGGTGGTTTGAGGAGGCCTGTAATGCACACGGTGCTCTGGATGGTGGTCTGAGGAGGCCTGTATTGCTACACAGTGCTCTGGATGGTGGTCTGAGGGGAGGCCTGTAATGCTACACAGTGCTCTGGGTGATGATCTGAGGGGAGGCCTATAATGCACAGTGCTCTGAATGGTGGTCTGAGGAGGCCTGTTATGCTACACAGTGCTCTGGCTAATGGTCTGAGGGGAGGCCTGTAATGCACAATGCTCTGGACGGTGGTCTGAGGAATTCTGTAATGCATAGTACTCTGGGACAGTGGTCTGAGAGGCCTGTAATGCTGCACAGTGCTCTGGACAGTGGTCTGAGGAGATCTGTAATGCATAGCACATTGTGACAGGGGTCTGAGAGGCCTGTAATGCTGCACAGTGCTCTGGATGGTGGTCTGAGGAGGTCTGTAATGCTGCACAGTGCTCTGGACGGTGGTCTGAGGAGGTCTGTAATGCATAACACTTTGGGACAGTGGTCTGAGAGGCCTGTAATGCTGCACAGTGCTCTGGATGGTGGTCTAAGGGAGGCTTGTAATGTACACACTCACAGTGCTCTGGGGAGTCTGAGGACTCTTGTAATGCACAGTGCTCTGGACGATCATCTAAGAAGGCCTGTAATGCTGCACCGCTATGCTACGGTTGCCACTCACTACCTTCCTTGCTGGGAGCGGAAGCGCTCATGGGCTCTACAGGCAGAGCTCCAAGGAAACCAGAAGTCCACATGGGTAGATGTGCCTTCCTCACATTTTTGTTTTGTTTTGGTTTGTTGAAAAAAATTTAATTTTGTCATAGTTTTCATTAACTGACAAAAATGTGAGGTACATTTAGTTTAGTTTTCGTCACTGTAAATATGCCGCTGACAAAAATTAAAACGAAAATCTTTTCGACAACAAAATTAACACTGCTCTCTGCACAGCCTATGTGCAGCACAGTTATGATGTGATTTATATCCACTATGGGTATTGAGAAATACAGTTAAACTTTTTTTTTGCCCGGAGATAAGGTTTAAGTTGTTTGTCCCTAACTTAAAGTCCATTTACATAAATGTCCACCTTAGACTACCCTGTGCAGAAGGTGACAGGGTAACAACATTGCTGTGCAATTTCACTGCAGAATGAACATCGCTGTCACCCTTTTACAGAAAGTGGAAAAACGTCAGATTTACTGGTCGGATTAAAAGATAATAAATTATGTTACAGCAGGGATTCAGAATAACCAAATGTTAATGCTAGTGACAGACTGCATCAATTATGACATTTTTAAGGACTCATTAACACTTGCTTCGGCTTCAACACACATTAACGGCTAGTTTACACTTGCTTCAAAACAAGGCTTCGGACACACTTTGTTAAAGCTCTCTGAACGCTAGTCAAAGCTCCTGTCACTAAATAAAATAGTTAGCTTACAGTCCTGTTTACACCTTGCTTTTGCTTTGCTTTGGCTTTGCTTCAAAAATGGTATCCTATGTAGCTTTAGTGGGGCTTCAAAGCGTCTTCAATGCCTCCATAGAAGTCTATGGCAAAGCTCATCTGAAGCCCCAACGAAGCCTCATCAAAGCCTAACTGAAGCCCCACCAAAGCCCCATCAAAGCTCCACCAAAACCTCATCGAAGCCCCACCGAAGCCTCATCGAACCACCAAGCAAAAGCAAGAAGTAAACAGGACTGTAAGCTAACCATTTTATTTAGTGATTGGAGCTTTGACTGGCGTTCAGAGAGCTTTAACAAAGCCTGTCCGAAGCCATGTTTTGAACCAAGTGTAAACTAGCCGTCATGCTGCCCATAGTTCCACCATAATAAAGCCAGATAGCGGTATCAGATAGCCCCTGGGCTAAAAGGCGAGGGGTTGCCAGTGTCAGGAATTTTGCCATAATGTAAAATAAAGAAGTAACTGGGAGTACAGCTGCAAGAGAATAACACCTTAAAGCGATTGTAAAGGAAAAAATATTTTTAATAAAAATAACAAACATGTCTATATTTACCTGCTCTTTGCAATTAGAATTGCACAGAGTGACCCGAACCTCCTCTTCTTGGGTCCCCCACTGGCGCTTCTTGCTCCTCCCCACTATCCAGTGCCCCCATAGTAAGCCGCTTCCCAATCCCCGCTGCTGCATCCATAGACTCAGACAGCGGGACTCGGGCCCCACCAACCGCTTCCTCGTCACTGGCTTTGATTGACAGCATTGGGAGCCAATGGCACCTGGTGTCCCAGCAAAGCCAGTGAGATATCGAAGTGAGGGGAGAGAAACGCTGCAGATATGCACAGTGTTGGATCGAATGAGGGCTCAAGTAAGTATAAGGGGGGGGTGAGGGGAAATATTCGATGTCTAAACATGTTTTACCTTAATGCAAGGAACACATTAACCACTTGCCTACTGGGCACTTTTAACCCCTTCCTGCCCAGGCCTTTTTCAGCTTTCAGTACTGTCGCACTTAGAATGACAATTGCGCAGTCATGCAATACTGTACCCATATGAAATTTTTAACATTTTTTAGTAGAGCTTTCTTTTTGTGGTATATATTCACCACTGGGATTTTTTTTTTTTTTTTGCTAAACAACCAAAAAAAGACTGAAAATAAAGAAAATAAAAAAAAGTTTTCATAGTTTGTTATAAAATTTTGCAAACAGGTAATTTTTCGCCTTCACTGATGAGGCGGCACTGATGGGTACTGATAGGTGGCACTGATGGGCACTGATGATGCGACACTGGTGGGCACTGATCAGGAGGCACTGATAGGTGGCACTGATGGGCACTGGCAGGAGGCACTGATGGGCACTGATAGGCAGCACTGAAGGGCACTGATAGGTGGCACTGATAGGCGGTACTGATGGGCACTGATAGGCAGCACTGAAGGGCACTGATAGGTGGCACTGATAGGCGGTACTGATGGGCACTGATAGGTGGCACTGATGGGCACTGATAAGTGGCACTGATAGGCACTGGTAGGCAGCACTGATAGGTGACACTGTTTATAAGGCACTGATGGGCACTGATTGGCAGCACTGATGGGCACGTATAGGTAGCACTGGTGGGCAGTGATTAGCAACACTGATGGACACTGATAGGTGGCACTAGTGGACACTGATAGGTGGCACTGGTGGGCACTGATTAGCAGCACAGGTAGGCACTGATTAGCAGCACTGGTGGGCAATGTTGGGACCGATGTCCGCTTAACAGAAGCTGGTTATCGTCTTTCTTCTTTTCTCCTCGCGCTGTGAGTGTGAGGAAAGAAAAGCCAATAACCGGGTTCTGTTTACATCTTGTGATCAGCTGTCATTGGCTGACAGCTGATCACATGGTAAAGGGACACTGTGATTGGCCCTTTACCCTGATCTGTGATCAGCCGAGTCTGAAGGATCCGGGGATCACAGAGCGTTCCGCAGAGCATGCCGCAGAGAGTGCTGCCCCCTTAGGCGCGCGGACAGTGTGAGCAAGTCCATGTACGCCCTCCCAGCATTATAAGCCCGTGCTGTAGCCGCCTTTCGGCTATAGCGTGGGCAGGAACTGGTTAAGGTAAAAAATGTTTAGGCTTTAGAACCACTTTAAGTCATGAATGAGGTGCTGAGGGGAGAGACTAAGGGGAAACCAGTGTTTGATTAATCTTGGTTTGTCCAAGAGATGTAGGAGTTTAGAGCCATTCAACCCACTGGTGTCCATCCAAAACTAAAATATTAGTTCTGGATGGAGTTGCCTTTTTGAAAAAAAATAAAAGCCCTGAATGAAAGTATTTGAAGTAACAAAGCATTACAGTGCATCCTATGGCTAGGGAAAAGTTTACGATCTTGTGAAAGAGTGGACAATGTGCATAGTATCTTATGATTTATAGGGATCTACAGTGAGAAGAACATTACAGCTCTGCTGGCTCTATCACAGTGAATATGTCCAACTCTCACAAAGCATTCCTGTATAGAAGAGACAGTGCTTTTTACAATCTGCTCCCCTGTGCAACATTCCGTGGCAGAGTCTTTACTTTGGCCTGAAACCGAAGAGTTTGTGATGTGTTTCAGATCATTCACAGTATACAGTTTTTTGTGCAATGACCCATATGCTTGTAAATGTTCATTTTTGATATGTACAATTTTTATATCATTTAGGTGTCAAAATTATGAATAATTATAATAATAAAAGAATATTGCACCATGCTTGCTTTATTATTGAACCCAACAAACTATGAGCCTTAGTCGTGAGCCGAAAACTCATGTTCAGAGTTCACGGTATACATCCAAAGACACAACCAGAGTTGAGGAGAGTTTTATGGCCAAGAGCATGTGGACATTTCTCTGAATTAACAGAACCCAAAGATTACTCCACGCTTACCCAAATAAATATTGTGTAAATATAAGCAGTACAGCCTAGCACTGAAGTTTGTTTAACTACCAATAAAATAAAAGATACAGCATGCAAAGATATTTTAGACAACTGTACACTTCCAACCCTTTGGAAACAGTTTGTGGAAGGTCCTTCTCTGTTCCAGCATGACTGTGCACAAAGCCATCTCCATACAGACATGGTTTGACCAGTTTGGTGTGGAACAACCTGAGTGGCCCTTCCAAATCCTGTATAACATACACACCTTTCATATGAAATGGAATAACAATTGTGTGTATATGTTTGGAAAGAAAATATGGACTTTTTAGGCACCGGTAATAAAACCAAATTTTATTTATAACTATTCACATATAATACTAAAAAAAGTCATATAAAAACATTATTGTAGCATCCTACAGTTGGACATTGATATCTCCACCCAAAGAATCTGAAGACCCTGTAAAATGACCACCACGGCTGAAGTAAAATGGTAGTAGTAATGGAAAGCTCTACATGTTTTGCGAAAACCACTTCTTCAGGAGCTTATTTGCATTTTTCTAAATGGAATAAAGAGACATTGAATAAATACATAACACACAATATACAATACTTTATCAATAATTGTGAACAAAATATTAAAGCTGTGCCTGGGATCCAACAACCCAAACAAAACAACTGCATGCATGTAAAGCTGTGGACAGATGGGAGGACACACCCGGGGCCTATATAAGTACATATAGTGAGACCTGGAGGAGAAAATGGACAGAGGGGCTTCAAGACTATGGGAGGAACAGGGTCAGGGAACGGTCAGCTAGGCAGTGTGGAGGGTAGGGGTGGAGACCATACCTGATTGGAGGCAGATGTTGAAAGGAGCACGGTACAGAGGCGAGGGTCTTGCGGAGGGATGTTTTCTGTTGCATTCCTAGGAGTCAGGAGAAGTGGCAACTTCGGTCGTCCCCCCTCCTGCAGGTAGATAGAGAAAAATGAGTGACTTGGAGGCCTTGTTGGCACAGGTCAGGGAGATTTACGTGTGTTATGAGGGCTCGCTGGGGGTCCATCTAAAACAGGATGTCAGGGAAAAGATCTGGAAGGGGAATAAGTTGAAATATTTTGCCTTTTTCCGTTGGAGAAATTTAATATAGAAAAAGGTAAGGCGGACGAAAGCAAGAAAAAGGAAGAGGAGAATCGCCACAGGCGGCTTATCCCCCGCACTTTTTCGAATTGGCTTCAGGCGTTTGCCATCTTGGCCAGCGTAATTGGCGAAAAAGCACCGGAGAATTGCTCTCCTCTTTTTTGTTATCGTGACGCCATTGGAGAAGCGTATAGAGTTTATGGGGGTACTGCTTGGCTGCGATATGATGAGCAGTTCCGCCAGCACAAGGCCTTGCGGCCTGGCTTGCACTGGGATCATAAGGACATTGGGCTTTGGATGAAGCTCATGGCTCAGGCGAGGACTCCGGGTCAGCCCTTTCTTGGGGGGGGGGGCGGCGGTTCAGGTGCCGCCGGCCACCCAAAAAAGAGGAGTTTGTTGGCAGTTCAATGAGGGGTCATGCTGTTTTGGTGCGGCCTGTCGTTTCCACCATGAGTGCTCCAGTTGCGGGGGTTCCCACAATTGCGCCAAATGTTTTAAGAAAGGGAAGTCCCAACCCGGGAGTCTGCTTCAAAAAGGGAGGACACTGGTAAGCCTTCCCGCGATGCTGCCATATCTAGGTAGATATCCACGGAGGGAGGCGGCGAGTTTCTTGGCTGATGGTTTTGCACATGGTTTTCGTATTCCATGTTCTGGGCAGGTGGCCCCGTCTCCACGGCCTTGGAAACTGAATGATCTCGACGATTTCCTTTGCATTGGCCCCCCAGATTCCTCAGTTTGTTCTGTACTGTTACACAATTTGGAATCTATTGCAATGAGGTTTGGGATTCCTCTGGCACCTGAAAAAACAGAAGGTCCTGCCACGGTCATACAATTCTTGGGTATTGTCGTTTGCCAATTGACAAACTGGCAGATCTGCGTTGGAGGGTTGCCGAGGTCAAGGCGGCAAAGAAGGTTAGGCTTAAACAATTGCAGTCTTTATTGGGTAAGCTTAATTTTGCCTGCCCCATCATGCCTATGGGACGCATCTTTAGTCATCGCCTCTATGCCGCCACCTCAGGGGTACTACTGCCGCATCACTTCATCAGGCTCTCACGCGAGCATAAGGCTGATCTGAGGGTTTGGGGTGAGTTTCTGGCCTCCTATAATGGCAGGTCTTTATGGATGGGTCCGGTCGCATTGGCTTCTGGCCTTGACCTTTACACTGTGGGCAGTTCTGGGTTTGAGGCTTTTTATCAGGGGGCCTGGTGCACTGCGGCATGGCCCAAGGAATTTGCCGAGCGGCTGGGTTCTTGCATAACTTAGTGCTATTGGAGCTGTTTCTGATTTTGGTAGCCGTCGATATCTGGGGCTTTAAGTTTTGGGATCGTCTAATTTGTTTTCATTGCGACAATATGGGGGTGGTGGAGGTTGTGTCCAGTCTGTCTGCTTCTTTGCCCACCAGTGGTGCGTTTACTGCATCACCTTGTCTTGCGATATTTAAGTTTGAATTGTTTTGTGCAAACTGCTCATGCCCCAGGTGTTCTGAATTCCATGGCCGGTTCCTTGTCTTGTTTTCAGTGGGAGAGGTTCCAAGGGTTAACACCGAAGGCGGAGCAGCGGGGGGTTCCTTGTCCTGAGCAGCTGTGGAGACTGGCGTTGGAGTAGCAGGGGAGCTGTTATGTCGCTCTGTGAGTGTGGATACCTGGGCTGCATATTCGTCAGTTTGGGGTGAGTGGTCCGCATTGGTAAGTTCAGTCGGGGGCTGTTTTTCCACTCAGGATCGCTTGGTGTTACTGTTGTATTTCATTGGGATGGAATTTACCTGGGTCACATCAGTTTAAAAAATGAACAGGTGTTTGGCCGCTTTAGCTTTTCTCTTCCGGATGCATGGCCTGAGTGATGTACCAGACTTGGTGCAACAGGCTATGAAGGGATTTTGGCGCAGGCGGGTGCAGCCAGATACCAGGCACCCAGGTCTCGTTTGATTTGCTTCGGGTTCTAGTGGAGAAGTTGCCCGGGGTTTGTACCTCTGCTTATGTGGCTGTTCACGGTGGCTTTTGCACTGGCTTTTTTTGGGGCGTTGCGAATTGGGGAGTTAGCAAGCAAGAACAGGTGTGGTGTGGGTAGGCTACAATTATCAGATGTGACAGTGACCGGCGATTGCGTCCGGATTCATATTGGGAAATCAAAAACTGACCGATTGGGAAAGGGGGTTACTGTGTCATTGTTTCTGGTGCTGCCGGACTCGGTTTGCCCAGTTTCTTCTGTTTCTCAGTTTCTCGAGGTGAGAGGGTTGGCACTTGGTTCCTTTTTGCTGCACGAGGATTGTCCTTGTCGCGCTTTCAGTTTTTGTCCGTTTTCCACCGTTGTTTGGCTGTTCAATACTCATTCCTTTCGGGTGGGGTCAGCTACGAAGACAGCCCGATGGGGTTTGGGCTCTCAGGTGGTGAGATGGATAGGGAGGTGGAAGTCAGATTGTTTCAAGATTTATGCTCGCCCTCATTTGCTTTGAAGTTACATTGACTGTCTTCGTGTGGTTCTATATTTTCCTTTGTTTTTCTCTTTCAGATCTTCCGGGTTTGTGGCCCGGCTCGGGGGCATAGTGGTTCGGCACCGGGAGCTAGAGGATCAGTCTGTACGCTATTGGCGGGACGATGGTGTTCACCTGAATGTGGTGGGCATCGACATCTGGTCCTCGGGCCTTCAGGAGGGGGTATTGAGGGCGCTGCAGGTGTGGAGGGATTCGCTTGAATGAGGTTTTCAATCAAGCTCATGTGGCAGGTCAAGGGGTCTTTGGAGGGTCAGTAAGGAATTACATGGTTACAGGATTAGTGAGGCCCATCTAAGGTATGGCGCTTCCACTTGGTTAGCAGTGGTTCTCCCAGGAGCTAGGTCCCCTGGGGAAGGGGAATATGGGAGTATGTCTGATGTCGAAACGTCTTTGAGCCGGTTGGGGCACGGCTGAGGACATAGACCATTCCAGTTAAAATTGTGCCTTAAAGACACCCAAAGACCTCTTGTTGTTGGGCATTACTTTGTTGAATTTGCACTTACGGGTATGTTTTACGTGATGTTATTTTATTCTTTGGTTAATAAAAATTTGGCTGCTGTGGCCATATAAAACCCATGTCACTCAGTCCATGTCTTTATTTTAAATGTAAGGACCAAGGTTGACCAAACCTTTGGTCAAGAAAAAGAGGGACCAAGACTACCACCAAGCATGCTGCTGCTAATTGCTACACTGGGAATGGATGTGAGCTATACCGAAACTGGCAAAACCAGTGATCACAAAGAATGCACGTACCTCTGACAAATGTAGTTAGGTGTAGGACAGGGTAATAATCGCAGTCACTCAGCATAAATAATAAACAGGGGAAAGACTGACGCGCGGGACCATGAGCAGGGATGGACATCTATAAATATGTAGATGTGAAAATAACCATAGAGACAAAGTACAAAAAGAAGATCTACATGAATAATCATTTACATAGGGAGTTTATTAGTCCTCACCTGAGGTTGTGACATTAATAGGTATAGTTCAACACATTTGTGATAAGAAGAGGGATCAGGCAATTAGACACCGTCATCTGTATCACACTTCTCACTGGCCATATAACCTTCCCCAAAAGTGTAATGCACACCAACTCTACTCAGATAGACAGGACCATATCTAGACAGTCTAGAGTTAAGCATAACAGGAGAAAATAACAAAAGCCCCACGTCTGTTCACAGCTTTACATGCATGCAGTTCTTTTGTTTGGGTTGTTGGATCCCAGACACAGCTTTAATATTTTGTTCACATTTATTGATAAAGTATTGTATATTGTGTGTTTATGTATTTATTTGGTGTCTCTTTATACCATTTAGAAAAATGCAAATAATCTCCTGAATAAGCAGTAGAACGTGTAGAGCTTTCCATTACTACTACCATTTTACTTAAGCCGTAGTGGTCAATTACAGGGTCATCAGATTTTTTGGCCCATGATCTAATGGCTTTAGTTGAAGATATTAATGTCTAACTGTAGGATGCTACAGTAATGTTTTTATATGACTTTTTTTTAGTATTATATGTGAATTGTTATAAATAAAATTAGTTTTTATTACCGGTGCCTAAAAAAGTCCATATTTTATTTCCAAACATATACATTCCATTATTAGGATGTGGCACTTTGTATTATGTTAAATTACACCCACAGAGACAATCAAATGTCTTATAGAAAGCTTTCCTAGAGTAGTGGAGTCTGGACTTATCCTCGCTACCCGCAGAAACCTTCGCCACCTCCACCCTTCCCCCCTTCATTCTGCTACTGATGACCTTTACGACAAAATTGCACCCCTGTCCTGCCCAGACTTAACCACTTCCATCTACAACAACACGTTGTCATCCTCTCTAGACACACTTGCTCCTCTTTCTACACGCAGAACAAGGCCTCGTCTGCCACAACCCTGGCAAACAGATGACACCAGAAGTCTGAAGAGATGCAGCTGTGCTCTTGAGCGAGCATGGCGTAAATCAAAAACCCTGCAAGACTTTACCCTCTACAAATCTGCCCTTCTCAAATACAACTCCTGCCTCCAAACGCGAGGAGATATCCAGCACCCAACTTCCTCCTCTACCCAAAACATCAGGTCCAACACCACACTCAATACTCTCCTCCTCTCCTCCTTCTGCCCTGTTACCACCGAGGAAGTTGATGAACTCCTCTCCATGGCCCACCTCACCACCTGTTACCTGGATCCTGTCCCCTCACAATTACTGCGACCACCTTCCCGCTCTATCCTAAACTCCCTAACCCACATCTTCAACCTCTCCCTCTCCTCTGGCACCTTTGCCTCCCCGCTCAAACATGCACTGGTTACCCCCATACCCAAAAAACCTTCAATAGACCCCACCTGTTTGAATAACCTAAGACCCATCTCCCTGCTCCCTTTTGCCTCCAAGCTCATGGAACGCCTCGTCCATGACCGAATGAGTCGCTACCTCACTGACAACAATCCAGCTTTTGCCCATAACATTCCATTGAAACTGCCCTACTAAAACTCATCAATGTCCTACTAACTGCTAAAACCAATGGCCAGTATTCCATACTCATTTTCATGTACCTGATTGGATTCTGAAGTGACAAGGTCAGCCTCTCTTGTATCTCCAACTCGGGTCCCGCTGAGGATGGAGACAGAAGGACCCAAGGGAAAGGAGGAACACGAGTGCCTGCAGATGTAGCCCAGGAAGCTTGAGACAGAAGATGCGACTTTGGGAATGCAGGAAGTCGCAGCAGGTGGCAGGAACGGAGTGGCAGGAACTCAGTAGGCAGCTTGGAGCCAAACAGGAGACAGCAGCGAAGTCACAGGAATAGCCGGGTTTGGAAGCAGGCGGGCAGCGAGGTACCAAATCATCAGGCAGGAGCAGAGTCAAATGGGAAGCCAGAATTAGGAACCAGTAATCAGAGATGTGGGAGAGTCCAGAAGCAAAGTCAAGAGAAGCCAGGGGTTCAGCAACAGATATCAGGCAGGCAAAGGCAGGAATCACAGGGTACGGGTACAGGAACAGCTGAAGATCGGTCAGCATCTGTTACAATTCAGTGCGCCCCTTAAATGGGCCGTCTGGCCCCAAAGGGGAGCACGGGTGCGCTCTCACGGATGCGCGCACTCCTTTGCGCACGCGCATTGGCGCGTCTGTGATCTGTAAAGTCCCTTATGCACGCATGCAATTCTCTTAAACTCATACTCTTGGACCTCTCTGCTGCCTTCAACACAGTTGACCACCTGCTCCTCCTTAGCAAACTACGCTCCCTTGGCCTCCGTGATTCTGCTTTATCCTGGTTCTCCTCCTACCTATCTCAGCACACTTTCAGTGTCACATACAACTCCATCTCCTCCACTCTTCTTCCTCTTTCTGTTGGAGTACCCCAAGGCTCAGTCCTTGGGCTCCTCTTATTCTCGCTCTATACCTCTTCCCTGGGCCAGTTGATAACCTCCCATAGCTTCCAATACCACCTCTACGCCAATGACACCCAGATCTATATCTCCATTCCTCAACTCACCCCCTCGATCTCCCCACAGATCACAAACTTAATAAATGACATATCGGTATGGATGTCACACCACTTTCTCAAACTCAATCTTTCTAAAACTTAACTTGTTATATTTCATTAAGATCAACAGCACAACCATTGGTCCCTCCAAACATGCCAGGGTGCTGGGTGTAATCCTAGACTCTGACCACTTCAGCCCCCACATCCAATCACTGGCTAAATCTTGCTGCCTTAACCTTCGCACCATCTCCAGAATTCACCTTCCTGACTAACGACACCACAGAGCAACTTATTTACTCCTTGGTTATTTCCCACCTCGACTACTGCAACTCTCTCCTTAATGGCCTACCCTTACACAGGCTATCCCCCCTTCAGTCTATTATGCTGCTGCTCCTCTCTGACAATCCCTTCACTGGCTTCCACTACCCCACCGTATAAAATTCAAAATACTAACCACAACATACGAGGCTATTCATAACATCACCCCCAGCTACATCACCAACCTCATCTGCAGATATCGCCCAAACCGCCCCCTCCGCTCCTCCCAGGACCTCCTGCTCTCTAGTTCCCTTATTACCTCCTCCCATGCTTGCCTTCAGGACTTCTCCAGAGCCTCTCCCATCCTCTGGAACTCCCTGCCCTGGTATGTCTGATCAGCCCCTACCCTAGGAGATCCCTGAAAACCCACTTATTCAGGAAGTCTACCCCACACCCACCTAAGAACTGTACCCAAGCAACCCGCATCAAATTATTCCCTACGGCTATTACCTTTTGTGCTACCACCACCCCCCTCCCTTTAGAATGTAAGCTCTATGAGCAGGGCCCTCCTGTCCCTTCTGTATTGAACTGTATCGCATTTGTGCTGTCCCCCCCTCTACATTGTAAAGTGTTGCATAAACTGTTACCGCTATATAAATTGTGTATAATAATAATAATTTTGACTGATAGCTAGGCCCGCTATTTTGTGCCATCCCATCTCCTTGTTAGTCAACTGGCTTACTTTAGTATCACACTATTGGACATCATAGCCATGCTGAGGATGGGATCAGATAGTCTAAAAGTGACTTTTCCCACTTTGGGTCAGTACAATCAGAACCAATGATTAGAAGAGTAGTAAAAACTCTCACCCTACTCTTCTAGCAGTTCTGTTTTAGGTGTACAGATCCAGCGATGCTGAACTGTTTCTAAATAGTACACCTATCCACCAACAAAAATGTACAAACTGCCAGGGACAGCTCTCAAAAGCATCTCAAACTGATCTAAAATGTAAGCTGGCTTGTGATAGGACCCATAATAATCACTATTCTTTGGCCAATAAATGTGGCCAACATCTGGCGAGGACTTTACACCGTACACCTCCTCGTCACTCTATTCCGTTCCTTACGCAACCCAAGCAGGACTTTCAATACACAGGGCATTTCCTCCTCTTTTAGACAGTACTACTCTCGGCTCTATAATCTATCCCTCTCAGGCGACTCTATCCTCACCTCTCTGGATGACATGCAGGCTTATATACCTGAAATGGCCCTATCCAAAATTGTCCCTTAAGATGCCATTGATTTGGATAAGCCCTTGGTTGAACCTCAATTTTTAGGTGCAATTAAGGGATTGAAGTAGGGTAAATGCCCTGGCCCAGACAAGTTCACACCTCTGTTTTATTAAACCTTTGCATCCCATTTGACACTGTTCCTTACTTTCGTCTATTTATTTATTGCAATAGACGACTCCACTCTTCCCTCTAGAGGGCTCCTATCGGCTAATGTATCTATTCTTCTGAAGTCTGGCAAGGATCCCTCCCAATGCAGTAGCTACCGTTCAATCACTCTACTGAATATGAAGGTACTTGCCAACCGCCTATCTCCTCTTATACCTGCGGCTCTCCACAGGGACCAGGTTGGTTTTGTCCCAGGCCGCGAAGCACGGGACAACACAATCAAAACTACCCACCTTATATCCTACATCCAATGCCATAAATTGAAAGCTTGTCTCCTATCATTCGACGCAGAAAAGGCATTCGATAGGGTCAGTTGGAGATTCTTTTTTTAGAACAATTGGGCCTGGGAGCATCTTTTATTTCTAAAGTGGTGTCCCTTTATTCTCAACCTTCCGCCTTTGTCTTGGTGAATGGTACCTCCTCAGACCCCTTTGACATTTCAATGGCGTCAGAGTTGTCCCCTCTCCCTCGTTTATGTGTTATAGTTATTGAGCATCTGGCGTGTACCATTCGTCATTGGCTTCTATTCAGGGTATTCAAACACCCTCCTCCCATAATAAATTATCCCTATATGCTGACGACCTTTTGGTCTACGTTCAACAACCCCCCACCTCATTAACATAATTTTTTTCTGAGTTTTGGCGCTTTGGCTTTCTCAGTAACTTTAAACTTAACATATCCAAGACAGAAGCCCTCAATGTCTCTTTACCTGCTGCAACAAAGTCCTCCCTACGCTCAAATTATTCCTTTCAATGGAAAGCTAAGGGCATTTCATATCTGGGGATTTCGATCCCTGCTATTCTCTTTAAACTATGTTTGCCTCCTTTCTCATCTACGGAAGGACCTGGAGTCCTGGGGGGGCCCTCTCTACCTTGGTTTGGTCGCATTAACACTCTTAAAATGAATACTCTACCCAAACTACTGCACGTCATTCAAACCTACCCTAGTGCCCAAATCCTTTTTAACTTCCTTGCATTCTCTCTATTCATTTCTTATGGAATTGTGGCCTACCTAAAGTTAAGTATAACCTGCTCATCCTCCCGAAGCTCCAAGGTGGTGCAAAACTACCCGATTACGAGCTTTATTATAAAGCTGATATTATGGCACGCACTTTCGAGTGGTTACCTTGCCCTTTTACGAAGGCTTCTGTTTTTCACAGGATTTAGCTGTTAATCTACATGCCCTTCTCTGGGGTTACATAGTTACATAGTAGGTGAGTTGAAAAAAGACACAAGTCCATCAAGTCCAACCTATATATGTGATTTTATGTCAGTATTACATTGTATAACCCTGTATGTTGTGGTCGTTCAGGTGCCTTATTAGGGATGAGCCGAACACCCCCCTGTTCGGTTCGCACCAGAACTTGCGATCAGGCAAAAAATTTGTTCGAACACGCGAACACCGTTAAAGTCTATGGGATACGAACATGAATAATCAAAAGTGCTAATTTTAAAGGCTTAGATGCAAGTTATTGTCATAAAAAGTGTTTGGGGACCTGGGTCCTGCCCCAGGGGACATGAATCAATGCAAAAAAAAAGTTTTAAAAACTGCCGTTTTTTCGGGAGCAGTGATTTTAATAATGCTTAAAGTGAAACAATAAAAGTGTAATATTCCTTTAAATTTCATACCTGGGGGGTGTCTATAGTATCCTGTAAAGGGGCGCATGTTTCCCGTGTTTAGAACAGTTTGACAGCAAAATGACATTTCAAAGGAAAAAAACTCATTTAAAACTACTCGCGGCTATTAATGAATTGCCAGTCTGACAATACACATGAAAGTTCATTGATTAAAACAGCATGGGAATTCCCCACAGGGGAACCCTGAACCAAAATTAAAAAAAAAAAAATGACGTGGGGGGGTCCCCCTAAATTTCATACCAGGCCCTTCAGGTCTGGTATGGATATTAAGGGGAACCCCGGCCAAAATTTAAAAAAATAAATGGCGTGGGGTCCCCCCAAAAATCCATACCAGACCCTTATCCGAGCATACAACCTGGCAGGCCGCAGGAAAAGAGGGGGGGTGGAGAGAGCACCCCCCCTGAACCGTACCAGGCCACATGCCCTCAACATTGGAAAGGTGCTTTGGGGTAGCCCCCAAAAACACCTTGTCCTCATGTTGATGGGGACAAGGGCCTCATCCCCACAACCCTTGCCCGGTGGTTGTGGGGGGTCTGCGGGCGGGGGGGCTTATCGGAATCTGGAAGCCCCCTTTAACAAAGGGACCCCCAGATCTTGGCCCTCCACCCTGTGTGAAATGGTAAGGGGGTACAAAAGTACCCCTACCATTTCACAAAAAAACTGTCAAAAATGTTAAAAATGACAAGAGACAGTTTTTGACAATTCCTTCATTTAAATGCTTCTTCTTTCTTCTATTTTCTATCTTCTATCTTCCTTCGGTTTCTTCCTCCATCTTCTTCTTCTTCAGGTTCTTCTGGTTCTTCCTCTGGTGTTCTCGTCTGGCATCTTCATCTGCGGCGTCTTCTTCCCTTCTTCTCCTCGGGCCACTCCGGTGATGGCATGGAGGGAGGCTCCCACTGTGTGACGCTTCTCCTCTTCTGACGGTTCTTAAATAATGGGGGCGGGGCCACCGGTGACCCCCTCTGATGCACGGGGACTTGACGGGGACTTTCCTGTGGCCTGTGAGCGTCTGCCTCTCCTTGGAGGCCTTCTGGACATGATGGGTATTTTTTTTTTTTAACACCACACTGCACTATATTATATACTGTGTACATCGCCTGAAGTGTATTTGAAACTGTACACACTGTATTATATACCGTGTACACCGCCTGCACTGTAATAGAAACTGTACACCGTTGAATGTACTGTATATATAGGCTACGCTGAATGCAGAGTATATATATATATACATATATATACATATATATATATATATATATATATATATATATATATATTAGCTTGACTGTATATGAATATAAAATACACTGCCTGTACTGACTGAATATAGAGTTTACACTGTATATATAGGCTACACTGAATGCAGAGTATATATATATATATATATATATATATATATATATATATTAGGGCTGTGGAAATTAAAGATTAATTCCTCAATTAATCGTTAATTTTTTTGATCGGTAGGCTGCCTGCCCTGGGGCCGCTTTGGGCCAGGCTGTGGCTGCAGCGCAGCGCTCTGCTTCCTCCTCCTCCTCCTCCACTATATGTCATACACAGTCTGCTGACATCTGCCACTGTGTGTCTCCAAGCTGAGTGTGAAAACTTTGGCCACGCTGTGAGAAAAGACCCGTCCTCCTCCTAGATCAGCTCGTGTGATAGACTCAGTGTTCTGTCTATCACACAAGCTGATCTAGGAGGGGGGGCGGGACTTTTCTCACAGCGCTGTCTAAGTTTTCACACTCAGCTCCGAGTCACACAGCGGGAGATGCCCGCAGACTGTGTAATCCAGGCACAGGCACTGACTACAGTGAGGCTGCGATTATGGGCACGGAGAGACAGCATTACAAGCACAGCGAGACAGCATTACGAGCACGGCGAGACAGTATTATGGGCACGGTGAGGCTGCGATTATAGGCATGGCGAGGCTGCGATTATGGGCACAGTGAGACTGCATTATGGGCACGGTAAGGCTGCCATTATGGGCACAGTGAGACTGCGATTATGGGCACGGTAAGGCTGAGATTATTGGCACGGTGAGGCTGAGTTTATGACGTGTGATGTCCTAGCCATGCCCCGCTATATCTGGCTTTGGCTGTTGCCATAACAACGGTGCTAAATCAGCTAAAAGTAGTTGGATCTGTATGTGCGTTATAATTAATCGAAATTAGTCGATTAATCTATTTAAAAAAAAATCAATTAATCGAACATGAAAATTTTAATCAGTAACAGCCCTAATATATATATTTATATATATATATATATATATATATATATATATATATATATATATATATATATATATATATATATATATATAGATATATATAGATAGATAGATATACGTATGTATATCTATCTATCTATATATATCTATATATAGATATATATAGATATATAGATATATATATATTCTCCAGTGATTGTCCTTCTCTCTTTGCTCTCCGGATCTATGGCATCCCAGAAAAGGTTCCTCCCTCGTTTCTTCCTCTGCAGCATTGCAGCTCATCCCATTATATTGGAAGACTGCCACTACAAACTGCTGTCATTGTGGGTCCCTACTGTGAATGACATTTGGAGAATGGAGGAGATGCTGGCACTGGACAACAGCACTTTTGACAAATATAAGGTCCAATGGTTTGTTTGGCTCCACTTCTCTTCCTCTGACACCCTTGCAACAATGCTCTCGACCCCGACAGGGCCATCTCCAAATTTGCCTTAATACAGGGCTTCTAGAGATTTCTTGTTATGTTGTTTCTTCTTTTTAATGGTACTATCTCTCTTGTTCATACTGATACTACTGAAATTCGCTTTTATCAGAATATTTTCCCAGTTGACCTTTCTTCCCTTTTCTCTCCTCCCTCTGTTTCCTCCCTTCCCGTTTCCTACCTTTTCTTTTGTTTTCCTTTTTTCTTATTTTCTCTTATTTCTCCTCTTCTTATATGAACAACGGAGCAAAATGTATCCATTGTTTTTTAGTGACACTTATCACAGTTTTTATATTGTATTGTTTATAAGAACAGGTTAAGCTATGGGCAATAGCCATTGAGCAGATTCACTGTTCCATTTTACTATTATGGTGTCATACTTTTGTATTTTAACTGTTGTTTTTAATAAAAACATTTTCAACCCTAAAATGTAAGCTGGAAGCAGCACACTTCAGTGGTCCATCTACGCAAGTTCTAAGTACCCATCTGTTAAACCGAAAAAGCTCACAAGTCAATGTACGGTGCTAGCTCTGTCAGGTTCAAGGGTACCTACCTAGGGATTAGGATTAGGAATGGATCACAAATTTAAGCAACTGGAACTAAAGCCAATTTTTATTTGTTTTTATTTTATTTTGACTGCTGGGGAAATTCAGCCCTTTTTGTTCTACTAACTATAGTCAACTCATAGTTGAGTTGTCGGAGGGAATACGAGTATAGACAAAATTTTTCTACAGGAAAAGGTTTTACCTCCTTCATGACCAGGGCATTTTATGCTATTGAACACTGCGCTATTTTAACTGGCAATTGCGTAGTCCTGCAACACTGTACACAAATTCAATTTATTTTATTTTTTTCACACGAATAGAGCTTTCTTTTGGTGTTATTTAACCACCACTGGGTTTTTTATTTTTTGCATATAAAATTTTGTAAACAAATAACTGTTCTTGATAAATGTAATCTGTATGAAAGTATTCAAGTCTACAAATTATGGTATATATTTGAAAATTGATCAATCCTGCTTTTCTAAAAAGAAGATGTGGCCTCTATAGTGGGTACCAAAATAGGGATTGATAAGAACTTGTACCATCATCCAGAAATAATTGAAAAGCAAAATTGGAAGCCTGATCCCCAACCAGGCTGCCACAAGAATATGAGGGCAATTGGACTATCATGGTACAGTAGAGACAATACAATTTGAAATAATATAACAGGATATAAAAATTACAGAAGATTTTATTGATGCCAAAAACAAATCGTCATTTACAGATGAAAAACATGGTAGCGGTACAAATATACCACTAGTGAAAAGATTAACCCCAAAAAGGGGAGAATCATGATAGGACAATAGATCACAGATGTCATTTTCCTCTACTAGTTTCGCGGGCAATGGCAGCTTCATCGGGAGGGTATCTGTGATAGGATCAGAGAGACAATATAATGATCGAAAGACATAAAGGTAAAAACTTGTAAAGCAGCATCATAAATAAAGGGAGTATTGATGGGGATGAAAAAGGGGGAAGGAGCAAAGCTGCTTACCCATATACCAGCAGCCACCAAGAGCAGGGCGCCGCCACCAAGGGAGGTCTCCCACGGAGACTCGGGGGAGCCACAAATAATAACGACCAATATCTGGATACATAAAGTAAAAAGTATGAATATGGTGTGGACTTACCAAGCCGAAAGTGTGGGCCAGTGAAGAAAAGAATGAAAAAGTGAGGATAAATGTGGGGTGAACATCAAGATAAAAGTAATGGAATAATGGTGAAGTGTATATTTAAACAACGTGAGGGGACGTGAGAAAAGTTCCAAATGCGAAGTGAAAAAAATGGTGAAATTGAAAAATAATGTAAGTAAAATTATGTAAAATTAGTAAAATTAAAGTGAAACTGGAGGTGTGTTGATGGATTGTGGGGTACCTGGTGTGAATGAGTGTAGGACAGGGAGGGAGAAAGAAAGGAAGGGAGACAATGTAGAAAGAAAATACAGGTGTAAGCAAAAGCAGGGAAAGGGTGGGAAAAGGGAAAGAAGGGAGGGAGAAGGAAAACAAGAACACCAGAAAAGGGGGGGGGGGGGGAAGGGGCGGGGGAGATGGGGAGGGGGGGAGAAAAAGTGAAGGAAATGGGGGAAAAAGAGGAGGGTAAGGAAAGAGGGGAAAAAAACAAAAACAAAAAGGGGAAGAGGGAAGAAGGGAAGGGGAAAGTAATGGACAAGAAAGAGGGGGAGTGAACCACAGTGCAAATGAGGTGAATAGGCGAAACAATATATACCTGGTAATGAGGTTAAAAAATATGTATATATGGGAATCCTGGGACAGGCAGGCTCACTAAGGGAGGTAATGCCAATGTGTGGCCTAAGTCCGTAGCACTGGTGGGCCATAGGCAGAGGGTGGAGGCATAGTAGGTGTATATAAATGTGCCATGCTACTCCTAACCAACAATCAATACAACCTAAGCTGTAAAGTAATCTGGATGATATGTGTAACATAAAACAGTGAATTACAAAATAATCCAATCATAATATAAAGTGGTCATAAAATAATAATCCAATCATAATGTAAAGTGCTCGTGCTTCGTGAATCACACACAGTCCATAATGATATAAATATAATCAACACAGTCCATATAAAGTGATAAGGTGTCTTCATGCAATGTGCACTCCTCCCCTTTCAGTTGTACCCTCACCTTAAGGGCTTAGAAAATAAGCCAAAAGATGTTTTCAGCAGATATCCTGGACCATCCTTCTATCTCCTATAAGCATACTGGCTGCTGTGTGCTGGTACTCCTCCCTGGTCACCTCCTGCTCCTGATAATAGCTCAGCTTTAACCACTTCAAGACCGCCACACGACAATGTACGTCCATACTTTGAACGGGGATATCGTTGTTATGGCAGCAGCTAGCTGCCATAACCCTGGTATCCCCGTTTTCGTGCGGCGGTCAGCTTTCAGATAATAGTGGTCCCTGCGGCGGATTCACAGCGAGATCACTTTTATCGGTGGCGGGAGAGGGGCCCCCCCTCCCGCCGTGATCCGGTGCCCTCCGCCGCTTACCGGAGCCGTCGGTAGCGGCGGAGGCGATCGCGTCCTATCCTGTGGTGTGTCTGGAGACGAGTGAGGCTAAGATGGTGCTCACTCGTCTCCAATACACTGCTGGGCGGAAGTGACATCAATACGTCACTTCAGTCCACGCCTCTTAAAGGCATATTTTTTCAAATGTCATTTTTCTAAATGACATTTTTTTTTTTTTTTTATTGCATTTTACAGTAAATATGAGATCTGAGGTCTTTTTGACCCCAGATCTCATATTTAAGAGGTCCTGCCATGCTTTTTTCTATTACAAGGGATGTTTACATTCCTTGTAATAGAAATAAAAGTGACACCATTTTTTTTTTTTTAAACAGTAAAAAAATAAAAAAAATATTGTAAAATAAATAATAAAAAATAACAAAAAATAATTTTTAAAACCCCCCTGTCCCGACCTCGTGCGCAGAAGCGAACGCATACGCGAGTAGCGCCCGCATATGAAAACTGTGGTCAAACCACACATGTGAGGTATCGCCGCGACCGGTAGAGCGAGAGCAATAATTCTAGCCCTAGACCTCCTCTGTACCGCAAAATATGCAACCTGTAGAATTTTTTAAACGTCGCCTATGGAGATTTTTGAGGGTAAAAGTTTGACGCGATTCCACGAGCGGGCGCAATTTTCAAGCGTGACATGTTGGGTATCAATTTACTTGGCGTAACATTATATTTCACAATATAAAAAAAAATTGGGCTAACTTTACTGTTGTCTTATTTTTTTATTCAAAAAAGTGCGCTTTTAAGACCGCTGCGCAAATACGGTGCAAAAAAAAGTATTGCAATGACCGCCATTTTATTCTCTAGGGTGTTAGAAGAAAAACCATATATAATGTTTGGGGGTTCTAAGTAATTTTCTAGCACAAAAACCTGTTTTAAACATGTAAACACCTAAAATCCAAAACGAGACTGGTCCTTAAGTGGTTAAGAGGATACGTCTTCTCCTGGTCACTTCCAATAAGCCTCCTCGCATATGCCACATAGGAAGAATAATAGAGGCATACAATAGTGTGATACTGTCTAAAAAATGTTTAATCTTAAAAACCGCTCAAAGTTCATACAACTCACATTTACATAGTAACAGAATGCTTCTAAAGTGCTGTAATGCTGTGGTGGTGAGGGGGGGATAGGGTCACCTGAATCCCGGACCTGCAGCCCCAGTTTCTCAGCGTTCAATCTATCCTCTGCCTCCTCTCCAGATCACTTCCTGCTTCTCACACGTCAGACAATCAGGCTCCTCCTACCGGTTTCGTCACAAATCTCATGACTTCCTCTGGGATTACTCAGTAATCCAACCATCAGATGAAAAACATGGTAGCGGTACAAATATATCACCATTGAAAACATTAACCCCTTTTCTACCCCCTTTTCTGGTGTTCTTGTTTTCCTTCTCCCTCCCTTCTTTCCCTTTTCCCACCCTTTCCCTGCTTTTGCTTACACCTGTATTTTCTTTCTCCATTGTCTCCCTTCCTTTCTTTCTCCCTCCCTGTCCTACACTCATTCACACCAGGTAAATCCTTTTACCTCTCCACTTCCATGCACTCCACAATCCATCAACGCACCTCCCGTTTCACTTTAATTTTACTAATTTTACATAATTTTACTTACATTATTTTTCAATTTCACCATTTTTTTCGCTTCACATTTGGAACTTTTCTCACGTCCTCTCATGTTGTTTAAATATACACTTCAGCATTATTCCATTACTTTTATCTTGATGTTCACCCCACATTTATCCTCACTTTTTCATTCATTTCTTCACTGGCCCACACTTTTGGCTTGGTAAGTCCACACCATATTCATACTTTTTACTTTATGTATCCAGATGTTGGTCGTTATTATTTGTGGCTCCCCCGAGTCTCCGCGGGTGACCTCCCTTGGTGGCGGCGCCCTGCGCTTGGTGGCTGCTGGGACATGGGTAAGCAGCTTTGCTCCTTCCCTCTTTTTCTTCCCCATCAATACTCTTTTTATTTATGATGCTGCTTTACAAGTTTTTACCTTTAAGTCTTACGATCATTATATTGTCTCTCTGATCCTATCACAGATACCTTCCCGATGAAGCGGCCATTGCCCGCGAAACTAGTAGAGGAAAATGACATCTGTGATCTATTGTCCTATCATGATTCTCTCCTTTTTGGGGTTAATCTTTTCACTGGGGATATATTTGTACTGCTACCATGTTTTTCATCTGTAACTGACAATTTGTTTTTGGCATCAATAAAATCTTCTGTAATTTTTATATCCTGTTATATTATTTCAAATTGTATTGTCTCTACTGTACCGTGATAGTCCAATTGCCCTCATATTCTTGTGGCAGCCTGGTTGGGGATCAGGCTTCGAATTTTGCTATTCAATCCTGCTTTTCTGATGGCCTATCTCATTTCTTGAGGCCCTAAAATGCCAGGAAAGTATAAATACCGCCCAAGTGACCCCTTTTTGGAAAGTAGACTGTTTGTGGTATTCAGTAAGAGGCATGGTAAAGAGAATTTCTGACATTAGCTCAGTTACGCATATTGTTTTCCCAACAGCATAAGTAGTTTGCTGATGGATTATACTTGTTGCCTGGAGTTGCTCCTTAATCAAGGTAATTATTTTCTTCCCCTAAAAAAAAAAAATCTCAGTAATACGCCTTTGCCAGTAATACTAGCTCAGTCCTGGAAATTACAAAATGACTGTAATAATGGTCTAACTACTAGAAAAATAATTGCAATGGACTGTAAAGAGCAGAGGTACAGCTTAGGCAGTTATTAATATTGGACATACTGAACATTCTTTTTCTTTTTGACATCTCTTCATTTTAAATATCTCCTTATCCACTTTCGTCTGGGGTTCCGGGGTCTTACCAGCAGAATGAAATGTAAACATATCGGGAAGCATTTTAATTTATGGTTATTGCATTTCACCTTTTGTCTCGTAGTCCTGACAGAGAGAGGAATAATGTAACATGGGGCTTACTTTATTATTTAGCAAAAGCACATCATATAGATATCTTAGTTGCAGCTTCCTAAAGATTTTTTCAAAGTGACTATACTGCCTTATGCAAAGATCACATATGTATTTGCATATCCTAAAGGGCATCAGTAGCAGTCTTTTTCACATTTTTTGGAGCTACCTCTGTGATTGTAATCTGCTTAAATTAAACCTGTGATGGTGGTGTTGCTACTATAAGATAGTTGGTCCAGAGCAATGATATGCAGCCCCTGCTGAAGTGATTGGACAAAAAAAAGGTTTCAAAGGGTCTACAGGTGATTAGCAACACTAATGCCGCGTACACACGAGCGGACTTTATGGCAGACTTTGCCCGGCGGACGGGATTTCGTCGGACAATTCGATCGTGTGTGGGCTCCAGCGGACTTTGTTTTCTCAAAAGTTGGACGGACTTAGATTTGAAACATGTTTTAAATCTATCCGTCGAACTTGAGTCCGGTCGAAAAGTCCGCTCGTCTGTATGCTAGTTTGACGGACAAAAAGCCACACTAGGGCAGCTATTGGCTACTGGTTATGAACTTCCTTGTTTTAGTCCGGTCGTACGTCATCACGTATGAATTCGACGGACTTTGGTGGATTGTGTGTAGGCAAGTCCGTTCATTCGGAAAGTCCGTCATAAAGTCCGTCGAAAAGTCCGCCGGGCAAAGTCTGCCGTAAAGTCCGCTCGTGTGTACGCGGCATAAGATGTAACAAAGGAAAAAAGGGTGAAAACAGTAATTTCTAGATGATAGAAACATGGCAAATGTGTCAACACTGAAGTGTAAAGTAGTGAGTGTACAGCTTGTATAACAGTGTAAAGTTGCTGTCCCCTCAAAATAACTCAACACACAGCCATTAAAGTGGTTGTACACCCTGGCCCCCAAAGGAAGAGGAGCGAAGATGGACGATTCCAGCCAGCAGGGACATCGGGCACATCGCAGGCTTCGGTTTCAGGTAAGTGACACATAATGGGCTACTGTGCGATGCATAGTAGCCCATTATGCTTTACCTTTGCAGGGAAACAAAGAAGAAGTAAAACCCATCAGGGTTTACTTCCTCTTTAATGTCTAAACCGCTGGCAACAAAAGTGAGTACACCTCAAAGTGAAAATGTCCAAATTGGGTCCAAAGTGTCAATATTTTGTATGACCACCATTATTTTCCAGCACTGCCTTAACCCTCTTGGACATGGAGTTCACCAGAACTTCACACTGCCACCACCATGCTTGACTGTAGGCAAGACACACTTGTCTTTGTACTCCTCACCTGGTTGCCGCCACACACGCTTGACACCATTTGAACCAAATAAATTTATCTTAATCTCATCAGACTCCAGTAATCCATGTCCTTAGTCTGCTTGCCTTCAGCAAACTGTTTGCGGGCTTTCTTGTGTATCTTATTTAGAAGAGGCTTACTTCTGGGACGACAGACATGCAAATCAATTTGATACAATGTGCGGCGTATGGTCTGAGCACTGACAGCTGACCCCCCACCCCTTCAACCTCTGCAGCAATGCTGGCAGCACTTATACGTCTATTTCACAAAGACAACCTTTGGATATGATGCTGAGCATGTGCACTCAACTTCTTTGGTCAACCATGGCGAAGCCTTTCCTAAGTGGAACTTGTCCTGTTAAAACGCTGTATGGTCTTAGCCACCATGCTGCAGCTCAATTTCAAGGTCTTGGCAATCTTTTAATAGCAGTAGTAGAGCAACAATTATTTTTTTCAGATCCTGAGAGAGTTCTTTGCCATGAGGTGCCATGTTGAACTTCCAGTGACCAGTATGAGAGATTGAAAGGGATAACACCAAATTTAACACACCTGCTCCCCATTCACACCTGAGAACTTGTAACACTAACAAGTCACATGACATCGGGGAGGGAAAATGGCAAATTGGGCCCAATTCGGACATTTTCACTTAGGGGTGTACTCACTTTTGTTGCCTGCAGTTTAGACATTAATGGCTGTGTGTTGAGTTATTTTGAGGGGACTGCAAATTTACACTGTTGTACAAGCTGTACACTCACTACTTTACAATGTAGCAAAGTGTCATTTCTTCAGTGTTGTCACATGAAAAGAATAAAATATTTACGAAAATGTGAGGGGTGTAATCAGTTTTATGAGTTACTTTACCCCCTTCCTAAACAGGCCATGTTTTGCGATACTGCACTGCATTACTTTAACTGACAATTGCGCTGCTGTACCCAAATAAAATTGATGTCCTTTTTTTCCCCACAGATAGAGCTTTCTTTTGGTGGTATTTGATCACCTGTGCGTTTTTTAATTTTTTGCGCTATAAGCAAAAAACACCGACAATTTTGAAAAAAAAAAAAAAAATTTTTAAGTGACAATTTGGATACTTTTTTGGGGACCAGTGACACCAATACAGTGATCAGTGCTAAAAAAAATTCACTGTTACTGTACTAATTACACTGGCAGGGAAGAGGTTAACATCACACTTAAATGTGGGTTAAATGTGTTCCCTGGGAGTGCTTGCTAACTGTGTGGGGGGTGCTTTAACAGTAAGAAGACAGAGATCTGTGTTCCTGCTTAGCAGAAACACAAGATCTCTGTCTCTCTTACTAGCAGAATAGCGATCTGCCTTGTTTACATAGGAACGTTCTGCCTCTCTACGAATGATCACGGACCCGCTGATTGGCTCCCGCTGTGTCCATTCACAGCAAGAGCGGGTCTCCAGCGGTACACTCATGCGCCCGAACCCCGAAGAAGGAATAACGTACAGGTACATGATTTTGCGCTTAAAGGACGCCCTGCCGCAGTAAATGTACGTCGGCGGGCCTTAAGCAGTTAAAGTTGATCTGAGCTCAAAAACTGAAGATATGCTATGTTAAAGTGTTACTAAACCCAGGACTCTGCTTTTACTATATCTGGTCTCTCCAGTACACAGAACATGGAAATGCAATAATTTTAGTAAACATAACCTGCTAAATACCTTTTCTCAGCAGTATATAGCAGTCTTGTGACTTCTAATGCCGCGTACACACGGTCGGACTTTTCGTCTACAAAAGTCCAACGGACGCCGACGGACTAAAGCTGGCTGGTAATCCGATCGTGTGTGGGCTTCTCCGGACTTTCAACTGACTTTTTTAGCCTCAAATCCGACGGACTTTAGATTTGAAGCATGCTTCAAATCTTTACGTCGTAACTACGACGGACCCCGAAATCCGCTCGTCTGTGTACTAGTCCGACGGACAAAAACCCACGCTAGGGCAGCTATTGGCTACTGGCTATGAACTTCCTTATTTTAGTCCGGTGTACGTCATCACGTACGAATCTGTCGGACTTTTGTGTGGTCGTGTGTAGGCAAGTCCGTTCGTTAGAAAGTCTGCTGCAAGTCCGCCGAAAGTCCGCCGGAAGTCTGTCGGACAGGCTGTCGGACTTTTGTAGACGAAAAGTCCGACCGTGTGTACGCCCCATAACAGTATCTGGCCGAGCAATGGTTAAAGGTGATACGAGGAGTTTTCATTCTCCTCTGACTGTCCTATGAAGCTGCCTGACCCTGTGTCTGGACAGTGCCAATTGGCCCTGTGCTGATCAGATGCACCCTCCCAGCCCAGGTCCCAGGTCCTCGCCAACGTCATGTATGCCATGTGATGGCAACAGAGAGGAGCAGCGAGACCCCACTGATGATGTGAACAACCCCAGTGGGCACCCGCTCATATCCGCCAAAACATGGGATGGAAACAGCACGTTCCCGCACCAAGGCGTCCGGTGGTGCCGAGCACAAGGGGGTGCTCACATGACGCCGATGCAGCGAGGTCAGACCCCGCCCCCATCACTGGGTAGAGACGAGGGGGGGAGGTACCTGAGCGCAACGCAACCCTGGGAAATGAGAAGCCGCAATAAACCAGATCCACCACCCATGGGCTGGATAGGTGAAAAGATAGAGTGTGTAAATACAATGGAAAAACAGAAAAAGAAACTGTGCTAGGATAAGTGAAAACAACTAAACATATATACCTAATCATAGGAGGTATCTGTGAAATTGCATATGGAAAATGTTAGAGCAGCGATTCTCCTGCATAGCATCAATACAGTAAATGAAATGGAAAAAAATAGAATGGCGCTAAACCTGTGAAATAAAAAAAAAAATAGGCAAACTGACACACTAACCCACTAATTAGAGGGTGATCAAATTATAGCATGTATGTGAAACCGTGTGTGTAATGGACTTGAGTCTTGAGCTTCGTATGCACCAGCACACATGGAAAAACATGAAATAGTAGATAGTGATTAATCAATTGAATCGAATGGCTGAATAGATAACATATAAATGCAAAATATCCATTCAAATAGCTAGAGTATAAACAATATCCACCCGTGAATAAACTATAAAAAAATAAAAATAAAAATGAAAAAAGTCCATCCATGAATGAGAAGAATCTTGAGTGTTAAATGGAGAAATTGTGCAAAATCCACCACTGTTGTGTAGAGAATTACTTCTTACTAGAAGCCTGTGATCCCCCGTTACAGAGGATCAAGGGAAGCTTCAAGCTTGTAATGATACTCTCCAGGGCGTATCAGATGGAACCAATACCCTTTAAATCGCCTGTGGTAATAATGTAGTCTCCAAAAACACCCAGCAGAACCATTACGCCTCAAATCGCCTAATTTCATTCCCATACGTGGATGTGCGTAGCATGTAAAGATGTAAACGCTCCAATAGTGTAAAGCTTGTATTTAGGCAGAGATGCACTCCTGGCCTATCAGGGATGTCAGAGTACAAGACTCTATGACCTGTGCGGAGTACACGGGCTCATCCACTGATCACCTCCTCCTCTCTACCCAGCACACGCACAGCCAGCTCCGGACATTTGCCTTGACGCAAATAAATAAATACACCCATCGATCACAAGGATCTCTAAAGCAACTATTATGGGAGAGTGGTATAATAGCTAATTAACAAACTGTCAGGTGGTACAAAGGATAAAAATACTAATGAAAAATAGATGAGATCTTGTGTTCTGTATATGAGTATTGAATAAATCCGTAGATCAATAAAACAATAAATATATAAAGGTATTTGAATGTAAAGTGGGGCAGGTCACTAAAGAGGCGGGTGTCTTCCACCCATAACCAAAGAGAGCTAAAAATGAGTGTGACCTGTCTCAACCCGAAAATAACATCAGCATCCCTCCATCCCTAAATATATGCAAGAAAAATTGGAGAATGGGGTTGGGACTTTACATGAGGCATGTTGATGTATACGATAATGTATAAAATAGTTATAGATAAATTGGATGTCACAATCCCCTAGGGCAGTGATGACGAACCTTGGCACCCCAGATGTTTTGGAACTACAATTCCCATGAGGCTCGTGTACTCTGCAGTGTAGTTGAGCATCATGGGAAATGTAGTTCCAAAACATCTGGGGTGCCAAGGTTCTCCATCACTGCCCTAGGGGTAATGCATAATAATAATAATGATAAACATAATTAACCAATAAGATAAAACATTTATGATATGAGATATGATCAGAAAAAATCAACATAGTTGATAGAATAATAATATATTTAATAATGAATAATTAATTATTGGACATGATTTGTGACAAACAATAAAAATCATAAAAATCAAATACATACAAAAAATAGATACATGATTCACATGATATGTACAGACAATAAACATAGTGATTTGTTACAGTTATTGGAGCAAGCTTGACTTGGCATCCTTGGGTGAACACTCAACGCGTTTCAGGGCCTGTTGCCAATCATCAGGAGTTGAATGCATGAATTGAACTACAAAATAAATAAATAATCAATGAGTATATAAACTGAATAAACTATCATTGTCTGTACATATGATGTGCATCATGTATCCATTTTTTGTATGTATTTGATTTTTTATTATGTATTATGTAGACAAAAGCACTGTGTTTGAGTCTTGCATTTAGGGTGTCATTAGGGTAATACTGACATCCACTGCAGATCACAAATGCACGGAATGCGGGTTTCCCGTACCGAGTTCTGGTGTGAACTGGCCCTAGTAACATGGTTCAGTATGTAACAAGAGTACCATGGAGAAGAGTTAATCTCATTTTATGATACAGTGCCTAAAATAGATGTTCTTCTTAAACCTTGCTGATGAGTACAATACATTTATGTAACTCACTTTCATTTACTCTAGGTAGAGTTAATTTAAATGTATAGAAGATTGAGTTACAAAGTCATGGCAAGGGCAAGGGGCCCAGACATAAATACAAATAACACAAGGAAGGAATGTGGCTGCATTATTTAGTAATTTGCTCATCTACTTATGTTACCCCTTCTGTGTGTTTCTGTAATGATGTTAGCATTCCCCCTGCATGTTTTCATGACCCTTCACATCATGTACCTTTCAATGGTCTCTCTATTGCTATTGACTTACTTCCACCAGCTATTCCTCTCAAGTGTTCCTGGAGCACGGATCATGTCGTCAGCTCAAAGCCCCATTCCCAAATTGTTGTAACTTTTTCAGCAGCCACTTAAGATTCTTCAACTTCACGATTCTGTAAGCCTTCCGGGAATAGGTTTCTCAGAAAAAATGGTGAGACCAAACACCTAAAAACCTGACCTATGGAGCTGTACTGAACTTTAAAAGAGACATGACTATAAGCATGGACATAGGCAGTTGCTTATTGGCTTGGAAGGATGTGTCTGTAAATCCAGATCAAAGAATATATATCGCCAGCACACCATAGATCCTCAAAATAAAACTGCCCATCAAAGCAGTAAATTGTGCCTTTTTAAGGCCATTAAAGGGGTTGTAAAGGTAATTTTTTTTTTTTTAAATAACAAACATGTTATACTTACCTTCACTGTGCAGCTCGTTCTGCACAGAGTGGCCCCGAACCTGCTCTTCTGGGGTCCCTCGGCGGCTGTCTCAGCTGCTCCCTGCAATAACTAACCACCTTAATGCGAGCTCCCTCGCATGGTGGTTAGTTATTGCGGGCACTCTCCCGTGATACAGCCGGCGGCTATAGCCGCTCGCTGTATCACTTGGCCCCGCCCCCGGCACACTGCGTCATTTGCTTTCAATCCATCCACTATAGCCAATCAGCGACCACGCTGATCGGCTGAATGGAGGTCGGGAGCGAGCGGCCGAGTTTCGAGGTGTCAGGTAAGTAAAACGGGGGGGCTGGGGGCGGCGGTATTATCAAAAGTTTTTTCACCTTAATGCATAGAATGCATTAAGGTGAAAAAATGTATACCTTTACAACCCCTTTAAGGATCCATGGTATGTTGGCAAAATACTGTATGCTTTGACTTGTGTTGATACCAGGAAAATGGAAGAATTGCTGGGTGTCAGAGAGTCATAGGCACCACATCCCTCAATAAACAATAAACAATAAACAGAAAATTGACGAAGACAAGAAAGTAGGATTTTAAAGGTGCCAAACAAACACATTTTTGTTAAAAATGCAAAATTTTACTTTAACATTTTAAAACTAACATTTCACATATAAAACCATAATACAGTATCCATGCGACCATAATACCCGGTGAGGCAATTTTGCTGCCATCTTAACAGTCAAAGTAATCTCACTACAGAATGTGACTGTATTTTATAAATTGGATTTTATCCGTCATTCATCTGGATGTACCAAAAGGAAAATATTCCCATCGCATATGTTCTTGGAGTGGCTTGAAGCAAGTGGGTTAGATCGATGGCACAACTATCAACACATCACATGCCAGGGTGCTAGGTGTTATCCTGTGCCATGAGCTATCCTTTCGACCCCACATCCAATCACTGTCCAAAGCTTGCCGCCTCAACCTACGCAACAAATCCAAGATACGCCCCTTTCTAACCAATGACACCATAAAGCAGGGGTCTTCAAACTGTGGCCCTCCAGGTGTTCAGGAACTACAATTCCCATCATACCTAGTCATGTCTCTGAATGTCAGAGTTTTACAATGCCTCATGGGATGTGTAGTTCTGCAACAGCTGGAGGGCCGTAGTTTGAGGATCCCTGCCATAAAGCTTCTAATTCACTCCCTGGTTATCTCTCTTTGCCTACTGCAACTCCCTCCTCATTGGGTAACTTTTACATAGGCTATCCCCCCAATATTTGATCCCTAATGGGCTGCTCAAAGGCAGTAGATTTTATATGTTGGCTCCATATCATATGTGAAACATTCCATCTCTCCTGGGGCAGGCCTGGGGCAAGGTAATAACTGTGGGGGGTGGACAAATTGGAGTAAGGTGTTCCATAGAATGGGAGAGGCTCGGGAAAAGTCCCGACAGTCAGCCTGGGAGGAGATGGCAAGTGATCTAGTGAGTAGGAGGTCTTTGGAGGAATGAAGAGAACAATGTAGTTGGTATTTTGAGACTAGGTTAGTGAAGTAGCTGCGGGCAGAGTTGTGAATTGCTTTGTAAGTTGTTATTAGTATTTTGAATTTAATTTGTTGGGTGAGCAGAAGCCAGTGGAGAGATTGGCAGAGAGGGGTAGCAAACTGAATGGTGAATGGTTGGTAAGGTGGATGAGTCAGCAGCAGCATTCATGATGGACTGAAGGGGGGATAGCCTATGTAAAAGTAACCCAAGAAGAGGGAGTTGCAGTAGTCAAGGCGAGAGATAAACAGGAAGTGAATTAGTAGATTTGTTGTGCCATTGGTTAGGAAGGGGCGTATCTTGGAGATGTTGGGAAGGTTGAGGCGGCAAGCTTTAGACAGTGATTGGATGTGGGGCCCAAAGGAGAGTTCATGGCACAGGATAACACCTAGCACCCTGGCATGTGATGTGTTGATAGTTGTGCCATCGATCTAACCCACTTGCTTCAAGCCACTCAAAAAACATGTGCAATGGGAATATTTTCCCCTTGGTAAATACAGATGGATGGCGGATAAAGACAAATTTATAAAAGAAAGATCTTAAAGATACAGTCACATTCTGTAGTAAGAAGTGGCGGCTCGTAATGCAGGGTGCAGGAGCGCCGCCCCCCTAATCTATATGCGGGGCGCTGGACGCATGATTTTAATGTTTTTTATTTTTATTTTTTGAAGCATGTGATTAGAGACAGGGCTCTAATAGCCTTAAAAAAAGGGTGGGCTTGGGTCGCAGAGCACTGCGCACCGAGCCCAACCAGTTGTGTGACAATAGTGAATGAATACTCGCTATTGTCTTCCTGATTCTCTTCCCGGACGATCAGGAAGCGGGTCCTGAGACCTATCACCCAATTGATCGAAAGTAGAATCGATCCTATTGGCCGCCTATGAGGAGGAGGGAGGAGACGCAGGAGAAGTCGCCGCTGTAGCCCGGAAGAAGCGCTGCCCGATAGATGAGGTAAGTGAGGGCTGGTGACCAACCGACCAGGGGGGGGGTGGCTGTGGGTGCATTGTTTGCCACCCCCCCAAAAGAAATATACCACCAGCCACTAGTAGTGAACAAGATATGGTGAAAAATACTCCTGCGCTTGTGAGATCGTTTGCTGTAAAACAAAGGTAGTATTGTAGTCAGAGGTAGGACTGGGGGAGATGATGGAGCGTGTCCCGCTGCCTTAGCTGACCAGGGGTGGTCTGGAAAGGACTGTTTAGTAGGAAGTGGATGGAAGGCGCGTGATCAGACGCTTACATCAAGAAATGTATGGTTTATTTATGTAAAAGAATACAGACATATAGTCATACAACTATAAAATCATACAAATACTACATAATATTATAAAAAAAAGAAAAACAGGTAACAAAATAAGTACTAGGAAGTTAAAATTGGGTGTGCCCATATTGAGGCAGGTATTTAAGACACTACTCTGACTGTTAAGATGGCAGCAAAAGTACCTCACCAGCACACCAAAGCTGGAAGCTCTTATTTATCAGATAGAGAGTCACAACATTTCAGGTCATCCTTCAATGCAGCACCTGCAACTTATGGTCAACAAACTGTATGGAGTGCTCTCAAATTCATATATAATTTATTTTTAAGATGGGTTTAAGGCCAAGCCCCCTCTAATTCCTTCATTGTAGCGCCTGGTCATTTGTAGTCATGTTTCCGTATAAGCTTGGGTGTTAGCGGCACAGTCCTGCAGTAGATACCAATCTGTCAATCAGCAGAACATGGTGTGAAGGAACACGTTAGGCTTGACAGCAGTTTAATAAAGTACTTAGCAGAGAATAATGGAGACAAGGCGTATCTGTTTCATTAGCAATTAGGATTACATTGTCAGTTATGCATTGTGAAACCTCATATGACTTGTACTGTCACTCATTGCTCTCCATATAAACCAAACATTCATTTGCCATGGCAGAAACCACTGAGGATCAGCAGACAAATTACGTTGTATTCTATTTCTGTTCAGGAATTTATTGCTAACTAGCAAATGTGTGCCCAATCCATAAATAGTGCCATTTAATTACTTAGTTCCAAGCTAGGTAGATGTGGTGAAGTCCAAGAGGACTTCCCACTAGGATTGGGCACCTTCATTATGGTGAATTTCAATTTGCTGCAAAAGTGGAAATTCTCATCTTTGAGATGCTTTGTCAAACATTATTTGGGAAAAAAATGAATCTACTTTTTAAGTTATTTAGAGGGTTATTTTACAACAACAACAAAAAATGACTGCAAGGGGGGGCTAGCAGCAACAGCCAAACAGCATCTGAATTTGGTGCTGACAAATACAAAAAGGAGTCCTAAAAGGGACTGTTGGGTGCACTGTACGCAGTAGTGAGCACTAGACATGTGCACACTGAAATATTTCGTTTCGGAATTTCGTTTTCGTCCGAAAAATAAATTTATTTAGTTACTCCCGATATTCGTTTTTATTTATTTCATTTCGTTAAAAAATGCATTTGTCCAAAAATCCAAAATAATTAAGGTCGAATCTGTCATTGAAGGCGTATGGTGTCTGTCAAATGTTCTAAGAAGTTTTGACGGAACAGCTAAACTGTACGACGCCGCAATCGTACATTTCCGGTCAAATGTTCCGCCTACAGGCTATAGTAGAATTCTAATGTTGTATGACACTAGTAATAATTATATTTATTAATTATTATTACTAGTAAACCAACATTAGAATTCTTCTATAGCCAGTGGGTGGAGCATTTGACCATAAATGTCCGATCGCGGCGACTACTTCGTCGAATCTACATGTCGAATCTTTTCTTTCTATGTCGAATAATCTTGGACTAATAGAGTTAGGTTAGGCACATTCAACCTTTTTTGCTATTGTCTCTATAATGTCGAATCTTTTCTCTCTATGTAGAATAATCTTGGACTAAAAGACCTAAGGTTAGGCACATTCGACGACAGGTTTGATAGACACAGATCGCTGTTGTCAGCGTCATGTCGAATCTCCTATCTATATAGAACTGTTGTCGCAACGAAAAACAAAAATAAAGCATTTGTTTATGCCGGATCTTTCGGTTTTCGGATTCTGCACGTTCGTTATCGTTTATTAAAACAATAACGAAAATACCCGAAATTCGGACGAAAATGCATTCGGACGAAAACGAATGCACATGTCTAGTGAGCACTGTATAGCACACACTGACAAAAGGCCACTTGGAATCCTGCCTTTCATAGTGAGTGGGCTGGCAAATACAAAAATTAAATAAAACATTATTGACACCTCTAAACCACCCGATCACCAGAATGCGCATTATTTTTTTTTATTGATTGTTATAGTGGCAAACCTCTACAAATAAGCTAGGTTCGCTGCGAACCTATGCTCAACCCAAGCCCAAAGCTTGTCCCTATTTGTTTCTTATAACCTATACCTATAGTAGCAGACCCTAGAGAGGACATGTGTGATAAATTTCATGTTTTTTTAACATTTTTAACATTCACGTATAAGTTTAGCACCCTGCTCATCCACAATGAACTACGGCAGAACTTTAACCTTTTGGACTTGTCAGATTTTTGAATCTGTCCAGTTTCCACCTGATGTAATTCTGGGTTTGGGAGGAATACATTTCCCACCTGTTATTCTATATGAACAGATGCAATAACACTTCCTAAAACCAAATGTAGTCATATTTTCAAAGTTCTAATATTTTTCCAGGTGGCTGTAGGGTTGAAAGGGCTTTTGGTCAAAATACGGTGAGTATTAAAAAAAAATGTCTTTGGCATCTAGATACAATCCAGAATCTATACTTAAAGAGGAAACCAAAATATGTAAATTCAGTACATGGTAGAAAGCGTGGTTCATCTCAATGTTATGTGAGAAGGATAAACCATTGAACAAAGTTTTTTTCCCTGCTACCCATCACCTTTTACTGAAGGATCCATCAAGCCATTTGGGTTGGAAAAATCTAATGATGTAACCCGTGGAGTCATACCTAAACATAGCCCCTGCTATCATAGATTCCTTGACAATTTAAGACATGACACATGATGAATTTTAAAGATCTTGCTGCAGAGCCATTCCAAACATAGCAGAAGTTGACAAGTGCATGACCCCATGTCCTTGTTGTTCTATGAGGTCAAGCGTGGTTATTAAACATAATAAAAGCAGGACAGCCATTTCCAATATTGTGTCATCATAAATGTAATAGGGCTACAATAGAACAGTAAAACATTACATACGCAAGGCATGAAATGTTAAATATCATAATTATAATCAGTAAGCATTCTCTTAAAAACTAAACTCCAGGCGACAGCTTAATGCCGCGTACACACGAGCGGACTTTCCGGCAGACTTGGTCCGGCGGACCAGACTCCGTCAGACAATTCGATCGTGTGTGGGCTCCAGCGGACTTTTTTTTCCCAAAAGTCCGACGGACCTAGAAATAAAACATGTTTCAAATCTTTCCAACGGACTCGAGTCCGGTCGAAAAATCCGCTCGTCTGTATGCTAGTCCGACAGACTAAAACCAACGCTAGGGCAGCTATTGGCTACTGGTTATCAACTTCCTTATTTTAGTCCGGTCGCATGCCATCACGTACAAATCCGTCAGACTTTGGTGTAATCGTGTGTAGGCAAGTCCTTGGTTCGGAAAGTCCGTGGGAAGTCCGTGGAAAGTCCGTCGGATAGTACGTCGGACCAGTCCGGTCGAAAAGTCCGCTCGTGTGTATGTGGCATTACTCAGAGATTAACCACTTTACCTCTGGAAGATTTACCCCCTTCATGACCAGACCATTTTTTGCGATATGGCACTGCTTTACTTTAACTGACATTTGCGCGGTCATGTGACACAGTACCAAAATAAAATTTATGCCTTTTTTCACCACAAATATAGCTTTTTTTGGTGGTATTTGATCGCCTCTGCCTTTTTTTATTTTTTGCTCTATAAACGCAAAAAAGACCGACAATTTTGAAAAAAAAAAATAAAATTTTTACTTTCAGCTAGAAAACACATCCAATAAAAAATTTAGGCCAATATGTATTCTGCTACATGTTTTTGATTAAAAAAACCCCAATAAGTGTATATTGATTGCTTTGCGTAAAAGTTATAGCGTCTACAAACTATGGGATATTTTTTTTTTTTACTAGTAATGGCAGCTTATAGCGGGACTGTGATTTTGTGGTGGACATTTTGACACTTTTGACACTTTTTGGGGCACAATGACACTAATACAGTGATCAGTGCTAAATAATATGCACTGTCACTGTACTAATAACACTGGCTGGGAATGGGTTAACATCACAGTCAATCAAAGGGTTAACTGTGTGCCTAGCCAGTGTTTGGTGGGTGCCGGAGGACATTGAGTCTGCCGTACTCGCCAAATCAGTTCCCACTGTGTACAATCACATTGGGAGAAAGCTGCAAGCGGCACGCATTTGCGCCCGCTGTCCGAAAGAACTGGATCACGTATTTATACATGATATGGTGCAGAGGTGCCACCCTGTAGCAGTAAAACTGCTATAGGGCAGACCTAAAGTGGTTAATGAACTCAGACACCCCAAGTCTCCCGCGAGGTGCGGGAATCTCCTGCATTTCGGCTGCGGCTCCCTGACAACCGCAAGTGCCGCATGATATCCCAGCTGTCGCGGCTCCATGGCTCTGCCTGTGTGTGCGGAATGGTGGATTATTCATGTTCCTGGTGGATAAGTCCTGTCACTGTTTGCAAATATGTGCGGTACTGGGCCTCACAGTCACCTAGGCTGCCTGTGAGTGAGCGCGACCCGGATTGGTTGATGCTCACTGCCAATCCGGGTCGCAAATAGGATTAGGCTGCGGCCGCCGGGAGTGTGCCAGGACAGGTGCCAGGCGCTTCCAGCCAATGAGGGCGCACCTCAATGTGACATCATTTCCTCCTTCCACCCACTACTAGAAGAGGAGCCCGTCGTACTCAGTCCCTGTCTGTCCCACACGGAGCTGAGAAGAGAGAAGGTAATATATTATTATATCAGCAGTAAATTGTAACACATATACAAAAGCAGCAGTCTTGTGTGATCCCGATATTAATATTACTGATATATAATTTTGTGGATCGGCTCAAATAAGACTGCTGCTTTTGTATATATTATATTTACTGCTGATATAATATCAGCAGTAAATATAATATATGCAAAAGCAGCAGTCTTATGGGATCCCCAATATCATATATCAGCAGTAAATATAATATATACAAAAGCAGCAATCTTTTATTATAATAACAAAAGCAGCAGTCTTGTAATATAATAATAATATAATAATATATATAATACCCCTAAGTGAAAATGTCTAAATTGGGCCCAATCAATGGCGTCCCTGGGGGGGGGGGCAGAGGGGGCCCTGACCCCCCCAACATTATGCTGTGCCCCACCATGTGCCCCCCCCCCAATAAAAAAATCAATGTCTAAGAGGGAGAGAGTCCCCAGTCAGCTCCTGCGGGTGATTCCTCCCCCCTCCCTCTGCTTGCTGACACTGCATAATGTGAGCGCTCACACAACCACCCGATCTGCTCCTTCCCCTGCATCCTCATTGGCAGGGAGAAGAGCGAGTTGCAGGAAGGACTCCACCAGGACTCAGTTACTGAAAAAACAGACTGATTTCTCCCATCCTTAGGACAGGAGAACCAACCTGTAAATTCCAAGAGATGCCAGACCAGAGCAGTCAATAGCAGGGGCAGGACAGCAAGAGGAGGCTGGAAAACTCCACAGTGGCAGAACACCAGGGCCCGGAGGCAAGACAACCTTTGCAACCCTGATAGTTCTCCCACTGCTTTGGACCCTTATATTTTCTTGGTATGCTGGTGACATATATCTCTTGTTTTCTGCCACCCTGGGGGACCCCAATACAGTAGGAAGGGAGCTCACTGCAGAACATGTGAAAGGGCCATTGTGGGGTCGTAGTAAAGGGCCCCAGTATATATTTATATATCTATATATATATATATATATATATATATCTAGATCTATATATATAGATCTAGATATATAGATCTATATATATAGATATAGATATATAGATCTATCTATCTATCTATATATATATATATATATATATATATATATATATATATATAGATCTATCTATATATATATATATATATCTATCTATATATAGATATATCTATCTATATATAGATATATCTATAAATAGATATATCTATCTATATATAGATATATCTATCTATATATAGATATATCTATATATATCTATATATATAGATATATCTATAGATATATATAGATATATCTATATATATATATATATCTATATATATGCATTTTATAGTTGCCCCCCTACTTTTGTCTCTGTCCCCCCATGTGCCCCCCCTAAATATGAAAGCTGGAGACGCCACTGGGCCCAATTAGCCATTTTCCCTCCCAGATATTATGTGACTCATTAGTGTTACAAGGTCTCAGGTATGAATGGGGAGCAGGTTGTTAAATTTGGTGTTATTGCTCTCACTCTCTCATACTGGTCACTGGAAGTTCAACATGGCACCTCATGGCAAAGAACTCTCTGAGGATCTGAAAAAAAGAATTGTTGCTCTACATAAAGATGGCCTAGGCTATAAGAAGATAGCCAAGACCCTGAAACTGAGCTGCAACACGATGGTTAAGACCATACAGCGCTTTAACAGGACAGGTTCCACTCAGAACAGGCCTGGTTGACCAAAGAAGTTGAGTGCACGTGCTCAGCGTCATATCCAGAGGTTATCTTTGGGAAAAAGACGTATGAGTGCTGCCAGCATTGCTGCAGAGGTTGAAGGGGTGGGGGGTCAGCCTGTCAATGCTTAGACCATACGCCACACACTGCATCAAATTGGTCTGCATGGCTGTCGTCCCAGAAATAAGCCTCTTCTAGAGATGATGCACAAGAAAGTCTGCAAACAGTTTGCTGAAGACAAGCAGACTAAGGACATAGTTTACTAAAACCATGTCCTGTGGTCTGATGAGACCAAGATAAACGTATTTGATTCAGATGGTGTCAAGCGTGTGTGGCAGCAACCAGGTGAGGAGTACCTACAGTCAAGCATGGTGGTGGGAGTTTCATGGTCTGGGGATGCATGAGTGCTGCCGGCACTGGGGAGCTACAGTTCATTGAGGGAACCATGAATGACAACATGTACTGTAACATACTGAAGAAGAGCATGATCCCCCCCTTTGGAGACTGGGCCACAGGATCTTATGCATCTTATGCATTAAGGTGAAAAAAATTTGAGGGTTTACAACCCCTTTAACCGGTCAATGTGTGTGTGTTTGTACATGTCTACTGGCTGTGTGTGTGCTACACTGAGACCCCCCCCCCCACTGTATACACAGCATGTCACAGTACAGTCCCTGACCTGGACACCATTCCCTCTCCTTCACCCACTACTATGTATGGCATTGTCCAGGTCCCTGTTTAACCACTTCAGCTTCAGCTTTACCCCCCTTCCTGACCAGGCCATTTTTTTCGATATGGCACAGCGTTGTTTTAACTGACAATTGCACGGTCGTGCGACATTGTACCCCAAAAAAATTGATGTCCCCCACAAATAGAGCTTTCTTTTGGTGGTGCCCTATAAACAAAAAAAAGAGCGACAATTAAAAAAAATATTTTTTACTTTCTGCTATAAAACATCCAATAAAAAAAAAATCAAAATCAAATTTCATAAATTTAGGCCAATATGTACTCTGCTACATGTTTTTTGGTAAAAACAAATCCCAATTTTTTTTGTTGTGAATAGCTGGGGGGGGGGGCACTGCCAGGGACACACCACTTCATTCCAGGGACACACCACTTCATTCCAGGGACACACCACTTCATTCCAGGGACACACCACGTCATTCCAGGGACACTTCACTTTATTCCAGGGACACACCACTTCATTCCAGGGACACACCACTTCATTCCAGGGACACTTCACTTTATTCCAGGGGCACACCACTTAATTCCAGGGACACTTCACTTCATTCCAGGGACACACCACTTCATTCCAGGGACACTTCACTTTATTCCAGGGGCACACCACTTCATTGCAGGGACACACCACTTCATTCCAGGGACACACCACTTCATTCCAGGGACACACCACTTCATTCCAGGGACACACCACTTCATTCCAGGGACACTTCACTTCATTCCAGGGACACACCACTTCATTCCAGGGACACACCACTTCATTCCAGGGACACACCACTTCATTCCAGGGACACTTCACTTCATTCCAGGGACACTTCACTTCATTCCAGGGACACACCACTTCATTCCAGGGACACTTCACTTAATTCCAGGGACACTTCACTTCATTCCACGGACACACCACTTCATTCCAGGGACACACCACTTAATTCCAGGGACACTCCACTTCATTCCACGGACACACCACTTCATTCCAGGGACACACCACTTCATTCCACGGACACACCACTTCATTGCAGGGACACACCACTTCATTCCAGGGACACACCACTTCATTGCAGGGACACACCACTTCATTCCAGGGACACACCACTTCAGGCGTGAATGGGCGTGTCACGCTAAAAATGCGCTTTTTGACATGTTTTTCATGTGACAAACGTGCCCAAAAAAATCAGGGGAGCAGTGACAGCCCTGGCTGGAGGCTCCGTTTGCAGGTAAGGACCTGGAGAGGTTTGTTTGCGCCCCCCAAAAAAATATCACCAGCTGCCACTATTTAGTTGTGACCTGTACCCATCAGGAAGTCTGTGCATGAAAGTCAGGTGGACTCCCATTCCTCTGCAGGAGTCAGAGGCTGCATGGGGCAGCCAGAGCATACATGTTTGCAGGAGGCAGATGTAGTCTGTGACAGAGCAGCAAGGAGCTGATCAGGAATAAGCTACGAGAGAGCTTGATTCTAAGGAACTCTTTTAGTCTGAGGAGCAGACCTAAGGCCTAAGCTGGAGGCCTGAAGCAGCCATGTGGCAAGAAAGTCAGGAGGCTGAAAAATTCTGATTGTGCAAGATACAGTAATGGTGGAACCTCTTGCGTGGGCTACTGATGTCTTTGTGAACTTTTCCGTGCTTTTTAAAAAAAAGTGGGCTACCATGCCCTTAAAAATACAGCTTTGGACTGGCGCACTCATTAAAAACGCACCTACCGCTTGAGTCTGATCACCCCAATCGTAATATATATACAGTGGGGACGGAAAGTATTCAGACCCCCTTAAATTTTTCACTCTTTGTTATATTGCAGCCATTTGCTAAAATCATTTAAGTTCATTTTTTTCCTCATTAATGTACACACAGCACCCCATATTGACAGAAAAACACAGAATTGTTGACATTTTTGCAGATTTATTAAAAAAGAAAAACTGAAATATCACATGATCCTAAGTATTCAGACCCTTTGCTCAGTATTTAGTAGAAGCACCCTTTTGATCTAATACAGCCATGAGTGTTTTTGGGAAAGATTGAACAAGTTTTTTACATCTGGATTTGGGGATCCTCTGCCATTCTTCCTTACAGATCCTCTCCAGTTCTGTCAGGTTGGATGGTAAACGTTGGTGGACAGCCATTTTTAGGTCTCTCCAGAGATGCTCAATTGGGTTTAAGTCAGGGCTCTGGCTGGGCCATTCAAGAACAGTCACGGAGTTGTTGTGAAGCCACTTCTTCGTTATTTTAGCTGTGTGCTTAGGATCATTGTCTTGTTGTAAGGTAAACCTTCGGCCCAGTCTGAGGTCCTGAGCACTCTGGAGAAGGTTTTCGTCCAGGATATGCCTGTACTTGGCCGCATTCATCTTTCCCTTGATTGCAACCATTCGTCCTGTCCTTGCAGCTGAAAAACAGTCCCACAGCATGATGCTGCTACCACCATGCTTCACTGTTGGGACTGTATTGGACAGGTGATGAGCAGTGCCTGGTTTTCTCCACACATACCGCTTAGAATCAAGCCCAAAAAGTTCTATCTTGGTCTCATCAGACCAGAGAATCTTATTTCTCACCATCTTGGAGTCCTTCAGGTGTTTTTTAGCAAACTCTATGCGGGCTTTCATGTGTCTTGCACTGAGGAGAGCCTTCCGTCGGGCCACTCTGCCATAAAGCCCCGACTGGTGGAGGGCTGCACTGATGGTTGACTTTCTACAACTTTCTCCCATCTCCCGACTGCATCTCTGGAGCTCAGCCACAGTGATCTTTGGGTTCTTCTTTACCTCTCTCACCAAGGCTCTTCTTCCCCGATAGCTCAGTTTGGCCAGATGGCCAGCCCCAGAAAGGGTTCTGGTCGTCCCAAACGTCTTCCATTTAAGGATTATGGAGGCCACTGTGCTCTTAGGAACCTTAAGTGCAGCAGAAATTTTTTTGTAACCTTGGCCAGATCTGTGCCTTGCCACAATTCTGTCTCTGAGCTCTTCAGGCAGTTCCTTTGACCTCATGATTCTCATTTGCTCTGACATGCACTGTGAGCTGTAAGGTCTTATATAGACAGGTGTGTGGCTTTCCTATTTAAGTCCAATCAGTATAATCAAACACAGCTGGACTTAAATGAAGGTGTAGAACCATCTCAAGGATGATCAGAAGAAATGGACAGCACCTGAGTTAAAAATATGAATGTCACAGCAAAGGGTCTGAATACTTAGGACCATGTGATATTTCAGTTTTTCTTTTTTAATAAACCTGCAAAAATGTCAACAATTCTGTGTTTTTCTGTCAATATGGGGTGCTGTGTGTACATTAATGAGGAAAAAAATGAACTTAAATGATTTTAGCAAATGGCTGCAATATAACGAAGGTGAAAAATTTAAGGGGGTCTGAATACTTTCCGTCCCCACTGTGTATATATATATATATATATATATATATATATATAAAAATGTTGTTTATTTTATTTTTATTTATTGCTTTATTTAACTTTTTTGTCTGAGTATAGATCTGTGTATCTGTATTTGTCCCAAGCATGTGTTTGAATCCACTTACTGTTGTTTGACTCACTACCACTGCTGGACATCTACTCCTGCTAGTTCGAGGTCATGTTCTTGTGTTCTTGATCTTAGATTCACATTGAAAATAATGCCCTCCTGAACCTTATTCACACCCTTAAAATATTTAAAGGTTTTAGTCATGTCTCCCCTTTTCCTTCTTTCCTCCAAACTGTACATATTAAGTTCTTGAAGTCTCTCTTGATATATTTTATCTCCCAAACCTTTTACCTTTTTTGTTACCCGTCTCTGGACTTATTCTATATTATCAATATCTTTTTGTTAGTGAGATCTCCAGAACTAGACATAGTAATTTAAATGAGGTTTAACCAAAGGACTATATAGAGGAATCAGGACCTCTATCCCCCTGCTGGTGATTCCTCTAGTGATAACTAAAGATCTATATAGAAGAATCAGGACCTCCTTCCTCCTACTTGTGATCCCTCTAGTGATGCATCCTAGAATTTTTATTTGCTTTTCCCACTGCCTGGTCACACTGTTTGCTCATTTTGCAATCATTTGAAATAAGTACCCCCAAATCTTTATCCTCTGTAGTGCTGGCTAACACTCTTCTCCCAATATTGTTCTTTCTCCATTAATTATTGTTCCCTATGTACATTACTTTACATTTAGAATCATTGAACTGCAGTTTCCACTTCTTTGACCAATCTTCCAGCAATGCCCAATCATGTTCCATGTTCCAGACACTTCCAGGGATATTAACCCTATTGCATTCCTTTGTATCATCATCAAAAAGACATACAAACTTTTAGTTATATCACTTACATATAGAGTAAATACAGTGCCTTGCAAAAGTATTTACCCAATTGGCATTTTTCGGGTGTTGTTGCCTCACAAACTGGAATTAACATGGATTGTTTGAGGATTTGCATCATTTAATTTACAGAACATGCCCACAACTTTGCAGATGTGTGTGTTTTTTTTATTCTGAAGCAAACAACAAATAGGACAACATAACAGAAAAAGTCAATGTGCATAACTATTCACTCCCCTAAAGCCAATACTTTATAGAGCCACCTTTTGCGGCTTCAACAGCTCCAAGTCGCTTTGGATAAGTCTCTACGAGCTTGCCACATCTTACCACTGGGATTTTTGCCCATTCCTCCTTGCAAAACTACTCTAGCTTCTTCAAGTTGGATGGTTTGCGCTTGTGAACAGCAATCTTTAAGTCTGACCACGGATTTTCTATTGAATTGAGGTCTGGGCTTTGACTAGGCCATTCCAACACATTTACATGTTTCCCCTTAAACCACTCAAGTGTTGCTTTAGCAGTGTGTTTGGGGTCATTGTCCTGCTGGAAGGTGAACCTCCATCCTAGCCTCAAATCACACACAAAGTAGTACAGGTTTTGCTCACGAATATCCCTGTATTTAGCACCATCCATCTTTCCCTCAACTCTGACCAGTTTCCCAGTCCCGACTGCTGAAAAACATCCCCACAGCATGATGCTGCCACCACCATGTTTCACTGTGGGGATGGTGTTCTTTGGGTGATGTGATGTGTTGGGTTTGCGCCAGACATAGCATTTTCTTTGATGGCCAAAAAGTTCAATTTTAGTCTTATCAGACCAGAGCACCCTCCTCCATACATTTTGGGAGTCTCCCACATGCCTTTTTGCAAACTCAAAACGTGCCATTTTGTTTTTTGCTGGAAGTAATGACTTTCTTCTGGCTACTCTGCCATAAAGCCCAACTCTTTGGAGCATATGGATTATTGTTGTCCTATGTACAGATTATCCATTCTCTGCTGTGGAACTCTGCAGCTCCTCCAGGGTTACCTTAGGTCTCTGTGCTGCCTCTCTGATTAATGCCCTCCTTGCCCGGTCCGTGAGTTTTGGTGTGTGGTCGTCTCTTGGCAGATTTGCTGTTGTGTTGTGTTCTTTCCATTTGGTTATGATAGATTTGATGGTACTCCTAGGGATCATCAAAGATTTGGATATTTTTTTTTATACCCTAACCCTAACTTGTACTTCTCAACAATATTGTCCCTTACTTCAAACAGTGAATAGAATGTGACCTGACACACACTTACTTGACACACATGGTGTACCTCCATCCCTGTATAACTTGTAGAAAGGAAAAGATAATTGGGACTTTGAGTGAGGCCCGCCATGTCAAAATGGAAAATATCAATACATGAATAAAATTACAATACATGATTTATTGTTGCAAAAATTCATAAGAAAAACATTGTATCAAATATATAGGTAGTCACATGACTTACACTAAAATATGCTGCTCATAGCATCCAGTACAATTGATGAATAGGTAAGAAAAATATACATGAAAAGATAAAAATACATAATGAAACCAGGTATCTTTGGACATCTAGTGGCACTCAACATGTTTCTTGGCATTCCAGCCATTCATCAGGAGAGTAATGATGTAATATACTAGAAAGGGAAATAGGATATTGGTTGTTAAAGATGCCCTCTAATGAAGGGGCAGTAGAGAAATATATATATATATTTCAACAAAATAGGAACAAAAATGGATGACTTACTGCATGGCCTCAAAGCTGGACCCGGTGTCTGCACAGGAGAGTGGGGATACCGGGGATAACATCTTCCCCAGGGTTGAGACCCCCCCAAGGGCCGAAGAGAGCACCCAAGGGACGACAAGGTGGTCACCGCATGATCCAAGGTGATGTGTGTACAGGTAGCGTGCATAGTATCCTGTGGGGAATATGTGATGAATAATAAATTGGTTAGTGAAGATGGGAAAATGTGAAGGTGTCTCTAAGTGTTGCCGCAGGGGGACTACATGAGGCGGTGAGTGTGTAATTAAGCCCGAATAAAAAACATACCAAAGGGTGATGACACAGCTCGCAATAAAAAGTGAATAGGGGAATAAATTAATCCCAATGTTGATCTGGGAATGATATGTGTCAGCCGACTCAAATCTACCTGTGCTTCCATGTAATTGAAACAAGCAAATGAACCACCAGTCATCCCAGATTGCTTTTATACTTCCCGTCCAGGGCGGGGCCCCGTCTACGTCATACTCAATTGGCCAAGCAGCACGAGGGAGACGAGGACGGAGAACACACCTGCGTGCGGCTAAGCCATCAGCAGTGTGTCCTCACTCACCTCGTCTGTGGCCAAAGATGAAAGGGAACGTCATAGGACGTCAATGACGCCTCAAGAGCGGCGTCAATGCACGTCGGGGTGAATACTTTTGTAAGGCACTTTAGAACAGGACCTAGTACAGAGCCTTATGGTACACCACTAGTGACTGCTCTCTCTTCTTAGTGAACCCCATTTACAACCACACTCTGGTATCTATTTTTTAGCCAACTGCATATCCACTGAAACACCCAAGAGTTAAGTCCTAGCTTGTACAACTTTTTTATTACATCATTATGTGGAACTGTATGTTTTGCTGAAATCAAGATGTCCACAGCACCACCCTGGTCTAAAACATTAGTGGTATAGTCAAAAAATTCAGATTAGACTTGACTTCTACAGATGTAAACTCACTGGCCTGTAATTTCTAGTCTCTACCTTGCTATCCTTCTTGTGGATAGGTACAACATTAGCTGTCCGCCAATCATAGGGAACTTCTCCTGTTATGGGGCGTGCACACGGGCGGACTTTCCGACGGACTTTCAACGGACTTTTGACGGACTTCCGATGGACTTTTTAACGAAAGGACTTGCCTACACATGATCACACCAAAGTCCGACGGATTCGTACGTGATGACGTACACCGGACTAAAATAAGGAAGTTGATAGCTGCCCTAGCATCAGACTAGCATACAGACGAGCGGATTTCTGGGTCCGGCGGAGTTACGACATAAAGATTTGAAGCATGTTCCCAATCTAAAGTCCGTCAGATTTTCGACTGGAAAAGTCTGCTGAAGGTCCGATAAAGCCCACACACGATCGGATTGTCCGCCGGACTCGGTCCGTCAGACCAGTCCGGTCGAAAAGTCCGACCGTGTGTACGCCGCTTCAGAAGAAATTGATTAAAAAGATCCATTAATGGTCCAAAAACTATACCTTGAAGTTCTCTTAGGACTCTGAAATGAAAACCATCAGGGCTTTATTAAGCTTTAACCGATCCAGTTCTTCTGCCACCTCTGTCTCTAGAAATCCTAAAAATGAACCGTCATTACTAGAACCAATATGATCCCCCAGCTTGTTATTTTTAGTGCAAATTATTTCTGCCTTGTAATGGCAGCATCAGGTGGGCAAATCATGGGAACTCCGGTCCACAGAACTCACTAAAGTCATTAGAGGCATAAAACCGCTCAGTACCTAAACCTGCGGTGACACCTACAACTGAAATATCAGTTTGGTGTGGACTAACTTTTTAAAGACTTTTTTTTATTGTTTTTGGATGCCATCAAAGTTTTTTTATTACTATTTAAAAAGATTGATTCCCTTTTAATTTCTGAAAATTGCACTGAAATACAGTTAGAGTTAGTACTGTAGATAAATATGTAATTTTGCATGCAGGATGTTGGGAAGTGGATAGGGACAGATTTTGATATCCTGTTCTGCTAATACAGGGATTTAAATTCTTCAAGATATTAATTCTGATGTAGCTGAAATATTACTTTTAGTAAACAAAGAATGATTATGAGAAGGATTATTATGAAAGGATTACTGTATTACATGAAGTACATATAAGACTAGATAATGTAAGCAGTTCTCTCTACAGCATGCCAGCATATTATACTGGAACCCATTAGTCAAAATGTAACTATTGACTTGGCATTTTCAAATTATATTTAAAGATGTCCCTTTAGATTTTAAAGGAAAAGAACAACTTTAAAGTGGTACTTTTAGTAACGTTCTAATTTGCATAAAAAATAGATTTTTATGAATAGGCTATTTAAATATATTTAATTAGATTAACTTGTTTTGGTAATGTTTTGAGAAAAAAACAAGACTCTTTTTAATGACCTCTTGTACTTTTGTTTCTCCCCCATACACATAAAAAATTGTGTTTTATTTATATATAGAGATATATCTCTCTATATCTCTATATATAATCTATATAGATATAGATATACAGTTGTGCTCATAAGTTTACATACCCTGGCAGAATTCATGATTTCTTGGCCATTTTTCAGAGAATATGAATGATAACACAAAAACATTTCTTTCACTATATATGTAAAATTATTGCAGGCAGTAATGGCATCCATCTTAATCCTCAACAAGGAATGAGGCAGATCCTGACCAACAATGTCTTTTAGGATGTAAGAAACTCTGTGGGATCTATTTATCAGCATTTTCACCCAAAATTTACACAACTTTTAATCAAGATTTACATATTTTTCACATAACTTTCACTCATTTTACTAATGGGTTTTTATTTTAATCTTCGGTGAAAACATTGATATATGGACTCGTAGAAGTGATTTTAAATAAAAATATGTTTTATTGTTTTTTGCATAAAAGGTAGCAGCATCAGGGCCCATTGGGTAACAAAAAAGTTTCAGCACTGTGGAAAGCTCTGGATGACACATTCGCCACTGGCTTATTTTACTTGCGGCATTCATTAAGTACACATTGGTCAAATTGTACATATATAACAATCTTAATTAATAAATACGCTCCTACATATTTATTTTCTTGCAGTTACCCCTTGTGGCGAGCTTATTAGAACAACTGATGTTATACCATTATCTTAAGAAACATAGGGGTTGATTTACTAAAGGCAAAAAGACTGTGCACTTTGCAAAGTGCAGTTGTACCCTGCAAATGCAGTTGCTCCAGAGCTTGGTAAATGAGGTAAAGTTTCAATTTGCAAAGAGCACCCAATTGCGTGCAAGGAAAATAAAGAAAACTGCATTTTTGCTTGCACATGATTGGATGATGGAAGTCAGCAGAGCTTCTGCTCATTTACTAAGCTCTGGAGCCACTGCTCTTGCAGAGTGCAAAATTGCACTTTGCAAAGTGCACAGTCTATTTGCCTATAGTAAATGAACCCCACTGTCACCAGGTTATATTTTCTAACAGATAAAGATTTGCTTTCGTTTCAATATATGCATTGAAGGAAAAAGCCATCACCTTTAAAAATGAATAGATCGAACACTGATTCGAATAACAAAATAGATACCTTTCAGCAGCATGAAAGGTTTAAGAACGGTCTGACATTTACCCAACGTCTGAAATATCAACACCTGAATACTTTAATAGCAATCTCACCCGGAGAGCTTTCTCAGGCTCAAAGTTTTTTTTAAAAGCCACAGAATATGTAGACAAGACAAATCGACTTTCCGTTTGCAAAGAACAAATAAACACTGCCATTTATTTCAGGTCGGTCTGGCACATTTTTTACTGAAGGGCCATTTGGAAGAACAGTTGAACATATTTACCGGACAATAAAAACGTCTGTGCATGTCAGGGGGAATTGGATCGCACAGACAGTAGGGTTCGCTTGGCAAACACTATATATCAGAGCTGATTACATTCCTGAAAAACAAATATTTCTACCCCTGGAGAAGGAATGCTTGCTTAAACAGTGATTCCGAACGTGTGAATCTGCTATTTACAAGGTGCTTCATTTGTTCTGCTAGATGACCATCAATCACTAAATACAATAAATACAGTGACAGAGTAAAATGCCTTTCTACCGTACAGTGTGTCCCATGTCCACAGCTATGTCTTATTTTAGCGTTATCAATCACACCTTTGGAATTGAACAGCAAGAAGCAACAACTGAAGCATCAAGGAACAATATTAGAAGGTATCCTGATGATTTCAGCTGGGGTATATGAGGCAAACAGTAATGTTTTGAAACGCTGATATAATCATGTGTCCAAGATCAGATTTGGATTGCAGATATGAATGTCCTCCGGTGTCAATTGGCACTGAGGCTACTTCTAAGCAGAGAAAGATTAGGCTGGGCAGCAAGGGTGCATTTTACCCTGGGTCAGTACTAGTACAATATGTTCAATTGGTAGCCCTGAATAGAGAGACTTCACCAATCAGACATCAAACAGAACAGGATCCACGTTCAGTGGACCCATGCTGGGCACCATTTAGCTTCCTACTTCCTGTTCAGATCTGTGATCACAGCATCTGGCAGAGATGAGTCTTCCAGTACTGACATCCTTTGCATCTCTGAGATGTCATGTGACCAAATTACATAGTCAGGTTGAAAAAAGACGCAAGTCCATCTAGTTCAACCGAAAAAAAAAATACAATACAAAAAATACAAAAAAATACAACCCCATATACACAATCCTATAGCCACAGTTGATCCAGAGGAAGGCGAAAAACCCCAGCAAAGCATTAACCACTTTGCTATAGCAGGGGAAAAAATTCCTTTCTGATCCTCTGAGAGGCAATCGGATTTTCCCTGGATCAACTTTACCTATAAATGTTAGTACCCAGTTACATTCTGTAAATTTAGGAAAGAATACAGGCCTTTTTTTAAAGCAATCTACTGAGCTGGCCAGAACCACCCCTTTAGGGAGTCTATTCCATATTTTCACAGCTCTTACTGTGAAGAAACCTTTCCGTATTTGAGGATGAAATCTTTTTTCCTCTAGACGTAAAGAGTGCCCCCTTGTCCTCTGTGATGACCTTAAAGTGAATAACTCAACACCAAGTTCACTATATGGACCACTTATGTATTTGTACATGTTGATCATATTCCCCCTTAATCTCCTCTTCTCGAGAGAATAAATTCAGTTCCTCTAATCCTTCCTCATAGCTGAGCTCCTCTAGTCCTCTTATCAGTTTGGTTGCCCTTCTCTGCACTTGCTCCAGTTCCTCGATATCCTTTTTGAGAACTGATGCCCAAAACTGAACTACATATTCCAGATGAGGTCTTACTAATGATTTGTACAGGGGCAAAATGATATCTCTCTCTCTGGAGTCCATACCTCTCTTAATACAAGAAAGGATTTTGCTCGCTTTGGAAACCGCAGCTTGGAATTGCATGTGATTATTAAGCTTATGATCTACCAAAACCCCCAGATTCTTCACCATTGATTCCCCCAATTGTACTTCCCCTAGTATGTATGATACATGCATATTCTTAGCCCCAAGTGCATAACTTTACATTTATCGACATTAAACCTCATTTGCCACCTTTGTTAAAAAAAAAACCTCATTTGCCACTTAGTTGCCCAATTAGACAGTGCATTGAGGTCGGCTTGTAAATTGGAGACATCCTGTAAGGACATTTTCCACTCCATAGCTTAGTGTCTTCTGCAAAGACATAAATTGTACTTTTAATCCCAGACCCAATATCATTTATAAAGATATTTAAAAGTAAGGGTCCCTTGGTCCTTGGTGTCAGCTGATGCATTATTAACCCCCAGCACTGGTGTCAGCGGACGCATTTCTAACCCTTAGCACTGGTGTCAGCGGATGCATTATTAACCCTTAGCACCTATTGTCAGCGGATGCATTATTAACCCCCAGCACTGGTGTCAGCGGACGCATTATTAGCCCCTAGCACTGGTGTCAGCGGACGCATTTCTAACCCTTAGCACAGGTGTCAGCGGACGCATTATTAACCCTTAGCACCTATTGTCAGCGGACGCATTATTAACCCCCAGCACTGGTGTCAGCGGACGCATTATTAGCCCCTAGCACTGGTGTCAGCGGACGCACCATTAACCCCCAGCACTACCCCCTACACTCCACATATAACTCTCCCCTCACACTACACAAATACCCCCCAACACTTCACAACGGCCGCCTCTTCACAAATTTCAACCCCAGTCACCCCACTAGGGACTTTGCTCAGCCTCGTTGTGATGGCTCACTTACCTCTCCTCCTGGCAGTCAGCTGGTGGTCTGATCTTCTGCCTCCTGGGTCCTCTCCTCCTGTCAGGTCCTGGCTCAACACAGGCCTAGTGGCAGGGCATACAGAGAACCCAACGATCTCCCGCCCTGAGGTGGCAGCAGGACCCTGGATCCGGGGCCGGGCACAGCCTCCGAGGGAGCACAGCTCTGAACAATCATCAGAGCCTAGATGGGTGGGGCGATGGGCGGATCCTCCCTCCACTCTGTCCTCTCTGCTCTCCTGTGCTGTGCCTGTGGCGTTTGCTGCGCGGGCAGCGCTGCAGGAGCATGCGGGGGAGAGGACACAGGAGATGGGGAGAGAGAGTTCCCAGCCACTGCACGGTGCACCCAATGCACCCGCCAAGGATCGACCTTGCCTGTGTGGCCTGTTTGTAACCAGTCCGCGGGCTGTAAATGGCCCATGGGTCGGTACTTTGAGACACCTGCTTTAGACCATTCTGAGTTAGGGTCATTAACCACTACTCTCTGAATCCTGTCTTTTAGCCAGTTTTCTATCCATTTACAAATTGATCTTTCCAAGCCTGTAGACTTTACCCTACACATTAGTCGTGTGTGGAGAACTGTGTCAAATGCTTTTGCAAAATCCAAGTATACCACGTCCACAGCCACCCCTCTGTCTAAGGTTTTACTTGCCTCCTCATAAAAAGAAATCAGGTTTGTTTGACAACTTCTGTCTTTCGTGAATCCATACTGTCTGTTGCCTAAAATATTTTTTTCCAGCAAGAACTCGTCTATGTGGTCTTTTATTAAACTCTTCAGTATTTTCCCGACTATAGAAGTTAAACTAACAGGTCTATAGTTACTTGGCAAATACTTTGATTCCTTTTTAAATGTGGGCACCACATTAGCCCTGCGCCAATCCAGTGGTACCATTCCAGTCATTAACGAGTCCCTAAATATTAGAAACTATGGCCTTGAAATGACAGAGCTCAATTTTATCCACCTTTATTCTGTCTAAATATTTCTGGACCATATCACATTTGGGCCATTGTGGATCATTTGGGGCTGTGTCACTACCACCCTCATTATGGACATGAGTTCCCCCATGCTCTTTTGTATACACAGAGCTGAATAAACTATTTAATAAAATTGCCTTCTTTGTCTCCAGTCACCCAGTCTAGATTCTTTTGTAAAGGGCCTACATGCTCAAACCTGACCTTTTTACTATTAATATATTTGAAAAAAAATTTGGGGTTTGTCCTACTATCTTTTGCAATCTGTCGTTCGTTTTGAATTTTTTCGTCCTTGATTTCCTTTTTACATATTCTGTTATATTCTTTGTAACACTTAAACAATGATAACGTTCCTTCATTTTTATATTTTTTAAAAGCTCTTTTTTTATTATTTATAGCCATTTTAACTTTGGCCGTAAGCCACATAGGTTTTATTTTTAGCCTTTTAAACTTATTGCTTATGGGAATATACTTTTCAGTGAGTTCGCATACAGTCTTTTTGAAGAATTCCCATCTCTGTTCTGTGTCTATTGATGCCAATATTCCCTCCCATTCTAAATCGTGGAGAGCAGCCCTCATTCTTGGAAAATTTGCTCTCTTAAAGTTAAGTGTTTTTATCTTACCCCGTATGCGTTTGTTGCTTACAGCTAACATTAAATGAAATCATGTTATGGTCACTGCTACCCAGATGCTCTTTTATATGAATATTGGTAATAAGCTCTGCATGGTTTGAGATTACTAGGTCCAGCAGAGCTTCAATCCTAGTCGGGGCCTTAATAAACTGGACCATAAAATTGTTTTGTAATAAGTTGATACATTTTTGCCCTTTAACTGTCCCAGCAGTGCCATTACTCCAGTCAATTTCCGGGTAATTAAAATCCCCTATTAGTATCACTGTCCCAGCCCTTGCAGCCCTTTACACCTGTGCAAGGAGCTGAGTCTCCACCTCCTCACTAACACTGGGAGGTCTATAACAAACTCCAATGATAACCTTTGTAGTACGCACACCCATGTACAGTTCCACCCATAATGCTTCAGACTCATCATACTCTCCATCAACTAGGTCCTCTTTCAAACTCACTTTGACATCACTTCTCACACAGAGACAGAAACCACCACTCCTCCATTTTACCCTGTCTTTCCAAAAGAGAACATAGCCAGGAATATTAGCCCAGTCATGAGAAGAATGAAGCAAAGATTCAGCAATATCAATTAGATCATAGTTCTCCTCGTGCACCAGAGCTTCCAACTCACCTATTTTGCTTGGCAGACTTCTGGCATTAGTGAACAAACACTTTAATTCATTGTCACATTTTGCAAAAGTATGTTGCATATTTTTTATTTTAGTACAAATGGTACCATTTCCAATGGTTATTTGTAACATAGGAGCCTTCAAATCATCTACCATAGCCCTCCCCCCATCTTTTCCCATTCCACCCACCAATAGGGGATGACCCCTGTCTGCCCCATTATAATCGAATTTACCCTCCCCCACAATCCTAGTTTAAATACTCCTCTAGCCTTCCCATAAACCTCTCCTCTCCCCCAGCACAGTAGACCCCCTTCCATTTAGGTGCAAACCATCTTTAGCATATAGGTTGCACCCCAATGAAAAGTCAGCCCAGTGCTCTAAAAACCCAAATGCCTCCTTCTTACACCAGGTCTTTAGCATGCATTCAGCTCTTTAATCACCCCCTGCCTTTCTGTCATGCGCATGGCACTGGCAATATTTCAGAGAATATCACCTTGGAGGTCCTTCCCTTCAACTTGCAGCCTAGTTCTTTAAATTGGTTCTTAAGGAGCCTCCACCTTCCAAATATTCTGTCTTTGGTTCCAATGTGGACCAAGACAGCTGGGTCATGCCCAGCCCCTCCCAGTAATTTATCAACCTGGTCCACCACATGCCGAACCCTGGCACCAGGAAGACAGCAAACCATTCGGTTGAGGCTAACCTGGCAACAAATTATTCTATCAGTCCTTTTGATTATAGAATCCCCTATTACCACCAACTGTTTAGGCCTACCTGCACCCCCCTCACCTCCCCTACTAGATCAGCTGCTCCCTCGGCTGTTAGGGGGAGTAGTGACATCTAGGGCTGCCACCTCTGAGCTTGATACTTGGCGAATCTGTTAGGGTGCTCAAACCCAGGGCTGACCTTCCTTTTCTGTGAGCCTCTGCCACTCCCTCGAACTGTATTAACCCATCTTCCTACCTGATAATCCTGACTTCCCCCTCCACCCTCTCCATTAACCCCACTGACCACCTGATCAATGAGCAGAGGACCCCTTTCAAGGTTGTCAGTTCTGCCCAGTGTTTCAATTTGCTCCTCCAGATTTCTAATGTGAGCTTCCAGAAGGGCAACCTGCTCACATCTGTCGCAGCAGTGTCCATCCTGGAGCTGCTGCTCCAATGTTGTATACATGTGGCACACTGTGCACTGCACAAAACCTTCAATCTTGCTAACGCCCATTTTTCCAGTTACAATAATAATGTTATTAACAGGAAATTTCAGATATTACGTACAGGTTTGAGGACTCCTGTTATAATCTCCTGTTTTCAACTCTGGTTTTTAACTCAAAACTTAGTCCAGTTCCACTTGGTCTAAGTTCCAGCAAGCAAAAAGGTGGCAAGCTCAAGGAAGAGCAGGCTCAAAAATTTGTTCTACAGAAAGTTATATAGGACCTCAAACACCTGTGACCAATTAACCACTCCCCTTAATTAGCAGTCTGAAGCAAGGAAAGAAAAAAAAAAGGCTGTTTAAAAAGTGCCAGAAAAAGATGGTAAAAAGCTGCAAGGAAAGACCACAAAAAGAACCTAAAAATGCATACACAGCAATCACCTGCAGTCAAAAGTAAAACTGTTTTTTCACTCTCCACTCAAAGTTCACACTTTTCAGCTTCCAACCAGAAAATCTGGCAAATTCAGATGTGCTCTACAGAAAGTTATATAGGACCTCAAGCACCAATTAACCACTCCTCTTAATTAGTAGTCTGAAGGAAGGAAAGAAAAAAAGGAAAGAAAAAAAAAAGGCTGTTTAAAAAGTGACAGAAAAAGGTGGTAAAAAGCTGCAAGGAAAGACCCCTTTCATTGTCCTGTAGGATTACCCACCTTTCAGGACTTGTATGGAGCTTTACAAAGTAAGTTGACCATATATACGCTTTAAGTATGATAGGTGCCAGAAATCCAGGTTCACAAGTAAGGAGTTTAATGCTGGGTGAGGCTAATGCCGCGTACACACAGTCAGAATTTCTGACAACAAATGTTCGATGTGAGCTTGTTTTCAGAAAATCCGACCGTGTGTAGGCTCCATCGGACATTTGTTGTCGGAATTTCTGACAACAAAAATTTGAGAGCTGGTTCTCAAATTTTCCGACAGCAAAATCCATTGTCGGAAATTCTGATCGTGTGTACGCAATTCCAACGCACAAAATTCCACGCATGCTCGGAATCAAGCAGAAGAGCCGCACTGGCTATTGAACTTCATTTTTCTCGGCTCGTCGTACATGTTGTACGTCACTGCGTTCTTGACGTTTGGAATTTCCGACAACATTTGTGCGACCGTGTGTATGCAAGACAAGTTTGAGCCAACATTCGTCGGAAATAAATCTAGAATGTCCGATCGTGTGTACGGGGCATAAGTGCGGATATCAGCCAACAACCCCACAATGCTATCTCAGCATACTTAGTGAATAAAACTACACTACAAAACTTTTCCAAGGCTGAAGAATGCTCTCCAAGAATTAGACATGGAGGAAATATTGTGAAGAAAGAATGCAGAACAGAAATGGGAAAATTGTATGCAAACACAGTGCAAAATAAACAACTAATATAAGTTGCAGTGCTATGTGTTCATAAAAAATGTGGACAATTGAAAATCAATAAATAAATAAACCAATATTTCACTGTGCCTTTTTGCAGCTTAAACAATTAAATATTTATGTGCAAACTGACAATTATGTGCTGTGCAAACTAATAAAGTGCCATTAACAAAGTGCTGTCATAATTACTGTCCATTATTTATGTGTGAACATTTCAGTCCTCCATTCCATTTATGTGGTGATATCCTTCCCAATTCAATGTGCTCCATCACAAATCCAGTGACCAGTGATTGGTGACCATCAACAATAACCTGGCAAAAAAATCACTCACTAGATCTCCCATGACCACTTAATAATGTCTCACAGAACACTTTTACCTTGCCTCTTTAAAATTCTTCATTTGCTTCTCAGTCTCCAACCTCCTTTCATAGAACCAACTTCTTCCACTCTCCGTACCACCACTGCAGTAAAACAGGGAAAGCCACATATATTGTATCACCGTTTATATACTCAATCCACAACACCCACAATCATGATCTTACATTTGTTAAAAACACATGTGCCTTTAAAGATAGGAACCGCGCAATTCCCTAATCTAAGATGGCTGTGCACTCCACAAACAGGAAGTGACATCAAGAGCATGGCTCCACCCTACATGTTTCGTAAGTGGGATGTCTTCAAGGAACTGCCATCACCATTGCCCTTTTCTAAATAATTAGAAAAGGGCAATTAAAAAATATAAAAATGTAGGAACACTATTGTAGCACTGTCCCTGTAGGGCTTGCTGTGTGTTGACTTCTTAGTCCTCCTTCAAATTACTTGCAGCCAGTTGCTAGGGGTTTTCACTTATCCCCCCTTACTCTCGCTTGTTCGTTACTCAATAAACAGTCCAGGGTAGTTGTGGTCTTGATATCCATTTGGAACTTGGATGGGAGAAGGGAATAGTGTGATACTCCAACTTGAACTATTCACAGTAGGTAAGGACAACTCTCACTTGGCCTTACTAGAAGATTTGTGGAAGCAGATACACTGCTTTAACCATACTGCCACATGTATGAGAGAATCAAAAACATCTCAAGTCTCCCGCGAGGTGCGGGAGTCTCCCGCATTTCTGCGGTGGCTCCCGCACACCCGCAAGCGCCTCGTGAACTTCCAGGAATGATCGGTGTGGCGGGGAACAGCTGTGAACACCAATCTTCTTTGTATCGATTTTTAGCTGACAGACGCTTCTCCTTCTCTCCCTCCTGTGGCTGTCAGCTAAAAAGCTATACAGGGAGATCGGTGTTCAGAGCTGTCCCTCCTGCTGCACAGATCATTCCCAGTTGTGGGCGTGAAGCGCCAACTCCCTGAAATTAGTTTTTGCAGGTTGGGATGTCTGGAATCAAGTCTTGCTCTCTCTAGCAGCAGACTTGATGCACTACTTCATCTTCAGGATACTCTCTAGCATCCCCTTGACTGACACCCATCCACTAACTCTTCTAGCTGAAGGGGAAGCCCTCACAGGACATACCCAAAAGATACACATCTGTACTCATTGTAGGCAGAATCAGATCCTTGCTAGTGTCCCCCTTTCAGTCAGCTCTGCAGGACCTCTGGGTTTAGCGCCTCTCTGACTTCAGGCCCTTAGGTCAACTACCCAAGGCCGCATGGGAACTTCTACAGAGTTGCCCCCTCCCTCTGGGACCCCACTCTCCAGCTGAAAGACCCCGAGTACATGTGCCCTTGGCATATATACAGTATCTCAGCATGCATTGAGGCACTTTCCTCTGCCAATAGCCAGGACTGTAACAACGCCTGTGCCCTCACTTGCCAGGTCCCCTCCCTCTCCCCAATATGCCTCCCTATTGGACTAGTGTAGGACATTCAGACAAGCTGAGCTGCACCTGAGCACAATGAGCAGACCTTACCAATAGATCCTGCTCCCTGGTAGGCAGAGAGCACTTTAAGTTTGCCTGACAATCTCCCTGGTAAGCAGAAAGACCAAAAACTATACTCTCTTCTAGCACCTACCTAGGAGGGTGCTACACTATCCTCATTTGAAAGTAGAATATAACAGAATATGTGAAAAGGAAATCAAGACCACAAAAATACAAAACAAGCGACAGGCTGCAAATGAGAGTAGGACAAACCCCAAGAGTTCTTCAAATATATTAACAGTAAAAAAAAAAAAAAGAAAAAAGTCAGGTCTGAGTTATGTAGGCCCTACATATAAGATAATTTAGAGTTGGTGACTGGGGACAAAGAGTAGGCAAATGTATTAAATAAATTCTTCAGTTCTGTGTGTACAAAAGAGATAGGGTAGCTCAAGTCTATAATGGAGATAGTATTAACAAAACCACAAAAGAACCCCAATGGTTCAAAATTGATATGAACCGAAAACATTTAGACAAAACTAAGGTGAATAAAGCACATGGACAGATGGCTTAGACTCACGTGTTCTCAAAGAGTTGAGCTCTGTTATTTCAAATGCATTTTTACAAATTTTTAGACACTCTTTAAATGGTAGTAAACCGCTGGCTTTTTTTCTTTAAACCTGCAAGGCATTGCCATAATGTGCTAGTATGCATCGCATACTAGCATATTATGTGAAACTTACCTTAGAACAAAGCCCTCCAGTGGCGCGCTATCACCGCTGAAGGTGCTTCCATCTTCACCCGGTCTTTCTTCCGGGCTCATGGACTCCGGCTGTGTGAGTGGCCGAAGCCGTGATAACATCACTCCCACGCATATGCGCGCGGGAGCCACTATTTACGGCACAGGTCTCTAAAGGAACGGCACCACTATGCCGTTCCGTCAGAACGAATGCGCCGGTGACATCACTGGCTGCATCTAAAGTAAATATCTCCTAAACAGTGCACGTTTCGGAGATATTTACTGTACCTATAGGTAAGCCTTGTTATAGGCTTACCTATAGGTAAAAATCATGCATGGGAGTTTACTTTCACTTTAATGAAGGCTCATATTTAAAAAGGAATCAAGATCCTTACCAACACACCAGTTACTTTAACTTCTATAGTCGAGATACTTGAAAGTTTAAAAAAAGACCACATAGAAGAGTTTTTGCTAGAAAACAATAGTTTAATTTATAGACAGCTTGGATCCATGAAAGACCAAAGTTGACAAACAAATCCTAATTTCTTTTTTGGGGGAGGTAAGCAAAAATTTTGACAAATGGGTGGCTGTGGTTATAGTATATTTGGATTTGGAGAAAGTGTTTTGGGTGGGTGATGTGACATTTAAAGTCTACAGGCTTAGAAAATTCAGTTTGTAAATGGATAGAAAAATGGCTAGAAGATCATATTCAGTGGTTGTAACTCCTAAAGGCTTTTTACCTTAAAGCATAACTCCACTTTAGTGGGGAAAAAAAATAGCAAATAAAGAAAAAATAATATAGCACATATAAAGTACATATAATTGTGACACTAATCATATTGTAATTGAATTCTCTGCATTATGGTAAAAAACCTGTTAGGTGCAGCTTCCCCTCCCCCCCAATACATACCTGAGCCCGATCCCAGTCAAGCACTGTGCCAGAGAGCAGCAGCTCTCCTCTCTATCTCCCTCCTCACTGGATTCAATGCCAATTAAATCCTGTGACAAGGGAGTGAAGTTGGGAACTGCCCTTTGTGTGTCAATAAACGCACATAGTGTGGCTCGTGATCGAGCCAGCAGGAGCACCTTCCTTATCAAATGGCTTGTTAGGGGGGTACTCAAAGGCAGGAGGAGCCACGAGCACCGGCGGGGGACCCCAGAGGAGTAAGATCGGGGCTGTTCTCTGCAAAACCATTGCATAAAGCAGGTAAGTATGACATGTTTTTTAATTTAAAAAAATAATCTTTAATGAATCATACTCAGAATGGTCTAAGGTTATTAGTGGTGTCCCCCAAGGTTCAGTTTTGGGACCCTTACATTGTAGCCTATTTATAAATGATATAGAGTTTTGGATTAAAAGAACAATTTTGTGTGTTTGCAGATGACACCAAGCTGTGTAGTGGAATAACATTCTTACAGGATGTATCCAATTTACAAGCCAACCTTAATGCAGTATTTAATTGGGCACCTACTGTACTGTATGTGGCAAATGTAATGACATGAAAAAAAAAATTCCTCTTCAGAAACCTAAACCTGCAACTATTTTAGAGCAAAGGAAAAAGTATAAAGCATAGGCGTGCGCAGGGGGTGTGGGTGTGCCTGGGCACACCCTAATCACCAAATGCGGCGCAGATTCCTCCTGGTGATATTTCAACAAAGCCCCTCAACTGGGCTCCTAAAAAAAAAGTGAAAAAAATATAAAAAATACAATTGTAAAAAATAATACAAAAATAAAATAATAAAAATAAAAAAACTACTGACCCTGTCCACTGCTCTACTAACACCGTCCATATTTTAATACATTTTAAAATGTTTTTTACATTTATTTATAAGAGTGTGTGTGTGTACAGTATCTCATAAAAGTGAGTACACCCCTCACATTTTTGTAAATATTTTATTATATCTTTTCATGTGACAACACTGAAGAAATTACACTTTGCTACAATGTACAGTAGTGAGTGTACAGCTTGTATAACAGTGTAAATTTGATGTCCCCTCAAAATAACTCAACACACAGCCATTAATGTCTAAACTGCTGGCAACAAAAGTGAGTACACCCCTAACTGAAAATGTCCAAATTGGGCCCAAAGTGTCAATATTTTGTGTGGCCACCAATATTTTCCAGCACTGCCTTAACCCCCTTGGGCCTCTTCCACTCCTCCTTGACGACATCATGGAGCTGGTGGATGTTAGAGACCTTGCGCTCCTCCACCTTCCATTTGAGGATGCCCCACAGATGCTCAATAGGGTTTAGGTCTGGAGACATGCTTGGCCAGTCCATCACCTTTACCCTCGGCTTCTTTAACAGTGGTCGTCTTGGAGGTGTGTTTGAGGTAGTTATCATGTTGGAATACTGCCCTGCAGCCAAGTCTCTGAAGGGCTGCAGGGCAGTCTCTGAAGGGCTGCTACAGTATGTCACAGTACACGTTGGCATTCATGGTTCCCTCAATGAACTGTAGCTCCCCAGTGCCAGCAGCACTCATGCAGCCCCAGACCATGACACTCCCACCACCATGTTTGTCTGTAGGCAAGACACACATGCATGACACCATCTGAACCAAATACATTTATCTTTATCTCATCAGACCACAGGACATGGTTCCAGTAATCCATGTCCTTAGTCTGCTTGTCTTCAGCAAACTGTTTGCAGGCTTACATGTACATCATCTTTAGAAGAGGCTTCCTTCTGGGACGACAGCCATGCAGACTAATTTGATGCAGTGTGCGGCGTATGGTCTGAGCACTCACAGGCTGACCCCCCACCCCTTTAACCTCTGCAGCAATGCTGGCATCACTCATACGTCTATTTCCCAACGACAACCTCTGTATATGGCGCTGAGCACGTGCACTCAATTTCTTTGGTCGACTATGCCGAGGCCTGTTCTAAATGGAACCTGTCCCTTTAAACTGCTATAAAGTCTTGGCCACCATGCTGGAGCTCAGTTTCAGGGTCTTGGCAATCTTCTTATAGCCTAGGCCATCTTTATGTAGAGCAACAATTCTTTTTCTCAGATCCTCAGAGAGTTTTTTGCCATGAGGTGCCATGTTGAACTTCCAGTGACCAGTATGAGAGAGTGAGAGGGATAACACCAAATTGAACACACCTGCTCCCCATTCACACCTGAGACCTTGTAACACTAATGAGTGACATGAGACCGGGGAGGGAAAATGGCTAATTGGGCCCAATTTGGACATTTTCACTTAGGGGTGTACTCACTTTTGTTACCAGTGGTTTAGACATTAATGGCTGTGTGTTGAGTTATTTTGAAGGGACAGCAAATTTACACTGTTATACAAGCTGTACACTCACTACTTCACATTGTAGCAAAGTGTCATTTCTTCAGTGTTGTCACATGAAAAGATGTAATAAAATGTTTACAAAAATGTGAGGGGTGTACTCACTTTTGTGAGATACTGTATATATATATATATATATATATATATATATATATTACACACAACTTTGGGGTGCATACCCTAATACACATATGGTATAAAGCATGGATAAATTCGCTCTCACAGGGAAAAATTCCTTTCTGATCCGCAACACACATTCTGTTGTGTTACACTCTTCAGAAACTTGAGAGTCACTTCAGGGATAATTATATACCCCTTAATATACAAGGTGTGCCTTATAGCAAGATAAGGAGAAAGGTTAGAGAGATACTTTAATGACATCATAATATTCCTTTCTATTTTTGCTCTTGAGTGACCACATTGTAAGCAGGACACAAATAGCATGGCACAACGAGACTACATGTAAGCAGAATGTTCACTCATTAGCGATGAGAGTGTGTGACATGCCATAGATAGCTGGCAATCTGGACACAAGTGAAAACTCAGCACAGTGATAATAAATGTTCCTCCAGCGAGGATACAGCAATAAAAGCATATTTTGGTGTAATTTGAAAGAGTTGTCTGATTTTTATTGCTGTCTGTGTCCCAATTGGGAAGATTTTGCTGACTTCCTGTGTTGTCACTGTTAAAGAAAATGAGGAGCAAAGCCACAGACAGCGGTACAACCTGGAAAGTCATAACATTGTTTTGGCTAAAGTTGGGCTTTACATTATTCAAATTTTCTCTGTGATTATTATGTAAAACAATTTCTCCTGCCAGGCCACCCACTATGCCCTGTGTGCTAGTAAAGGCAGTATTTTTTTTTAAATCCGTTAACCCCTTTTGTGCCGCCGGCCCTTGAAGTGGTTTGGCATTCCAGGAGGTGGGGTGGGGCGGGGCTTGTGACCATGTGACTGCCATGATTGGCTGTCATGGCGGTCACATGATCGGAAAACTCCTGATCAAAAGAAAGGATTGGGAGCTTTTCGTGAGCCACCGGTCACTGTGCCGGGAGCGTGCAGTGCGCATGCTCTCGGCACAGCTCTATTGGGGCTAATGCACGCCCATCGACGCCAAGGCCCAGCCGCCGCCAAGGGGCTGCATATTTGCGTGTGCTCGTCGCCTAAGGGTTAATCTTTATTATAAGCTTACCTGTAGGTTAAATAAAAATCTCCTAAACGGTGCACGTATTCTAGGGAGCAGCAGCCGGAGACATGACTGGTGCATTATGCTCATACCCGATGCTGTCCTTTTCAGAGCCCTGTGCCACGGCCATGACTACCGTGTGCATGCACAGGAGTGGCAATATCGCAGCTCAGCCATTCAAGCAGCCACAGCAAGCGAACCCGGAAAGAAGACGGGGTGAAGATTGAAGCCCTGAGAGCGGTGACAGCGCACCTCTGGAGGGCTTTGTTTCAAGGTAAATCTTTCATGATGTGCTAGTATGCAATGCATACTAGCACATAATACCTTTACCTTGCAGGGTTTGTTGTTTTTTATTTTTATTTTTTTAAGCCTTTACTACCGCTTGAATCACTGCAGTCTCCAGGACCCCCTTTATCCCATGTACCTGTGCAGCAGCAGATAACTTCTAACATACTTACCAACTGTCCCGGATTTCCCCGGGACATTCCTGGGATTTGGACTCTTTTCCCTATTTGATTGACCCAGGAAATGTCCAGAGAAATCCGTTTTTTCACGATTTTTCCCTGCCGCCGCTGGAGGTCCGCGGCCGCCATTATTAAGAAGACCAGGAACACGGCAGGGTGGCTATACGAAGCTCCTGTGTCGCTGCCCACCCTCCGCCCCGCTCCGCCTCGCCCCGCCTACCCCCCGCCCCGCTGCAGGTCTGATATGGAAAGGGGCAGGGGTTCTATTGTAACTACGGAGGGAGACACTATTTTGTATACCCCCTCTGTTCTGCAATGGCGGCGGAGACCTACTCGGACACTTGAGGTAAGGGGGTGGTGCACCGCTGGGAACATCTGATGTAAGGGGGGGCTCCGCTTGTGACACCTGATGTAAGGGGGGCTCCGCTGGGAACATCTGATGTAAGGGGGGCTCCGCTGGTGACACCTGATGTAAGGGGGGCTCCGCTGGTGACACCTGATGTAAGGGGGGGCTCTGCTGGTGACACCTGATGTAAGAGGTGCTCCGCTGGTGACACCTGATGTAAGGGGGGCTCCGCTGGTGACACCTGATGTAAGGGGGGCTCCGCTGGTGACACCTGATGTAAGGGGGCTCCGCTGGTGACATCTGATGTAAGGGAGGGCTCTGCTGGTGACACCTGATATAAGGGGGGGCTCCGCTGGTGACACCTGATGTAAGGGGGGCTCTGCTGGGGACATCTGATGTAAGGGGGGGCTTCGCTGGTGACACCTGATGTAAGGGGGCTCCGCTGGGGACATCTGATGTAAGGGGGGCTCCGATGGTGACACCTGATGTAATGGGGGGCTCCGCTGGGGACATCTGATGTAAGGGGGCTCCGCTGGGGACACCTGATGTAAGGGGGGCTCCGCTTGTGACACGTGATGTAAGGGGGGGCTCCGCTGGGAACATCTGATGTAAGGAGGGGCTCCGCTGGTGACACCTGATGTAAGGGGGGGCTCCGCTGGGGACATCTGATGTAAGGGGGGCTCCGATGGTGACACCTGATGTAAGGGGGGCTCCGCTGGTGACACCTGATGTAAGGGGGGGCTCCGCTGGTGACACCTGATGTAAGGGGGGCTCAGTTGGGGACATCTGATGTAAGGGGGGGCTCCGCTGTTGACACCTAATGTAAGGGGGGGGCTCCGCTGGGGACACCTGATGTAAGGGAGTCTCAGCTGGGGACATCTGATGAAAGGGGGGCTCCGCTGGGGACATCTGATGTAAGGGGGGGGGCTCCCCTGAGGGCACCTGATGCAAGGACGGACTCTGCTGGGACACCTGATGCAAGGACGGAGGGCTGGTGGCAGGCGACGTGGCAGGTGACACGCTCAGGGATCCCACTGATTTGGCATTATGGTGAGTTGAATGATTTCATTTTATATTACAATGTAATAATAGAAATAATGCACTTCAATTATCCTGATACCATAACAACTATGGTGCCGGGATGATTGAAGGGCTAACACCAGGTGTTTGGAGTATCTTTATCTGCTGATTGTTAAACTTTCTAGAATACACATATTTCCATTGTTGTGTAGGAGGCGGGGCTGCTGTCCCTCCATCCCTCTCCCCCCCTTTCCCTCTCCATCCCTCATTCATCTCAGACTCTAACCACACCCCCTTTGAGCCACGACCACTTAAGACACGCCCACTATTTTGCGTAAACCACGGCCATTTGCGCGCTCCATTTTTACTTTCCCCCTGTGCCACACCTACAAACGCATGCCACGCCCCTTAATTATAATAAGACTCCGCCTATAGCCAAAAAAGTGTCCCTAAATTTTTTTTTCAGTGTTGGCAACCATGCTTCTAATAGTGATCTATTTCTGGCTGCAGGCCTCAGAAAAATACCAATCTCCTAGATTGTAAGCTCTAATGAGCAGGGCCTTCTGATTCCTCCTGTATTGAATTGTATTGTACTTGTACTGTCTGCCCTAATGTTGTAAAGCGCTGCGTAAACTGTCGGCGCTATATAAATCCTGTATAATAATAATAATAATAATAACGTCAAAGACAAATTCAGGCAGAATTGAACCCCATAAATAGACAACTATCTGTCTGCAAATTTCAAGTAACTTGGTAAATGTAATGCCGCGTACACGCGGTCAGACTTTCCGGCAGGAAAAGTCAGACGGAATTGTTTCATCGGACATTCCGATCGTGTGTATGCCTCATCGGACTTTTTTTTTTTCGAAAATTCTAACAGACCTAGAAATAGAACATGTTTTAAATCCTTCCAACGGAATCAGTTCCTATTGGGAAAACCGCTCGTCTGTATGCTGTTCCGACGGACCAAAAACGATGCATGCTCTGAAGCAAATACGAGACGGCAACTACTGGCTACTCGCTATTGAACTTGACCTTTTTCTAGTCCCGTCGTACGTGTTGTATGTCACCGCGTTCTAGACAGTCGGACTTTGGTATGATCGTGTGTAGGCAAGACAGTTTCAGCGGAACTCCGTCGGAAAGTCCTTCGGAGTTTATTCTGACGGAAAGACCGGTCATGTGTACGCGGCATTAGAGTCTGCAAAAGACTTGAGACCGGGGTGGAGGTTTGCCTTCCAGCAGGACAACAACCCTATACATACAGCCAGAGCTACAATGGAATGGTTTAGATCAAAGCATATTTATGTTCTAGAATGGCCCAGTCAAAGTCCAGACCTAAATCCAGTTGAGAATCTGTGGCAAGACCTGCAAATTGATGTTCACAGACGCTCTCCATCCAGAACTTGCAGCTGTAATTGCAGCGAAAGGTGGTTCTATAAAGTATTGACTTAGGAGGGTGGAATACAAATGCACACTACACTTTTCACATATTTATTATCATTTTTCCTTCCACTTCACAATTATGTGCCACTTTGTGTTGGTCTATCACAAAAAATTTCAATAAAATACATTTATGTTTTTGGTTGTAACATGACAAAATATGTAAAATTTAAGGGGTATGAATACTTTTTAAAGGCACTGTATATGGCCTTGTAATATATCCAACTAGTGCATTATGTAACAATTTTTAATGTACAGTGTATAATTTTTGCTGAGATACATTTTAAGACTCTCCATGGTTAAAGGGATGCAGATTAAGCCATTTTTATTGTTACAACACTGAGACTTTTAGGGGGTAAAATGATGATAAACCCGTCTGAGAAAGGACCAGGCAAGACAAATATCAATTTCTTCAAGACAAAACAATCTAAAAAAAAGACTATTTTATCTTTGCAATATATAAAACTGGAGTCTTGCTTAAAAAAAATTCTCAGTTATTGCTGATTTGACAATGGATACTGGTCTGGTACCTTTGGATCGGGTCACATGCTGTGTCTATTTTTATACCCAATCTGGCCATGCCAATTGGCATTTTAAGAATGCCAATAAATGCTTTATGACGATACTTTTAGTAAAGCATACATCCGTTTCGACGAATTAAATCCCCAGACTATTTGTCACCGTGACCGCAATTACGCACCAACAGAAGCCCATTCTGGCGTTTTTGAGAGGAATGGAATGCTCCAGTTACGCAGAATATGTAAAAACACAGAGAAGGGTGTTTTCGCAAGGAAGAGATTTGTCTTTTTTAAATATTTAACAAGTGTGCAGCACATAGTTGGTCTGCTGTTTCGAGCGTTCTGTGTTTTCCTTGTTGCAGTGCAGACAGCCCCATGCTGTTACATGACTTCCTCCTTCCCCGGTCCTCCCACCATCCAACTCAGGCCTAACTTCCTGCTCCTGAGTGCATTCCTGGACACTGGAAGCAGATATGTCCTATTTATATCATTCACTTTGGATAGGACTTCATTTGTGCTCCATTTCCATGTATAACAATCCAACCTCCACTACACTACTGACAAACGTAGTATAGCTACTGAACACTCCAGAATGTTTAAAGGGATAAGATAGCATATTTGTAATAAGAACACATCATAGGGCACATTTTTAAAGGGTGAATATCAACCATACAGTATTTGCCAGCTACATCATTCATATAATGTAATGGCCATTAAGGGCCAAAGTGACAGCCAGGGTTTAAAATGTCTCCCTCATCCTTGAGGGCAGGTCAAACCTGACCTGGGCACATCGTGACCAACTGGGCATCACAGATCTATTCTTCACCCATCTGTGTGAATCCCTTGCTTCCATAGGAAGTGTGTAACTTACAGTTCAGTTGACACATCACACCTGACGCTATTTTCCAGATTCTTATGGATAGGCCTTAGTTGAAGGACTTTATCCTTTTCAGAGATTTTTAGCCAAATTACTTTATAGGATTATTAAAATTAACAGATTAAATTTTGTGCATAGCAAAAGAACACTTCAGGTTGGTTCTCCAGCACTTTCCTTGTAAGTTCATAGGTCCATTGTTCCTCCTACCCCATCTCACACAGCCTTCCAGGTATTCCCAAGCCGGGGGAACACAACAACCAGATGGGCTACATTTTCAGAAGGCTCCAACCAGTCCCACTAGGTTTCACACAGCCAGTAGACATGTGCTATTCATTTCAGTCCCAATGTAAATTCAGGTGACATTTTGGTTATTCAAAGATTCGGAAGTATCCAAATCTCTGAATGAAATAGTAACGAATGTCGTTGAAACTCGTTTAGTTTAGTTTATTCATTTTCTAACAATGTCCAAATTTTCAGATTGATTCAAATTTCAGATTGGTCAAAAATGATCGACCGATTCTAATTCTGTGCGAAGAATAGCTGGTTGTTAAAGAGCAGGCCTGGAATGGTTTGGGGGGGGGGGGGTTTGCTCCCCACAAGTTTTGTTTTTTTTTTGGCTTAAAATCCATACCAGACCCCAATTTTCTATAGTCTGTCTACTTGTTCTCCACAACAGCTACTCTGCCCTGGAAGGCCCACACACTCCCTCTAAATAAGCTTTGCAGGGGTGCCTCCTAGTGGCCAAATAGGGAACTACACTACCATCTTCCTACACCCTTTACCCACCACCCACAACTAACTGCCCTGTTGTTTTAAATAAATCCTTATCTAAAAATTGCTTTTACTTGCCCAATCTCTCACTGCAGCATGGGAGGGTCCTTCTTCAGGTTCTCACATCTCTGACTGGGTGGCGTGGACACTCCCTATTAGCTGTCCCATGATGAGGTTCTTTCAGGTCTTGAAGATTGCAGCAGTATGACAACATCATAATGAGGAGGCTGGTTGGCCGAATTCAATCTGAAAAATATACATACCTTACATCCTGGATTCCAGCTGTTTGCTGTAGACACTGGCGAGACATCACTGGGCTGGGCTTCACTGCAGGAACCTGGATCCCACATCTCACAAGGATAGGATTCCCTTCAAGTTGTACAGGGAGGCAGGGAAAGGAAAGCAAGTAAAGTCTTCACTGTCTTCACTCCTGATGGTTGAACAGAGCAGTGGGGCGGGGAAGGGAAGTAAGGTGAGTATGTTTAGCTGGTTTGACTAGTATTGGAGTGAACCTGTTACTTTTAACTGTGTGAGCAAAGTAAGAGGTTCACTGAGATGCCCCCTCTCCAGCAGTATATACACATCTTTCCTTACTCCCCAACCACTCCATTTTGCCACCAAAAAAAAGGGAAACAAAGCCCCGTGTAAGCTTCAAGTCAAGTAGCCAACTGTGTAAGCTCCTAGCTAACATAGCTTGCAAAAGTCTATGGATTACATCCCCATCCCTGACAGTACTGGGCCAATCACATGTCACCAGCACTGTCACATTACAGAGGGGAAGGGAGTGCTTTCCCACATCCGGAAGTGCTGGATATTTTACTTTGCTCCTGGAGGCCAAATGGAGCTACAGGGGATAGAAGAAAGTGTATGTATGTGCTGCTAGGGAGGGAGAGAGCTAAGACCCCCAACCATAAAGCTACTAAATGGCCTTACCATAGCTTTAGAGAAACACGCTGTACATTCCTGAAGAACCACTGAGTGCTTTACAAATGTGAATTGTGCTGTGCATTCTTCTGGATTTATAAGCAAGTGGAGCAGTATTAAAATAAATGAGCATTAAGCAGGCAGAATTTTGTGGGACATTGCAGGATGCACACCACAGCACAGCACTACCTGCATTTAATGAATAACATAAAATAGAGACCTGCATATGGCCCAGGTATGGGGTAACATCAAGGAGTCCAATGGTAAGCAGGTCTCTGGCAGTCCCCAGGTAACAAACAAGGTTCTGTAGTTTGTTCTTAAAGTGGAAGTCCATGCAAAATCTAAAATCCCTGCATCTTTAGACACCAGGGATCTAACACTAACCTCTCTACTCCTAAAGAAAAAACGAGTATACATACCTTTTTGGAAGCCGATCTGACCCGCTCCGACCAGATCCTACGCTGAGCTGTCAGCTGCAGCTTCTGTGGGTGTGGGTAGGTGGGTGCAGATGAGACGGAGGACAATGGAAGCCCCATTGTGACTCTGTGGATGACGTCACTTCCTATTCATTTCACAGCCGTTGTCCTCCGTGCCCTCTGCAGAGCTTCCGGCACTGGAGATTGGGTCGGAGCGGGCCAGATTGGCTTCAAAAAAGGTATGTATACTCATATTTTCTTTACAGGAGTAGAGAGGTTAGTGTCTATAGATGTGTCTATAGATGTTGGTGTCTATAGATGCAGGGGTTTTAGATTTTGCATGGACTTCTACTTTAAATTTATATGCAAGTTGGAACAGGTACATTTTTTAAGTGTAAAAAATCCATTTTGAGTTTTTCAATAGCATAGGGAAGGGTTAACCCCTGAAATGTTTGTTTTGCTGTCTGTGCCCCTGTTCAGAAGATTTCACCTCACTTTCTGTCCCTGTGACAATTGGATTTTGAAAATTTTGGGTTGTTGTGGAAACAAGGATTGGTGTAAAAGCTTCAGTGGAGACCCCTTTTTCCCATGATAACTATTCCGTTTGTAAGTATGAGTCATATGTAAGTCGGATGTTTGTAACTCGAGGGCTGTCTGTATTGGTATCTGCTCTCTGCTTCAAATTGTCCTCATGGAAAATTGTCCTGCATGGACGAAGAAAAGGAATTTAAATTTGTTCCCTTAAGAAAATTAAATTTTGATTATAACTTTAGGATATTGGGCAATAATCTATCTTTACTTAATGGAACCAAACCCCCAGAAATACTCACCTTCCAGCGATACAATGGTTATATCCTTCACCAGCCACTGTCATCTTCTCCAAGTCCACTTATGGGTGCCAGTTTTTTGGCCTTTTCATTGGTCAATGGGGGAATGAAGTCACCCCGCACATACGCATAGGAGTCAATCATTCAGACACAGGCAAAGTGTGCTGGGAATGCACCCTGAGATGAATATGCGCAGATAAGTTTACATAGAAAAATGGGAGCAGGCAGGTAAGTGTTTGTTATAAAAGGGCTGCCTGCTCCCAGATTTTTAATTATTCCACTTTAAAGTAACACTAAACAATATCTTTATTCTCCAAATGTAATCCATACACATCCATTATGTAATGACCCTGTAATTTATTTTTCATGAAATAGTTTCTTCTTGTAACATCCTCCATTTTATCTCAAACCTAACCTTTTCCTCTCACTTCTATTTTTTTTGGAAGGAACAGTGCACATTAGTTATGTACACTGCACTTTGCCCAATACACGTCCCATAGTCCATAGTCCATCTCTGGAGCAAGCAAAAGGGGTGTACTCTTTTATGCTGAGCACTGTATATATATATATATCTGTATATCTATACATATGTATATATATCTATAGATATCTATAGATATATATATATATATATATATATATATATATCTATATCTATTTATCTATATCTATATAGATATATATACTGTACACTGGAGATCAAAATTAGAGAACAATTAACAATTTCCTAAATTTCAGGGTCACTGCTTAGTCCTATTTGAAATGATCTAAACAGGAGTAAAAGAGCAGTTTTGTTAAGGATATTTACATATATTTTGAAGCACAGCATAAAAAAATTCATTGAGATTTGAAAAAGAACATTGATCAAAATTAGAGAGCACTTTCAGATACCTCCCAGTTATTGGTGTTAATCGGTCACCTTGTGATAATTTCTTTAATTACCCGACTAACTCTATTTAACTGGTTTTCACTGAGTTTGCAAGATGTTGAGCCGCTTTAAAGTGAATGAAACTCTCTGTCAGGGCTGGGCTCAGCCCTTCCTTCTCTCAGCTGTCAGTTAATTGCCAGTTCTCTCTACAGTTACTCTGTTACAGCTGTTGATGATATCCTGCTCGTCAGTCCTGCCTACTTAAGCCTTCCAGTCTAGAGGTTCTCTGCCTTCGCCTTGGTCAACATCACAGAAACTATCTCCTGCAATCCTGTTCAAAACTTGCTTTGCTGACATCCCTTCTGGCTCCAGATCCTGCTTGCTGTTCCACTATATTGATCCCTGACTTCTGGCTTGGCTGACTATCCGTTCTGGTTACTGAATTTTGGCTATGTTTTAACTATGTTTGTTCTCTTTACTTTTATTATTAAACAAGTGTGATTTAACTGTACTTCTGTCTCGGCCTGATTTCATGGTTTCTGACACCCTCCAGCAGCAGGTTGTCCAGATGAAAGCCAAAAGAATGACCCTTTCAGCCATAGCAAAGGAAGTTTGTCGTTCCAAATCTGTGATTTTTAGAATATTGCATCTTCACAATGTCGCAAACCCATTGAAGTCCCCCAAGAAGGCTGGTTGTCCACTAAAGACAAATGCAAGAGAGGAAAGGATAATGCAGAGGCAATTGATTCAACACTCTAGCTGTGATTGCTTGTCATTTCAGGGCTGAACAGAGTAAAGATCTGTTTCGTTATGCAGCATCTCGCCGTTTAAGAGAATTTGGACTGAAAGCCCACTCTGCAGTGACCAAACTTCTCATTAGCAGAAAGAATCAAAAGGCTAGACTAAACTTTGCTGAGGAGAATGTTGTGTGGACGGAGGAGAACTGGTCTAAAGTTCACTTTTGTGATGAAAGCAAGTTTAAATTATTTGGGTCTGATTGGAAATATTATGTTCGTCGTCGAAATAGGGAAAAACTGAACCCAAAGTGTGTAAAGAAGTCAGTGAAAGGTGGAAGGGTAATGCCCCATACACACGGTCGGATTTTCCGACGGAAAATGTGTGATAGGACCTTGTTGTCGGAAATTCCGACCGTGTGTAGGCTCCATCACACATTTTCCATCAGATTTTCCGACACACAAAGTTTGAGAGCAGGATATAAAATTTTCCGACAACAAAATCCGTTGTCGGAAATTCCGATCGTGTGTACACAAATCCGACAGACAAAGTGCCACGCATGCTCAGAATAAATAAAGAGATGAAAGCTATTGGCCACTGCCCCGTTTATAGTCCCGACGTACGTGTTTTACGTCACCGCGTTTAGAACGATCGGATTTTACGACAACTTTGTGTGACCATGTGTATGCAAGACAAGTTTGAGCCAACATCCGTCAGAAAAAATCCTGGAATTTTGTTGTCGGAATGTCCAAACAAAGTCCGACCGTGTGTACGGGGCAAAAGCGTCATGGTTTGGGGGAAGTTTTCTGCAGCAGGAGTTGGGCCTCTAATACAGCTACATAACAGAGTGAATGAAAATGTTTATCAGAACCTTCTTCGACAACATGCCGTTCCTTCCCTGTGTTCTTCACCCAAACAGCCAGCAATTTTCATGCACAACAATGCCCCCGTCACACAGCAAAACGGCTAAAACGGCTAAAACGGCTAAAGCAGTTCCTTGAAACTGAAAACATTGAAATAATGAAATGGCCAGCCGAGTCCTCATCTAAACCCAATAGAAAATCTCTGGAAAATCCTTGGCGACAAAGGTATGGCCAAGAAACCCACTAGAGTCACCAAACTGTGGAAGAGCCTGGAAGTGTGAGAGACTAGTGATGTCCTGTGGCCGCAGATGTGCTGCAGTTTTTCAAAGCAAGCCCCCCCCCCCACTTTCTACTAATTGTTGATTGTTGTAACCTTCAGAAATTTTAGCTGTAATCTTTCTCTTTGCTACAGTCATTGCATTGCTAATTTTGATCATTGTGTCTTCTACAAAAAAAAGGTATTTTTGGAGAAGTGCCTTGGTTATTTTGAAAAACACTGTTCTATTAGCGTGGTATAACCACAGCAAAAATTACATCAAATGTTGAGCAATGAAGATTACATTCGTCATTGATTATATTATGTTATTAATTGTTCTCTAATTTTGATCTCTAATGCAATAGTCTGCGCACACCAATGGTAGCCACCCTCTAACAGGAAGTCGGGTCACAGCAGCACAAAAAAGGAATTTGGAGATTTGGAGGTACTTTTTTGAGTTATGAATACATACTTGAATAGAATTTTTTTAACTAAAGTTTACTGTCACTTTAATGTGGCATTCATATTCTTTAATTCGTATGCAAATTGTGACAACCCCAAAAAAATTCATCTATGTGACCAGGCAAGGAGGTCAGCAGCCCTGCGGTTTCCAAACATAGTAGGAAGTATTTTGTTGGCAAAGTTGCTGCTTTTCTAAACATCCCCATCCTCGGCATTCCGCTTACAAATTCCTGAATGAAGAGAATCAGAACATGAGATTACTCTGGTGGTACATGAGTTTGCCTAATGAAAACAAATCTAATTTTAAGTAGGATTATGCTGGGAGGATTCTAAATTTACCCAGAAGAAAAAAATAGATGCGGAATAACAAGGCAATGAAAATCTCACGGAAAAAAGGAAACAGTTAAAATCTAAAGTCATTTACAGATAAGCTTTGTGCAGGAAACAGTGCTCAGTCCACAGCAAAATAGTAACAAACTGCCGGTTGCAGAGCAGATTAACCTTAATTTGACCTGATGGAAGGTAAAACTGATAAACAAGACACCATAAAAATGTTGTAAACACCAAATTCAGAACAAGGACTGCAAAACATATAGGGGTCATTTATAACAGTACATTTGTTTCCAGCACTGAAAACAAATATACCTAAAAGTTAACCCATAGCCCCCAACTGACCCACATTTGGCAGGACTGTCCCTCTTTTGGAAACAGATCCCACTGTCTGCCTTTCCTCCTAACTTGTCCCTCGTTTGGGCCTGATGTATAGACCTCCATAAAGTGAAACTATCCATAACTATTTACCTATCAAACCTGTTTTGGTTCACATTAATTAGTGGCATGGTCATTTAGAACAGTGTTCTCCAAACTGCGGACTGGGGGCCAGATGCTGCCTTTTGCTTGCTTTTGTCAGGCCCTTGGGGCACAATTTTCATCCACTGATACCAACATTACTGTAGGACATAATTCCCCCCCCCACTGACACTAATAAATGGGCATTTCCTAATGACACCAACAAGGGGACCCAATTAAACCAATGATAGGGCACATTTCCTCCCAATAAAAGCAATGATGGGGCACAATTCCTCCCAATGAAAACAACGATAGGGCACAATTCCTCCTACTGACACCAAAGATGGAGCATTGTTTATTTCCACTGATGTCAGGACCTTTTCAACTCCCAATGACTACAGTTTGGCCCCCTTAAGTCTGAAAGACAGTAAACTGTGTCTTTGTGTAGAAAGTTTGAAGACCCCTGACTTAGAAGAATGCTCCTCACACTTGTGGTCATTGGGAATTCCAGATAGCTAAAAAAGATCATTGGTGATAGTGGTTAATCATCTGGGCGGCAGAAGTTGCTAACTGCTATATCTGTTATTTTGAAAAGCCAGTATAAAAGTAAAGTAGTGGTTAAAAAAAAAAAAACTGGTGGGTTTTAACAATAATTTTTTGTGTATCAATTCTTCATGGTTCACGCAACGGTTGAGTTGCATAGGTGCATCATTTTGCCTACACACTTGTGCTACAAGATATCCCTCTTTCTTATCTCAAAAAGTTGGGAGGTATGGTTAACCTGATAATGGCCCTAAATGTCCCACTATAGCTTAACCCTTAACTCTTCACTTACTATAAAACTTAAAGTCCAATTGAACCCTAGGAAGAAACTCTACCAATAGCTTCCTAGTGCACTACAGGGGTAAATAAGTAGAATCTTAGGATTTATTAAAAAACTTCATTGACAGCATGTATCATATCCCTTATGCCCTGTACACATGAGCGGAATTTCCATCTGAGAAATCTTGGAAGGTTTTTCCGATGGAATTCCGCTCAAGCTTGGCTTGCAAACACACGGTCACACAAAAGTTCTCTGAACTTTCAACCATCAAGAACGCAGTGATGTACAACACTACGACGAGCCAAGAAAATTAAGTTCAATGCTTCCGAGCATGTGTCGAATTGTTTACGAGCATGCGTGGTTTTTTGCGCGTCGGAATTGCATTCAGGCGAATGGAATTTCCGTCAAGAACTTTTTCCGTCCAAAAAATAGAGAACCAGCTCTCATTCTTTTGCTGGCGGAAATTCATACAGAAAAAGCTGGATGGAGCATACACATGGTTATAATATCCGACCAAAAGCTCCCATCACACTTTTTTTGACGGAAATTCCAACCATGCAACATTAAAGTTAACCCATAGCCCCCAACTGACCCATATTTGGTAAGACTGTCCCTCTTTTGGAAACAGATCCCACTATCTGTCTTTCCTCCTAACTTGTTCCTCGTTTGGGCCTGATGTATAGACCTTCATGAAATGAAACTATCCATAACTATTTACCTATCAAACCTGTTTTGGTGCACTACCACCTAACCTTAAAGGAGCCTTTCTTCAACCTTTTTAACACAGAGGAACCCATGAAATAAGGTTACAACAATAATAAGTTCATATTAATTAGTGACATGGTCATTTAGAACAGTGTTCTCCAAACTGTGGCCTGGGGGCCAGATGCGGCCTTTTGCTTGCTTTTGTCAGGCCCTTTGGGCACTATTTTCATCCACTGATACCAAAAATACTGAAGGTCATAATTCCCCCCCTCTAACACTAATGAATGGGCAGAATGGGGCACAATTACCCCTAATGACACCAAAGATGAAGCACAATTCCTCCCAATGACACCAACAAGTGGACCCATGACACCAATGATAGGGCACAATTCCTCCCAATAAAAACAACAGGGCACAATTACTCCAAATTAAAACGATGACACCAAAGATGGGGCATTGTTTATTTCCACTGATGTCAGGACCTTTTCAACTCCCAATGACTACAGTTCGCCCCCCCCCCCATCCAGATAGCTAGATACAACTGCTACACAAATGACGATCTGGGTAAAGTTGTGAGGAGCCGAACCTTTCCTTATACTAAAGGAAGTTAACATAAACTAAAGTTGGAATAAAATTAACATAGAACACAATACGAAAAAGGGGGGGGGGCACTAGGGGTAAAGAGTAATGGTCCTCCATAGGGTCACAGTTCATGACTAAATAGAAACAGGGTATCTATGCTGCCTACAGTTGAGTTAAGCTATGGACTTCATGAAATTGTGATCTGTAGTTTGCCCAGGGTGTTTGACACGCTGGCCTAGAGATACCATTCGGTGTATTTGAAAGATTGGATTAGTAATTCTATTTCTGTGGGAGAAAAGTGTGTTCAATGTAGGAACACCTTCTTGAGAGGAATCTATTAGTTGGAACATAGTATTGCAACGCCAAATCAAATTTTTTTTGATAGAGAAGTTTAGTGAGGTCTTTTTTTACAGCGGTAATCATTGGTGGTGAAGAGGATGTCCACATTTTTAGTATAGTTTTGCAGGCAGCTAGAAGACATAAGTAGAGTCCATTGGGAGATATGAGTTTTGGGTCCACCTGGTTGCAGCTGATCGGATTTGTTATGACTGAATAACACAACCTGAATCATGAAACATAACCCTTCCGATTAATCTGAAAACCCAAACATTGCTCTTTACCAACTGATTCCCTAACCCCCTTACCAGTGGCATAGGAACTAGGGTAGTAGAGGCTGCTCTTAGTGAATTCATAGAGTCTAGTTAATCCTGTCCAACCTTCATTGCTATCATCTTCACAAAGTGTACAGCCTATTAGCTCCACACTTAGAATGGTCATACTGTGTAAAGTGTTGAGGGTCTTAGGAGTTGAAAGGGTTTGGGTGCAGCGGAGAGGTTAAGAGGGTTGGGCTTGGCCTGTGCGTTTAGGAAACCTGTTTAGAGTAGGACAGGGTTAATATAACTCTGCGAGGCCATCACCTGCAGCAACAGACCCCTATTATGGTGATCTATCACATGTTGAATGAAGCAGATTGCTATAATTGGTGATGGCTAATGGCTGAATTAGGTTTCTCCTAATCTGATCCAGATTCTCCATCTCTACCATTAAATGTAAAACAAAAAGTAAAATAAGATGTACCTCCCTTCCTCTTTACCTCCAAGCCCCAGCTAATATATCATGCTTTTGCTTACATTTTCACTTATTGTGTGAGTATTTAAGCAAAAGTATGGCCAGAGCTTTTTTAGCTATACTTCTCCTGTGGGTCACAGGAGTGCAGATAGTTCTGTACTCTTGTGACCCGTTTTCAGATGACAGCACGCTAAAGCCTGCTGTCAGTTGATGTCACAGTAGCAGGTTAGGGCTCTGAAAAGATCCCAACCATATGGTCGGGATCTGCACAGAAGCCTGTACCTCCAGCTTCCTCAGCCTCTCAGCAAGCTGCTGAGATCCTAAGCCAGCCACTACCGCCCCTTCCACAGCCCAGAGCTCCAGTCAGCGCTGGAGGGGCAGGGCAGAGAACCAGTGGCTGACAGTCACCAGCTCTTTGCACGCTGAGGAATGAGGGCTGAGCGATCAACGGTGTTTGATTACTTCTCGGTCTTAGAGGTGGCAGGTCAGCTGCAGCATCTAGGTGAGAATGATTTTTTCTATTTTGAGATTCCCAAATTTCTCTTTTAAACACTCCTGCAAATGAGTGAAATGTTCATGTAGAAGAGAAACAAAATGTTACTTCTGTCAGGTCTTTACTGCTGTCTATATCCCCGCTGGAGAAATTCACACTTTCTGTTTGTCCTAGTGATTATTGTCACTTGTATAGATAGTGATGGACAATCAAAATTTTACAATTATCACTAGAACAGGAGGTGAGGGGAAATCTTCCAAAAGGAGCTAGTTTTTTTTTTTCTAGTGACAGAATCACTTAAAGGAGAATTATAGCCAAAGCTGGTTTGGCTATACTCCTGTGGATCACAGGAGTACAGTTCATTCTGCACTCCTGTGACCCATTTTTGGCAGACAGCAAGCTGAAGCCCGTTGTCAGCTGACATCACAGAGCCGGTCCAGTCACTGACTGTCACCAGCTCTCTGCTCACAGAGCTGTATCTGTCCCTCGCCAGCTCTAAAACTGAGAACCGAGCTATGAAACACCGCCAGTTGCTCGGTTCTCAGTGTTAGAGCCGGCGGTGTTAGGGACAGATGCAGCATCGGACTGATGTTGCATCCAGCTAGGTAAGTATGATTTAAAAAACAAATCCCAACCGTCTCTTTTATGTAAATAATCCAGAATGTACCCTGAAATGACTAATGGTAATGGTAATCATATTCTATAAAGCACTCTAGAATATATTTGAAACATGAAATTACAAAAAACAATAGTAATTACTACATTTCATGCAACCTTTTCTTTCTCGTTTGAAAAGATGTACAGTGAATTTTTCCGTTTGGTTGACACTTGCAGTATAAACATTCTGCAGTTATCCACTATGTCTGTTGTTTCATCAGGTGCCACTTAATTCTACCACTTTACATTTATGGCTTAAAGGCTGCAAATACTGTGACACCTTCTATTCTAACAGATCCATTCAAGCCGACGGCTTTGTGCCTCTATATATTTACAGAGCTAGTAGAATTTTTGTTGTCTTTTAAGCAATAACGCCAGTTTCCAATAAAGACAAAGAACAGCTGTTAAATAAAGCAAGGAAGTGTTTGCTCTGCAGGGGTGGAATCATGGAGAATGAGCCATAAAATCTTTAAAAGGTCTGGAGTGTAGACACTAGCAATGATCATGCCAACATTGAAAAATAACTTACCGGTACACTTTATGAGCTGCGTTCTCATCACAGAGAGATTGACACCAGCACAATATGTCCCTCTAATCACTTCCAGAAAGGCAGGTTGCATTGTATCCCGCATGTTTATTTTACGTGTGAGGACAAACAAGGTGCACGGTTTCCATGCAGGACACGTACTGATTTATAAGGACAATTATTGGAGTCTCTTTAGTGACAATAGAATTTCAGTACTTTGATAGAATTCCAGGATGGCTGTATTTACTACTTTACATTACTATAAAAGCCTGGGTTCACTCGTTTTTTCTACCTCACACCCCTTTGGTGTGCCTTTCCAGTAATATTTAAGTAATGTTTTTTTTCTGAGAAAGCACATTGTTAGCTGATTAAAAAAATGAGAAGCTCCGAGGTTAAAACAGTAAGTCATGGATACCATCTATATCTTATTGCACAAGCTCTACCTTAGCAGGGTATGTATACCTAGGAGTCATTCTAACATGATCAAAGGGTACTTACATAGTTAGTGGTTGAAAAAAGACACAATTCTGTATAGTTCAACTTGTGCCACATTAAACTCATTTACAAAAACAAGTTAAAAAATAACAATACATTTATTAAATATGAGGCTAACTACGAACACCCTTCCATGTATAATGACTACTACAGACCTCAGATAAGCAAGAGACCTTGGTCAAGGTGTTCAGTCTACATTGGGTTGGGCAATTCTTTCATCCTCTCCACTAGGGATGAGCTGAACACCCCCCTGTTCGGTTCGCACGAGAACATGCAAACAGGCAAAAAATTTGTTCGAACACGCGAACACCGTTAAAGTCTATGGGACACGAACATGAATAATCAAAAGTGCTAATTTTAAAGGCTTATATGCAAGTTATTGTCATAAAAAGTGTTTGGGGACCCGAGTCCTGCCCCAGGGAACATGAATCAATGCAAAAAAAAAGTTTTAAAAACGGATGTTTTTTCGGGAGCAGTGATTTTAATAATGCTTAAAGTGAAACAATAAAAGTGTAATATTCCTTTAAATTTCGTACCTGGGGGTGTCTATAGTACGCCTGTAAAGGGGTGCACATTTCCCGTGTTTAGAACAGTCTGACAGCAAAATGACATTTCAAAGGAAAAAAGTCATTTAAAACTACTCGCGGCTATTAATGAATTGCCGGTCCGACAATACACATAAAAGTTCATTGATAAAAACGGCATGGGAATTCCCCACAGGGGAACCCCGAACCAAAATTGAAAAAAAAATGACGTGGGGGTCCCCCTAAATTCCATACCATGCCCTTCAGGTCTGTTATGGATATTAAGGGGAACCCCAGCCAAAATAAAAAAAAATTGGTGTGGGGTCCCCCTCAAAATCTTTACCAAACCCTTCAGGTCTGATATGGATTTTAAGGGGAACCCTGCGCCAAAATTTTTTTTAAAATGGCGTGGGGTCTCCCCAAAAATCTATACCAGACCCTTATCCGAGCATGCAACCTGGCAGGCTGCAGGAAAAGAGGGGGGACGAGAGAGCGCCCCCCCCCTCCTGAACTGTACCAGGCCACATGCCCTCAATATTGGAAGGATGCTTTGGGGTAGCCCGCTCCGCATCCAGCATGGTGGGAGGCTCCCGCTGTGTGATGCTTCGACTCTTCTGACGGTTCTTAAATAACTTCTTAAATAACAGAGGGCGGGGCCACCCTCTGACGCACGGTGACTTCCCTGTCCGCCCCCCTCTGACGTCACGGAGAATGCCACAGGGATGTCCCCGTCAAGTCCCCATGCATCAGAGGGGGGCGGGGTCACGGGTGGCCCTGCCCTCCATTATTTAAGAACCGTCAGAAGAGGAGAATCGTCACACAGCGGGAGCCTCCCACCATGCTGGATGCAGATCGGCCCGAGAAGACGAAGGGATGAAGACGCCGGCGCCGCGGAGGAAGATGCCAGACGAGAACACCAGAGGAAGAACCAGAAGAAGAAGAAGATGGAGGAAGAAACCGAAGGAAGATAGAAGATAGAAGAAAGAAGATAGAAGAAAGAAGAAAGAAGAAGTATTTAAATAAAGGAATTGTTAAAAACTGTCTCTTGTCATTTTTAACATTTTTGACACTTTTTTTGTGAAATGGTAGGGGTACTTTTGTACCCCCTTATCATTTCACACAGGGGGAAGGGCCAGGATCTGGGGGTCCCCTTGTTAAAGGGGGCTTCCAAATTCCGATAAGCCCCCCGCCCGCAGACCCCCACAAGCACTGGGCAAGGGTTGTGGGGATGAGGCCCTTGTCCCCATCAACATGGGGACAAGGTGTTTTGGGGGGCTACCTCAAAGCACCCTCCCAACATTGAGGGCATGTGGCCTGGTACGGTTCAGGAGGGGAGGGCCGCTCTCTTGTCCTCCCCTCTTTTCCTGCGGCCTGCCAGGTTGCGTGCTCAGATAAGGGTCTGGTATGGATTTTTGGGGAGACCCCACACCATTTTTAAAAAAAAATTTGGCGCGGGGTTCCCCTTAAAATCCATACCAGACCTGAAGGGTCTGGTATAGATTTTGAGGGGGACCCCACGCGATTTTTTTTTTTTAATTTTGGCCGGTGTTCCCCTTAATATCCATACCAGACCTGAAGGGCCTGGTATGGAATTTAGGGGGACCCCCCACGTCATTTTTTTTTAAATTTTGGTTTGGGGTTCCCCTGTGGGGAATTCCCATGCCGTTTTTATCAATGAACTTTTATGTGTATTGTCGGACCGGCAATTCATTTATAGCCACAAGCAGTTTTAAATGACTTTTTTTCCTTTGAAATGTCATTTTGCTGTCAGACTGTTCTAAACACGGGAAACATGCGCCCCTTTACAGGCATACCATAGACACCCCCCAGGTACGAAATTTAAAGGAATATTACACTTTTATTTTTTCACTTTAAGCATTATTAAAATCACTGCTCCTGAAAAAACGGCAGTTTTTGAAACTTTTTTTTACATTGATCCATGTCCCCTCGGGCAGGACCTAGGTCCCCAAACAATTTTTGCATATAAGCCTTTAAAATTAGCACTTTTGATTTCTCCCATAGACTTTTATAGGGTGTTCCGCGGCTTTCGAATTTACCGCGAACACCCCAAATTGTTCGCTATTCAGCGAACTAGCGAACAGCCGATCCCAGTCGAAGCTCATCCCTACTCTCCACTATGCTAAGGGCCCATAGCCTTCTGAGTATGTGAAGCCTTTTTTCTATAGACTTTGGTGGAGATCAATCTACTTGCAGGCTAGCTGCCGTCTTCTTCTATATGGAGAAAAGGCAGCACATGCACAATACACTGGTTCCCATGGGCCCAGTGGAGAAGATGGAAGAGTCACCCAACTTGGTGTAGGCCATGGCACATGGGCAAAGTTGCTTGCTGGTCTAAGGTTAATAGTTGTAATTCTTGTCACTCTAAATTAAAAAAAGTATCATGGACAGTACTCAATTTTCTCTGTCACTAGGACAGGAAGGCACAGACAGCAACAAAGTCAGAGGTTCTTCCACTTCCCTGTTCCACTAGCACATTCCTTTTTTGAAAGGATATGAGCTAACCAAAAAGCAATTAAAATGCTATATGCAAAATATGTTAGTATTTATATGGACCACAAAAAATTCTGAAGAGCTGTACAGTGTACCTAGACCAAACACACCAGTCTGCCTCACCAAAGAAGCTTACAATCTAATGTACTTACCATAGTCATACAAACACACACATCAGAGCCAAGTGTGGGTGATATCCAGATACCCTACCAGTTTGTTTTTTGTTTTGGAAAAATTGATGCACTCTTAGGAAACTCACAAAAATATGGAGAGTTTATGCAAGTTCCATGTAGAGAGTGGCCCTGGTAGAACAGCACTCAGGACCCTCGGCTGCAAAGCGGGTATTGATCTATGAGTCTATATCATAGAGATGTGTAGGAGAAATCAAGTGCTCCAATGGTACATGATAAAATGGTGTTTTGTAAGGATTTTTTTTATATCTTTATTTTTTTCAGCTTCTTTCCAGCATTTCATGGCCTAGTAGGTCTAAACCAGTCAAAAAAAACTACATGAGCTGTACTGTGAGCACATGTAGTGAAGTGATGGGCATAAACACACAGGAGCATTCACAACTAAGGCAAGCCATGAATGAATTGATTTAGTTTCCTTTCACCATGGGTGGAAGAAAAGAAAATTGCTTGATTTCCCCATGAACACTGACTACAGTAAATGCTTCCTGCATTGCTATTGTATTCTGCCGGCGGGGGGGTATGGGGAGCCTTCCTGGTCGGCAGAGTACAATGATTACAGCTAGAGGCTATAACCGCTGGCCGTAATCCCATTTATAAAAATCCTACAGGCTGGTTGACCTAAGCCGATCGATGGGTTAACTTGGGGACAATCAACCTGCCCATACATGGATCGAAATCCAGCCAGCCGGTCCTTACTGAACCGGCCGAATTTCGATCTATGTATGGCCAGCTTCAGGGTGCAGAAGGTTTATAACCTACATGTAGACGAAAGGCCATAGAGTCATCCTGCGTGAGCCACCATCTAATATATCACTTTCACTGTGCTATACTTGTGACACAAATCATATACACTATGTCATGTTTTGATTAAGAGATTGCTGTTGTGTATAAAAAAAAAAAGCTTTTCTCAACCTGCTTACCAAAGAAGAACCCTTGAAATATTTTTTGACAAAAATGATTATACTTTAGACCCCTTTCACACTGAGGCAGTTTTTAGGTGTTTTAGCGCTAGAAATAGCGCCTTCAATATGCCTGAAAACTGCCTCCCATTGCAATGGGTGCTTTCACACTGGGGCGGTGCACTTGAGGGACATTAGAAAAAATCCTGCAAGCAGCATCTTTGGGGCAGTTTGGGAGCGCTGTATACATCGCTCCCAAAACGCCCCTACCCAATGCAATGGATGGGCAGTGCTTTCGAAGCACTTGAAAAGCGCCTCAACGCAGGAGTTTTTACCCCTATTTTGGGGTTAAAAGCGCCTGCTAGCGGCCAAAAAGTGATGCTTAAACAGCAGTAGAGAGAAAGAGAACCCCCATGGGGTGGGATTTTAAAGGCACTACCAAAAGACAATAAAAATTAAGAATAATAATTTTAATTAATTTGTAGAAAAATACATGAAATGTTGAACAAGGTCATGAAATTTGAAGAATAAAGATATGCAAACTGACGATACAAAAATCCTATATCCAACGCGTTTCGGAGATGAATGTTGTCTCCTTCATCAGGGTTAACAGGAAATATATAATCTTTTGATTTGGGGCATAGTCCTTATATATTTTTTCATTATATGCTCTGAGCTGGAGATACCGCTATTACAGAGATTCACTTCAAGCTGCTATAATGTGGGCAGGACGGTCAGAGGACTCCATGTGACAGTGTCTTTCTTTTAAAATGAATACGGATGATCTCATGTATGTGCAATTGAACAAGATGTAAGTTACCAGCACTTTAGACCCTTTTTTGGCTATGCATTATGAGATGGATGTACTAACTTACTGTTGATTATTTGAATTTTATAGATTATATATTTCCTGTTAACCCCTGTCTTTTGGTAGTGCCTATAAAATCCCACCCCCAGGGGTTCTCTTTCTCTCTATTCTTCATGGGATGTGGCACACTTTTGCAATCTTACATATCAGAATTCCTTTCTCACTTAAACAGCAGTAAAGCACCGCTAAAACAAGCGGTGCTTTACCGCTAACGCACAGGTGGCCCCAGTGTGAAAGGGGTCTAAAGCTCACAGTACAATAGTGTGATCAATAAGTTGTACATGTAATATTATAAAAGTAAAGACTGCAGAGCATTTACCATACTTGACACCTGGATCATTTTTAACACTCCCTGTTCTATATGACAAAAGTATTTTCAATAATTTACTATACATACATTGAAAAATAAGAATATTGATAAATTGGTAAGATAAGAAATGCAGACAGTGAAAATTTTACTGCCTCTATACATTGGTGGCCGGTGGGAGAGGTGCCTAGGTATATTGGTGGTCAGTGGAAAAATGCACCCTTAGACTGGTGGTCAGTGAAAATGTGCCCCTTTTACATTGGTGGTCAGTGGATAAGGCTCACTATTATATTGGTGGTCGGGGGGGGAGGTGTCTGTTACATTGGTGGTCAATGGAGAACATACTTCTTACACTGGTGGGCAGTAGAGAAGGACCCCTTTACATTGGTGGTCAGTGGAAGATGTGGCCCTTACATTGGTGGTCAGAGGGAGAGGTGCCCCTCTCATTGGCAGCCAGTGATGAAAGTCCACTTTACCTTAGTAGTAAGAGGAGAAGGGCCTCCTTTCCTAACATTTGTGGTCAGTGGTAGAGGCGGCACCCTACATTAGTGGCCAGTGGAGGAGGCTCCTTTACATTGGTGATCAGTGGAGAAGAACCACCTTACATTTTGAGTCAGTGAAAAAAGGTCCCCTTACCTTAGAAAGCAGTATAGAAAATTCCCTTACTTTAGTGGTCAGTATAGAAGGGCCCCTTTACATTGGTGGTCAATGGAGAAAGGCTCACTTACATTGGCGGTCAGTGTAGAAGGACCACTTTCCATTGGGAGTCAGTGGGAGAAGAGTCTCCTTACATTGGTAGTAAGTGAAAAGGATGCCCTGTTACACTAGTGGGCAGTGGGAAGGAATGAACCTTACACTAGACTAGAGGTATGACCACATACATTAGCCAGTGTACATGTCGAGTGAGGTCGGTGCCAGGGTTTTACACCACCATCAGTTAGTAGATCAGTCTGCCACTGCTCAATGATCAAGGAATCCCTACCAACTTCTGAAGGAACCCAAAGGTTCAATAGAACCTTGGATGAAAAACGCTGAAATGGACTGATGCATGGCATCTACAAATTAAATACCATAACTAGGCAACAGGCAATTATTTGTTAAGTTTCATGGACTAAATTTTACCCCCTCAAAGATTTATATAAGCTTTTGTCAAATGAGAGAAAAAGTAGATAAAGATTTATAAAACTAGCGGTTTTAGAAGATCTCTTTTTTTCTTTAACAAAAGAAAAAATCAAATATAGGCTTTTTATGTGGCAGTTTCATGTATATCAGCCAGCAAATGTATTTGTTTTGTATTGCTGCCAGTTATTATACATTAATGTTAGTATGACGTCGTTATTGTTGGTGTTAAGTTCCCTCTACAATAAAAGAGGAATTAGTGGTCCTCCAATAATATGTTCATATGAGATAATCCTATATGTATGTTAAATCCCACCCTGCTTCTCATATCTCAGGAAGCTGAGCTGTCCAAGGGCAAGGCAACTATTTAATATCTGAAACAAATAAGCTATATTTATAGTATGGATAAACATGTACAAAATCACATTCTTTAAAGCAAACCTCCAGAGGAAGCAAACATTTTAGTAGTATATGTGCAATGTGTAGAACAGACTGCCTTTGTCAGTTTTGTGTTTCTGATTGTACAGTTAATGGTAATACCATTCCAAATTGTAGGAGTCTACCAGGAAACAAAGATAGCCTCAGAAAAGGTCTTGCTTCTCTGTATACAGGACAACACTATAGCCATTAGGCTGGCCATACATGTTCAACTTTCAAGTACACTTTTCCTTTAGATTTACCAGAAACCATATAATACAAGGTCAAAACTAAGCATCTTTCAACTGTATCCAATTATGTACATTGATTCTATTCCATCACTAAATCCTCATGCCATCCTTGACCATTCGTTAGAAAATGCTGCTTTCAAAAACAAAAGGTTTAGACCTCATGTATTAAATTTTGGCAGAGCCATGCAAACAATTCCTTTATGCCTCGGTGACAAACTGTGCATCTAGATTGGGATTGGTAATGGTAGCATGGAGCCAAATAGTATGGGCAGTGGAGGCTTGGGCACAGGAACATTTGGCACATTGCACTCCAGTGCTGAGGTTTATATGAATATTTATGAGCCTAATGGAGTTTTTAACATGATCATTATTTTTGCTGTGATAAAAGTGTCAAGGTTTATTTGGTTTAGGTTAAAGTGGTTGCAGACCTCAGACATGAAATATGAACAAAGCATATCCCTGTATAGTGTCTTAATTAAAGTGGATGTAAACCCTTTCTTATACTCAGTGAAGTGAACAGCCTCAGATGATACACAGAGATTAAACAAATCTCCCTACATAAGTTTTACATGTATATCTGCTGTCTTCATCTTGCTATATTCTTTAGAAAGTGCACATCGTGTTAGAGATTTTCTCTTCCTGTTCAGCACTGGGAGTAAAGTCTTGGCATACACTGTGTGAGAGCTGATTGGAGGAAAGGCACCCCCCCACCACCACCACCACTACATAGCCATGGGAAGGAAGGAATGTGCTGTGAATAGACCAGCTCTCTGCTAATCTATTTATAGCACCCACCCTGACACAAATTTCAGGCTGGTTTTATCTCGGAGAACTTGTCAGAAGATATGCTGATAACAGAAGAATGGAGCATCAGAAAGACACAGGACTTAGGGCTTTGGAAAGAGATAAGAAAACACTGCAGATATAGGTGCTTAGGTCAAATTTCATTAATCAGGTTTACATCCAGTTTAGGTGTCACTTTTTCTTATTCTGCTTCGTTCCTCTGCTATCAGCAAGAATCACCTCTGACAAGTTTTCCTGACACCAAGGAAAAAATGATAACAGGGGAGGGAGCTCCAGCTGATTAACAGCTTCAGCTCTGTTCCTGTGTGCTGTGTGAAGGGGGTGTGACTTCCCTCCAATCAGCTGTTAGAGCTCTCCTTACTGAGCTCTGTAGAGTGTAACTTCAGTTCTCTAGCCCCTTTTTTCTAAAATCTCAGGCAAGCTTTAAAATTCAGCACTTTGAATGGATGTAAAAAAGAGAAGACTGCAGATAACAGGTACAACTTATGTAGGAGGATTTTTTTTCCCCTCTGTGTATCACCTGAGGATAGTCACTTCACTGGTTATATGTAAGCTTTTACAGCCACTTTAAGTTTAAAGACACCCTATTCCTACCCCATGCAGAGCAAGTTAAACAAAGCAGGTAAATGTACTCTATAAGAAAATCTGCTTTTATGTCTTAAACCTGAACTCCAGGAAAACAGCTAAATACACAGGACCGGAAGGAGTTGCCCCCTTAATGACCAGGCCATTTTTGGCGATACAACACTGCGTCACTTTAAATGACAATTGCGTGGTCGTGCGACATTGTGCCCAAACAAAATTGATGTCCTTTTTTTTCCCACAAATAGAGCTTTTTTTTGGTGGTATTTGATCACCTCTGTGGTTTTTATTTTTTACGCTATAAACAAAAAAATGCAACAATTTAGAAAAAAAAACAATATTTTTTACTTTTTGATAAAATAAATATCCCCCCAAAAAGTTATAGTGTCTAAAATATAGGGGATAGATTTATGGCATTTTTATTATTTATTTATTTTTTACTAGTAATGGTGGCGATCTGCTATTTTTAGCGGGACTGCGACATTGCAGCGAACAGATCAGACACTTTTGACACTTTGTTGGGACCATTAACATTTTTACAGCAATCAGAGCTAAAAATAGCCACTGATTACTGTATAAATGTCACTGGCAGGGAAGGGGCGATCAAGGGGTTAAGTGTTCCCTAGGGAGGTGTTTCTAACTGTGGGGGCAGTGTACTGACTAGAGGAGGAGAGAGATCGCTGTTCCTGATCACTAGGAACAGCAGATCTCTCTCTACTTCCCTGTCAGAATGGGGATCTCTCTGTTTACATACACAGATCTCCGTTCTGGCTCTCTGAGAAGCGATCGCGGGTGGCCTGGTCGGCAAGTTGTTAAAGGAGCCGTTTTACCTGTGAAAGGATTTGTATTTCTGTCCATCCAGTCAAGAGAGTTAAACCACTCCGTCACACAGTACAGCCCTGCAAAGAAAGAGCAGCGGTACATCGATGACTGATCATTGTGTATCTCCTCCTGTTGGTATATGCACTGTAGCAGGTGATAGCAGGTGACAAAAAAGTCTCCCTTCAATTTTTAATAATGTGTTCTGTTCCCTAGAGAGCTTGGACAGGGCACCCCTCCTACCTCCACGGCTGACCGACAACACAGCTAGCATGGAGAAAGCTGATTTGGCAGATGGCACTTTTATCAATCTACAAACAATGGCAAGACAAGCTCAAGAGGAATGCACAGGAGAGGGAAATTTCAGCTAAAATGATCCAAACAAGCAGGCAAGTGCTTAGAGATGGAGAAAAGTGGCTTTTGTCAAAGCAGCCATCTTTTTGCTAGCTGCATTGTCAGACCGCCAGGGAGGGGGGATGTGTTCCCTGTCTGACCTAACAGCTGACCTAAGGCTTGCCATACACGGTTCAAACCGTTAATGGGCAGGCTGAATGTACCCCTGCCTGCCGGATTCTCTTACGACAATTGCTAGCGGCTGCTATAGCCGCTAGCGATAATCACTGTCTTCTCCTGGTGGGGGGGCAGGCGGGGGAAGCTGGGAGCAGACAATGATCCAGCAGGAGGGATTCCCCTGTCAGCACTGTCTGTGTTGATGGGGAATCGTGCAATTTTCTACCTTGCAACGTGTGGTTGCAGGAAAGAAATTTGCACCATATATGGCCTGTCTTAGACAACACATGGGAAGATGGGATAAAGTACTACATGTACTTTGTCCCCAGGGGAACAGAATAAATTATTTAAAAAGGGGATGACACTTTTTCTTAAAGTGATTGTAAAGGCTAGTTTTGTTTTAAAATAGCAAACATGTTATATTTACCTCCTCTGTGCAGTGGTTTTGCACAGATCCTCCTCTTTTCGGGTCCCTCGTCACTGCTCCTAGCCCCTCCCTCCTTTGAGTGCCCCACAGCCAGCAGCTTGCTACAGGGGGCACCCAAGTCGAGTCAGAGCTCTGTGTATCCATTCAGACACGGAGCCCCGACCTGGCCCCGCCCCTCTCTCCCTGATTGGCTGACTGACTTTGACAGCCGTGGGAGCCAATGGCACCACTGCTCTGTCTCAGCCAATCAGGAGGAGTGTCCAGGATGGCTGAGGGGATCATGGACATCGCTGGAGAGAGAAGGGGCTCAGGTAAGTCATTAGGGGGTTTCTGGGGGGCTGCTACACACAGAAGGTGTTTTTGTCTTAAAGCATAGAATGCATTTAGGTAAAAAAACATTCTGCCTTTACAACTCCTTTAAGCTACATTAACTGATTTTTTTCTAGTTCAGTTCAGAGTTCAGTTTAAAAGAGACAAAAGGTTTGTGCACAGGATCTAAGGTGTGCTCGACTATTCAGTAGGTGCAGCCGGTGTTAAAAAATCCACACCATTTCACCAGCATTCCCAGTGTCATGCATATAGCTATAAAGCTTATTGTACTTAGCTTAGATAAACCAAAAAAAATTGTGTTGACAGGTTCAGAGTTTAATTTTGTTGTATAAATTGTTGCATGAGCCATTGTTATCTATGGAATCTGAAGAGCATATACAGTAGCAATATATTCTATGTAATTTGTCTTATCTAAATATCTACTTGGTGAGATATCCAGGCTGCGGCCGGCTCCACGCATCCGCAGCCCGCCACCATCTTGAGGCCTACAGAGAGCTGTCAGCCCTGTCTGCCTCCGGACATCTCCTGCCATCCTTCCTCCAATGCACCCTGGTGAGCCTGTCTTACAGCACTCTGTTCAATATTCCTATCGCACACGTTCCTGGCAAAATGGCTCATAAAATGGTGGGTGCTGCAGCGATTACCTGTTGGGTCCTGGAAGCATCAAACACACGTACATCTTCGCCAGCACACCATGGATCAGCAATAAGTTGTCCAAAAAGGTTTTAATGAAAGGAAGTCACATCACAAAGAAAGGTGCAACGTTTCGGGGCCGCTTCGTCGGGCATGTGATCATCACATCACCTTTTTGGAAAACTTATTACTGATCCATGGTGTGCTGGTGAAGATGTACGTGTTTTACAGCACTGTCTGTCCCCGGACATCTCCTGCCTCTGCCCAAGCCTAAATTTCCGAGCCCTGGAAAAGTGAGCCGCGATGGACGTTTTGGCAAAGAGCTCCGGGCTATCCCGATTTTCATCCACGAACATCTAAGTGCCTGCACGCCTAGAGCGCAAACTACCTAGCCGAGCTTCTCCTATTTCCTTACCTGCATCTCCCCCAGTGCTTATTTTGAGGCTGGCCTGACCCTCCGTTGTGCATCGCTGCTTCAGGCCTCATTTAGGCCTCATCCAATTGCCCGGGCTTTGGGTCTACAACCCTCAGACCAGCAGTATTCTATACACCCAGTTTCTGACCCTGATGCGCGCTAAAGACTGTACCACCAAAGGGGGCGAGGCTTGGCGCATGAGGAGCTAAGCCATGTCTTGACACAGCCCCCGGTCCCTGAGATTCCTGCGGACTACTTCCCACCATTGGATTACCTCCTAATTTCACATATGGGTGGCAATAAAAACAAGGCTACCAAGAAGACCGGAGATGACCGTCAGCAGGGTGACCTGGGACACTTTTTCACCCGTTCTTCGACCACCTCACAGCACAAGCAGGCTTCCAAGATGGCTCAGGCACCACTATCCCCAGCCTGGTCTGACTCGGCAATTCCCACACAGGTGAGCTCCCACGATCGCTCCGAGTCACCAGGGGGCTCTGATCGCTTCGACAGATGCTCCCACAGTGGCTCACGAGCCTCCTTTTGCTCTGGAGATGGATGGGACATGGAGGCGCAAATGAGATCATTGCATACTTACATCAGATCACTACCCACTAAAACTGACTTTGAACATTGTGTAGCTCACATTGAAAAGACCTACCGCTCAGAAATCAATGAGCTTAAAAAAGACCCGGGGATCCGTATGGAGGACATTGAGCACACCACCGATGGCCTTTGCAATGCTTTACAATCTCATGATGAAACCCTGAATTCCCAAACAGTGCTGATTCAGCAGCTTATGTATCAACAGGATGACATGGAAAATAGAAACAGACATAATAACTTCCGGATAAGGGGCATTCCTGAAACTGTTGAACATAAGGACCTTGGTGCAGTGGCCGCCACCATTTCCAACCAATTATTGCAGCGGCCAAAAGATACACCCCTGGAACTGGACAGAGTACATATGACCTCAGGTCCCAGACGCCCTGACTCCATTTTCATCCGTGATACCTTATGCAAAGTACTACTTTTACAAGATCAAGGAGACTATTTTGCAGGCTGCAAGCTCCCAAGACGCCATCCTATTCAATGACACCCCTGTCATGCTTTTACCAGACCTATCTCATCAGATCCTGGCCATGCAGCAGGCATTGAAACCACTCACACAGCTTTTCCAAGAAAGACATATCAAGCATCAATGGAGGTTCCCCTTTCTTCTCCGAGTGCACCATGAGGGCAAGACGGCATTGTTTCGCACTCTAGGGGACCTATCCACTTTCCTTGTGTAGCGCCCTCTACCTTTAGGTAGGTGCTTTATAGTATTTTTCTGATAGTGTAGAGCAGGGGTCTCAAACTGGTGGCCCTCCAGCTGTTGCAAAACTACAAGTCCCATCATGCCCTTGCCTGTGGGAGCCATGCATGTAACTGTCAGCCTTGCAATGCCTCATGGGACTTGTAGTTTCCCAACAGCTGGAGGGCCGCCAGTTTGAGACCCCTGGTGTAGAGGATATAGGGACAGGTAAATTTAGCCAGGCCTGTGTTCTTTACTAGGCCTGGATGTTAATTTAGGGTTGGAAATATCAGAATAGAAGGGGGTGTGGCCGCCTACACTTGGGCTCAGGGAGACCTTCTTTGCCTAACAGTGGATTCTGCTGGAGAGAGAATGGGCTGAGACCTGAGTGGCAGGAAACCCATGTGAGAGGATTGACCAATGGTTAATTTCTATGGTCAGAGGAAGGTCTCTAATAAAAGGGGGGTTACATGCTCTGGGAGGAGATTGAGGTTGCAGATTCAGTTCAGGATTCAGAGTCCACAAGTTAGGCCCAGAGGCCCGGGGGTTCAGAGATCCCAGAGCCCTGGAGCCAGAGGAGAATCCAGAGGGGCCAAGAGCCTAGGCCCTGGATAAGAAATCAACATGTAGTTGCACAGGAACTACCGGATGTTCCCATGTGGGGAATGTGCCAGTGGGAGGAGGAGGAAGTAGGAGCAAAGTGTCAGAGCAGGAGGAAGTAGAAGCAAAGCGGCAGACGAACACTGGGTGATCGACTTTCTGTGAGTAGAACATGGACTGTTGATTGGGAGAGAGCAAACGGAGTGCAAACCCAGAGGAGCCGAATGAGAACTTCATACTGTGAATCCAAGGACCACAGTATCAAGCGCTTTCAAGGACTGAGGGGAGCTGATGGACAAGTCATGGAAATAGGCAGTGTTGGCCTGTGACTTTGAGTTCAAACCCCAAGGAATATCCATCAGTTTGACAGAGGGATACTATTCAGAGTAATGCTCATCTGTCTAGTTTGGGAGTGCTGTATTACACAGAGAAATGGAACCATGAAAGGATTATAGGGAAAAAGGGAATCCAGCAACAAAGCTACGGCTATGGATTCACACCCTTCAATAATATGGGGCATCTCATATGTTTCACTAAATAGCCCCACAGAGATAATCCCGAATAAAAAGAAACATAGAGTTGGAACTTTGACTGTTTGGTGTTCTGTGAGTGCATGGGAGATCGGAAGCGGAGTGATTGGCAAAGGTAAGGAACTAAAAACCAGCAGCCCCCATGAGGGTACCTCTACATATGGAGGTCGCCACCGAGATTTGCCTTCACTATCCACCCGCTGGCCATTGCCCACATCAACCAAACCGGATTTTGCTACCTAATGCATAAGGAAGCTCAGCATTCAGTGACTGTAATACATGGCAATCACAGCGGAATCGTGCCATTTGATTACAGGTGTCTGGTGTGGGAACAGCGCTGACAAACACTGTTTGCAATCAATTATCCTGCTTCCACAGTTAAAAATGCGGATGGGGCTTGTGGATGTAGCTGTTGCCCTTGGAAACATGGGCACAGGGGGTGGTGTGGCCGGGGACTTTGGTCCCTTACAGTTGGGACATCACAAGAGGGACATTTTTACTGTGTATTTGGTGTCTGCTGCCAGTTAGCCTGCAATTCTATAGTGCCTGCCACCAGGGGTCGCTGGGGTACACAGAGAAAATGTAGTGTTACAGTTCCTCGCACGCTGAGCCAACAAGAGGGGGTGGAGTTATGCCCCAGAGGAGAAGTTAATAACTTTCAGCATGCAACGCCCACACCACGAGGCGGAGGAAGATGGCTGACCATATTCAGAGTGCATCAGCCATGCAGCAACCCACTGAGATGCAGGATTGGGTGTTGGTGGATACTGGCATCCACTTGGAGGTAACCGGAGGACTGGCTCTGGGAGTGATCACTGGGGTGGAAAAGCTGTGCATGTTGTGTCCGAAATGTCACCGGCCCACTGTTGGAGTTTGTGCCTGGGCCCAGTGCGGCCATTGCAGAAGTCCCCTGACCCAGCTGGGATCAGTGCAATGGCAGACGCAGTACTACAACATCCAATCATCCACCGGATTATACACTCCTTACACACAGGCGACCAGGAGGGAAGAGGGTCGTGTGTCACCCACCCCTGTGGTGAAAGAGATGTTTCCTGCATCATCCATCTCGCAGCTTTTAGAGCCAAAGTCCCAAGGTAATGCTGGGAAAGCCTGTGGCCTGGCTGGGGACAGGGAGGGTGTCAATGTGTGTAGACGGACCCTGGAAAATGTCCCGGAAGAGCCGGCTGATACTAAGACCTCTGCTGTGCCGGTCCAGAAGGAGCCACAGATACAGGAGGGGGATCCCTCGGGTGAGCTGGACCGGGTGAGCAAGGGCCGGGCTGTGGACTGGGGATCACCACAAGTGCTGGAGAAATATGGGTCTCTAGAGAACTTGTTTGAATGGTTATCCCCTGAGGAGGCTGATTACAGTGATGAAGAAGAGTGGTTTCTGGAGAGTTCTACTTCAGTGGAAGCTTCCACAGGAACACCGGAGAGGCCACGAAGTTCATCTAAACCCCCAGTACCTCCCTTCAACCTTTCATCTACTGCCTTTCCTACCAGGGCAGCTACCTATCAACAATGTGTCAGCAGGGCTCTGGATTCCTGCATTCTGCCTGGCAGAGGGAGGCCTAAGGAACTACCTAGACTTTCCAGATTTCAGCGAGAAGTGCAGAGGAAGGTCGCTCAGGAGTGGGGTCTGGACTACCCTTACATTCTGGATCGGGTTATGGAGGTTGTTGAGAATTCCGGGAACAGTGGGTGAATAACCTGGTCTGGGATTATCTGCACATCCCAAAACCCAACTGGAATCGGGAAGGCAATCTACAAAGATAAAGTGCTGGTGGTGAAAGCAGGGCAGAACACCCGCAGCTACTCCATTTCGGTGAAGAGTGAGGGGGACAGTCGCAAGAGATTACCTGACCCGAGGTACTATCTGTAAGCAGGACTACTGGTGAGGTAGCTACAGATGTGCTCTAGATACCCACGTTGATTGCAAGAGGGCAGGTGGGTTAGGGTGGGTTTCTCCCCTTCATCAGACTGTTTATGCAGGGAAGTGGCTACTCAGGGTGCCTGGTAAAGGACGATACCATGGACACTAGGGTGAGTCATTCCTGTTCAATTTCATTTGCTAGTTGAAAAAAAAAAAAAAGGACTCTTGTTTAGGAGCCGAATAGAAAGTATATCTGGCCTAATGGGCATATGTGTGTTTCAATTACTGGTGTGTCTGTTCAGGCTGCACTCTGCAGGAGTTCTCATAGATTCCTTTTGAGGGGGTGACGGTCCTGACAGGGGATTACATGCCATTGCTCAATTGTGATTTTGTCACCAGAGGGAGGATCATAACCCCCTACTTCTGGTGAAGTTTAAAATGTAAGACAGTTGGTAGTTAGTTGTATATATTTGTGTCTTCTTTTAGGTGAATCGGAGATGTGACGGCTGTCTATCTTAAAGAAGAAGACCTGTGACAAACAGAGTAGTCCTCCTTAGGGAGCAGTGCTTTGGTTGCACTTGTAAGTGCAGGGTAGTTGTAGGGTTTTGTAGTAAGGATGTACGATTTGTAAAAAGAAAAGAATGTATATATGTTATTGACATTGTAATGTGTTCATTCTTTGTTACCCCTTTCCCCACTTAAACTCAGGAGGACGTGAGATGCCTTCCTCTTTTTATAAGGAGGGACATTTTTCAAATTTTTTGGGTTTTTCGACAACTGAGGACAGTTGTGATTTTTAGTGGGGGGTGGATGTAGCGCCCTCTACCTTTAGGTAGGTGCTTAAGGCCCCTTTCACACTGGGGCGGTGGGGGCGTCGGCGGTACAACAGCGCTATTTTTAGCGCTGCTGTACCGTCGTTCTTGCAGCGGTATTCGGCCACTAGCGGTGCGGTTTTACCCCCCCGCTGGCGGCCGAAAAAGGGTTAAAATCCCTCGTACAGCGCGGCTATAGCCGCGGTATAGCCGCGCTGTCCCATTGATTTCAATGGGCAGGAGCGGGGAAGGAGCAGTGAATACACCGCTCCTTCCCCGCTCCAAAAAAGCGGTTTGCAGGACTTTTTTCACCACCCTGCCTGCGCACCGCTTCAGTGTGAAAGCCCTCGGGCTTTCACACTGAACAAATAGCGGAGGCTGTTTAGGGTCAGTTTTCAGGCGGTATTTTTAGCGCAATACCGCCTGAAAACCGCTTCAGTGTGAAAGGGGTCTTATAGTATTTTTCTGATAGTGTAGGATATAGGGACAGGTAAATTTAGCCAGGCCTGTGTTTTTTACTAGGCCTGGATGTTAATTTAGGGTTGGAAGTATCAGAATAGAAGGTGGTGTGGGGCTGCCTACACTTGGGCTCAGGGAGACCTTCTCTGCTTAACAGTGGATTCTGCTGGAGAGAGAGAATGGGCTGAGACCTGAGTGGCAGGAAACCAATGTGAGAGGATTGACCAATGGGTAATTTCTATTTCTAGGATGAGCCTTACTCTTTCCTACACTTGATTTTATTGTTTTACACGTGATCACGTTTTTATATCGTTTGTTGATTATTGGTTATATCCAATAAAATATGTCATTTTGATCTGCACTATTGGCGTCCTATCTATCTTTTTATGAACCATCCATGCTCTGGAGACTTGTTTGTGGCGGAGAATTCCCCCTTGGGCTTCTGAACAGACAGTCGTGACGTGGACCATAGAGGATAGATCCCCCTCGAGATCCGCGATTTCCAGAACCAACCCTCGTCCAACCATCATCCATTAAGGATCTCAGAGCCTGTTTGATTCGGTGTCACCGGCATCCAAATCCACTCCTGCTGGTAGGCGTATTCCATCTATTCACTTCCTATGATCGTACAACTCATGATATACAAGAGAAGATTTCTACATCAGTCCAACATTCATATTTAGCCTATGTTTGGGACTCTCTTGTATCAGATTCATAGCCATACATTGGGACTTTACTATATCCCGTCTAATATTCAATTTTTTGGTATTATGCTTCATGTGTTTCAGCTATGTATATATTGGTAATGGTCACCATGTCTGATGTGCCTTTTACCATTGGTTATCATTTTTAGCGCTGCATTGCACTTTTACTTCTGTTTACAATATTGGTCATATTTTATGTAGCTGCTTTTTACATTGGGTTAGCGCAGTGTTATTTATATTTTCTTTGAGGTAATTTCTATGGTCAGAGGGAGGTCTCTCATAAAAGGGGGGTCATATGCTCTGGGAGGAGATTGAGGTTGCAAATTCAGTTCGGGAGTCAGAGTCCACAAGTTCGGCCCAAAGGCCAGGGAGTTCAGAGATCCTGGAGCCCTGGAGCCGGAGGAGAATCCAGGGGGGTCAAGAGCCTAGGTCCTAGATAAGAAATCAACATGTAGTCGCACAGGAACTACCGGATGTTCCCATGCGGGGAATGTGCTGGTCGGAGGAGGAGGAAGTAGGAGCAAAGCGTCAGAGCCGGAGGAAGAAGAAGCAAAGCTTCAGACGAACGCTGGGTGATCGACTTTCTGTGAGAAGAACATGGACTGCTGATTGGGAGAGAGCAAAGGGAGTGCAAACCCAGAGGAGCCAAATGAGAACTTCATACTATGAATCCAAGGACCACTGTATCAAACGCTTTCAAGGACTGAGGGGAGCTGACGGACAAGTCATGGAAATAGGCAGTGTTGGCCTGTGACTTTGAGTTCAAACCCCAAGGAATATCCATCAGTCTGACAGAAGGATAATATTCAGAGTAATGCTCATCTGTCTAGTTTGGGAGTGCTGTATTACACAGAGAAATGGAACCATGAAAGGCTTATAGGGAAAAAGGAAATCCAGCAACAAAGCTACGGCTATTGATTCAAACCCTTCAATAATATGGGGCATCTCATATGTTTCACTGAATAGCCCCACAGATATAATCCCGAATAAAAAGAAACTTACAGTTGGAACTTTGAATATTTGGTGTTCTGTGAGTGCTTTGGAGATCGGAAGCGGAGTGATTGGCAAAGGTAAGGAACTAAAAACCAGCAGCCCCCATGGGGGTACCGCTACACTCGGAACCCTGGAATTGCCCCAAGTTTCCCTACCAGATTGGCCCTTCCTGCTGACGACACCTGGCCTTCCTTACGCCACTCAGTGGCAGAAAACTAGGAAGAACAAGCGCCCTAGATCCTCCTCACACAAACCACCTGATGACTGACGTTATGAGTCACCATGGCCTTTTTTCCTTCTGGGGATCCCCCTGCATACAGGACTTCCCTCACTTCGGAAATGAGCTATTGCTCCACCCCAGAGGCCCAGCCAGGTCTTGACCTTTGTTTTTCTTCCTTGTTTCAGATTTTTTCGAGTTATCACTGTTGAATGATCTTTATTTTTCATTATTATTTTCATTCCACATGGCTCAGTGACTCTACTGACTGCGATTGAGGTATCCCCATTGTGACCTGCTATGCTCCAATACTACATTGCCTAGGTTCACTTGAACGTTTGCAACATACATTTGTACGATTGATTGTGCACTATACCTTTACCATGCCTGAGTCGGTTTTTTTTATCGTTCGTTTTCTGTGTTTGTTTGTTTTTTACACCCTTAAGGTAATCCCTAATTTTTCTAGTTTTTCTTTTACTATACCATGGGAGGATGGGCCCGGGGGCTGGTCCGTGTGCCTTCTTTACCACCCCCACTTAGGCCCCCCGGTGCAGAAAAATACGCTGAACTATGTTTCTATAGTTCTGTGATTTTTGTTGTTTTGGTTTTCACCATTTAGGTGACATACTGCCACCTAGTGGCCTGACATGTTTATACACCTGGTTGCTTTCCTCCCTACCACATTCACAGGTTACATCTCATCATGCTGTGGATGAAGACAGTCACCTCTCCACTCTCTGCTCTTCTTTCTCTTTTTCCTTTTTTTTCTCCTATCCCACTACTCTCCTCTTCCCTCTCTACTTTCTTGAGCTCTCTCGTATCCTGGCTGACCATTTTACTATGGGATTCCATTTTATGATGGCTGCTCACCCCCCCTTCAAGTGTTATGGCGGTTCGTGGTCATATTACTTTCTCCTCCTTTACTTGTCGAGGCTTTAATACGCTTAAGAGGAGCCAAGTCTTGTATCACTTCCACAAAACTCGATCCAAGATTTTGCTCCTCCAAAAGACTCACTTCCGCTCTAAAAGCACACTGGCCATAAATAACCGCTTCTATCACTCCTGGGATCATAGCACTAATCCACGGGCTAAATCAAGAGGGGCATCTATAGCCTTCCACAAGTCCTTCCACCCAGAAGTTATTGACTCTCTAATAGACCGCAAGGGACAGTACGTGTTTCTCAAATTAAAATATCAATCCTCTATTTTTACAGTGGCTAATGTCTACAGTCCTAACCAAGAACAGGGTCGTTTCCTGGCTGCAGTCCTTGACAGATTTCTCTCCTTTGGAGGTCCCTGCTTCATCCTGGGAGGTGACTTCAATGTGGCCCTTTCCCCGTCAGTGGACACATCCTCGGATAGGTCTTCTACTGCTCATTCAATCTTAATGCAGATTAAATCCCTTTTACACTCCGCACGACTAATAGATGTCTGGCGCACACATCATCCTTTGGAAAGGGATTACAGTTGTTATTCAGTTGCCCAAAATTCCTACAGCTGTCTTGACAATTTTTTTGTGTCCCAATCCCTCCTGGATATCCCCATTCATTCATCCATTGGTACCCTCCTTTGGTCAGACCTTCCCCCGGGATGTTGCTGATGTTAAGCTCGCTATTCGGAACTATGTTCTGGATCATAGATCTGATGACCTCACCGCCCCTATGACGCAATGGGAGGCCTTGAAATGTGTTATCCGATTGACCAAGTGAATTGGCAATTCCTTTGTCTTTGGAACAGCTCGGTATAGGGTGCTTTCATAACTAAGGCTGTACTTACAGCCCTCAGCCTCCATGTTAGTTAATGGCTCCTCTTCCAAATCTTTTAATATCTCCAACGGAACCAGACAGGGCTGCCCCTTCTCCCCCCTGCTTTTCGTCATAGTGATAGAATACCTGGCCATCGCTATTAGGCAAAATGACTCAATTGTAGGCGTTCAAACTCAGTCCTTACAACATAAACTCTCACTGTATGCTGACAAAAAACTGTATGCTGACGACTTACTAGTGTATGTACAACAGACCCACAGCTGCCAAAGCTGCTCTACCTATTTCAGACCATTCCCATACTCCTCCCTAAACAGTTCTTCCTCTCTTTATGGTCAATGTCTATTCGATTTATCTGGAATAGGGATTTGTTATGCTTTACGTTTATCTATTATGGTCCCAGGTAAAAGTCTCTTGTCCTCTTGGTCATAAGGAAATGCTCAGATGAAAGTTCAATTCAGCCACCATCGGGAAATTATCCACGTCTTCTTCAGGCTCTCTTCTGGTCTGCCTCCTCCCATCTAGCATGGTCATCTGCTCTGCCTGCTCCACCTCTCCATGCTCAGTACCTGAAAAGAGTAAGAGACAAAGCAGATTATATGTTCCTTCCAACTGTGCCAAAAACATAGCTCACTGCTCACATTTCTCTATCTGTCCATGCCTAACTGCAAAACTATTGTAGGGTGCCTTGAAACACTTTTACGGATAGGCATTGACTTCCAATGTAACAAATAAACTTGCATGCCTCTCCGTACTGTCCTGGGAAGAACACAGGCCTGCTGTTGTCCAGTCTTCACAGCATGGCACATTTTCGCAAAATGCTCCATTTTATGGCAACAGAAACACTTAATTTGACTGAATCTATCATTCCCAACCACTTGCTTCCACTTCATAAGCAATGCTGGTGTAGGAATCCCATCTATTTCCTCTCTAGGGACCCCCACCTTAAGTAAATCAGTCCACATGTGTCTCCTGAAGATCACAGGCCTTGCCTTCTTTGTATCTGACTCAACTTGAGGTGATCAAATCCTCAGCTTCCCGCTTATGGGAAGTAACAGTGGCACATGTCCTACTTCTGCTTACAGGCTTCAGGCCTTTGTCCTTTGTTAGGGCATCATTAGACTTGTTTATGAGGGCTGTGCAGCACTCATTCAAATTTTCAGCTCGGCCTACAAGGGTTTGAACACACTTCAAAGCCACTGCAGGTTTAACTTTGATTACCCTCCTTCTTAAATCTTGCTTACAGTTTCTTCCAAACACTTGGATGCTACAGCAAGCTGCTCCTTCAGTAAATCTCTTTTTAATTCTGCCTTTTGCCTCTTTTCAGATTCAATATGTAGAGCATGCAGGAAGTGCATACCAAACACAACTGCCCGCATCTCTAACTTACTGAACTCAAAACTTTTGAGATTAAAATCTGTGGAAAGATTAGAGACTCCATCCCAAGCTCTGTTCAAAGGAGAAGCATACCCAGCCAGCTTCTTTACAACAGACATCCACTGACTATTTCTGGCCCAGGTAGGAAGGGTGCACACCTTCAAGTCCTCCTGGACACCAGAAACCTTTTCAGCCTCACTCTTCCTAAACGGTGTACGCAGCATTTTTCCCCCAGCACAAGCAACAAAACGAACCACAGAAAACAGGTCTGCATCAGTTGATATTTTAGCACAAATACTGGCACAAGCCCCCAATGTTATGCTTTACATTCATCTATTATGGTTCTTGCAGTAAAACCAAGGAAGCTTAGACTTCTGTAGTGTATCAATGCTTTACTAAACAGAAAAGTTGCACATACAACTGTAGAATACACAATACAACACAACTCATAGCTTAGAATATGCCTACAAATATAAAAACAGTTACTCAACTTAGGGTTTAAGATGTAATTTCCTTCATGGTTCCTTGCTCAGTCCAACTCAAAAGCATCTCCAAAACTCTCCAGCTCCTGGTAGCCATGTCTTTCCTCATTCCTTCAAAAAACATCTTTTTATCGGAAAACATGTCTCTTTCAAAAGCTAAATCTCCTCCCCCTAACTCCTGCTTACATCACATCCTGCCGACAACTTCCTGTCTCAGCTCCAAAACCTATCCATCTGGTTTATTTACATATCAATGGAGGGGAAGAGCCTCTGTAAACATATGCTCTTAAATAATATATCTCACTCCATATTACTGCAATAAAGTCACTATACAAATGGCCATAGCAAAACAGGGTTTCTCTCGTATACGCCACAAACTGCTTACCTTCCCCAGGCTACAAGGTGGAGTGGGACTGCCAGATTATGAACTATAACACAAAGCTGCTATCTTGGCAAGGGTGCTTGAATGGTTCCCTCGCCCCTTCACTAAATTATCCATCATGGTGGAACAAGATCTTTCTCCTCTGGATCTCAGGGCCCCTCTTTGGGGGTACTTCCAAAACCTACCCGGGCTACACTCCTCCTCACTTCTAACCCATGTGGCACTACATATATGGTATCGGAGAGGCCTACAGAACCTCTTGTCTTCTGACCCCTCCCCCTTACAGCCCTATTCTATAACCCTACTCTCCCCCAGGGCCTGGGTTCGCCTACAGTGGGTACACTGATGAGAGCCATGTGGCCAGTGATACACTCAACTGTGCACCAGACTACCGGGCAGCCGGTTATTCCAGGGGGTGCTGGCAATTGGTGGTGGCCCTCCATCTCTCTACCTTCTGTATGGGACTATTCCGCTTTACTCTGATTCACCACCCCCTTATTGAATATGAGCGACTGTGCTCCCTTTCCGAAACACCCAGACATCTGCTTTCTGCGATTTATCAACTACTCCACGTGTTGAGCAATAATGAGCTCCCTACTTACATGAGGATGTGGTCCAGGGACTTGGGAGGGGACCTCACAACAGCTAACTGGCAGACCTCCTTCCACTTCACCCAGAAATCCACTATTTCCTGCTATGCTTAGGAGCAAAACTTTAAGCTTATATCTAGATGGTACAGAGATCCCTCCTCCTTACATAGAATATTCCCATCCATGCCTGCTAACTGTTGGAGATTTGGATCAGCAGAAGGGACCTACATACACATCTGATGGGAGTGCAGCAGGATACGACCGTTTTGGTCTTACGTTTTCACTGTATATAATACAATATACAATGCTTCCCTACTGCCTTCACCTGAAGTGGCATTGCTATCTGTACTCCCTGGCTTGATTGCCTCACAAAAGAAGAGTCTGCTTCTTTTCTTCCTTTCAGCCGCAAGACAATTGATTCCTCTATTTTGGAAGTCAGACGTGCCTCCTTCTTTGGCTCTGTGAGTCTCCATGGTGAGTGATATGATGTGGATGGAGGAGATGCTGGCAATGGATAATGACTTCTTTGAGAAGTTCAAAGCTTTGTGGTATGTCTGGATTGGTTTTTCCACTTCTGACGCCCTTAAAGCTCTGTTATAAAATATAAATTATAAAGGTTCTCCTTTTTTTGTTTTTTCTGCCTCCTAGCTCAAATGTACACCTGCATGGCCATGAGAGATGCTCAAAACTCCTTTCTCTACTTTTCTCTAGTCTTGCCCCAGACTCATTTGTGGACGCTCATCTCTTTCTTTATTTCTTTCCTATCCCTACCTCTTCATTACTACCTGCTAATTTACTAACACATGACTACCATTCGCTTTCTTTTTCTTTTCTTTCGACCCTAACAAGCCTACATACTGATTTGCTTCGATCTATGCTTGTTTATAGTTTTTGATTATACGATGCATATCCTAGCCCTAACCGGTTTCGGGGTCAACATATCTATGTCATAACTCTGAACCGCGAATGTACACCTTGTACTGTTTACTGTTTTTTTATGTGAAATAAAAATATATATTTACCTCTGCACATCTCCTTGGAGTTTTACTGGCATGTATTTGGTTTGAAATAACATTAACTTACTCTTTCAATGTAAGTATAATTTATCAGTTCAAATATCATGCAATAAACAGACTTGATGTCTACATTTGGTTATTTGCCATGTATTATATTTCCTGTGTATGAGGAACCCGCCGAACCTGAAGTGTCCTTGGCCCCCAAGGTCAAAATCTGGCCCTGTCAAACCCCTATGTGCCAATTGGCTGCTAAAGCCCCAAACACTGCATTGTAATAAATAATGAGAAGAAGTGAAAGGTGAGCAGCAGTAGAGGTCAGAATTGGCACTTGAGGATTCTTAGAACAGGGCAGAGAGTGAGTTAAATATGTTTTGGTACAAATTGGCTTTAAAGTGACTCTGTTGTCAAAAGCTCAACCAGCAAAAGAAGCTAATCACTTGTTCCACCACCTGTTCCTCCGATCCCCACTCTCTTGCAGAGCAATGTACTCTTCATTTCCTACACATTTCTAGGCATGCCGGAAACATAAACCCCTCTGTGCTCTGTGCTTCCTTTGTCGCCCCGGAACACAGTAGTGACATATGGGTCAGCAGAAGGGAACACAAACACTCGACAAAAGTGTCAAATGGAAAGGTCCTCCAGGCAGCCATAGCTATTGAACTGAGCGAAGATCAGAGGAACAGGTGGCAGGACTCTTGTCTCAACAAAACTCTTCTTTTGCAGGACCTACTTTGTGACTTTTTTTTGTACTCAGCGAAAGAGTCACTTTAATTTTGCACCGGAGATTGTAATTAAAATCCTGAGGCTCACTTAGGTCCAAGATTCAACAGATTGTCAGAAGAGACAGCAGCAGATGTTTTGAGCATAATCTCGAAAGGAAATAGGAAAACATAAACAAGAAGCATCCAGGAAATATCTGTTACAAGACAAGAGGGGAAAAAACAATAAAAATGACTTACATCTGCATGGAGATGTGGAGCTGCTGAATTCAAACTCAGTGTAGAATATACAAAAATCACGTGAGGATTGAAGCATTTCATTCTGCTGCTAAAATGATGTTTTAAAATTCCCCAGCTATATTGTCAGCATTTTTGATAATTGGATGAAATGGAACGGTCCTGGCCACAAGTCCACAAGGGCTGCTGGGAGTATAGGTTTCGACAACAACCATGATAGACATACTTTTCATTGTTTCAGCAAATTGTAGCTAAACAGGATTCCGGACGATAGAGTTTCATGTTCACCTCCAGCACAGATTCACACCAGGAATCCCTGAGCACTGTCAGCGGATAAAACCAAAATTAGAATAAGTAATGGAGAGGTCAATAATCACATCATATTCTATGGCATTCGTGCAAATTCTAAGAGAGAGATAGAGATATATAAATAAATAGCTAGAAGATACAGTAGATAGATAGATAGATAGATAGATAGATAGATAGATAGATAGATAGATAGATAGATAGATAGATAGATAGATAGATAGATGTAGGAGCACTGGATATTTCAGGTCTGCACCCTTCTACTATATAAACTTACAGGGGTTGGACAAAATTATGGAAACAAGTATGGTAAAAGAATTATATTGTTACCGAATATGGTGTTGGACCAAGGGTCCTCAATGGAGCCGTGGAAAATAATCACATAATATGTATTCAAATAGGCTGTTTCTAAGTGTATTATATGACATTAAATCTCTCTACAACCTTTGGCATCTAAGACGAACTGGATTCTCCTGGGAATTGACAAATGTAAGTCTTAGATGGTGGATAATGGAATCTAATACCACTTTTCATGCAAAAATCTGGGTCAAAATCCTGCGCAATGTTCTTTTATGAGTTGACCATGTCAACCACACTTATGCTTATCAGAAAACGTTTTCCCAGAAAACTGTAAATGCTGTCATAACCTTTGATATTGTACCTCGCAACACCGCAAATAAATTAGCAACTTTAGTCACAGAGGCACCAACTAAGCAGGCATCAACAATTTGCCCTCTTTGAAACATAGTAAGCTTTCACATGTCTCCGTATTACTAGCAAGGCACGCAGTGAATGACAAAAGTGAGGCTTTCCACCTGTTAACTCAGCGTCTTCAAAGGAGGAGGAGACACCCACCCGTAGGAGCCCTGCCCGCCCAGAACCTAGATGGAGTAAGTGCTGGATGACCAACAGACCGATTACAAGACCCTGGGGGGTGATTGTTTGTTGCCCCACCTAAAAGAAGAATGTTTCTTACATTTGTGGTCATTAGGAAGAATGCTCTTTATATTTGTAGTCATTGAGAAGAATGCTCCTTACAATTGTGGTCATTGGTATGAATGTTTCTTACATTGGTGGTCATTGGGTAAGTTGCAATTTACATTTGTGATCATTGGGAAAACTCCCCCCTTCACAGAGAGCTATAAAGATCACTGGTGTCAGTGGTTACTCATCTAAGAGAAGAAGAAGAAATTATTCATTGTTCAAGAAACCTCTAGCAACCTCTGAAGGAACCCTGGTTGAGGAAGGCTGTCCTACGGCGTAAAATAAAAGCTACATCCAACAAGTAAAGTGAATGAGTGGCACTGAGATTTGCCTCTGAGGTTTACGAAGATATATGGCAAAATTGATCAGCAGTGATGTACAGTGGACCTAGACCAACCAATCAGCCACTTTACCTAAAGGAGCTTTACAGTCCAATCTGATTCATATACACACACGCACTGGAGACAGTTTTAGGTGACAACAGATTAACCAGGGCACCCTGAGGAAACTAGAATAAATACTGGAAGAGCATGTAGATAGTGTCCCTGATGGGAACAAAACCCCACACCCACTGCTGTAAGGCAGGTATTGGCATCTGTGTCCATATTTACAGCTGCATGAGAAATCAAATGCTTTGAGGGTGCTTGATGAATCTGGGTACATTTTTGTGTGAAGCCCAGTATTTTGTAATAAATACCAGGTAAAAAAATGCATTTCCTATAAATACATAAATACATAGATACAAAGAAGCATGATCTACCAAGGGTTCAAAAAGTTTATTCACTAAGTCTGATACATATAGAAGAAAGTTCATAGCTTCAGTCTGCATGAACTGTAAGAACAATATAGATAACTACTTTCATTCCAGTCTTCACAGTTAAGAGTTAAGTGGACAGTGTGATCAACAAGTGCCTTGCCATCCTAGGCACTTCAGCCCAGGAAAGGTTTTACCCCCATCCTGACCAGGCCATTTTTTGCGATAATGCACTGCGCTGCTTTAACTGACAATTGCGTGGTCGTGTGACGCTGTACCCAAATAAAATTGATGTCCTTTTTTCCCACAAAAAGACCTTTCTTTTGGTGGTATTTGATCACCTCTGAGGTTTTTACTTTTTGCGCTTTAAACAAAAAAAGACCGACATTTAAAAAAAATATATATTTTTTACTTTTTGCTATAAAACATACTCAATAAAGAATTTTTAAAAATCACATTTCTTCATCAATTTAGGCCAACATGTATTCTGCTACATATTTTTGGTAAAAACAATCCTAAGAAGCGTATATTGATTGGTTTGCACAAAAGTTATAGCGTCTACAAATTATGGGGTAGATTTACGGACTTTTTATTTTTTTTATTGTTTTTACTAATAATTGGCGGAGATCAGAGATTTTTAGCGGGACTGCGACATTGCAGTGGACAAATCTGACACTAATGCCGCGTACACACGGTCGGACTTTTCGTCTACAAAAGTCCAACGGACGCTGACGGACTAAAGCTGGCTGGTAATCCGATCGTGTGTGGGCTTCTCCGGACTTTCAACGGACTTTTTTAGCCTCAAATCCGACGGACTTTAGATTTGAAGCATGCTTCAAATCTTTACGTCGTAACTACGACGGACCCCGAAGTCCGCTCGTCTGTATGCTAGTCCGACGGACAAAAAAACGACGCATGCTCATAAGCAAAAACTAAACGGAAGCACTCGGTCTAGTAAAACTAGTGTTCGTATTGTAGGTAGCACATTCATCACGCTGCAAAATCTGTGATCGTTGAATGCAGCGCATTTTATTTCTTCTTTACGAAGGCTCTAAAGAACGAAGGTGTTTTGCTGTTCCTAATCAGAGTTCTCCCAAACTGATTTCTGGATTCTTTTTCTCTTTGATCTCATGAATGATATAGTATGCATTTTAAAAACAATGTTTCCATACTAATAATACTTTTTCCCCTTTTTTTTTTTTAGGTTTGTAAAGTTAACACAAAGAACCCATTATTATTTTTTTTTTTTATAGTGATTATTTTTTAGTTTTTAGATAAAGTTAACCCAAAGCACCGTTTTTGGTTACGTAAATTTTTGGATTTTCAAGACTTACCACTTGAACATTATTAACATTAGTAATGTATTTTTGGTGTGTTTTTTTTCAAACTCAATGAGATTGTTGTCCCTTGTTAATTTAACATTGTGTGTAAAATCAATGATTTCAAAGAAAAAACATAAAGTATTTTGCTAAACTCAAAAAATGATCCATTTATTCATGGTCAAAATAAAATAAAGAGGAAGTCAACGCTGGAAAAAGTCGGTGTACCAGAAAATTGGGATCTTGCGGAGTCCATATAAGAGGGAGCACAATCTGGTCCAAGAATCCCAGAGATCAACAGCACCAGCAGATGATCTAGATGTCCCCAGACTGTGGTCCTACAACAGCCTGCGTCTTCTGTCAGACCAGACTGAACCCAGGTCATCATTTTCTTCTCTTCCCTGCAGCCTTTCCTCCACGCTGCCCTGCAGCCTTCCCTGTAGCCTTCTTTTGAGGCTGTGGCTCTGGTGTTTCAGTTGTGGCAGGAGGAGGAGGAGGAGGAGGAGGAGGAGGAGGAGGGGGGGCTGCCTCATGTAGTTGGGTGTTTTGTGTTAGCGTGCCCTGCAGCCCCTTATGGATTGTTTCCCCAAATAGGCGCTCACAAATGAGGCGCTGCTCCCTATTCATCTGAAGAAGCCTGCTGGCTAAGTAGCAGCCATAGGATTCTTCCGCTTCGGGGGGGCTCCTTAAAAAACGGGTGGCCTCTTGCATGAGGCGCAGGGATGCGTCCTGTGTGACCATCCCCTTCCTGGCCCTTTTTTTGGGAAGGTGGAGGGGAGGCACTTGGGATTCGGTCAGGCTCCTACTGGGCCCAGCCACCTCACTTGGCCCAGCCACCTCACTTGGCCCAGCCACCTCACTGGGAGCAGCCACCTCACTGGGAGCAGCCACCTCCTGCCTGACACTGGGCCCAGCCTCCTCCAGGATGATGGTGAATCCGGCCTCCTCCAGGCTGTCCATGGGCCTGGTCTCCTCCTGCCTGCCACTTTCCCCACATTCCTCCTGGATGGACTCA